>NC_135080.1:17530000-18730000 GCF_051107435.1 Chaetodon auriga
CTCCAATGATACACTGCTGTGCGCATAACAAGGCATTCACAGCTGTTTGGAGCCTAATGGCTCAAAGAGGCCTTGCCTGCTCAGCAAGAAGAGATGGAATGTGTCTTGGGTCTGCGATTAGGACTGCTGATCTAGAAACATTTACATTATGGCTTTTAGGTCATTACAGGAGAAAAATGGTCAAAAGGATGCAGGTGAGAGAGCCCAGATCAGCATTATGACCCTGAGTAATGTGCAGTATATTCGAAGCAAAGGACTGAGGAGTGTGTGATGAAGACATAAAAACTTTTAGACTAAAATCTTTTTACCTGTTGATATCAAATTTAATCTGGATTATTTGCTATATTTGTTAAAGATAAATTTCCCTTTTTAAAGCAAATATGACAACATGTTTTAGTGGTTATATATCTACAGAGAACCTTTATGCCTGGAAATTGTTCTGCTGTTGAACTCTGAGGGCATTTCTCTGGATGTGGCTGTCAGTTACCTGGCTAAAATGTAAAATGTAAATGTATTCTGTGCTGTATTTCAAGTGAGCTCCTGTATCTGTGATAGCCTTGGACCTGTCCCAATCTGCTCTCTGTTTTCTTGCTCCAGATCAATGCTAATTAATACACATCTCCCCCAGGGACAGCGCGGAGGCCACGCAGAGAATCAGAAATGGCCGTCATAGGCCAGGCTTGATCCGAACCATATATGGGAAGGGAACCTTCAGAAATATTTGCATACAGGAAGTAGTCAAAGCTTCACCTCACGTGTTTTGGGGCATCATTCAAGGATGCTTTGCAGACCATCAGTGCTTGTCCAGTGGTACACTTGCATGCCGACTGGTTATTTAAGTGGTGGCAGTGCCTTGTCTAAAAACATGCTTTGATGCAAATCCAGTTCAGATGAAGTTCAGCCTCCGTCTTGTTTTAACAGCCACATTCAGCACCTCGGTACAAAGGTGAGGACACTTGTGCTTTACTGTAAAATCAGCTGAATGATACAGAATGTCTGTGCTCACACGCAGACCACAGTCTGAGTGTGTGAGACCTCCTGGTTTTGCGCTTGTTTTGTTTACCCTCCTGTTTCTCGTTCTCCTCTCTCCATCTCCCTCTGAAATGCACTGTTAAAACAAGTAAAAAAAAAATGAAAATGGGAGACATGTTTTTGTGCATGCCTGGCGGACAGATAGGCGCTGCATAACTAGCAGTTTCCTCTGAAGTAGGGAGAAATCTATTTGCTTGTAGAAGCTGCTTGCATAATCCTTTAGTTACACTTGCCAGCTGTGAGCAAAGATACGGCGCTGTGGGATTTGGCATGAATATCATTGGGAGGACAAAGAAATGAAACTGATAAGTGTTTGTGCACAGGGTCCTTTGCATAATCCAGGATAACCCATAATCTGAGTTCTTTAAAATCTTGCCCAAATATATGTGGCGAGAAACCATTAATGAGAACATACTGTTTGGAAAATTTGGTTTGTCCAAAAATAACCGAAGCGTTTGAGATACTCTGAAATCCAAATCAGAGATCAGGCTTGATTTGTTTTTGGATGGTTTTTTTTTTTTCTTTTTCTTTTTTTGAACCATCAAATTTTGAATCTGAGCTACGCTGCGGAAAGACTGATGCTGAATTTAATTTCAGAGAAAAGAGAAATGTGCTGTAGATATTCTCCTGGCCGTATTTTGTGTGCCACATTTCCATATGTACAGTACAGTCTGGCCTTGTTTCGGTTAACACCAATATGAAAGGATTTTATTCTTTCTGAAACACACCTCACCCCTCTCCCTCTCCCTCTCTCTCTCTTTCTCCCTCTCTCTGCTGCATATCCCCCTTTCCTTCTCTCTCAGTCAACAGTATGCACAGCAATAAAGAAAAAACACATCACTCAACAGCTTTCAATACATCTGTCCTTTCTCTCCCCATCTCACGGTGTGTTTGTTTGCTCAGCCTCCTCTGCCCCGGCGCCTGCATTTTATACCTCTCTCAATGTGTTATCGGATGGTAATAGACAGCTGCTGAAAGCTAGCATGAAATACCAGCATGCTCTGTGTGTGGACCCCATATTGTATCATACACAGAGCTCTCATATCCACGAGTCCAAAGAATGTAATGTGTTCAGCATTTTTTTTTCCTTTTTTTGTTTTGTGAAAAGAATATTTCACAATTTGTTTTCACATTATTGCAGCATAATTTAGATCCACTAGATCCCTGAAAGATCAATATTATATTGAATAAAGAACATATCAGCAACACCAGATAAAGAATAGATTGTCTGCAACAGGAAAATTATAATTAATACTCTTATTGAAATTGGAAGAGTCCTTCAAAACAGGTGGGTGTTGACATTGGAAGAATGAATTAAAAAATGATATTCTACATTTTTATTATGTCATCAAAAACCAAAAGACAAAATGCATGACTTTGTCCCAAACAGAACTGAACAGTTCTTTGGTAGGGGGCTGGTTTTTTAGCTGAGGCATAATACACATTTGTTAAAGGAGAGAGCATTTATTGCAGCAGGACAGTCAGTTTATGTGGGATAAACTCAAAATACACTTCAATGCTTGTGTTCAGTGTAATAAAGAAATGTGTTTTAAAGAGCTTTTGAACAATGATCAGGCTGTACGGCACATGAGGAATAATATACATCAGACTTTTGCTACTAATGAAATACTTGATCAACTCATTGTTGGTTTTGGTGTTTCCATGGGATTTTTAAGTCAAAAATATCCAACATTAGCAGCTTTATCCTTTAAGTCAAACACTGTTACATAAAAATTTGCCAAGTATCTCAACTGTATGTAGCATAACTATTAAGAAAGTGTCCACTTGAATAGTTTGTCTAAGAGAGGATCCGCCCATGCAAATGGCCCTAGTTTTCTTGATTTTTGCAGCATAGCTGCCATGGTTGTCTTCGGCCTGTGTCTACACCATGTCTCTCATGCCCAAATAACATTAACATTTCATTATCCAGGGGAAACAATAGAAATCTACAAAAAAGAAAGGGAAGTCTCCACATCCAGGAGGACTAAAATATTGATGCGGCTGTGAGGTAAATGGCTCCAAATCTGAGCAAGAGGGTGAAAATGCAAGCTATGAGGAGAGCGAGCAAGGCGAAGAGGGGAAGACATCACTTGTAAAGCTGGGCTCTGAGGGGCTCGGGCGCATAATCAATGAAGTGAAGTGTGTGTTGTATCTGTGGCGTCGAGTCGGCTTCACAGAAGCCAATCCTATTTTTACAGGGAAGACAGGTCTGTTGCTATGCTCTTTGAGAAGGTCTCCTGCAGCATGAAAAGAGAGGGAGCATCCACTCAGGGGTCGTATCACACCTCAGGAGTGGACAGAAGAAAAAAGAGCAGTCGAAATGAGGAGAGCCGCCTCTGCTAGGTGACACATTCAATTGATTATTGATGATTTGATCCATTATACACTCAAAGGAATGTGTTGACACCAGCAGAAATGGACTCTGTATTTATTCATTTCTTTTTAGGCAGAGGTGTGAATGCAGTGAGACACATGCTGTCTCGCTAAAGAAGGGGTCCGCATGAGGAGTGTGTTTTAACTATTTATTAACATTTTAATTATTTACAATTTAAGTATTTAACTTCCTAAATTCCAAATTGAAAACTAAAAGATATGACTTGGTCAACTGGCATAAACGATTGTAATTTAAGTCACATTGTTGAGTTTCAGTGAAATCATCTGGTCACGGATCGTCACTGCAGCGGGTCCGTGCAGGCTTTGTCCGAAAGAAAAGATAAAGTTTGTCTGTGTTATTTACTGGTAAACAGGCGGATAAATTCACGCTGACACCAACAAAGTTACTGTACAGACAAGATAATCTTTCCGAAACAAGTCAATCAGATTGTCTCCGGGCCGTGTTTTTTATGTTGTCTCGTCCAGATGTCGTCTATTAGACATCAGATTAGGAAGAGTGGTGTTGGATTAGCCAATCCAGAGCCAGAATCATCTTAGATTAGATTATAATATATGGACATCTGGGTCGCTGCAATGGCTCTGCTCAAGCAAAATAACATTAAGTCAGTGTTACACAGCTAGACAGTACACAGACTGTAATCAGCAGCCAGGCAGAAGGAGGATGACAGCATTAGGACATAGATGGATGAGAAATCCTTCGGTTTTACAACTTCCCAATCACAGTATGGTGACAGACTGCACAACAAAAGCAGTGCTGCTCCTAACTGTCTGTGTAAAGTCAAAATTACAAGGCAAAACAGGAGGTGTGTGTCTGTCATCTGATTGTACAAAGCCCAGAAACTCTGAGCTTGTGTTTATGTAAAAGAAGGTGATCAGGCCTCCAGTGCAGACAGCCCTGTCTGCTAATAATAATGGTTATTTTCTCCTCTTCTCTCTCTCTCTCTCTCTCTCTCTCTCTCTATGCTCAGCGTTTGTGCCCAGGCCTCCTGGCAGATAGATGTGCAGAGATTACACCTTCTAATTGTTTCCAGCATCTGTGGGCCAGCGTAGTTCAATGTAGTTTAGTGCAGCGTAGACGGGTTTTAATGTAGTGTGGATTTGAATTAATGATGATGACTTTAGAGCGGTATGTTTGTTGTATGGCAGTGAAGTGTACTAAAACATATAAAGTACGTTTGCTTAGGAGAAGCTAAAATGAAAGAATTAGTTGTTACTTTTCAACCAAATTTAACTTAAACTGACCATTGATGTTCCAAATCAAAGTTTTTTTTTAAACCTATGTTAACTTACACTTTTTTTTTTTTTTTTTTTTTTTTTGGAGGAGTTGGGAACAAATGTTTAATGTTAGACAGAATCACTGGAGTCTGGTAATGACTGACTCCAGGTAGCTAAAACATAACCCTTCTCAGAGGGCACCAGGATGAATTTTGTTCGGCATAGCACTTTTTAAGGGGTTGAAGTCAGTTAATGTTAGGCTTGGTATACAAATTTCAACACTAGCACAGTTACAGTACTAATGTGTAATAATATGAGCCCAGTGCCAACTCTCAGTACTTGACAGTTTTTGATCATCTGTGCTACAGACATGTTTGAGTTGGTATGAAAGCATTATTGAGGTTCGATACTCAATATGTTTTAACACATTAATATTGTACAAATATAAACATGCTAGCTAAGTCTTACGTACTGCGTGTGTGTTCTTTAAAGCCTCGGGAGTAGTATACTCTGCATATGAATGAATCAAGCTGAACAAATACCTGACACAACCCATATGATGACTGATGAAGTTGTTAATGTGTGACATTATTGGAGGTGACAGTGTGATCTGGTCTCTGGATGATGATGCAGTGGGCCTGGCTATGGGAAGGCATCTCTATCTCAGCTGTTTGCATCAGTGGCTTTTCTGCCTCTCCAACAATCTGGAGAGAAGCGAAAGAAAATGATCTCAAAATGAAATATGACGTGTCATTTTTTTGTATTTGCTGCACATTTCGCAAAGGGTCCCGTGATGCCTGTCTGCAGGAAAATGACGCCTGCAGGCTCACACATATGCACACAGTGTGTCTGCTTTATGTCATTTGTGCATACAGTACGTGTGTGACAGTCCGCCTCTCCCTTTGAAAGTGTATCTATGTGAGTGTGTGATTCCAGTTGCATTTGTCACTCTTTTTCCTCGGGTGTGTGTGTGTGTGTGTGTGTGTGTGTGTGTGTCATGTCTGATTAAAGTTAACCCCTGTGAGGCGGCTGGTGCACCCCTCCTCTGTATGCCCCATCCCCCCTCTATCTCTTGTTCCCCTCTCCCTCCACTCCTCCACCCTTCTATCACTCCATCCCTGTTCTCCTTCCTCCTGGCAGTCTGACAACACAGGAGAATATGCTCCCTCAAGGTCCCACCCTCCCTTTCTGGCTCCCGCGGGTGGCGTTTCCTTGGAAACAGTGTCAGAGTTGACAGGGTGGGTGCAGATAGATGGCTGCCCTTTATCGGACTACACCACTGGTCCATTAAAAGCAACCAGACTGGACCTGTGAGCACACTTGCACCCCTCTGTTCTCACCCTGAATGGACCGTTCCACCTGACACGCGTGAATATTAGCTCGACCCAGGCTGAGGGTGTGTGTGTGTGCATGTGTGTGTGTGTATATATATGTGTGTGTGTGTGTGTGTGTGTGTGTGTGTGTGTGTGTGCACGCACGCTCTTTTTTCTGTGTGTATTTTGAATGTCTGTGTTTAATACTGCCTCTGTGCCGTGTGTGTCTGTGTCTGTGAGACTGATCAGAAATATCTATCATTGAATTGGGCATATTTGAGGAGGAATTCTGAGCAAGTGTCTTCCTTCCTCTGTGTCCTTGGGAGAGAAACAAAATGGAGACTGGTCTTTTCTCTGCTTTGTCTCCCTCCTCTCAAAATGATGTAGCAAAGAAACCCAGATCCCACCACAGCTTGCTATTTTGAGGGTGAATTTGAAGCTATCGTTTTTAACAGCTATATTACACTTCCAGATATATGACTACAGTAATTGTTTGTTGAATTATTTAAATGCAAACATCTGCAATTGGTGTTGAGGCCACACATCAGCAGGGAGCAACATGAACAAACCAAACCTGATGCACAATTTCTTAATTTAAATAGAAGCTGTTACAAACACCTCATTGTTGGATGTGGCTATAATTGCTGGCAATATTAACTCAGTCTTCCATACAGTGGATATTGAAAAATACATATTGCATGAGCTTTATTTTCGTGTGAGCACAGTGTTATCATATGATTTATCACTAAACACATTCAGACGCAGTGCATACTGAGTGTTCAAGTCAACAGATACTTATGGAGTCTATTGAAATTAAAATTTAAATAATTCAAAGTGTAGTTATAATTTTTTATTCAGTCATGATACACAAAACTGTGTTGTAGGTCAGAATACAACGCTCGCATCATTAGTGGAAAACACAGTGTTTGACTTGTTTTGATGTCAACTTCATCAGCTTTTCCAACTGTAAGACTACAACGAGTCTCACGTTTGTGGTGCTGGTGTGATAACTTGTCAGCGAACACTAGAAAAATAACAAAATTAGAACAAAACATTCCTGATGTTTGCTCGTTATGTGCTTTTTCTCCCACTACCATTACTGTTCTGTCAGAAATCTCCAAAAATAATCACTGGCCTGCGGTGGCAACAGGGTCGATGGCAGCATCATATGGTGTATTTTTCTAGCCTTTTATTTTATTAGAGTACTATTTAGCATATTATATGTCACCCACAGAAGCATTTAATGTGGATCACTAAAGTGGACATTTATGTTGTTGGAGCTGTTTCACAGGAGGACTCGTTTTACCTGATTTTAAAGAACACACACAGGGGTTCCAGTTTAAAATCTGTTCTCTGAATTTTCCATATATTTCTATGATGTAGAAGCATATCGTCCACCGCATCAGTATATTTTCCTTTACCATCTGTGGAACTTTGCAGTCGGGTAGCTTTGCCGAGGAAGGCTGTCAAAAACTTTGCTAACTGCAGTCCAGCAAAGTGCACCAGTGGAAACTTTCTTTTAGGTGTCAAAGAGGTAGTAAGCTACCTTCCAAAGCAGACTGAGCTTTTGATAACTGTGAATAGAAAAAAATTTAATAAAAAAAACCACAGTAACAACTAGGAGGGTGCAGATCTGCACCAGATGTGTCTTGGCAGCCCGTTCTCACTCCCAGCGCTTCAAATACAACAGCTTGGTCTGTGGTGCAACGCTTCAAACCATGACGCTCAAAATATGATCGTTTCCTAAAACTAACCAAGCCGTTTTGGTTGCCTAAACCAACCAAACTGGGACCATATATCAATGTTAACCACATGCTTATTATTGTTACTATGAAGACAAAGGTCATCCGACTATGAAAACGAATTCCACCTTTCCTGCATGTCCGAAACTCCTAAAATGTTTCTCTAAGCAGATGCTGCATATTTATCATCGTTAACTCGATTGTGCAGCCCTGCACGTGCAAAAGTGACACTGGAGGGGAACGTAGAGCATCATATCATAGTTTGCCACCAACCAAGATGCCATGTTTGACGAGTTAGGAGTGAGAACGTGAAGCAGTTGTTGATCACTTGTGGCCCCTGCTGCCTGGCTAAGAGGAGTAAGGAGTAAGCAGTCAACGGCATTATGAATCAGAACAGTCAATAAAATAGGTTATCCAAAAATTGTGAATCACCGCAACCACCAGAGGTCCTTGAGCATGCAGTCATAAATGTGCACAAAGACTGATGGGTCCAGTAGTATGCAAGATAAGCTGTGGAAAGACTTTTTAACTACATCCTTGACTTGGTGCTAGTGTGCCTGAAGTAAGTCCTTGGCTCCCCTTTTTCTATAATCCTCACATTGATATTTGAAATCTTTCTTAATAGCAAATGTTTCACATCTTAGTTAAAAAATCCATCTCATTTTTTGCCACATGGAGTACTTGGCTGGTGAACACACTGAGGAGAGAGTGTGTGTATGGTGGCTCTGAGTTCACCTCTGCACCCGGACCTGTGTGTGCACCTGTGTTTGCATATGTGTGATTGACCTCACAGTGACTGTAACAGCTTTGCTAATCTGAGGAAAGTCTACATTTTACTATGTTTATTTTGTCATATTTGAAAGCAACATATGAGAGAGTGGTGACAGGATGTGCTTTACTCTTTCATAGCTAACAAATCTAACAGCACAAGTGTACATATTTATCACATATACAGTAATGTTGACCTCATAGTATTGCACACCAGCAACTGTAGAGACAACCTCTCACGTAAACATCAGTGCAGTGGACCATGGTCTGTCAGCAGCACACACACACACACACACACACACACACACACACACACACACACACACACACACACACACCACATTCTCATCAGGTTGCACTAATTGATTAACTATGAAAATAGTTGGCAACAAATTAGCTGGGTATGTTACAATGCACAGCATGCTAAATTATGACTACCGCTATACTGGAAGGATGACCCGCCCTACCCTGCCTCTGATTGGCTAGTACTTGTTGCCTTTGTTCGCTGAGTTGTTCAGCTGATGATTGGTTAAGGTTAGGGTAACAATATCGGGCAAGCTAATAAGAGGCAGAGTGGGATTCAAAGCTTGATCCTTCACAAAACAGAGATAAAACAGATGTAATTTCTGTCTGTTACGTTTGTTTTGAAATTAACCTTTAATTGTTGTCCACCGAAATAGACACAAATCTGCCAGACACGGAAGATTTAGCTAACATTTGTTAGCTCAAATTAGGCCAGAGACACACTGGAGTATGAAGTGACATTATGTAGTTTTTTGCCTTTTGCCAGATACAGTCTCAAGTGAATCCTTTATTTCTTCACAACAGAAACTTTAGCAATATTTGATCAAATTTCTGTTAGTTACATTTCTTTCTTTCTTTCTTTTTTTTGATTGTTCTGGGGTCACTGCCCTTCACTTTTCCAAACAACACAACTTCACTTTAGTCTTGAGAAGCTGCAGCCAAACTGTAATCTGCACTGTACATTCACTGCTAAATGACAGCTCCGTTTGCATCCACCCCAACTCTTCTGCTGTTCTCTCGCTCCACCACCCACTCGCCATACACACACATACTACGCACTGCACTGCCCTGTTCCTCAGAGGAGCTTCATGAGTCTTAAAGCACGAGGAAGACGTTTTGTTTTTTGAATGCTGGAAATCATAAAATGTAACTTTTTTTTAACACACATACACGTACACCCACACACACACCCACACACACACACACATGCCCACACACACACCCACACCCACCCACACACACACACAGTATTATGTATTTAAAGTAATTACCTCAGACTTGATCCAGACTGAGTTTAGTAGCATGCGATAATCCATGTAGGCAGCATATGGGAGGAGGGGAATTAGAAGTCCAGAAGAAATAAAGAAATTAAAGTGTCCTGGTGGCTGTCTGCATGTCTGCAGGAGGGAACATTAGGCTTCATGTGACAATCCAAGGGTGTGTTGTAAGGGGTGCGTGTGTTTGTCCATAAATGCATGCATGCAAGTGTGTGTTAGAGGAGTGAGATGATTTGTAACTGTGATTTCTTTTGTGATCATGTCAGCAGTGAGGATGGAGGAAGAGGTAAAGGAGGATGCTGCATGCCAAATGAATGAATATCAGACAGATGGTGTAATTAATGACATCACTGGAAACAGAGCGTGCGGCTTTATGCTGTTAAAAGGGTCATCGTAATATCATCAGAGGGAACCTCAGCCGGTTGATAACGAGAGGATGAAAAAAATCAGCTCCATATTGTCAGAATCACATACTAATTTGGATAACCTCCCCCACAGAGACTTTGTAAATTGATTGAACTGCCACAGAGCCTGTACTTTCGACAAATTCTCATCCAATTTCACCTCCTGTTTTTTTGGCACCAGGGTATCTTTTCCTGGTTGATTTGCATCAATAAACCTCAGTAAGCAAGGCATTGTAATGCCTAATTGGGCGGTAATGAGCTGTCGCATTATGCAGAGTGCTGAGGTTCAAGCTTATTAGTTGCTTGGTTGCCCATAACATTTTCCTGTCTTCCCTCTGCTACTTCAGTGTTGCATGATTGTCAATGCAATCTCCCTTTCTCTCTCACCTCCTTTTCTCCCTCTCTGCTTCACCCCTATTCTTCTCAGCTATTTCTCTCAATCTCACTCCCCCTTTCCCCTCTCTCTCTCTCTCTCTCTCTGCTGTTCTAAAAATAGTCTCCTATTATCCAGGAGGCCGGGGCCATGTACAGTGAGGCAGCAATCAGCATGGTGGCCATGCACATCAAGATTCACAATAGCTGTCATTCCGCTAACGCTAGCTAATAAAATTCTCTCTACATTACTCAGAGCCCTGCTGGACTGAGTGGAGAGTTATATTCCGGTATAATCTGAATTTAAGTTCCCCTGTCTTTTTTTTTTGTAAGAATTTAATACAATTCCCTGAAGTCTAAAAAGTCTCTTAAGTGTTTAAGAGACACAAAAATAACTCACAAATCCAGTGTTTTTGGTGCACATCTAGGTCTTTGTCTCTCCCTCAGAGATTCAGTATCTGTCGCTTTAAATGTAGATGTGCCACTACTCACCGGGGACATTCTATTCTACCTGGCTACAGTAAACTCTGCAGTACGCCTCGACATGTTTGAGGTCTAACTGCTTATTGTACGTGGTAAGGATTAGCTAGTTAGCGCCACCTGTTAATCCTTATGACCTACAGGTCTCCTTGGAAAGTTATACATGGGCTTATAGGCAACATCACCTCCTCTGTGCCAGAGCAAAGTGATGACCAAATGGTGACCAGACTTATCTGTCTCCAAGCACAGGCTTACCAGGCCTTCAGCCTGAACAGTACTGCCCTTAAGATGCAAGGATGAAATGATGAAATGTGAATCAGGAAGGCCTCTGGTGCTAATACCATGAGAAAGGATTTTACAACCTTCATTTCATCACACCAATCACCAGTAAACTGTAAAATTACAGAAGTCAAGTCACAAGGTAATCTGCAAGTGAAAAGACAGAGAATGACCCTGAACTTCTTTTTTTTTTTTTCTCGTGTCAATGCAGTGGGCTCATTGAAATGAATGAGGGGCCTGCATTTTTCATGCAGTGCTAATGTCTGTCTGAACATTCCCTCAGTGCTGCAGTGGGGCTGCTCAACTTTAGGGGGCAGCTCAGTGTGAAGCAGAGCCCCTTGTGGCAAAAGTAAGGGTCCACAGCACAAGAAACTACAGGAGCAAGGAAGACATGTCCCCTTTTTACATTTTCAGGGTTGGTAGGCACATCAGCAACTCACATTCACATGCACAGTGAATAACGTTTTCCATAAAATATGACTTCCTGGAAATGATCTAAATCCTAATGAGACACAAAGACATAATCCACTGGGGACGCAGGTTAAAACACAACTCTGGACTAATGCTTGTGCATCAGATAACGTTGACACATGAATTAGCTGGATGAAGAGCAGGATGCTCGTTAGTTAACCATTTCCTTACCCAGAAGACACCAGCCAGCAAAATGGACATTTCTCTTGGTGCCCCGTCCTGCTGCCTCTTGGGGCCTGCAATTAGTACTGTAGGAAGGAGGGGGTTTTTGTGTTCGGGTGGCAGTGGAGAACGACGGGGTTGAGGGGTGGTGGGACTGTGTGAAACATTTCCATCTTTCAATTTGAACGCAGTCAGGAAGAAAAACGTGCCCTGAGGCAACTGTTGACGTTGCGTTCGGAGCCGCTCTGTGTTGAGCTCCTGCTCAGCATTGTTATAATGTATTTATATAACGCTGCTAAACGACGAGACCTGTTCCACATTCATCTACATAAAGTAGTACTGTAGCGCCTAAGGGTGGAAGTAGACATGCACATGCACACACACAGTCATACACACATAAACAGACGCAGATGAGATCGTTAAGCAAAGCCCTCCCTGTGGCTACCCCCAGCCTCTCAACACACCCTGCATTCACTGTTGATTCCCCTGCTCACTTGTCACTTGTGATTGCCAAAAAGCAAGGCACCATATGCCATTCTGTTTGTAAGTGCGACCACCGCCTGTGTCATCTTAAATACACCAGCACATATGCACAGGAAGACTCAAACACTGATACACACAGCTATATTTAATGAACACCCACCCACCCACCCACACACACACACACACACACACACACACACACACACACACTACAGACACAATTTTCCTGTTGCAGTCAAAGACAACGACAAAGTGCAATTCCCCTCAGCAAACGACTCTCAGATGATGAAAGTGAACGTTTTCTGCCTCTGATTTTTGATGTGCAGCGTGGATGTGATCAGAGAGGCCTCACATCGCCACTCTCTTCTCGCTCTCTTTTTTCTCTTTTTCAGCATTATGCAGTCTGTTCTACCCCCCCACCCCCCCGCTGTAATGGGAAACACTCACAGTAGACCAAAGCAAACAGTTTCCAGCTGCTTGCTAATTCTTGATCTGTAAGTCTGGCTAGCAGGTGTTTTCCAGGGAAATGGTAACTTTTACCTCCAGCATTAATGGAGGGTCAACCCTGATTCCCCCCCCCCCCCCCCCCCATCCGTTCACTGTCAATTTTTTGTACTGTGTAGCTGATAGCATTGGATTTTTCTGAACCACTACTGCTTTCTTCTCCAGCTTTATTCCCAGCTGACAGTTTCAGCAGGATGAATCCTTTCACATGTTGTCAAGCTATTAAGAAACATCTGGCTGTGTGAGACCGACTGTCATTATTCTTCATGAACTGGTGGCTCATCATTATCACGCTGACTGTCTGACTGACAGCAGTCACTGATTAACATATTGACTCTAATTGACTGTCTGGCTGGCCATCTAAATGACTGACTTTAGCGGAGACTTACCGACTGGCTGGCTGACCGGCTTACTAACTAACACAGCCACATGGCCGGTCCACTGACTCGCTAATTAACTGACTGACCCACTAAATTCCTGCCTCTCTGCTCTGCCTGATTGACTAGCTGTCTGCAGACTGACCAACTGACGGTCGCCCTGACTCATGTCGCCGGATGTGTTTTCATCACTGTGGAAAAGCAGCCCTGATATCAGCACGACGACTGTCTGACTGACAGGCACATTTCCATTTTTTCCCATTAGCTCTGATATGGAAAGAAATGGGAAGAAATGAGGAGATATGAAAAGAGTGTGGGAAGAAATAGACTGGTGGCTGTGTGTGTGTGTGTGTGTGTGTGTGTTTATTCAAATGGAAGAGGCCAACCATCCAGTCTGTTTCATCCTTATTGACTAAGTTCTATCTATCTTGTTGCATTTGTCTGTAATGTGCAATCAGTGTAGAAAGGATTCGGAACAAGTTGCTGATATTGAACTGCTGCCTGATTTGCGCATTCAATTTCTTACTCACACCCAGGCTCTGAATTTTTTTTCCCCTCAGCCTCATCTCTCCTCTTTACATCTATCCTTAATGGCTGAAATGGACTTCATAGAATCAATAATGATCGGCACTTTCACCTGAATTCATTAGGTCAGAGCATTTTTATACAAAGAGTAACTATTCATTCATCACAGCCATTCCTTATCATTAGTCATTATCATTCATTCATATTTTAGCATTATTTGTGCATTCATTTGTCTTCATAGTCGTAGAAGGGTAGAACCTACCCAGCATGCACTGGGCATGGAGTTCCCAGTCCATCTGATCTGCATGTCTTGTGGGAGGAAACGAAGCACCCATAGGGGAAGACATGCACACTGACATTCACGTGCAAGTATTTCATATCAATGACTCACATTGCACAAGAAAATTTTTGCCAGTACGGGAAGAAGTTGTGACATTTGTCTAGTACAGCGAATAGTAAGGGTGTAGAGGTCAACGAGGTGAAAGTGTTGACACAGAGTGTGGGTTCAGGTCCCATCCCAAGTCAATATAATTTGACATTTTGATATTTATTTTTAAAATATTCATATTTATTCATGACTGCATTCTGGTTCTAACTTTCTAAACTCACTATTTTTTCATACTGTAGGAAATGAAAAATATTGGCTTTCACATTGGCAGTGGCCTGCAGAAAATGCTGGCAGTTAACATCCTGCAGATCCAATATGTTCAAGATGAATGCTGTTTCTGATATGCTGATTATACTTAGACCTGGCAGCATTGTCTTGAGTTTGCAAATTCTGAATAGTTGCTTAAAAGTTGATGGAGAAATATCGTATCTCTGGATGTGTAAGTGTATAGTATACATATGCTTATGTGCCTGTTTATGTGTGTATGCGAGTGTAGCCATGTGTGCATGTGTGTAGTGACTCATAAACCACGGCAATGAAAGCTGTATGTGACAGCTGCTACATAATCAGATTACTGCTGCTTCAATTTGGGCACACATGTTTCCACGTGTGTGTGTTTCTGCGTGTATATGAGTGTGTTAATGTCTGGTCATTTGGACTAGACCCAGCTCTGTTAGTATTGGTGGGCCTGTCAGCGTATGTGGCCAGAACACATTCACTCAGTCTGATCCTGTTACCACCTCTGTGCTTCAGACAGTGCAGACAAAGGGTCACTGCGGCTGCTGCTGCGTGTGTGTTATGCTGTACACATGTGTGCACGGTGCATGTTGTCAGGTGCAGGTTGGTTCGCAGGAGGTATCTGAACCAGAACAACAGAGCTTAAAAGGAACTGTAGCGTGTCAGTGTGTCACACAAGCTGTGCTTTTACATATTCTGCTCCATTTAATACAGGCACACCAGCCCTCTCAGCTTTTCCTTTCATCTTTCATTTTCTACATTCCTCCTCTCACTCTCCAACTCTTGGTGAAATCTCTGAAGCTAATTAATGTTGAAAAGGACATTTTTTAGCAAAGTCCTCCAAATGCTTTTTGGCTTTCCCTTGGGGCCATCTTATCACATTTATTTAAGTTCTGTTCTTTCAGTAATGTAATTTCTTTTTTCTTTTTTTTTCTTTTTTTTTTCAGTGTGCGTGTATCCAGACTCACTGTACAAGCACATATAATTGAAATCTTGTCAGGGTAAAAATCACATGGTTGTACCTCCATGTGCAGCAGATTACTTTTTTACATAAAGCAAACATGATAGGTAAAACATAAGGTCCTCAACAGTGTATTTTGAGTGACAGGGGCTCAGTGCCTTTCTTCAAAGCACCTCAGCATTGTAGTAAGGCATCACAGATGTAATGACCGACACCTTCCAGCTGCCTTGTTTGACCTGGAATACACCCTGCTGTCTGAAAAGGAAATTGAACCAGTGACCTCAGTCAAACTATATATCTAGGCCAGCTGGTTACCCCTGTGTGTGTGTTACCCCTGTGTGTGTTTCCAGTGTGGGTATTGTGTCCGCCACAAGGGCATTTTGCCACCTCCCAGCTGGTCTTATCAGAGTCTTGCAGAGCTATGTGGCGTTGGAAAGGTCATCCACACCACAGGAGGCAGCATCCACACAGCAGACTCCCCACAGTGATGTTTGCTCTGTCTCTTCAACTCCTCGCAGGTCTCTAAAGACTATGTGGAGACTCTGTCTTTGGTTTTTGTGTTTCCTGTGTGTTCCGTGTGTGCTTTTTCACAAGTGAAGAGACTCAGCTGAGGTCAGAGGTCGGTCAAGGCCGCAATGGCATCTCTTCTTTCTTTATTTCAATCCCTGAGCAAGAGGCAGAGACAGAGAGTGACTAAGACAGACAGAGAGGAAGGATTGCACAGAATGTCCTCAACTTCATCATTATCTCCTTGGCTGCTTATGCCCTCATGTAGAGCTGGCTCACTCTGCTTCATTACTGTAAGGAGACTATCTTAAGGGAGGAATGGCAGCCTTCCAGTTGGCTCTATCAACCTGTCAATCACTCCGGTCTAATCTTAGCTCTGCCCCTCAGTGCTGCCCATCATTTCCTGGCACTGTGGAGCAGCGAGCAGATTCTCTGTGCCTAATTCCCCTGAAATAGATAAGGACTTTAATGGATGGCCTACTCAATTATGCAATGGCGTTTTGTTGTCTTGTACCTTGTGTTTTGCTGTGGTGCTCCATACTGTGCCACTCTGGTCTGTTCTATCTTTGTATTTTCTCTTCTCTTCTCTTCTCTTCTCTTCTCTTCTCTTCTCTTCTCTTCTGCAAACATACATCAATTCAACTGCTTCAGACAAAATAAGTGCTATTCAATACTGAGCAGCAGCCAACTTCCAAGACTTTACTGTGCACTGAAAAGCTGCATGAAATACCTGCCTGAATACTGTTGAATAGCCTCTTGCAATCACACATTCACACATCTGCACACACAGCGCTCTGCCACTCTGCCCGTCATTCTCTGCTGTTGTCACAGTAACCATCTCACCTTCCCTTCACAGTCCCGCCCTAATGAGACCACTGGAGGACAGAGAGAGACATAGAGCAGCAAGGGGGTGGAAGAGAGATGCAGACAGAGAAAAGCAGAGCGATATAACAGGAAAGATGGGCAACATGGAGGCAGAATTGCCATTGTTTTGTGTCTGCTCTTTACACGCTAGAAACCCTCTCCATCAACCGGTCGGGATCCTTCGAGAAACAAAATCCGCTGCCCTGCCAGCTACATCTGCTGCTTACACTGTGTGCTCATGATCACACCACAAGTTCAGTTTGCTGCCTGAGCATTTCCATATAAATCCAATAACATTATCGTTAATAGATAATTACCCTGCACTGCATGATTTGTGACCGCAAACACAGATTAAAATTCAATTAAAGGTAAAAGTGTGCGCGGGTGCTGCCTGTTCTGCTTTGCTGAGTGGCTCCATTTAAACCCAATAAATCACATTCAGCGATTATATCTAATGTTCGTGTATGTCATGAGACTGAAAATGTGCACTCACTCGACGGAAACCAAATTAGAATTAAACAGAGTTTTATTATCATGATAATATTATATGACTGTGATCCCAGCCTCACATCAAGGTTCATAAACAAATAGATAACAGCATGAAGATACAAAGAGAGAGAGAGAACAAGGCAGAGCAGACCAGTAGTATGATGTTAACATCTGTTCCTATACATACTTTTAAAGTGGCTCCATCTGGTGCGGCACCATAAAAGGCCTAAACAAAGCCAACGAGGCCCCTGGGCTTGACACAGATTGCCAATTACACACCTCAACATTTCAGGAGACCTTCAGTGGTTCAGACCTGAGTATTTCATCTGGGAAAACACATCTGCCAAACGTTAATAGGCAGACCTCTTGGATTGAATACAAGTGTGTGCAACAGGTTAAGAGGCTCTTGCTTTAATGCGTACAGTGTGTACTCGTTAGGGAGAAAATCTAAGTTTTATAAGGATACATACAGTGCGTGCAACATCTTGTCAAGTAGATTCATGTGCCTTAGTTGTGTGAGTTTGTGTTTGATGTTTAAGGGCTGACTTGGCGTTACCTGCATTTTCTTATTAGTGTTTTATTGGTTGTTATTGGTGCCCAGGTTCAATCAAGGCCCATTTACATGGAGTACTACTGGTTTGTGTCATTAACTAGCATCTCATGGGGACAAACAGAGTATATAAATCAGTCAGATGATCTCACATTTAACCTTCACAATGTTCCAGGGCTTCACAATCATCTACAGGCCCTACTCTTCATTGGTAACAGGGGATAGAGTCATGATTTAGTGTGAACAGAGCATCCTCAAAAGTCGTTCACAAGTAAGGACTTTGTGAACATGTGATTGTATAAAGAATATTAATACATGGGCTTAGGAACACTTCATTAAACCTGTCTGTAAACACAGTCAGTTTGCAAATGACTGCATTATGTTTTTATGTTTGGGGTTGCAGGCAAACCAGCGTAGTTTGAGAGCTAACTGCTAACAAGCAAGCTTGTGTGCTCACTGTTAGTCAGGTCACTCGCTAAATGAGAGCAATAATTATGTTTTTTCAATAGGTTTACTGTAACCCAGTTTAACCACAAGATGTGCTGCATTGTGTCTGTGTGCCTGCCTCATAGCTTCAAACCATGCCTCTGTGGTGGAACAGTTTATACTCAAGCAGAACAGTGTTTCCACCTACACATACTACAAGATAGACATCTTACATTCTCATGTCACAGACACATGGTTGTATTAATGAGTTAAAATCATTTGTCTCTTCACTCCCACACTGACAGAGTAATTTGCACATGCACGCTGAAGTACACAAACACAGACAGAACGTATACCACACACACATCATCAGCATTATGAATGATGAATACCCTGACATTGCTCCAGCCCTTAGAGCCCTCACCCTATGATGCTTTTCGCTCCCAATCAACTTCCCTTGTCAATATTTACTATCGTCTGCCACTGCCGTTTCATCAGCTGCCTTTGCTGCGCTCTCGTTTCTCACCGTCAACTTAATTAGTCACATCTCTCGGTTTAATTACATCAAGTGGAAGGAAGTTGCAATCTCAAGTAGATCAAATTAAGCCCTATGCAAATCTTGGAGTGTCTCGTTCCTGGTCTCTGTGGCAACAATGTCTCTATCTCCCTTATTTCTGTTGGGAGGAGTGATGTGAGGCTTGTCATCAGTTGCTAAATGAAATCGTACACTGGAAATCACCCCTATTAGACTGGTTAAGTGGTTGACTGTTTAAGTTTCTAGTGAGATGTGACTTATCTTATGTATGTGTGTGTGTGTGTGTGTGTGTGTGTGTGTGTGTGTGTGTGTGTGAGAGAGAGAGAGAGAGAGAGAGAGGAAGATTAGAAGTGGCATGACATCAGCTGGACTTTTGAGCCACAAAAGTCACATTTTATTGAGATAATGTAGTGTTGACACTCAACAATCATGATGCATGTATACTGATTTTCAGGCTATTCTCCTATTATTGTAAAAGGAACATACATATTTTTAAATCTGAAATTTAGTTGGTCTTTGTTCGAGTCTGAGTCTACAGCTACTGTTTATGAATATGTTTGAAGGGATTTCATCAGTAGATATTTACTGTTTAACCACATAAACTCAAACTAAGGATGACGACTACAGCAACTAAACAAGAACAAATTTATGGTTTAAACTTGCAATGACTGATAGTTAAGTTGTGGTCCTTTAAATCAGTCAATCAGTGAGCTGAAAGATGCTAAAATGCTCCATAGAGGTGAAGTCAGATTGTAATTCTTTGTGGATTCTTTTATAGATTTATATCACACACATATTTGATTTATTGTCATTTTAAAGTATTGAGTACAGCTTTTAATACATTAATAATAAGTTAATTTTAATTCTAGGATTTTTGTCCCACTGGCTCCATCACAACATACAAATTGTGGTCAATGTTGACACACTTTTAGATTTCTATCAAACATAAAAAGTACACATCACCTTTCATCATGTGGAGTATGTACAGCTGTAGGTGTGTGTGTGTAGAAGCTGTAGAATTTAGCCACAAATCTTCCATTATTCTCATTGTATGTTGTGAATGTATGGTTGTACATTTTATTGTTGGCAATCTGCTGAGACTGGTCAGAATCTACATTGTTTCATGAGACATCAGTGTAGCTGAGAAGCCGATACTGTTAAGTCGCCTTTTAACAAGTTGCCCCGATGGCACTGAAACTCCAACAAAGTCCCGAATCTGTCACAGAACTTTTTCACTCCGGAGTGTGAAATTGTGGCAGGAGCAAGCCAGTGTAACGTGACCTTTGCTTCATGTACACCATCCCAGAAAGCAGCCTTTAATTAATATGCCTTGGCGAATGAAAACTGTGACCTTGTGGCGTGTGGATTTCTCTCACCAGTCTCATCCACTCCATCATTAAAATTCCAGCCAGGGTCTTCTTTCTACCTCACGAGCCCATCCTCTCTTTCTCCCTCGCTCTCCTTTCCCATTCTTCTGTCCTCTCTCCACACACACGAGAAATGCATAAACCATGTGATACTGGCAGAGAGAGCACACACACACACACAGACACACACACACATACAGCCTTGCGTGACAGTTATGAGAGGATAAAAGTGAATTTGGGAAGGGCAGTAGCAATGAGGATCGGTCCTCGCCATCATCCATGCCATGCTGTGCTGCATCTTAAAATGCTTCCTGACACAGGCAGGACATACTGAGGATGATACTTTTAATCGTCCTTTTAAATGGTGACATTTCGAATCTTCTCATGTTTGTTTTCTGTTTCGCAAAATAGTCACTGTACTACTGCTGCCTCATTGTCCACAAACAGAAAACTAACAAAGTAAATCCCCAAATATGAAGAATAGAAATCTAAACAAATCCAAACACCAGGAGGCCCTAAAGTAGCTTCTGCGCAGTAATTATTCTGGATTATGTTTAATCTACCTTTCTTATGTGGGACTAAAGTATGCCATGGAAAGGATTTGTAAATTTACTCATCGTGTACGGGGCATTAATCTGGTACACATGCTTTATTCATTTGTTGTTTTGTGTTTTGGTGGACATGTGGTCCTCTATAATCCCATGAAACAACTGGCTATTGTTCACTGGTAACCTGAATGATCTCCAGACATTAAATAATGAATTATGAGGCCTGATGTGAAAAAACACCTCAGAGGGTCAGCAGGATTTCTGTGTGCGACATCCTTAATGTCATAACAGTCAAAATCCTCGCAGTCACTGTCAACATTCCTATAAACTTTTCCTCAACAGTATGAACAAAGTGCATTACAGAGTAAAAGGGTGGATTAAGTACAAGAAAAACAAAATTTGACTAAACAATATTCATAAAATTGAGCAGTTATACCCAAAGTGACCATGATTTATTTCAAAAGTCCCATTTGAATATTTTTGTACCCTATGCATGTAAATTTAGATAAACATACACACTAATACAGTAATGCAACACAGAATTGAATGTGTAGTTGAAACAATAGCTTGGGCTGCAAAAATACTAAAATCCTGAGTACTGCATGTCATTTTTATGGATTTTAAGGGTTTTTTTTGGTTAAAAAAAATGATTAATCAGTAGACTTACATTTACAATATTAGATTTTTTTTCAGGTAAAACTTACTTTTTTATGTCCAAGTTAAAAAATATGTTAAAGGAAGCGAAGAAAGCAGCCACTTTGACACAAAGTTGATGGTGGACTATATTGTATATTGTTAATTATATTGCATGACACTGACACAGGTCTCTTACTGTACAATGTACTTTATGTCTTTTGAAGATGATACATTTCCATGTTAATTTCTACTAAACATGATCATCAAACATAATCAGTGTTCCTGGTGCAAACTGTATGAAACCTAATCAATAGTATAAGTACATTAAGAAATACTACAATCACTACAAGCCTTTATATTGGTGTTTCTATGGTAGTATAGCTTAGACTGACATAAAATCATTTCCTTCTTGTGTAGTAGTGTAGCACTGGTTGACACTAAATGGCTCCATTAATGATCAAATAGAGGTAATTTGTGTCACAATCTGACAGCAGTGACGGGCTGCATCTGGCTGCACCCACTCTGTGTATTCAGATGAGCCAGGAGAGGCTGAGGGAGGGTAGACAAGGAAGGAGGAAGGGAGGCAGACAGAGGAAGAGGAGAGAGAGAGAGAGAGAGAGAGAGTGCAGCTTTCTCAGACAGCTGGTGATGTGCAGCTGTCTAGGAGGCTGGATTACTCCCTAAAGTCTGCCCTCAGATGGAGAGGCGAGAGGAAGAAAAGAGCGAGAGAAAGAGAAATAAATAGAAATGAAGACCGAAATGGGGACAGAGACGGAGAGGGATGAAGACTGAAACAAAAGGGCTTTGGGCAGGCAAAGATGGGGAAAGCTGCACAGAGCAAAAAGGGAAACAGATGGAAGTTATTGAATGAGAGGAAGAGAGTGAGAGAGACAGGAGACATGGAGAACGATAGGAAGGATCATCTGAGATAAAGAGCAGACAGAGGAGAGATCAGAGCTCATCCTGTCAACCCTGCAGATGATAATCTATTGATACTTTTAACCTTCTGCAGTTAAATATTTCAGTGAATTTATGCTTCGTTACAACTCATTTTCAGTACTTTTTATCTGCGTTTAGCTTTTACTGAGACATTACCAGGAATTTACCTGTTTTTGTTTCACCCTGTTGTTACCAAATATAATCCCTTTATTGCATTGCAGTTGCCAAGTTACAATCTAAAGCGCTACCTCTTTATGACACTCCTGGTTTTTAAGGCATCACGTCTGAAATGAAATACAAAACACTGACCATTACAGGAATGATACAGCCGGCGCATTTGAGATTGAAGCCCATTTTTGACCTTGGAAATAGGTTTAGCTGCTCTGGAGCCTTCAATTGCATCACGCAATCTTCCTCAGAAGATGGAGCAGATTTCCATTTTTCCTTGACCTCCTGTCCAATGTTGGCATAAAACATTGAGTTTGAGAGTTCTCCTTTGAGACTTGAAATGGCAGTTGAGAAAAACAAGGTCAGTTCTAGAACATTTTGGTTGTTTCACATGATTTTCTTCAGCAAATGGGTGTGTCTTCGTTCTGTACGACAATACATTTCATGGGCTTTGTACACCAAAGACCAAGACATTAAAACAATGTCTTTTTCGACTCCCATGGTTTTCAGATGCACACTAGGTTTTTCAGGCCTACACATCCATATATGTAGGCTGCTAAACTCTGCATTGAAATAAGCGTATGGTCCACAGTATTTGAGCTTTGTGCTGTCCTTCTGCTGTGTATGCAAGGTCGTGTTTTCTTTGAACGTTGCATGTCAGCAACTCGAAGGAAATGTCTTCCACCATTTGAAACAGTGGCCTATATGAAGCCCGATTCTGAATATTACTCTCCACCATGTCACCAGGAAAATTTCCTGTGCCTTTGTTGTCAGTTAAGATTTTGATTCTGATCAAAGTGAACATGATATCCTCTCTCGCTCAGTACATAATAGAGGAGTGTGCAAGGTCAGTACCGGCTGGAGATCAGTAGCAGATGCTGCCAAAGAGCAGGAACAGTAACTAACTGGCTGGCTGGCTGGTATAATAATCAGACTGTCTTTTGCCCATGTGTTCCCCTCAGACTGAACTAATATAGTTTTTGCTGGGTAATGATACCGAGACGCAAGCTCACATTCCCTCGTAATTGATCCTGCTGGCTATTGCCACACACTAACGAGCTAAACGAGGAGGAAAACCCTCCTAGCAACTGGAGGTGAGAGAGGCAGAGAGACACCGAGGGAGAAGGAGAGAGGAGAGGGACGGTTTAGACAAGCAAATAAATGCATGTGAGTCAAACTAAGGTAAAAGATGGAGAAAAGCTTCTGATACAAAGACAATGAGATTTTGATCCGTTGCTATGACGGCGGCATGCTGTAAGGAGATCAAAGCAGGTAGTGTAAAATGGTTGAAGAGTGCAGGAGCTGCTTGAGTATTCACTTTCTTTTTTCTCTCTATTCCAGAGAGAATGAGCCGAGAGAGAAAGAGAGAGAGCAGTGCGGACAGAGCACCAGTGCACGCTACCTCTTTCATCTTTGACAACATCCACGGGGGGATTGGACTATTGTGAATTTGGAGTGAAATATTTCAAAGGGCTGTTGGAGTAGGGCTGGGGCTGGGCTTCTTGGCTGTGTTCGGGCTGTGTTTCAGAGAGATGAAACACACCTGGTTCCCAGCCTTTCCTCTGATTAGACAAGGTTTTGTAGCCGACGCCACGGGCACTCACTGATTAATCCGGTCTTTATTTAATGACCGAGTGATAGTAGCAGATAATATTCTTCAAGTACATTTGTATCTGGCGAAGCCATCAAAGACAGACCTTTTGTTTTTGGATGGACTCTTCTTTGTTAACCTTTTCTTTTACCAGATAAGCCTGTCATATTTATTCATATGACTGTTTTTCACATGCAGTGAGGAACAGTTTGTGTTAATCTGATTTTTGATCAGTTAATCTCAGCGTCAAAGGATCCATCCTTTGGAATGATCTTAATCAGTGTGGACAGACAGATAGATAGAGCACATGATAATAATGTTGAATTACATGATGGACGTACCTTTATGCTTTACAGTACACATTATCGTGTTGTATTCTGGGGGGACATAATTCTAAACCTTTCTCTGTCTCTCTTCCTCTGTTTCATGCTTTCCTCATCGCTCTCTTGGATACAGGTAAGTCTTATTGATATTCTGTGGTGAAAAATGTTGATTTGGTGTCCACAGAATGGGCCAATATCTGCACATTGTGAGAACTGCACTGGTGGTTCTCCCTTGGCTTTTAATCAATATCTCTCAGATATACACTGCTAATGCTGTAGCAAATGAGAGGAAAGAGACAAACGAGCTAAACTCAGCAAAGCGTAAACAATGCCCGTTTTGAGAGAGTGGGTGCAGGACAAAGACCCTGTCTGTATGTATGTATGTGTGTGTGTTTATGTATTTGTGTGTTTTTCTTTGTGTGTGTGCGTGAGTGTATGCAAGCAATTGCATGCATGCGCCTACTGTTGTCTGTAGGAGATGGAAGCTGCTGAATATTCATGGTGTCTGTGCTCGGTTGGGGCCGAGAGATAAGACGTTTATGTTCTGGCAGCCGGAGAGGGAAAGAGGGTGTGTGTGTGCGTGTGTGCATGTGCATGTGCATGTGTGTGTGTATGTGTGTGTGTGTGTGTGTGTGTGTGAATGGGGGTGGGGGGCAATGGGCGCGGCGGAGATGTGTCGACATCAGTGGTTTAATGGTTTGAATCTAACTTGGGCCAATTAAAAGGCATGCCGCGTGCACCGGGGTGGGCTCCCATTCATTTCGGGGGAAATTGAGGTTGAAATGAGCCATTGTCGGGCCACGTGGCCACTGTGCATACTGAGCGGCAGGCCTGCAGTGGCTCTCCAAAACGGTGGATAGAGGACAGAGGCGAGTCTTTGACTGTGGACAAGGAGAGGCAGTGTTCGCTTTGAGAAAGAGAGGAAGGAGAGAGGAAGGGACGCACACAGAGAGGCAAGAGCGAGGGATGGAGACAGATGCGGAGAGACAGAGGCAAAGGGGAAGAAGTAGGGGAGAATGACAAGAGGCCAGAGAAGAAGGCGCAGAAAGAATGACAAGTATCTAAGAAAATAAGAGAGAAACGGACAAAGGAAGTAGAGAGAGGCAAAAATATGAAAGAGGAGGGCGGTGTAAGAGATGCAAGGAGACAGGGAGAACGAGATAGTAAGCTGAAAGAGAGAACCATATGGATGCATAGATCCAGAGCTTTCACAGGGGTGTGGATGGGGGTTGCCTGGCTGCTTGGTACAGTAGCTCTTACCCTCCTGATGTCAGCTGGACAGCACACTGGAAGTGCTGACTGAGCCCTAGGCACGCACACACACACACACACACACACACAAGAGAAAATGCCTGCCAAGACGATGCCTGAAAAATTGTACATCACAGCATATCAAGCAAATGTGTGTGCGGGCGTGTTCGTGTGTGTCATAGACGAGGAGCCCCAAAATAACAGATGCCCCATCAGATACCATACCCAGATAGCACAATTCCTGTCCGTGCCGTCACTCTCTATCTACAGCCTTTTACAACATCGCTCCCAGATGAGCGCATGTTTCTGACTGCTAACAAGCCCCTTGTCAAATAAAACAAGCTAACATTTTTTCATCATCATGAGTCCTCGGCATCCAAATCCAGATTTGAGCTGCCAGAGGCGATTATGTCACAACACTGTCCAATCGAGAAACAGTTCTACACTGCTTGGTGTGTATCACTTCCTGCCCCCCCCACCCATCCGCCCTCGTGATTGGATGATAGCATGTATCCCTTTGAGGCTCAGAGCCATGGCGGCTGCGGAAGGAGTCCACATGCGACCTTTGGTTAATGTCAGACGTCACAGACTATTATGTCACCGCCAGATGACAACGTGACATGACAGGAATCTTTAGTAACTTTTTTTTCCCCAGAGTGTGTATGATCTGCTTCACAGAGGAATGCAGGGCCTCATCAAGGATATTTCAGAGCGGAGGGGCAACATTAATTATCCTTGTGGGAGGTCTTGATGGCAGAAGGGCAGTTGTACACAAGCACAAGGGACTATGTTCTTATATATGTGTGTGTGTGTGTGTGTGTGTGTGTGTGTGACCCTGAGGACGACTGTAGAGGGCACTGACAGAGGACAGGGGAGTATCTAGGGTGATTTCATCTCCACTGCCAGACACACACATCAGCTTGAACTTTCAGCATCTCAGAGGTCCTTGTTTTTCTTCTTTTTTATTTGCGTCTCTCTGATGAAAGCCCGAGTCTCTCAGATACAAAGCACTTTACTCAAAGCACAAAGAAAGGCCCTCAATTTTTGCAGCAGCACAGCTTCTGAGCATGGCTGGTGAACAAAATGGATACAGTGAGGTCTACTGAAGTTCACAAATAAAACAGCATTAATATTTCAAACCTGAAAACTTTCTGAGAAGAAGACTGAGGGCAGGAGGAACAGAAGAGACAGGAGAGGCAGTGAAGAGGTGGACATGATGTCAAAACAATGTTTATTGAAACGTTTGTATAATAGAACATTTTCTTCTTACCCTTTAAACATACAAAGGTATTATGGAACGACCTTTAAGCTCTTACAGTACCAAGCTTAATTTCCACTGTTTGTTTTCTGGAGAACCGACAAAATTAGCAAATTTAGCTTGGCTGTTAAGTGAAGTAATCAACGTGTAAGTGGGCATATTTACATTTCATTGGGGACTTGATCTAGCATTTTGTACAGTGTGTGTGTCATCGGTTTCCCTTTCTTCCTTTTTTCACAGTTTATGACTTGCTCTTTCTCTCTTTGTTTTTTTCTTCTTGCTGCAAACACTGGCTTTTAGTAGTGCCTGCATATAACACAACACACACACACACACACACACACACACACACACTCCCGCCATGTTTTCCTCTCCCAAACATCCCTGTGACCTGCTGTCTCAGGTAAATTAGGGCCCGAGGCGAGTGTGTAATCCAGAATAAGTTTCTGACCCTTTTACATGCTTCATTGAGTAATTTCCCATAAAAAACAACTGGGCTGCATTGCATTTTATTGTTGTTCCTGTTGCTTAATTTTGAAACACAGACAATATCGAAGCACAGATGTAATAATATCACTGAAGGCCATATCTGTCAGAAGTGTGATATGCAGTTATGTGGGTTAATTCAAGTTGCCATGTACTGTGGGCCAGATTGAGCCTCGATTCTTAACAGGGTCATTTGTCTTGTTTCACTCTGTTGTTGCTCAGTAAAGTCTGGAGAGGAAATAGTATTGATGCAAACTGAAGATTTTTGGATGAATGATGCAGCATTTTGTATCTTTTTATTGTGTCTGGCACTAATTACATTTTTGGCACAGATGAAAGAAAACAGGAGCAGAAACTTTCTATCAAACATCACTGAGTGGCGTCTTTCATTGTGATTGTGAAACCACAGACTAGCCTACACAATTCCTGCTTAGAAATTCCTGCTTAAACTCTTTCATTAGCTGTATGGCTACATGTAAATAATATTAGCACAGTTTTGCATCACAGCTAGATGTGTGATGTGTGCACATAACAGGATGCATATATGCTGACCTTTTCCAAAAGCTTTTAAAAGGGCAGCCATCAATAATGCTATATTCTCCAATCTCATCTTAATTTATGACAAATGCTGTCAATACTTTTGATAGCATGTCTTTTCTCAGTGAAACAATCGATGGATAGATTTATATCCTGTTCTGTAGGGTACTTTATGGCACTTAGGCAAAGATGTAGAGGAGAGTAAACCCGCCACAACTTGGAATTCGTCTTACCTTTCATGCTAGAAAGGTAATACTGGTGTTTGTCGTGTGATGAGCCATGACTGGGATACATACTGTCATTTATCCACCCATGAGTTGCGATTATACTACTGATCTGAGACAGGACAGCATCTTACTCACAAGACTCAATTCATTTTTCATTCATATCCATCTGAAATTAATGGAGGAGATGGTGCTGTGAATTCCAGGAGACTGACCCACAGCTTGATACTGGCGATATTTGAGCAGGGTGTGTGGACAGATCGATTTTATTGTGGTACTGTATTGTTGTAGCTCGGGGCAGAATTGTGTGTGTGTGTGTGTGTGTGTGTGTGTGTGTGTGTGTGTGTGTGTCAAGACCAAGATGTCTACATATTGAATCCTTCCTGCATTTGCTGACAGGTGAGTTTAATGGGCATGTATTTGTGAAGTGTGGAGCAGAGAGGGATCCAGACCTTACAGGAAGGGGGGAATAATGATAATAATAATTTATTTATATATTTAAGGCCTTTACCATGGCAGACATTTACAGTTGTGATTGTAGGAAAAACACAAGTGTTACTAATAGCATTAACGATGGCTCTGATCTGTTCTGATGTCCCGGTAAGTCATGACAGTGTGACAATGTGATCCAGCAGGCATAACACCAGGACCCTGAAAGTGAAGCAGCTATATGGGATTCTCTGTCATTACTTTTGTTATTTACACCTGTGCTTTTCCCACTGTGACATGGAAAAATATCTTCTATGAAAAAGGTCTATCCCAAAGACTATCACTGAATAGGATCCATTTTTGATGCCATTTATAGTCGATTGTTCATGCGTGCATTGTTATGGCCCAGGTCTGAGACCATAACAAACACATGGAAGGGATTAACAAATCACAGAAATTGTATTTATTCACAGAAAATCAAAAAGATCTCTAAAACAACACAGTGGTGCCAGGAGGAAGAGATAGACTAGCAGGAAGGGGTGGGTTTATGCCACCTGGAGACAGTGGCCAGCTGCCTCCAATTCCTTGATGTCCTCCAGCTCCAGCCAACCAGGGACCAGCAGCAGCACTGAAAGACACACACACACACACACACACACACACACACACACACACACACACACACACACACACACACAGAATCTGTTAGAACAGACTCTTTAGTTATGTTTGTTACCTTAAAATAATCTTAGTTCAATGAAATACTTTTAATTTGGTTAATCCCTTATGAATGTTTCCTTTATTTGTTATGGATTTAGAGCTGGGCCATAACAAATTGGGAATAATGTAGAAGATGAAAGGAAGTGCATATGCACATCATGCAGAAGACCACATTCAGTCATGAGTTCACTGTTGTCTCATTTAGCCTTCTTTATATAACAGGGTGATGCTATGGATCCTATCAGCCTCCATACCATTTGTTTGGCTGCACTGTTACACATAAAAGAGTTTGTGTTTGTAGCACATGTCACTTCGGACAGAACTCTGGAACCTGCAGTATTGAAACTCACTCGCTGTTACCACCAAAGGTGTTGCCAAACCAACCAGGACTGACAGCTTAAGGATTATAACTTTAATTCATTTTGATGTAGAAAGATGAACATTGCACATGCACAGAACATAATAGGAAAAATGATAATGTGATGGATTAGAGGGTCAAGAGCTTGACACTGGTTGTCTCCCCAGCAGTGGGTGAGGCCTGAAGGCTTGTCTAATAAGTGCATTTTTTTTTTTGCCCTTGCTACTCTGCACCCTTGCAGTTAATATAATTACATTGAGCACTTCAGTTGTGACATTGTAAGACTGAGGTTTGTGAGTGTCCAATGTTGGAGCTGAAGCAGTTCTCAGTCATGACATTAGTGTGCTGCAGCTATTGGACAAAGTGGTTTGTGTATACCGTATGCTCCTTTGAGTGTTTATAGTGTATGCTTGCATGTTAGTGTGCAGCACATCCAGGTGCAGTCTGTCTTTATTACACTGTATGTGTAGATCAGTATGTCATAGTACGTGTGCTTTAGCCTGTGCAGAGCAGCACAAGGAATCGATTATGGAGGGGGCCTGACAGCTCTGCTCGCCGAATGCAGGAGAATACATACTGTAGCAAGGGAGCGCCATCAGTTGCCCTGACAACACCAGCGCCTGTCAACACCTCCGTCTTAATAGTGACAAATTGTACTTATTACATCAGCGTTAATTCCCCCCGATCTCCCTCAGATGAAGATACTTAGCCCCGCGCTGATCAAATTGTGTCAGCATAATTACTGGGAACAGAACCCTATTAAAAACCAGGGCCTCAGACGCACTGTCCAGACTCATCCACAGGCCTATCACTCAACATGCATCTCTGCGTAGGAAGGAAGGGAGGAGGGGGGGGTTAGAGGGTAGAGGAAGGCAGGGAGATGGGAAAATGAGGGGGATGAGGAAGGAGAGAGGGAGAATGTTATTCTGAGGCAGTTGTAATCACAAAGACTGCTGGAGTTATCCACCTTTTACATTTTTTCTACTGTTGCTGCATCGTTGAGACGATCATCTTCAAAAGTTACCTGAAAATGTTCAAACAACTCATTAAAAGTGTCTTAACTAAAAACTACAGCAATAAGTGGAGGTGTTGATTGGATATGTCCTTATATTAGCAAGAAATAATAATAGTTTAATTACAAAGCAGCAGATGTTGTCTCTGTTGAAGAGGCTATCGTCAACACACATGACGCCTACTAACAATGAGTTCTTGCACGTGCAAGTGGTTGCTGGTAGTAATTAACCCACAAAGTGTTACCACCCAACTCTTCCCCTCAGCTCTGCAGAGTGCTTTAGTGTCTTTCAACTTGCTGTTTTGGATTTATGGCCTGCAGCCTTCGCCACTTGTTGTTTTCAGCTGTTAGGAATTAGCCCACAGTACACTTCCTGTTCAGTACTAAACGGCACAAAGTCACTGACTAGTTGGTGATTCAGCAGCTACAGAGCCAGCTAGTACTTGACTGACATTTACTAGTTGACCAGAAAATTTTTTGTGCACCACCTGTTCAAAACGTATTGGATGCAGGCAAGCAGGTCCACTGCATCCAATACATGAGTACATGGTATATCCCCAAGATGGGAAATGTACAAATGCAATGATGATGCATCTCATCCAGGTGTGGCCATAAAACCAAAGCACAACTGACCGTCTGGTATGTTCACAACTCCATCAGAACAGAAACCAAAGCATTACATCACTGATGCTTAAAATGTTTGAGTTTAGCAAAACAAAATGGCAAACTTCCAAGACTTTGCCGGAGTGAAATATCTCTGGTCTCTCTTTCTTCATCTGTTCTTGAATGTACTGTAGTGAGTAAGCTGTACCCAGCATGGCGTTTGGTGGTGTAACAGATTAAAGGAGTTCCCTCTCAATACACTACAGTGTGTACTTCTGGAAGTAGTAACGCACTCCTTATAAATATGTCCCATAGATCTTAAGAGTGTCCCCTTGACACTGCACTGCCTTTTGTCCTCAGCAATGCACCGGCCAAGTGTGAAGGTGATCAGATGAAATAGAGGGACAGACAAACATGCAGACAGACCGACAGAGACTGCTTCCATTTTAGTTAGATAGGTAATCATGATCATGATAAATTTCCTACAGATCTACTATAAGAATATGTGATACGAGAAAGCTATACACCTAGGGGTATACATATTGCCAAAATGGGATTCTCCTTTCCCCCAGAGTGAGAAGAAATCATTGTTTGATGGAACAATTTCATTTATCCGGCGGGGAGAGGCATTTTATTGGGAAGTCAGATGAGGAAACATGGGGTCCCTCAGGGGAGAAGTCAGTAAATGTGGACTACACAAAAAACAAATGATTAAAATTTGAAATTTCATTAAAGCTTCAGCCTAGTTTTACAATAACAGCAATTACCATAAGCAATTTTCACAGCTCTATAGATATGGATTTAGCGTTGCCAGTAGCTCAACAGTGAATTAAGTCTCTCTCTCTCTCTCTCTCTCTCTCTCTCTCTCTCTCTCTCTCTCAGTGTGTTGCTCCTGAATGGCGCTGGAATGGAATTCACAAATTAGTGTCGTCTGATGGAAATGTGCTAATTGCTGTTGTTAAGCTGCTGCAATAATTAGGTTATGATGGCAGACTGCTACACATGTTGCACACACACACACACACACACACACACACACACACACACACACACACACACACGCAACCGAGCAGGCCAAAGCCAACATCCTCTCTCCAGTATGGTTGAAATAGAAGGCTAGATTTAATTACTCATTTTACTATCCATCTGTAAGTATAATTTTCCAGAAATAGAGTCAAACACAGAGTGCAACCGCTAACAACAGTTTCTCCTGCTGTGGGTTAGAGAGATTTTTCTTTAAATTACAGTCGACTGCAATGGAGTAACACTAAATAAATGATTAGATTATTTAGCTGGCCATTTGGCTGTGGAAATATGCATGGAGCAAAATGACAGAGACAGCGCATCAAGGCCGGAGACTACAGGTTGGTGTAATATGAGCTGCTTTTTTTGCGCTTGAGACTTTTCTTTTCAACAGATGTGCAGATAAATGTTGTCGCAACACTGGCACAGCAGTGGCTCTACTTGAGCATATCTTTTAAACTCTTACATTGTCTTCTCTCTGTCCAGGTAATCAGTCTAATTAGAACACATGAGTGCAATATGAATAAGATAACAGAGTTTAAATATGTCTGTTTCAAGAGGCCTTTTTCACAATGTACTACATAACTTAAAACATGCTAAACAAAAGACATCAAGCCGAAAACAAGCAAAATATGCAGTTGTTTCTAAACTTAGGGAATTAGAGACACCAAAAATGCTAAATGTCCATTTTGATGTCCATTGTCCTCAGTTCATCATTTAAACTTGTCATCATGAGCATTTAAATAGCATCTGAACTAAACAGCATCCAAGCTTTCAAAATGCTTTCATCATCAGTGAATGAACAAAGACCTTCAGCATCTTCACGCCCATATGCAGCAAATACACACATGGTATTAAATGGGAGAGACAGAGACAGTTGTAGTTTCTTAATGAAGTGCCTTGGTAGCATCTGACAGTAAGAATGGGGACCATTTGTAACTTTCAGAGCAGTGCGAGGGAGGATCTAGTTGTGCAGTGGAGGAGAGAGCACACCAGTGTCTGAGGCTGTGGGAGTTGGCCTCGTGTTATTTGTGCCTGCTGTTGCACCTTGAAGCCTGCTGAGTGTGTCTTTCTCTAATTTTCTCTCCTTCTTGCTTTCTCACTAAACTGGCCGGGTGGTCGCTTACATGACTGTGGTTTAAACGTCAGTAATGTTAAATGAAATCCCCATCGCCAGCATGAGGAAGCAGGTGAAGCATGCTGGTTATTTTACAGCAAGGTTAAAGGTATGCTATGCAGGAAGTGTTGGTAAATCACAGTTTTTTGCCATTTCGTCTGTCATTCTGTAGCTTCCTCTCGCTTGGTTGCTGCTTACAGTCTAACACCTGGCCGCTACCTTTTTGTATAGTCCTGACCTCACCTGCATGCTGATATTGGCTGGGGGCTACACACCAACTGCCCAAAAGTTTGTAGCCAAGAAATGTCTGAAACACAGCAAAGAAGAAAATAACAAAAAACAGGCAGAGGGCAGGGTCTCTGCAGATATATCCACACTTGTAGGGGTCAGATATGATGACCGAAAAGGGTTACTGTCATATGACTAAACACATTGTGCTGTGTCCTGATAATATCGTGCCTATCCTGCTGTCAGACTGAAAAATAGCCTTAAACTTGTGCTGTCGTTTAGCTGCTGTCCTGACGTTCTTCAATCCACAGACCTGCTCAGCAACATGCTGTTAAATGGCTCTGGCCTTCAGCAGAGATTACTGCATTGCTAACCTCATCAAAGACATCAACAAACCCCCAGACTCTTTAACCTTGGAGACCTGACTCTCCTTTTCAGCAGTTTTCGTGTCTGTGCGCGTGTGCATGTCTGCAGCCAAGCTTAGCGAGCTACTATACATTCATGCAAAATGAATCCTCTCTCCACATGCTCTTGTAAGGGGATGTCCTCGTGGTAAACCATCTCTTCACCCAGGTTCAGCGCTGCTCTTCCTTTGCCTCCATCATACTGTTGTTTCACGTCCCTGAAACAATAGAAAACCTCTATGCATCCCGTGGTTTGGACTCCATCATGTTTAGCATTGTGTTGTTATTGGCAGCATACATTGCAGGGCTATCGTCATCCATATTTTACATTCCTTCCACAAATTTCTGTGCTCAGTAATTTGTGAAAATATCTACAAATTCTATTTAAAATGCTGGTTCCAAATTATAACACAGCTCCTGCATGTTCCTAAATATATGAATTCAACTTCTAACAGAAAGAAAAACAATGAAATGCAACAGAACATTTTAATTGTCTATTTATCATAAGAAATCTTTCTTTCTTTGCTCATGATTACATGCCTTTGTGTCTGTGTATATCAGTCCTGATTTCTCTACATACAGCAGCAATCTGACCAGCAACCAGGAGTGCACAAATGCTCTGAGATGGGGGGTTTGTTGACGGGGTCCCATGATTTATTAAAATGACATCTTTCACTTGTTCAGTTGTTTATTAAATATGAATTGTTCATCTCATGGCAGTTGGACATTTTTTGCATGGATTACAACGCACAAATCATTTATGACCAGTGAAAACCCATTTTTGATTCAAAACAATGGCGGTCCAACAGTAACAGTCACTGCATTTCACTCTGTCTGCTGGTTCGATGCTTGAAAATACCTCCGGAACACAAAAAACATTAAACACCCAGCTGGATGCTTTTGAGTGTTATTTTAACAGATCCGGTTTGAGTGATGGATCCAGACTCGTGGCCTTCTGTGGTGTTTTGTTGTCGCTTTAACTCCAGGGAGTGGTGCAAAGCGATGACAATATGCATCATTATACTTAAATTCACATTTGTTGTTGATGCTCCATCGACTCTTAGTCATTAGATAATTGAATGGGTAGATTTGGGGACTCTTCAGAAACACATTTTAATAGAAAGATTCAATAGAAAACAGTTTCTTATTGTCTCTGACTGATCCAAACAGCCTTCAATGGCAGCACTAACACATCCTTAAAATCTAAGTCTCTGCATGTCTTTACATATGGAAGATGCCTTTTATCATGACTTAATAGTTGTATGTTCATGCATTTTATACAGCTTGCTCCCTTTTATTTTCCATTTGTCTCTCCATTATATCTTTTTTGTCCTAAACCAATACTTGTTGAACCATTTCTTTATTGTTATGTGATACATTTAGTTGATTTTTTTTTCAGTTTTTTTCCCTGAAAAATGAATCTTTAATAAGATACTCACCAATTTCAATATTTAAATTGATTTATAGTTTACAACTAAATGTCTAACAAATGTGAAATACAGCTTTGGGGTTAATGTTTAGGTAAAGGTAGGTGTTTACTCGATGTGGGCATTTGAGACTGCAGGATTTCATTGCAGTGTTCTGACACAGCCAACCACTGTTTTAGCATTCAGGACACAGAGGGAGAGACGGAGAGGGGGGGAAAGGGAGAGACCAAGCAGTGGAGAGAGAAGAAGCAGGAGAGGAAGTGGAATGAGCCAAACAGGAACACAGAGGTTTTTGAGGCTGAAAAAGAGACAGAGACCCTCTTAGCATTCCAGCTCTGATGCCAAAACTTTCACAGAACTAAGGATGCCTTCTTCACGGGGGCTTCAATGGCAGCTCTGTCATTTACTTGTATTCCTAAAATCTATTCACACAGCAGGTGTTTTGAGAGAAAGAGATTTTTATAGGTGACTTTTACAGGTGCTGAAGGCGTCTTCATTTAACCTGGCTTTAATAGTATTAGCATAAATATTTGCAAGCTCGTCTGCATTTTTTCTTTATTGTCCAATCATTGTCTGCAGCCTATTGTTTTTAGTGGAGGTGGGTTTTTTTTTTTTTTGAATGATGTTTGAGTCAGCCCACAGAAAGATAAAACACTGATTGGCCAGATGATGGCACTATAAAAGCAACTTTATATTTAAATGCTAAGTCATAAGTTGAATGACGTAGAATTGATTTTTTCTTCAGATTTCCTGCCTCGAGACAAATCCCCTGCACACTCTTCCTTTCAGGATTTTCCCCACCTCTTAGAATTTCATGCAAAATCCATTTTCATTGTTTTTCCCACCAAGTTATCAGAGTTATCTTGAAATTTTATACATGATAAACTGCCTACTTTAACAGCAGTGCTGAAAATCCATATTGTTTGGCTGTAACACACAAACAAAGCTGGCAATGGTGAAGGCATGCACACATACTACACATATCTCTAGCTGTGCAGTGGTGCAAGAAACAATTTTGCACTCTAGCTGCTCAGATTACACCTTTACAAGTTACCCAGTGCTCCCACCTCTGACAAGTAATTACGGCCCATCCTTATAACAAGTAGTTCAGCGTTTTGGAAACTATGCTTTTGTCTTTTCTGGCAGTTAGATGAGAAGACTGATCCCTCCTCCATGTCTTTCCATCTAATATGAAGCAGCTGCTTATCTTATCTCAGCACAAAGGCTTGAAATAGGGGCAAACAGCTCGGCTCTTTCCAAAGGTAACAAACTCTGCCACCGTCACCTCTAACGCTGACTAACTGACATGTTTTATCGTGTTTGTTTAAGATTTTTTTCTTTGTTTTCTTGCCAAAATGTTTTTTTCTCCTGTGGTAGTAAAAGGGCGGGACTTTGTGTCTCTGCGTTTGTTTCATCTCACCTTATCTTGAGCACATTTTAGTTGGATGCAATGAATTACAGAAAGTGCTTCAGCACCTACAGTACCCCCAGAGTCCTACTTCACTTCAATGACTGAAGTGTTTAGTACACTTACTCCAATCTACCCAATTATGCTTGCTCATCGCATCTGCAGTAATCTACCTAACTAGTGCTGTAATTAGCCGACTGATAATCTTTCCAGTGGGAAATCTCACTTGGCAGACCGTCTACATATGTGTAGTGACTGCTACATATTGCAGTGGGAGCAAACATGTGGTACACTAACTTGAATTTTTACATTAACGTTGTTAATCCTTTGATGGGTTTCATTTTGTTTCTTTCTCCTGTTGTTAAGCATCATGCTGCTCTCCTGTTACTGTGCTGTGGCGTTAGAGAGGGTTGTATACACTGATTTAAAGAGTGTTGCTGTAGTTTGACCATTAGCATGTCTTTCATTGATTCCAGCGTCATCATGTTAATTAAATGGATCCAAGTGAGAGCCACAGTGTCTGCATTCACCCAATGATCTGCTGTGTACAGTAACTCAATATGAGGCTTACAGACCATTGCCAGGTTTAGGCTTTAGCTCAGTGTGATATATTCTCTTCAACAATGCATACGAGAGATTAGGTACAGCTGTTGATTATATATGGTAATCTAAACAGCAGTCAGACAGATAAATTAACAATAGCCATTTCTTGGTATTGTCTGCAGAAAAATCATAGCACTCATTTCAGTTTCTCTGCATGTAGCCATGCAGCCCTGAGGAGTTCTGCAGTGGAGAGTTCAGTCCTGCGATCTGACCTCAATCAGCTCAGATTAAAGTTGTGATCAGGCGTCTGGCCCCCCGCGCCCTGTTTCACGATGCAACGTACCCCCGACTCTGAGCAGGCAGAAATTATTCTGAGAACACGTCGTTCACTCATCTGACGTTACCTCCACGGCAGTCAGTGCAGTGTTTCCTCTCTAAATGTCTTTCTGGTTTGATAGGATTGCACAGAATAGCACACCAATATCATTTTTTAAATAATATTTGACCTGAAAAACAATAGGATAGGGGTTGTTTCAACAGACACAGTGTGCAGGCAGTCCATGATACACAGATATCTGTTTTTAATTTTAATTTAATGTCTGAACTGACTCAGGAGAGTTGAAGTGGGCCAGAGAAGTTACCACACAGACCTAGAACATTCATACGCCCATTTATCATCTCTCTGTCTCTGCTGACCCGACTAGAACTGGGTCCCTCCTCACCGTCTGACTCACAGTGTACTGAGGGCCAGTCCCACCTTCCTCTTTAAACAATAACAACTCTGACTCACCAACTCGCCCCTTTATAGGAGAGATTACTCTCTGGACTAAACATTTCCAGTCTATTACATACAGTGTCATGTATTGAGTGTAATATCGGTGATGCTTCAGTGGTCCTCTCAAACAGAGAGAGGACCTAACATGAGCAGAATATGATTCATGTATGAAGGTCATCTTATTGAATAATGCTGCTTTTGCACTTATCTTGTGAACTATCTTGACATCTGCTGGATGGATAGACACAAAATTTTGTAACCATATTTATGATTCCCAGATGATAAATCCTCATGACTTTCCATGTGCTAATACTTTGAGTTACCACCATTAAGTTCGCGTTTGTGGTTTTGAGTGAGATGTCATGGCTTTGGTGCAGACATTCATGTTTCCCTCAGGATTAATTATATTCATGGTCCTGACTTCATCAGTTGCCATCAGCGGGTCAAAAGTTCAGTCCAGTACTTTGATTTATAACTGAATACCTGGAAACTAACAACAGCCTCAGCTCAACTTAGCAAAGGTTAGCATTCTAACAGATGTTGAACATGATAAACGTTACACTTGCTAAACATCAGTGTGATGGCACTGTAAGGCTGTGCAACCTCAGAGCCTCATAGAGCCCCTACATGGTTTTAGAGTCTTAGTCTTATTATTTCTATGGTTTACATTTTTCAAACTGTTAGGCAGACAGGCAGCATCCCACACCCTGCTTTTTCTGGTGGTTCCAGATGCCAGACATAGGTTTACTATTGATAATATGCAAGGAATATGAACCACTTGCAACAGGATTCGACGACAGAGGTTCGTTTTGCGTGGGAGATTGGAATAAACACATTGGTAGTTTATAACTAATTCATTGTAGTTCCTGTGTTGCTGACTGTCAGCTAAGATCTGACCAGCTCGGTTCTCATTTAAATTGCAACGACTTCAGAGGATCTGTTGGCAGTGAGGATGCTGTGACACTAGCTCATGTGTACGTCAAGGCTTATTTAGCCTGCTGAGAGTGAGAGCCCGCTGTTTGTATTAGATTCTGTCTCTGGCAAAGTGGGGATGATTAGATAAAGTGTGTCTGGTGGAGTGGAGCACTTTTTCACTTTACTGTACGGGTGCCTGTGAATGAATGGAGGGAAGGGCTCAACTCTCTGACAATAACACAGAAATCTCTGTCCAGGGGATTTTTTAATGCATCTGGGACCTGGGGCCTCAATCACTGCCTTAATTAATCCATAGCAGTTCATATGCTACACTGGACTATGCTACCGGTTTACAATTCTTACATTTAGTGTTTAAAGGACATTGTGCATATTTCTTACTTGACATACTGGCATTGTGGACAGGAATTACTCCTAATTGCCAGCACAGCAAGGGAGTCAAAGACAAAGCAGTGGAATTAAAGGGAGCCGATCGCGGAGAAGAAATACAATAAAATACAATTCAATACAATAGCTCTCATTTTGAATTCCCTCCCTACTGTAGCGTCCCCTCTGCCTGCACTTCATTTTGTCATAACACAATAACTGGGCTCTGACATCTTAAAAGGCATTGCAGGAGCATAGAGGTGCTTGAAGAGAAAATTGCAGCAGCTCACAGCGGCTGGAGTGAAATACCATTTTGCCTCACTCAAGATGGATTCCACAGTGAGATTTCAGAGGACCAGTACAGAATCAAAATGGAGAAGCCTGAAGGGAGGAGACAAAAACGGGAAAGAGGCAGTGTGTGCATGGAGTGGACAGCTTTGGGGGAGATGTCTGAATTTTGTGTTTGCTGCTGCTTGGTAATATATAATTTGAAGGGTTTTCACCTTTTTTCACATATAGTGTTATTTATTGGTGAAATTATTCTAGTCTTTTTATTGTTGTTGTTGTTTTTTTGGTAGAGATCACAGCCTCATGAGATCAGTAACAAAAAAGTGATTTAATATTTACAATATAAGAAGCATTAATAAGTAATACTGAAATGAAAAGCTATAGCAAAAAAGAAAGAAAGAAAGAAAAAGAAACAAAATGGAAGAAATGCCCTCTCTGCCTGCTGTGCACAGACCCAGTGAAAATGTAGTTAAAAAGCAAAGGCGATGATCATAAACAGTGATGCTTTTTTTTCCCTGTATCTGGCCTCCTCAACCTCTGAGAAGATTTCCTCCCACCAATCGTCTCGCATAGTGGCATGCATGCATGGCTGCCGGCATCTGCACACACACACACACACACACATACATGTACGCACACACACATACACTACACAGTCACACCCTCCCTCCCTCATCTTTATAGATTCCACTTGCTGGTTGCCCATCTAACAGCCCTGTATGTAAACCAGTGAAACCCCTTCAGGACATCAGATCCGTGGAATCTGTTGTCGGTTCTATCTAGGTCAGTGCTTACAATAGCTGTGCAAGATTTTTTTTTTTTTTCTTCTCCCGCCTCTCTCTTTATCCCCCCGTTTCCTTAACCCCACAAGGTTGATTTTCCTTTGCATGTATAAATATCAAAAAAATGCATATAAAATATAAGCATATTAAGCATGCTTTGCTTTCATACATATTAGTCTTGAGTGGAATATTAAAACATGTGGCGGGTTTGATGTTAACATTAGTGTAGAATGTAGTGTTTAAAGAAAATTACATTTATATTATTTCTCATTAATATTTGTCCAGCTAATTGGTTTGGACTGTGCCCTTATTCAAACACCTCTGTCTGGCAGCACTGCAAGTGAACGCAGCACAGCAGCCTAGCATGGCAACATACGAGAGACATAGCAATCAAAATGTGTCATATGGTGGTTTTTGCTCTGATCTACAGGGGACGATGTTACGTGACCTGAGGGAGGTGCCATCTAATTTGTTAACCCACACAGAAAAGAGAAACCTCTGCACCTGCTCGTGCATGCATTTTTCATAGGATCTTGAAATGTCTATCTGAAAAGCCATTTTGACTAAAAGCAGTATAAAATAAACCAGCTTATTTACGTATATGAGTTCATCATTTTGGAACCTTTGCTAATTTTTGCTTTTGTTTGAAGGGTTTTTCCCTTTTTATCATAAATCTAAAGAACACATCATTCATGTTAAAACTCTGTTGTGGAGAAAAATCACAAGGAAACCCATAGCTCCCCTTTTTCAACTTAAACTGAATTACCCATTGCTAATCTGCTTTAGCTGGCTCCCCCACATCCCCAGTTTGTTCTACTTTTGTATAAATTGCTGATATGACTGCCTTCAGACATGGGATGCAATCAAAATCACATATGCAGAGTCAATTTCTGCCAATCTAAGCAGTTAAGATTAAAAAAAAAAAAGTGGCTGTAACTTTAATCATAGTCACCAGTTATCTAAGTTTCTCATTTTCTTGATATTTTTCATTCGGATATCTGTACACAGTCCAGGTTCGACATACAGGTACATTGTTAGACCATTTGCTGCCTTTCATTCTTACACATTATGAAAAACAGCTTCCACAGACACAACTTGCCTGAGCTTCATAATCCATCACAGTAAACACAAAGCCTTAATTCGTTTTTGTCTAGGTTTCCCGGCTAATCATTATTTCATAGTGCCAAGTTTTTGTATTAATGTGCACATTATGTTACACTCTGCTTACTGTCAATCAAATGACACACACAGGAAGAAATAGAAACCTCCTCCAGGAAATAATCCCCCATGAAACCTGTCAATTCATAAACTATATTGTTTTTTTGAATTTTTTTTATTAGTTTAGAAAGCAGGTAATTTAAAGCTGGTAAAATATTTAGAGTTTGAAACATGTAAATGTTTTGCTCTTTAGTATTTTGTATTTACACACAATATGCATGACAAAGCTGGACAGTAGAGATGCTACAATACATAGATATATCTTAAATGTGCACTTCAGTTTTTTCTTCAACCTTGTGATGTCACACACAGTATTTTCCTTCTCGACCCCGTCAGCGTTACCTGTAGCTGTGGCAGCGATGTTTCTCCTCGGGCCTTAAAGGCTTCCTGAACTGCCTCTGTCTAAGCATGCCCACCAATGTGCAGTGAAGACGATCTCCTGTAAATTGCTTTTTCGATCAGCTTTGACATCAATCTGCTCCCATGGGAATGTGGGCATTCATGTGATGGCAGAGAGGAAGGTTTCTTTCCTTATGGATGTTGACAACCCCACTCAGCCTGGTTTGATCTGCAGAATTAACATAATATTACCGTACATACTGAACTGGCTGTGACAGCCAAAGAGGGATTGGCTTTCTGTACCACACATTGGCGCCAGTTACTGGAGCAGCAGAAGTCAAAGACGAGGAAATAAAAGCTGTCGGAGGTCAAAATTTTGATATGCAAATCTGATTTCATGAATACAATTTGTGTAGCTTCGAAATGTATCAGTAGATTATGTCCTCCATTATCTGGATTATTTCACCACAGTTATTTACAGCATTAATGGATATTGGTCAGTTTGAGTCTCACTGCACCAAATCTCTGCTAGTTTTTGTTTATTTACATGAAGTAAATGCTTTCTTTTTCACTTTCCTCCAGTAAACTCTCTCGTCTCACGCAGAAATAAAGAATAATGTGCAGATTTTTAAACAGATTTGCACTCTGCAAACACCCTCTCCTTCAGCTGTGATGGAGTGAATATATTCTATGTTCTGTAAAAGTTGTTTTGATTCTACATAGCAACCCACACAACTGTCACCTTTAATGTTTTTCCACTCGCTCTTTTTATCTCTACCAGGACAAAGATATCTCATCACATCCACGGGAGCCTTGTATATTCTGGACGTCCTGCCTGAGGATGGGCTGAATAACTATCGCTGCACCACACGGCACCGCTACACCGGTGAGACTCGTCAGAGCAACAGCGCACGTCTCATTGTGTCAGGTCAGTACTGCATTCAAACTGGAATCAATTTAATTGCAAACACCGTACATTTGTCTTAGTGACCACGTAGAGACTTTGCAATATATACTGAGATGATGGAAAAAAAGGACGATGGAACAACAATACATGTATTGGATGCTTAATGTAGAGAATGCCGAAGATCATCCTTAAATATATTTAATGTTTAACTTGGATTTGGCATTTTAAAACTGCAGACAGCAAAAAAGAAAAAGAAAAAGAAATTCACCATAAAAATTTTAGCCCCTATGAATTATGGGTCTGCCTCAGAAATTTTGATTGATTTGCAGGGTTGTACAGCAAGACCAATGAATGCGTATGTCTGTCCAATCCTGTAATGCAGACCAATCCACTCTAAAGCCAACTATGAATTATGCAGCCCGTCCTGGAGCCAGTCAGTAACAAGTAAACAAACAAGGCAATGCAGGTTGTACCGTAGTGTCTGTTCTGTTGTAGCTTGTAGTTTGATAAATGAGGGTCATTTAACATGCTTTGCACTTCGGATGTAGATGGGTAAATGGATAGATAGATTGTGGGGCGCGATGAAATCCCTCCAGAAATTTTAGGAATACACTGTTTCTCTCTCCTCTCCCTCACATAACAAAATATACAGTGCACAGAACTGAATCTTGACCCCAAAAATCAATATTGGATTATACTGTCAAGCGCCTGGCAACGCTCACCACTAATTAACACTAAATTCTCTGCTCCTTCCAGACCCCACCAATGCTGAGCCAGGCATCTTGGATGGCTTTGACCACCGAGAGGTGATGATTAATCATCGGGTGGAGCTGCCCTGTAAGGCCTCAGGCTACCCAATGCCCAAATACCGCTGGCTGAAGGACAACAGCCCTTTGGAGCCTGACAGCCGCTTCCGCCAGACCATCACAGGGTTGCTGATAGAGAGTGCACAGCCCAGCGACTCTGGGACGTACGTTTGTGAAGTGTGGAACAGTTATGGCAATGCTGAGGTCATGGGACGCCTGTATGTCAAACGTAAGTCGTTTATTAAAAGGAGCACTGCAGCCTCTGTATGATCTGCATATTGATCAAACACGGAGGAACTAAAGAACCAAAGCATGCAATACACATTCAGTGTTAGATGGTTGTTTATGTGTAAGAATTATGTTGAAATTTCAGTCCATGTTAACGGTATGAAAACACTGGCATTTGTGATAGTGATAGCATTGATGAACCAGTCTGATTTTTATAGGAAAAGTGGACATTACATATCAACTCAGATTTAGCAGAAAATTGTCTCCTGAGGAAAAAACTGATTATCAAGCATCTTGTTAATCTGTCACATTGTGCACATCAACATGGAGATCAACATTCATCAACAGAACAGCTTCAAAGCAGCAGTCAGACGAATAACTGTACTGCAGTTTGCTCATGTTGATTATTTAGCATTTTATAGGAGGGAATCAGGCAAATGGAGATTGTTTTTAAATCAAATCTGCCTTATTTTAGAAAAACAGATCAGAATTTCCAAAATGACTTGATAAGTTGTTTTGTCTAAAAATCGTCAGAAAATACCGAAAAATATTCACCCGCAATCCAAGGTGACAAATTGCTTGCAAAACCCAAAGATATTAAATTGTCCTCTCGTAGAAATCTGAGGGAGCCATGTTTTTTACATTTTTTCTTAAAAGTTGCTTAAATGATGAATTGGTTATAATTGGACATGCTGACAATCAACTAGTAAATTAATCAATTCATTGTTTCACCTGTAATAGTTAATATAGTTCTTAGAACCTTTTCCTCTGAAGTCTTATGTCCACTACCTCCGTTACTTTGTCTCTCTATCAGCCTTACTGTTAATAACGCCCCGAAAAATTCCATGAATGCTCGATTTCTCTATGAAAGACACCGTTTCTCTTATTTTTGTGTGCTTAGAGCCCTTGAAGGCAGTGGTCAGCCCTCGGAAGGTGAAAGGCAGTGTGGGTAGCAAGGTGTCTCTGTCTTGTAGCGTGGGTGGCTCAGACGAGTATGAGCTGTCATGGTACCGCAACGGAGAGATCATCTACCCCGGCAACAATGTCCGTTTTACTGGTCTCAACCGGGAAAACCTCATTATGGAGGGGATGTCGAAGAGTGACGGCGGAGCCTACCAGTGCTTCGCCAGGAAGGGCAAGATGTCCGCACAGGACTTTGTGCAAGTCATCCTCGAAGGTATGGTGTGTGCGTGAGATTTACAGGGTGGAGCGCACACACACAAATCCTGACCAACAGCCACAGTGTAGCAGCTGTCGTATGCATAATCAGTGAGTTAGCAGAAACAGGTTCAGGCCTTGGAGATCAATACAGGGTTATGTGTTAATGGCATCCTGCTGTGACTCTCTGCTATAGGCCGCCATTAGTATGATCATCCCAGACTTCACAGACTAATCCAAAAATACACGCACACACACTCTTGAATCCAATAGCTTACCTTGGCCAGCGTTGCTCCGGCAACTGTCTCCTGTGGTCAGGGAGCTGTAAAAAGAAAATATTGATAATCTATAATCATGTGGAGCAGGTCTAGATTATCAGAAAGCAGCAGCAGGCAGACATAGACATTTCAAAAGCCGACCACTCTCACTGTTCATTATGAAAGGCATAGGATGCGCAGGAAGTCTTAAAGAAAAGTCACGATTGTTCCTTTCCTTTTGCTGCATTATTTTCTCACAAAAAAACAGGTTTTATGACAACAATTTATGCCCTGACAGCAAATATCACATCTTCTAAAGCATCTTCCAAATGATTTAAATGTGTTTCCTCCAACAATTTGAAAGAAACAAGAACAAAGAACAGTTCTTCTTGCTAAAACAGGTTGTTGCTTGGTCAAAATAAAACAATACTCTGGGTTACATTTAATTTTTGTTCTCAAAAGACTCTTTTAGCTCTAATAATACACGGGAAATCCTCAGCAGTCGTCTTGCAGAGATGACACTGCGCCTTGTTATTTTCGGCCTGGGAATTGTTTTAGGTCCAACTTTCTTCTCTGTGCTCGCCCACCCAAGCAACAATCAGTCTGTTCACACATCCCTAACTGCCAGCATTAGATGAACTAAACAGGCTTTCACAGTCATCTTAATCACAAAGTCAGTCTCAGTTTTGATAATTCTGTCATTCGCAGTATATAAAGATGCTGTCAGCAGTCGAAGCCAAGGCCCTGGTTGGTCGATGGTCAGCCGGGTGCCACTCTACCTGGCTAACTATGCTGATGACATTTACCGTGTCTTATATTCTCCACTGCATTCATTTGCTCGACCCTGTTCCGCCTCGTCTCCCACCACAGATGGTACTCCAAAGATCCTGTCCTCCTTCAGCGAAAAGGTGGTGAACCCGAATGAGCCTGTCTTCCTGGTCTGCAACGTCAAGGGCACGCCCCCTCCCAGGTGCACCTGGTCGCTGGATGACGACCCCGTCATCAAAGACAGCCACCACCACCTGGGCCACTACGAGACCCACGAGGGCCACGTGGTCAGCCAGCTCAATGTCACACACACCCAGGTGCAGGACGGCGGGGTGTACCGGTGCACGTGCAGCAACTCGGCCGGGGTCGTGTACCACCAGGCTCGAATAAACGTAAGAGGTGCTTGTCAAATCAGCTCCTCCAAGAACAACAATACACATACCTGTCTGTCTCTCTGTATGACTGTCTCTGTCTGTCTGTCCAACTGGCTGTGTGGCACTTGCAGTACATGAGCGCTGGTCGTTGTTTGGGTCTGATATTTTTCTTTGTTTCCTTTTGCATATGTGAGCTCTTATGATGTTTGGTTTTCCTTCTTTCTTTGATCAGTATTTTTTAGTAGGAGTATTCAGGATATTATCTGGAACGTTAATGATGTGGCCATTAAATGAACCATCCTATAGCTCATGCTCGCACTCCATCATATCTTGGCTGTGTCGTGATATGCATGGACGTTGGACAAATAAATTCAAATGCTTGCCATTTGCAAATTACTTTATCAATTAACCTAATGAGGCAACTAGCCAGATCCATTCTAAATAGCTAAGTTATAGCTAGCTGGCTAACCTTAGCTTAGCTTAGGTTATGCCCGGATCAGACTACATGAATCTTGCTAAATATTGTTTTATGCCGTGGCCAATCGTGAACAAAAATCAGGTGTCTGCACTAACGTAGTGTGACATGCTAAATGACCCGTCATGCTACTGATAGTGAACAAGTTCTTTACATATAAATAAGTTCACAGGCTGTTACAGACAAGCCCGTTTCCTTTTAGGTTTTCTCCACTGATGCTCCACTCTGCTCCTTGTATAATTTTGTAATGTTGTAGCCTCGTCTTTTTCTCTCCAAATTATTACTGTGCTTTCCCTACATGCCTGTATTTTTAGGTCAAATGAATTATCCTGGTTTGCTGCACATAAGCGTATCTGGATATTGGGTTCCAAAATGGGCTGGTTTGTAAATAGCCAGAAGAAAAAAATATTTCTTCTGTTTGCATGAATAAATTTATCTATGGCTTGCTTGCTTGTGTGTGTGTGTGTGTGTGTGTGTGTGTGTGTGTGTGTGTGTGTGTGTGTGTGTGTGTGTGAGTGAGTGTTCATGTGTGTCTGTGTCTGCGTGTCTTTACTCAAGCAGCCAATTCAATTCCTCACGATCAGATGTTAAAGCGATTATACTGTTTCCATTTTATGAGACAGAATGTATTAATGTTATGTGGGTGAGCAGCAAGAGCAGAATTCTAAGTATGAGTGGTACAGTGTTATTTAAATGATCTGTTTTCCTTCAGATGGTTAGCACTCTTTAATCTGCTTGTGATTTCACTGCCTCCCACTTAGTGTTAAGCCTAAGATCCTGTGGTAAAACAAACAAGAAAATCTTTAAACAACAGTTTCTTTGCATATCCAAGTATTTTGGTTGCAGGTACCACATGTGAAGCTGCAGAGAAAGACCTTTCCGTGTCTAAATATTAAATATAATTGCAAAATCATGAGTCTGAAATTTAGTTTTATTGAGAAAAACACCAAAAATAATGCAAACTCACTACTCTTGTGATTGATGTCAATGCCAGTGCCCTTTGAATGTCTTTATAGAGGGTTCTCTCTCCTTCTCTGTCCCTTTCTAGGCCGCGCCAGCATTCGTCCAATGAAAAACATCACAGCAATTGCTGGACGGGACGCTTTCGTTCATTGTCGCGTGATTGGCTACCCTTACTATTCCATAAAGTGGTACAAAAACTCAGCACTTTTACCATTCAACCACCGACAGCGGGCATTTGAGAACAACGGCACTCTGAAGCTGACCAACGTGCAGCAGGTGGATGCTGGCGAGTATAACTGCAAGGTGATGGTCCAACCCAACAAGATGGATTCCCAGAGTGTCCATGTTCGTGTGAGAGGTAAGTCCCATTGAGCTGTGTCAAATTACATTATCAAATATAAAGCTGATTTAATATACCTGGTGAGTCGAACAAGTCACCACAAGGTTGTAAAGCGAGACATTACCTCCTGTTTTTGTCATCACATGAGTTAGATTACAAAATCAATACTACTCTCATACCTTCCCATTAAATATGAGGCTACAGCTAGCAGCCTATTGGTTTAGCTTAGCATAAAGACTGGAAACAGGGTGAAAGAGCCCGCCTGGCCCCATTGCTGTATTTGTTATTACATTCAAAAATGAGCTTTTGGTGTGTGTATATCAAAATGTTGGTGTGTATATGTCAAAATAATGAACTATTTCTTTAAATTGTCACAATTTTGACTAGATGGGTTCACACCAAAGTCCCTTAGTTGTGCTTTAATATACCAAAGTCCCTTATTTGTGCTTTAATATAGATGAATTTGACTGACTGATTAATTTGGAAATGTTAGGCACATTCTGAGGCGTTTCTTTTCTGCCCTCTGTCTACATGTGCATCTTAAGATTGACTCACTGCAAAATAAACAGACCCACTCATACAGAAATGGAGACAGTTATATCATATAGCATAGATCTCACCGGACTTCTAAATTAATCTGTCTGATATTCCTCCGTACATCAGGGTATCTAATGAAGACTCTATCAGCTCTGTGACTGATCTCCACTGAGATCTTACAGCTGTAATAGGTAACACTAAAAAGGGCTTCCCCATAATGCCCCATTTCCTTCCCTCTGTGCTGTATGCTAGGCTGTTGTCACTATGTTACACTTTCCAATAGAGCGATGGAAACAGAGAGGAAGAGAGAGTGAGAACTAAAGAGAGAGCGATGATATAAAGCAACACTTCCCAGTGGTACTATAGCGAGCGAGTGCATTTGTTAATTTACTCTGCTCATGCTTAAAATGTGGAAGTGTCTTTGGGGATCCCTGAAGTCCATTATCTCCACTTTGTTGTGAATTAAATAAGGTCCTAAAGTGCTGCTTATTTCACTGTTATTTGAACTCACTGGACACTCAAACACAGATGACTTGTGTGATGGCTGGAGATTTCCCAGGGAAACACAGGCAATTTGAAAAGATCTTTTGATTGTGTAACTGTGTTATATTAAGCCGCCAAATTGACTTTGAACGCTCGTTTTTGTCTGAATGCAAGCTATTCCTGTAATCAGGGCATTAGATCGATTTGTAAAATAGTAGATTAATTTAGTAAACAGGCTGGAGGATGGGCAAGTATGTAGGTTAGTAGATCAATAGATGATTATTGACAGACAAGCTGGTTCTGGTTCACTTAGATTTCTTTTCCCTCAACCTGAATGAGTCATCTCAAGTTGTTTTTTTTGCTCTGTTCTTTGTGCTCTTGTAGCTTCTCGTCCTGAGAGGACAAAATGTTCCAGCCTGAGAATGACGGGGAATTATTGCAGAATGCTTTGCTATTCAGGTCTTTTATGTTCCTTCAGTGACCTCTTTAAAGTGAGATAGTTAGAAGATTGTAGGATTACTCTGAGAAAAGGACACAGTACCTGACACAGAATCCAGGGAATTAAGATATTCTTTGAAACTCACGAATGAAATCACATTCGGTCTTTGTCTCTCTTTCTCTCTCTCATCCTCTGTCTGCAGTCCCTCCCTACATTCAGCCCTTTGAGTTCCAGCGTTTCACCATTGGCCAGCGGGTCTTCATCCCCTGCGTGGTCATGTCAGGCGACCGGCCGCTGGACATCACCTGGCAGAAAGATGGCCGGCCAATCCCCGCCAGCCTGGGTGTGACTGTGGACAACATCGATTTCACCAGCTCACTGCGCATCTCCAACCTGACGCCCGACCACAACGGCAACTACACCTGCATCGCCCGCAACGAGGCTGCTGCCGTGGAGCACCAGAGTCAGCTCATTGTGAGAGGTGAGAAAGCACAAAGGAACAGATTATATATCTAATGGCACCTAGTGGACTACTATAATCTGTAGCATGTGTGCAGGTTTTCATTTTAAGCAGTCCCTGCAGTACCAAACATCACTTATTAGTTCCTCCTGTCTGGCCGAAGGTAAAATCGACCGGTGTAGTGTTTGGTATGAAAACCTGCACGCACAGGCTGCACTGAAGTAAAGACACCAAACAAATGTCACACATCAATGTCAACTGTTATTTGTGTTTATGTGTACAGTTCCTCCTCAGTTTGTGGTTCAGCCTGAAGATCAAGATGGGATCTATGGTAAAACTGTGACTCTGAACTGCTCAGCTGAAGGCTACCCACCACCCACCATTGTATGGGAACACTCCAAAGGTACATTAAAGTACTGCACACATCGCCCAGTGCAAGTGAACCTGCCAGCTACAAGGGGAAACAAATCACACCTTTGAATTCAAACTCACAATAACAAAGGAGACTTTGGTCTCTTGAGTCACCAAGATGCTCTGTAATAACATTTTACATCAACATCTGATTCAGAACTACGCCTGGGTATCTCAGACTTTTCTGAGTATGCATAATAATATGAAGTGCCTGTAAAACAATCGAACATAGATGTCTCATGTCAGCTGAAGTCAATCATTCAAGGTGTCTCATTTCACAAGAGTTGAGTTCAATGACTTGAATTGTTCTCTATTGTCCATCCCATGTGACCTGAGCACAGCATTAGGAGATCAGTTTGATATTGCTTAATGGCCACTGCTTAACTAAAGGAGACATACAGAACAACTCACTACAACAGTGAACACATTCAGAAACGGATCTCGTTTTATCTGGAGTCTCATGATGTTTCTGGTTTACGCTCAACTGCAGTGACTGAAGGTTGCAGTCTTTAGTTTCTAATGACCTCTGAATATTTTTCCATTTTTAATCAGTACAAGTTATTTCCATACATGTAATAGGGAAATGCATAATCATATGAAAATTATGTTTTTTTGCTATACTACAATACAAAATAAAGAGTTATCATGTATTGTAATTAATAATTTTTCCAACAACGGTGCAGTTTTGTGTGTATCTCGTTGGGCCTTGCTCGAGATACGTGTTGTACACAGCTGATATGGCAGTAGTAGGGTTTTTGCAGGTGAGTGGGTTCCATTTGCTTCATCCACAGCCGGCGCATATGTGTGTGAGTGCGCAGACATACAGGTGCACACACAGACATAGCCATCTGTACTGTAAACACAGGGTTGGGGGCTTACAGGATATCCATCTGCATCATTAGAGAATCATCAGAGAGGGAGCGACAGAGAAAAACAGACAGACAGACACACGGACGCAGAGATAGGGCGTTAGCAGACAGACATCCAGGGAGGCAGCAGGTGAGTTCAGCCACTTGAGCAGGGCAGATGAAGAGGGGCCCCAGGTGTTCGCTCCATCATCCATATAACCAGGGATGAAAGCCTCACCAACAGAAGGAGAGCAACCAATGAGGAGTGGTGCGTGAGCGTGAATGTGTGTGTTTGTGTGTGTGTCTGCGCGCGCTAGGCCAGATGATCAAAGGAATGAAAGAATCAGATCTGTTTTTCACCCTTTGATTGGATTTGTGTGTGCGGATGTGCATGTGCTTTTGTGTGTGTGTGCGTGTGTGTGTGTGTGTGTGTGTGTGTGTGGATGTGAAACAAGCAGGCCTCATGCCTGATTAGTAATGTCTGACCAGTCCTGATCAGTATGGAGAGATCAGGCTGAGCAGTGTGTCTTTACTCAGTCATAGTGTTAAAAACAAGCTTTAGCCATTCAGAGGGAATTCGACCAGGTTGCAGGTCAGTATTGTTGTTTTTTGGGGCCTCGTCACATCTTCCTTGTTGCTCTGTAATATGTTGTAGTACAGAATATCAGTCAGAGCAAACAGGCAATAAAAATCACTTCCCTCAGAAAAAAAAAAATGTATTCAGGGTAGGTGGCTTGGGAAGCTATCATCTAAATGTGTTGTAAGCCAGAGTGCAGTTTGTCCAGAGAATGGCTGTCTGGCATGCTTTTACTGCAACAGAAGTACCTAAGAGCCAGATGAGTGTCTCTGGGAGATATGGAACAGTAAGTAAAGGTCAACTGCTATTAGCATAACGACTAGCACCATTTGGATATGCAAAATCCATAATTCAAGGAAGAACACATCTCCCTCCCTCCTCTCTCTCTCTCTCTCTCTCTCTCTCTCTCTCTCTCTCTCTCTCTCTCTCAGAGCCAGGGGAGCAGGAACAAAGTCACCACTTGACCCTTTGCTAGCCACGGCCACTTGACTGCATTTTAATTAAAAAGCAAAAACCCACAGCTCACTAAATAGCCTAATCTCTACACGCTAACTTTAACACGAGCTAATGCAATGTCTGGCTCAGTTCACACATGTGTTTAATACTACATGAGCAAGGTGGAATACAGTGCTTTCATCAGTATGAGAGTGGACTGCTCGAAAGCCTTATAATTCAGCGTCAGTGACATACAGATTTAAGGCTGCCACTGCAGAATGAAATACTGTATTGTTTGACAATAGAACAAGAGTGATTATATCATTTTCTATTAAAAAAGATAGGTATTAATTACAGCACAGGCAGCAGGCCAGAATATGTCAAAGATGCCAAGTCCAATTATTTCAGGGATGCTTCAGCGATGGGAATCAAATGTCAGTCGTATTGGATTGTTGAGAAAAGACGTGCAAGCATTACCAGACAAATCCATGCCTTTAGGATTAGTCTGTCTTCAACTTAGATTCCATTAGATTGTAATTTTGCTTTAAGGGCATTTACTGTATTTACCCATTCTCGCTATTTCTACTGAATCTATTAACTCAGCGTTCATACGTGCAAAGAACAAAACCCAGAGAGTCGACACACAGACATAAATAGTCAGAAAAAGCTACAGTTTGCATGCTTGAATCTCACTGGCTTGTCCCAGTGTTGAAGGCCAGCAGCAATGCAAAGCCTCTCTGCTCTCCTTCTGCTCTGCCTGTTGTTCCTCTGCACCAATCTGCTGTCTTGTTAAACATGAGCTTTATGTCTGTTGTGATTGCATCACACCAGCAGCTCGGCCTGCTTCACTGTGCTCAGCAGCTGTTTGGCGGTTTAAGGATTTAGGCCTGGTGTTAAGAAACATGTTTACAATCCTCCCAAAATCTGACAGGCTTTGTCATCAAATCTGTAAACACTGCTGCATGGTCAAATGAATGCACACACACACACACACACACACTCACGCACACGCACGCACACACACACACACAGGAGGTCAGCTTACTATTGAGCACTGCATTCACATCAAACATCTTTTTCAGATCAATATATCTGCATTTGTGTACATTTATATATACTGCATTGATTATATCTCTGCATACACCTCTCTATTGTCTTTCTCTCCTGGTATTAGGCGCCGGCGTCCCCCAGTTTCAGCCCATCCCCCTGAACAGCGGCTCTCGTGTCCAGCTGCTGAGCAATGGTTCGCTGCTGATCAAACACGTGCTGGAGGACGACAGCGGCTTTTACCTGTGCAAGGTCAGCAACGACGTGGGAGCTGATGTCAGCAAGTCCATGTACCTCACCGTCAAAAGTAAGAGCCTGCATTTGATGCATGATCAATAACAGCTGATGGGCAGTAATCATTGTGTATTTTAATGTCTGAGTTGGTGCAGCAACAAGCAGCTGTTTAAAAACGGATTTCCAGCTGCCAGATTGCAGAGGTCGCTCCACCTTAAGTTGACATTAGTTTCATGAAACATGGAAGGAAGGGAGGATGCTCATAAGGAGATTAAATTGACAAGCTTTGCAAATGATGACAAACTGAGACTCAGACAGATTTTGTTGGCCAAAATTGCCTGTGATGAATAAAAAACACTTTAGAAGCTAAGCAAACGTTAAAGGGGTCATGATCCTGTCTTCACATGACGTGTGTTTAAAGACAGATTTGCATAAAACATCCTCATTAGACCAGGAGTCACTGAGCATCTTTCTACCCAACGGATGCAGACAGCATATATTTCTCTTTCCTCTGCTGAGTATATGTAAGCATGGTTCTGTTTGTGTGTGTGTGCATGTGTGTTCTCTGCTCTCTCCAGCGGTCGGCATGTTAATGTCCCAGACTGCAGGTCTCCTGCCTCCAGTGAGCATTAGCATGTAGCTCCCCTATGGTGCTAGGAGTGGCCCCTCATTTTCATGGTGCTTAGATGCGAGTGGGGCTTATTTCCCCTTGCTTACGTTATCAAACTGGAGCACGAGGAGCCCCGCTGATGGGCAGCCCTCTCTCTGTCTCCTTCTCTCTATCTCTCCTTCTTTCTCTTTGCTCACCAGCCCAGAGTGTGAAATATAGAGCACAAACATGAAAAACATGACTGCAGTCACAAGGAACACACATTAAACTTTGGGTTTTAAGTGAGTCTGATGGGATGGAAGTTGTAACTGACCCTGACCTCTGACCTTTCTGTAGAAAGGGACGCCAACAAAATAATTTGTGTAGAACTCTCCTTCTGGATAAATCAGTACTTGTTATCATTAATATCAGCTGGCATGTCATGGATATTCATGTGTCACTATAATTAAGCCTCGCAGTAAACAAGGTTGGGAGCTGTCACTGTGTGAAGCTGTCAGTTCTACAGCAGCAGCCTCTGAGATGCACATGCAGTCTGTGTTTTCATAGGTCAGTTTGCTGACTGTAGCACCCAGTTGCTATGCAGCAAGTTGACCTATGGCTGTACTAACCTTTTTTCTTCCATTTTCTTCCAAGCAGAGAGCAAACACTGCAGCGGCAGCCACAATAGACTCAACTCTCAGTAGCATATCTAACTCCAAACACTCAAGCTTCTCATTTGCTCGCTCTTTGAATCTTAACAACAACCTGTGTTTTATGTTGATAAAAACAAATATCTGCATCATTCTTATGTTTTGTACGAAGACTCTTCTTTACCTACCTAAGATACAAACACAATGCAAGCCAGGCTACCCACAGATGTGGTCAGGCAGATCTGATCGCATTCCGATCACAACCCATTTACACCTTGCAGTAAGGTGCATTTTTCCTTATCTGGAGCACGTGTGCAGATCCAGATTGCATTTTAATACACAGGTGTAAATGAGGTCTTTTTGAGGTCATGTTGCTGTGATGGGAGTCCACTGAGAAAATATACAGGAGCACAAAGGATATTAGAGTGTTTTGCTGGGTGGCTCCACACCAGTCGTCCCCATCCTGCGTGTGTGTGTGTGTGTGTGTGTGTGTGTGTGTTATTGAAGGGGAGAGTAGTAGCAATGCACATGTGTCATGCAGGAGTTTATGAGCCCAATCAAGCCTGGTGCTGTGGCCTACTTTCTGCTGTTGTGTGTATGTACAATTTACACACATGTAAAGAAGATCAGATGAAATTTTCAAGTGTATTTTCCTCTCTCTACTCCGTTGCCCTGACACAAATCACACTGCTCCACCCTGTGGAGAACCCTTCTGTCGTTGGACACTTGTGTGTGTTTGTGTTTGGAGGAGATGAACAACAAAATACCTGCAGTGTAAAGGACATAGTAGAAAGATCTGCTGTTTATGTATGTATATATGTTCACTCGTGCGCATCTTGAGTTTCGTAGGTCTTTGTAGTTAGTTGTATCATCTAGCATAGTAGAGGAGGTAGAGAGAGAGTGTGTGTGAGAGAGGTTTGACCCACCAAACACACTCTGCTGTTGCTCAAGGCTTCAGTTTCATGTTGGTCTATCAAAGGGAATTTTGACAGCTCTAGTGTTAAATAATGTAAGCTTACTTCTCGTAACTAGTAGTTTCATTAACATGAACAGTGATGGTAACATTATTTACAGCTTCTATTATTTATATCAAAGACATCATTTCATTCCGATGAATTTATATTTATTATCTTTATCTTAATTGAAAATAAATTATGAGTCATTTCTCACTCAAATTACATTTTTTTTCTGACTACAAAGTGAAGTTGGATAGTAAATGTCTCTTCAATCAGCAACTTAACACATTCCTTGCCAGTTAATTGTTCCCTTTTCGGGTTCGATGCACACTGAACACATACAGCATGTATTTTTACTGCCGAAAAAAATCCTATCAAACCGTTTTTTATAACATTCTCATTTCTGACACACCTGCACAGAGCCTCCTATTCTACCCCTACTTTTCCTTTCAGGAAATATGCAATCATGCAATTACATTAATTGATGCCAGTTCAACCAATCCTGGCAAGTATCGCCAGCAGCTTGTAATTTTGTCTAGTTCTGCATCTTATTCAGGACCAGTGTTATCTGATTAAAGTTGGTTCTGAATGCAGAATTAATTATGTGTTTGTTTTACTGAGCCTTTGTTGCTCATAGCGATGTCAGTAATTTTGCTTTTGATAGCCTGACACCCATTAACTGGTAACTAACTGGTCAATTTTTAGCCGAGGAGCACACACTCCCAGTCAGCACTGACGAAGTGACAGGTCGTTGTGATGTAGCTTTTGTTTGTGTGAGCTGACTAGTCAGAGCTCGTCTGCCATGGCTAGCTTTCAGCTCACCCTCTTTCTCCTCTTTTTTAATGCATTTAGTCACAGTAGCTCACAATAGCATAACGTCGGGGTACAGAACTAACATTAGCTCTTTGAATCCCTCAACGTCTTCGACACTGGTTGACAGGATACCAGTCTCATGGTCTTGGACCAGCAGGCATCACACTTTCCCCTCCTAGCTAGCAGCAACATGATCTTTGGCTGTGAGCCATCCTCTAACGTGGCAGCCAGGTGCTTCTTAATGTAGCAGAACACAGTGCTAGAGCTACTACTAAATTAAAGAATAGCGCACTAGCATTTTTTTCCTCAGACTGCTAGCTGTTCGTTGCAAATTAACCTGTAGGCCGACTTGTGTAATCAGTCAGAAATACCACAAATAACACGTAATAGAAATTATTTTAGTAAATCTGCAGCTAGTACATTTTTGCTACAGTAATCACAAAAATCGTTCATGCTAAAAGTATCTGATGGTTTGCAAATATCTCCAGATCTAATTCACAACTGAAACAAATGAGAAGATTCATTAATGTTGCAGCTAACATCAAGTTAACATTTCCTTCATGACATCACCAGAATATTTCTTCATTAGTAAAACTGAATGTGGATTAAACACATATGAGTACGACTCCCATTTTTTACTTCTGAATTATATTTCTCTTCCACTGTGAAACTGGAACACCTCTTAAGTAATTTATGATTCAGTTAGCATTGATGCGACATCTTCACAGCTAGAATAATTCACATTACAGGAAACGGCTGTATGTTCTTTGGGCCTATGATAATAGTCTGTGCTGTCCTCCCTCAGCTGCCATTGGCTGCTCAGTCATTACATGTTGGCTCAGCCACATGCTTGTCACTCATCAACAGATCGCATTTCATGCCCTTTAAACCCCAAACTGTACTTGTACACTCAAGATGCTTTCTGTAAATGTGTACTTACTCGCATGAGTGGTCTGAAAAAGAGAGACCATTATTGTGCCCTTACTCTCCACCTCTCAGTGTTTGTGTGTTTTCGTATATAACTACACATTTCTTTTCATTCTTAAGCGCACAGTATGATTGCTATCATACGTACTGTTATCATACTTCTCACACATACGTCTGTTTTTATTTGTGTATCTATTCTGCTTACATTGTGTGTGCGTGTTGCTAGACGCTGGAACTCTTGAGTGCATTTCAGCCTCATTTAAATCCGTCAATACTTCAATTAGAACCCCATGAAGGGGCTCAAGGGAAGAGCAGTCCACATGTTTGTGTGCTTTATTTGCACTCTCTGGCTGTCTTTGTGTCTTACATTTCCAGTAAAGAGAAAAAGATTAAAATGATAAATAACACATTATTTGTTCCGTTTTATATCCTTATTCTTTGCTTGCAGCTGTGTGTGTCCTTCAAGTGTCTTAATCTCCCATCGCCAACAGCAAAGCATACATTTATTTACCATTTACAGATTTTTTAGCTTTTTGGATTTCTGGATTTGAAGCTGTGGATTTCTCCTCATGCTGGAGCCACTGAAAGAGTTTGTAGGGTTTTTTTTTTTTTTTATCTTCAAACATCAAAACAAAAGAGGAGGAGGAATGAGAAATGGATTAAACAGTAGGTTTGTTTGCTCTAATGTAAGCCGCAAATATTAGCATGCTGGGCTAACTGGCTTGCATGCAGCTTTAGCCTAAATCTTTTAGCGTGATGTCATGTAGACCAACCACATGGTGCGACTAAGTGCATGTTCAAGACACCCTTTATAGTTTCCTCATTTTAAAATGAGTCAACTGGAAACATTAAAAATCAGCCAGAGACATTGTTTTCAGCCAATGATGGAGTCAACGTTACTTTAATTAGCTAGCTACAACTGATAAAACCTGCCAGCGATGGTTGTTATTGACCCGGCATAATCAATGGTTACTAGCAAGAAGTGAGAAGCTGCTTTTGTCTGAAATCAAAGATTTATTGTCTCACAAATAAACAATACAAATTTGAGTGGTAAATTGGCCGCAGTTCTTTTCACATAACATCGTAAATTGAATTATGTGCTGTCGATAACAAAGAAAATTAATACTACTACTATCAAATAGTTACCAATTAATCTTCTCTTCCTTGATTAATCAACAATTTGTTTTTTATTGTTTGATTGCTCTTCTTAGATAATTTCACAACCAAGGAAAATTAAGTTAAGTGTCAGTTTTCCATATAAGTAATGTTGTATGAGGCTACTATTGGCGCAAATGCTTCCTGTTTTACTAAACAGCATTTAACCCATATTGTCCTCCACACTGTTCAGCAACCAAAGTCAGACATTACGAGAGGAAAACTGACTAATGTGGTCAAAGGATGAGAAAGGATCCACCTCTCTCTACGTTTGTTCCCGTATCTTTTCCTTCTATACCTCCTTCACCTCCTGTCTGCACCTTTTTGTCTTTGTTCCCCCTTTCCCTCCCTCTCTACCCCCTCAGCTTTCTCTGTCTCCCTTGTCTCCCCTCTTCCCACTCACGCTCTCCTCTACCCGCCTGTGTTTTATTACCAGGCCCCTGTAATATCGCTGGATATTAAAAAATATACATCAACCGAGCAATTATGGGCTATCAAAAAGAATAGGTTTAGCCCGGGGCCCTGCGAGTGCTGCACGGTAGATGCATTGAGATGAGATGAGAAGGAAGCGAGTGAGGAGGCTCACCTCGGCTCGAGCCACTGAAGCACGACCAAGATCGGTGGAGATTGTAGAACATTTTAGATACTGCAGTCTACATCACATGGTAGCCATCTTGAATGCATGAAATTTAGCATGTTTCATTCACACATGCACACAAACACACATTCCATGTCACAGGCAGATTGAAACATTTCCAAATGCACACAGATGTATTCATCTCTGAATATTCATACACAGGAACATACTGCGCACATACATTCACACAAACAATCACAAGTGAGAGATATTGTAATCATATACACACAGACTCACACACTCATACACACACCATTGTTTGCGCTCTCTCGAGCTCTTTCGATGTGCAAACATGAGCGTCGTTGATGTTAACTTGCACTGCCAAGGCCTCAGATTTAGATGGAGAAAATAGCCCCTGTTAAGGAGCAATAACATTTAGAGAAGGGGCTGAGAAGACTCTTTTAATAGGACTCACTTAAAATTCATAGTTGCTATGCAAAATAAATCAGCGATTTCCTGCGCGGGGGCAGTGGGAAAGGGGATGATGGTGTGGGGAGCGAGGGAGAGGGAGGGGCTGCGAGTGAATAAGAGATGAGGTTTAAACGTTGGCAGTCCCAAGTCTGACACATTCCATCATGTCGGAGGTGGGCGGGGGTTGAGGGGGCATGTGCATACACACACACGAGCACACACAGGCCTCGCACATGCACACAAACACATATACATCTAGTGCCCCCTTCGGATTCGGCTCTATCTAAGTAAAGTACTGTAAGAAAAAAGACACAGAAACATGCTGAAGGAGTCGGTGTTTATTTGTTTGTGTGGGGGGCTACTGTATGTGAGATTTGTGTTTGTGTATGCGTCTATGTGTTTGTTAACTCTATAGATATAAATTATAGATCGATTGATACAGCATGGCCGTTATTATTCTCATTATCGCCTTATCACACATATACTGGTATCAGTGTAAAGACTTTGAAAGACAAGTTTGAGGTCATTTAAAATGTTGGTTTCCGTTGAATGATCTTCTCAGAGAGAACACTTCCAGTTCAACAAGCGTGCTGTCATGAACTTGGTATGGATATACATGAAGCCCATACGATGAATCCTACTGACTTTTCCTCCAGTGCCTAGTGATAGTATCATGATTGGGCATCCTCGAAAGGCTCAGTCTTTCACGAGCAAGAATGGAGTGAAATTCATCACTTTGTGAACACATGATTGTATAAAGGATATTACTACATGGGCTCAGGAACACTTCATAAAACCCAACTTTTTTGGAATCAGGCTTGTATGTACAGTATGTACCACTGAAATAAGAAATAAAAGAGCAAGAGACAATCTGCAGCATTTTTCAGCCTGATTGGCTGCAGAATGGGTGAGGTTTAACACATCAGGGTAATTCAAATACTGTCAGGCAAGTTGCCATTCACACAAGTACAGTATAATAAATGATTCATTATAAATTCAAGTACTTTAATTGACTTGTGATTGTCTAACCCTCCTGGCACTCCTAGTACGAGTAAAACTGCACCAGACTGGCACTTGTGTGAAGCCAAAGCAAATGATTACAAAGTTATCTGTAAACACTGTTTGACCCAGGGGAATGCTGTATGTGTGGGGAGGCGTGTGTGTATTTCTAAAGAGTGTTTGTGTGTGTCAGTGCTCCTGTTTTGGTTTGCATCTGTTTGTGCATGTGCATCCCTATGATTTTTTTATCTTGACAGTGTGTCTACACTTGCATACTGTACAAGCGTGCAAGGCCAGTACCTCTGTATTTGTCTTTGTGTATTTCTGAACGTGTATGGGTGTGTGCGTGCTTCTGTCCTTATTCGTGCATGTCTGTATATGTTCAAATGCGTGTGTGTCTGTGTGAGACAACAGCACGGCCAGCGGACTTGTCTGCTGCGTATGAATAATCAAAGTGGTCTTTCTCATCATTAAATCATTGCTGTCCTGGTGGGAGCCTGAGGAGGGAGATGGAGTGAGAGAGCGAGGGAGAGGGATCATAGTTAGCGCTGCAGGGGTACATGCTCTCTCTCTCCTCCATCGTGTAGTGTGGCTGAGATGTGTCATGAGCACAAGTCTTTTCTTCTCTCTGTGCTCGCCCATTTAGCTCCCCCAGACACAGCCGCTCTCATGCACACACATTCATACATATGCACGTACAGTATAACACTCATACCAGTGCACACAGACACATTATTCTGGAGTGTACAGACATTCGCACACCAACTAAAACACACATATCGTTTCTCTGCTTGGAAGAGAAGGCCTCCAACCTCTACTGCACAAGTATCTGCCACATGTAGCTGCCACTGCTGTCCTTTCCAGTGACACAGTGTTCACCATAGCACATATTTACATATACTGGAAACCTAATAAATGTATGGTACTAAACACTGGTGTGTCAAATGTAAATAAAGATGAATTAATTCATCGCTCAGCAACAAATCAACAATTTTAATAGTCAATGAGTTATTTAAAGCTGCTACTATCAGTATTTTTATGTCAACAATGGATCAAATCTCTCTGTGTCATGTAAAAGGAGTCACTCATATTGACAAACCCACAGAGAATCGTTGCTGTTCGCTTTAGCTTTGCATAGCTTTAAAGCATCTTTGCCCTCATTGTTTTGGTTTTCTGGCCCACACCTTTAGTGTTTTGATTCACTCTCACCGTTCTCATCATTAGCATTTAAAGCAGCACCAGACAGCTGTTTTCAAACCCGCTGTGTGCTACCTGCCCAGTAACGAACAGCAGACTAATTTAGCAACTTGCTGGTGAACCAATTTAGCAGCTAAAGAGGCAAACATTTCCCTCAGGAGCTGGAGGAGATGAAACAAGAACTACCAGGAGAGTGGAGGTGGACAGAAACAGGAAGAATGATATAATAATGAGGGATAATTTTGCTTCGTAACTGCTGTATGTGTAAATAAACAACTGTTTGCAACCATCTTTGCCAGAACCGCTTTAATGGATGATGATACATCTGTGTTGAGTTTGTTGGTTTCACTACCCCCAACTTGGCAAAACGTCAGTTTGTGTAGCTTTTAAGTATTTTGTGAAGTACAATCATTGTAAACTGAATATCTCTGAGTTCTCTTTAGTCTCTGGGACATTGCGATGGATGATTTCACTGTATTTGGATTGATGATTAAAAGAATCATTAGTGGCGACCTTAGTATAGTGTCTCCAGAAATTGTTGTCTGCAAACAAATAATCTCCTGCAGTGAATTATAATCAGGTTAGAATTTTCTAAATGTTAAGCATGTCGTCTATTGATCATAGGGTTGGTGGTTCAATCTCCACCTCATCCCGTCCATGTTGCATTCCTAAATTGCCCTTCCTTAGCCCGGCATGGGGAGGGTTGCATCAGGAAGGGCCTCTGGCATGAAAAAGCCTGGTGTTTTTCCAGCCTGAGTGTTGCACATCGATGAACAGTGTCGTGCTGCTTTGCCTCAACGAGATTTCCTCAGGTTTATAAGCCCTCACCTGGCAGCAATCAGATCATCTGAATAGTTTTACCTGCATTATAACGGCCAAAAAAATGAATCAAGGTAATGTTCATAATGTCCATGCTGATGGAGATTAACATATTCTTTCAGGCTGCTCAAACTGCAGAAATTAATATGGTGTAATCCACTTCAGGAGCTTCACACTTTAGAGATCATTATGCCGTGAATAGCACCTGAAAGTCTCAGTGAGTGTTACAATCAGGAGACAGCTTCATGCGAGTAGAGAGACAAAGACAGAATGAAAGAAAGTGTGAGTACAGACTGTGAGTAGTCTGGGTGAGAGACTTTTACAACAGATACTCATTCTGCTGAACGACACACACACACACAGACACACACACACGCGGGCTAGATGTGTTGCTAATGAGCCTGGTGTGCGGTTACGGCGTAGAGCCAGACTGGCTCCACGCTCAGACCGATGGGAGTTCAGTCAGGAGTCACCACTTTCTTCTCCGTTCCTCCACCTCATCCTCAGAAAGCAGCATGTTACCGTTCGCTGTCATTATCAAAGCGGGTGCAGGCTTACCTGAAGGGCTCCTTTTCAATCTCAAAGTATTGCGGGAGACAGGGAGACTCAAACATGAGTTCATGACGGTCCCTGGAGTGTTTAAATGGTTGTCATAATTGTCAGAGAAAAAGAGAAAAGGCGTTTTCTCAGTATAAGACAAGACACACAGTCAGAGAATTTATGTGTGCTGTGTTTTTCAAAATATAATATGATATCATTTTTTTTGTAATAAAAAGATTAACACATAGCACAATAAAGCAATTATTTCCAAAGTGATGCTTAGTGATGTTTAATACAACTTGGCTAACATCTCACTGATATCATTGTCTTATTTTTTTTTTCCTTTTTTTTGCTCTTCTCCCTCTCTTCTCCTAAACGTCTGCCCCCTCCATCCAGTCCCAGCCATGATCACCTCCTACCCCAACACCACTCTGGCCACGCAGGGCGAGGAGAAGAGGATGAGCTGCATCGCTCACGGGGAGAAACCCATCATGGTGCGCTGGGAGAAGGAAGAACGCATCATCAACCCGGAGACCAGTCGATACGTAGTGACGGTCAAAGAGGTGGCCGATGAAGTCATCTCTACGCTGGTGGTGAGTGCTCAGTTTTAATGCAAACATGTATTTAGCACACAGCCTTCAGTTATTTTTCATCCATTCAGACAGATGGAAAGCAGGGAGGGGGAAAGAGTCGTGCTCAAACATATTCACATAGTCTTAAATTCCTCAAGTAGACTATAAAATATTAAAGAGCTCCCTTTCAGTTCAATTTAATGGTTATTAAAACACAGTATGAACAAGTACATGTGTAATGCAGTAATGTAAAATCGTGAAGAATATGTGCCCTGAAGTGATTTAGTAGTGAAGTGTCTCACATAGGTTAGGATGAAGGGGATTTGCCCCCTCTCCAGTAAAGGACAAGAATATAGAAGCTGGGTTGTAATTTTAGATTCCTGACTGACAGGCCCACTCTCTACCCACCTTAATGCCCTGCATGTGGTGTGCGTCTCTGTAGATTATGCCAACAGTTCGTGAGGACTCAGGTTTCTTCTCCTGTCATGCCATCAACTCCTTCGGTGAGGACCGAGGCATCATACAGCTCACAGTGCAAGGTGAGCTCCCGCTCGTCTCATATTCAGCTCAGCCCTCAGTAGGTGTTTTTCAGTGTCTCTGTGTAAAAGACGGCAAAATTCCTTCCAGGGATTGTAAAGTTTTCTGTCTTTTATCAATCTAATTGCTGCACAGTGTGACTCCTGCTCTTTGCAGTGCAAACCATAATCTCTCACTGGGAAAAACAGAGACATTCATCCGTCTGGTTGGCCTGCCATGCTGTTCTTTGAGGACTACCACTGTAACACTCTGTCGTGCTCACACTTTTTCTCAGAACCACCCGACCCACCGGAAGTGGAGATCCGGGAGGTTAAAGATCGGACCATAGCTCTCCGCTGGACCATGGGCTTTGATGGCAACAGCCCCATCACAGGATATGATATTGAGTGCAAGAACAAATCAGGTAGACACAAATTCAGGGAAAAAAAAACATCATGTAACCATCATGTATATGTAAAAATACAAATGATGCTACACAATAAACAAGAAATCCCGATATAAGAAATGAGAAATGCTACAATGCTTCGGTCACAGTTCATTCATCTGCCTCTGTTTCTTCTAGCGTCATGGCTATCAGCCCAGGTAACCAAAGATGTGTCACCGCAGCTCAACCAGGCCACCATTATTGACCTCCACCCTTCATCCACTTACAACATCCGCATGGTCGCCAAGAACATCATTGGCAACAGTAACCCCAGCAATGAGCTCACCATCACCACCGATGAAGCAGGTTACTGAACTTCTCACGATACTGTGCTTGCATAATGAAATTAGCTGCTCAAAAAATAAAAATAAAAAAAAACACATTATGATTTCAAAGGATTTTAAATCTGTCCAGTCAACCAGTCAAACTGGAATAATTTTTCTCAGAACATAAAATAAACCTTAACACAAAGACTTTCTCACTCTGCTCTATAGAAGACTGACTCTGTGACTGAATGCTGCACTGTTGTAGTGTTTCCTCCTGGCTCTCAAACCTGTTGAATCATCATCAAATAATTATATTAAGGTTGCTTTAAATGGAGGCCATCATCTTTTATATCTAGGGAAACAGTTCACTGTTGCTTTTAGTCAGCTCTATCAGTGTTCACTTAGCTTCTATTGCCCATAATGATCCCCCCCACAGGCATACCAGCACATTAAAATGCCCCATTTTACTGGATTTATTACTAAAATAAAGTCATAAACCTCAAATTAAATAAAACATATATCATTTTCTCACATTACTTTAAAGGTTAAAGTTGATGATGTTACAAGTTTATGTTAGATTATTATTAAGTTGAGGTGGAAACTGACAGGCAGTCGGATGAGAGAGAGCATGACGGAAAATACACTCTCAACTCAACAGCACCACCTAGTGGAATTAAATTGAATATAAAGGGACTCGCTCTCTCAATGGCTGATAGTCTTTCACTTTAACACCAGCATGCAGGAATGTTGAATGGTGTGCTTTATTTGCAGCTCCTGACGGCCCACCACAGGATGTCACTCTGGAGCCCACCTCCCCACAGAGCATCAAAGTCTCCTGGAAGGTAAAGTCCTTCTTTACGTAGATCGCTATGAGCCGTGCCCTGAAAAAGACACCAATATGTGGACTCTTCTATAATCTCATCCATCATTTTAATTTTAATGAGTGGTTTACTGTAGCATTTAGTATTTAATGTTTGAATAGTTTGGGTAAAAGTTACCACATCGTGTGACGTATTGTTTTCAAGCAGTTTTCTCTCCCGAAACTCGCCTTGCAGCCTCCCCAGAAGCACCTGCAGAATGGCGTGATCCGGGGCTACCAGGTGGGCTACAGGGAGTACAGTCCTGGTGGGAGCCACCAGTTCACCATCATCAGCGTGGACACCACAGGAGACACCACAGAGAGCATCACGCTGGACAACCTGAAGAAGTTCACTCAGTACAGCGTGGTGGTGCAGGCTGCGAACAGAGCAGGCACCGGGCCATCCTCACAGCAGGTGGTCACCAAAACCCTGGAGGATGGTAAGGGGCGGGGGGGTCTGAGTGGATCTGATGTGTTGTTACTGTCAATGTCCTTGTGTCCAAGTCCTTGTGTCCATTCAGAGTTTACTGGTTTATTACTTAGCATAACATCATATTTGCTGTCGATTACTTGTTGTTTGACTTATAACTTTGACTGTGTTGAACCAAATTTGACCTCATACCTCTTCTACTTGCCTTTTAGATGCAATGGCTCTCAAAAAAAAGCTCCATAATATTCATGTGAAAAGGCTCCCCTCTACTGGACATTTGCTGAATTACAGCAAGCAAACAAATGCTCAATATTCAGTACTGTTCAGCCGAAGTGTCTGACAAAGGAAGACATTTATACTAATTTTACAAAGTGAAAAAGCCCTACCCTTTATTCGCAATAAAATGATGCATTGGGTGGGTTGTTTTTTTGAAAATAATTTTTTAAACTAAATGTTCCTGCTTCACAAAAACACCAGATGTTTCTAACATGCTGAAAACTGTCAGCATATGATGTCATGACTGTGTTAATATTTTGCATGTTTCATTTGTGATACTACCTACATGAAGGGACCCCTCCATGAGCCTCCATTAAGCCTCCACTCCAACACTGTGTCTCTTCTGTCTCTGATAGTGCCGTCTCGGCCTCCTGAAAATGTCCTGGCTGTAGCAAAGTCCCCAGAGGTCATATCGCTCTCCTGGATGCCTTTGCCTCGAGAGGCTCTCAATGGAAACCTGCAGGGATACAGAGTCATCTACTGGGCCAACCTGCCTGATGGAGGTATTAACATTAACACACCCAAACACTGATATCATGTACAGATCGATGCAGTTTACTGCCCATTTAATACTGATTTGTCATTGATGCAGGCTTGGTTTTGCTTTGCTGGTGCTTGTTGTAATGGTTCACCCACCAGGGGAAGCTGTGGGCTTGTCATACTGTAATATGCTGTTGTGAGTTACAGACGTGGTTGGATAAGTCAACCTGTCATGTTTGAGTGTGTGTGTGTGTGTTTGTGTGTGGGACAATTGTGGCTCATGCACCATTAAACTCTATCTATTGTATATTTTGACTCATCCGATTTGAGGGTAATGAGACACTGCTTTGCACTTTGCTCGAAGTTTAAGTGTAAGTTTCAGCAGCTTATTTGCTCGAAACTTTTTATCTGCTTTAGATTTACTTGGTGAACAACAACATCTGATTTTCACACATTTGTGCCGCGCTACAGTGGAAGATGTTTGTTTTTCTAACCCTGATCAACAGTATAAATACAATGACTGCATTGCACAGAGGGAATATTTGTGGTTCCTGTATTTTTCCCCTTGAATGTACACCCTGCTGTATAGCAGTGATCTAGCCTGCAGTCTGGCTGGTCTCCATCAATAATTCACAATGCAATAACTCAGTGAGGCCCATTGCCTCAGCTCTGAGTGACAGGGCATGAGGGAGGAGAGGGAGGTAGAAGACAGGCCTGGAGAAAAAATGAAAAATAACCTGTTTTTTTTTTTTCTATAATGCTTCTAAATACAAAATACATCATTGTGCAGGGGAATGCTTACCATTCATGCTCCAGACTGTACATTTAGGACATTCTCAGTTGACTCTCTCAATAGCTCTCGTAACAGGTAACAAATATTTTAACAATTTTTCGATGCTGAATTAACAGTTGTTGGTATTAATAGTCGTAGTAATCACACTAAGCTGCACTGTACCACTGTAGTGAGTATCACTTTTGATAGCCATGCTTATTAACACGTCGCCTGTCCTGTGTTAGAACTGGGAGAAATCAGGAACGTGACCACCAATCAGCCGTCTCTGGAGCTGGATGGCTTGGAGAAGTACACCAACTACAGCATCCAGGTCTTAGCCTTCACCAATGCCGGAGATGGTGTCCGCAGTGAACAGATCTACGTCCGCACCAAAGAGGACGGTATGGCTCATTACCAGATATAACAGAAAAAATACACTCAAATTTAAGTTCAGCCTACTGTTAATATTGTACAAAACAGAAAAAAGTCAGTAAAGGCTCTTGTTTCTAACTGCTTGTTGCTTTTACCATTATAATTTAACCTCAATGCTTATTTAAATTCTTACTTGTAAATCATATTGAATTAGGTGGGATGATGAAATCAGTTGAGTACTATATGTTATGAAAATGACCAAGCAAGTAAGAAGAGATGCCAGGGTACTTAAGATTGGGGTCAACTTAGTCCACTCGAATTCTGTTTGAGTATATTTGATACTGAGGAACATGAAACACTAAAACACTAAGTTTAAGTCGAGGTTATGTGGTGCAATGCAGTGGAGGAATAATTATTGCCCACGTATAACCTAAAACTGGGGACCTTTGGTCCCCTTATGCTTTATGATGATAATAAATGTTTCAATGTGATCCCTACACTGTTCTCTTCTTCATCAGTTCCTGGTCCTCCAGCGGGGGTTAAGGCTGCAACCTCCAGTAGCTCTGTGGTGTTTGTGTCCTGGTTGCCTCCACTCAAACTCAACGGCATCATAAGAAAATACATTGTCTTCTGCTCGAACCTGCATCCGATGGTAATAGCATTTGTATACCAAGAGATTTTCACTGATCTTTATCAAATTTGTCAGTCAAACGTTAAAACGTGGCAGAATGGCCACTGGTACCCTTGCTGAACATGTGCTTTGACTCAAAACATCTGAATATTGTGAAATGGAATTTTTCTGGACACTGCTGCTACTCAGTGATACAATAATCCTTCCTCTCTCTCTGTTTTACAGGTGATGAGTGAGTTTGAGGCGTCTCCAGATGCGTATTTCTACAGAATCCCCAATCTGACCAGAAACAGACAGTACAGTATCTGGGTGGTGGCTGTGACAGCTGCAGGTCATGGCAACAACAGTGAGAAGATCACAGTGGAGCCTCTGGCCAAAGGTACAGCACCCTCACCAAGCTGACCCGACAATAGCACGTGACATCATTTAGATTTGTAAAGTTATTTCCACCCAAAGCATAATTGATGATTGAAGTAGAGTATAAAATGTCATCAGTCAAGCAGGCAAAGATAAAGTGTAAATCTGGGATCTACAGGCCAGTCCTTAGACAAGTAGAAGGAATTTAAATCTATAAAATATGTCATGTAGTCAGGGGACGGAAGCTTACTCTACAACAGATAGGGGTCCCTTAAGGTCAAAGGTTGGGAACCGCTGGCGTAGTCTACTTGATATGATAGCATCAATTACATTAGAGCATCCCGTCAGACCACCAACAAAGTTGTGTGTGTGCTGTTTTTAGCTGCAGCCAGGATTCTGACCTTCAATGGGACAGTGACCACTCCCTGGATGAAGGACATTGTTTTACCATGCAAGGCTGTTGGAGACCCTCCTCCTACCATCAAGTGGCTCAAGGGAAAGTAAGTCTCACATAAACAAGCATGTAGTGTCGCTCAGTGCAGACATGTTATCAGACCTTCATAGATATCGTGACAGCATTATGACTTACAGTGATAATTTTCCGAACATTGTTTCTGTCTCTCTTCAGCACTAATGGAACGCCTACACCTGTTCTGGTGGATGGTCGTCGTAGTGTCCATAGCAACGGCAGCTTCATCATCCGCACAGTGAAAGCAGAGGATTCTGGGAATTACAGCTGTGTGGCCAGCAACAACTGGGGCTCAGACGAGATCACACTCAACCTGCAGGTCCAAGGCAAGGATGAGTATTGGAACACAGCAAAAGTGTATCTGTGCTTTGAGCTTGAATAGCTGCAAGGTTACATAATATTTCTTAGCCCAGCAGATCTTTAAACACAAAGGTTTCTACCTTTCATACACCATCCTCAGCAAATGGTCACTCCACCTTGGCCAGTGTGTTGTTCCAGCAGAGGTCACAAATGCTGACTATACAGTGAACTTTTGTTTATCCTCAGTCCCTCCTGACCAGCCACGACTCACAGTTACCAAAACCACCACCACATCAATCACATTGTCATGGATACCTGGAGACAACGGAGGGAGCTCCATCCGAGGTGAGAGCAACACGGAGGCACACATATAACAAATGAATCTGAAACAGCACAGTGAGCACTTTCATGGCAACTTAACGTGATGTAAACACACAAACATACATTATCCTTTATAAAAGAGGAATCGCCTCCCTTCAGCTCCCTGTGATAACCAATGTCACCTCCTCCTTTACTCCGGTCTACCACTCCTGTTTTTCATTATCTGGTGGTCGAGCTGAACATTTGAGTCCTAAACGGTAGATTAAAAAGCAGCAGGGAAGATTAGGTCTGTTTAAGTGAAAGATTAAAGCGCTCCATCTTAAAGAAAGCACAATCACAGTCAGAAGATTTGGGGTGATTTATCATTGCTCCTAATCATGGGGCTCCTGTCTGTAGACTTGCAGTCCCTATAAAAGCTGTCCATGATACCTTCTCTGTGATACTTGTTTTGCTCCCCTGCTCACAGCGTCATCCATCACCAAAATACACACACCTAGGCGCGCAGGTGTCTATTTTTAGCCAGGCTCTAGTAAGGCAATGCTGGTCGTTCGGCCTGTCCTCAGACTGGAACACTCATGTCCAGATGACTGTTATTGAATAACTGAATAATTGGGTGGATTGCCATGAAATTCAGTGCAGTCATTTTTGGTGCCCAGAGGATGAATCTTAATGACGTTAGTAGTCTCTGACTTTTTATTTCGTGCCACAAACACTTTCCATATACTCAATACTCACTGATTTACTGAAACGTACTCTTTATTGCGGGTGTGAAATATTGACTACTGCTCAGCTATAATTGTAGAATGTTCTTCAGTAGTTACAATATTAATAGACTAAAGCTGATGTGAGGTATCCATAGTTGTATCATAATTATAGACAACTCCATGCTATACTTACATATTATTCAGCCCCAAATCAGATAAAATGAAATAGATTAATTGGATTTTGGTCAGGTATTTGATGGTATTTACAACTCAGAAACTGTAGGATAACTCGACTACAGTAAGTTTGATGAAAGCTGAGTCAAGACTGACAACTGTGAGCTGAACCTTACAAGCTGTATCTGAGATCTGAAATAGCCGGTGTGTAGAGGAAGGACATGTTTGATTTAGGTAACAATAAAATTTCCACTAGTGTCTCATCCATATATTGATATATATATATAATATTTTGGTCAACTGCAACCTCCATGTGCCACAAGTGTTTCTATAGACTTTTGTTCTTGTTATTCTGTCTTCAGTCTTCAAAATGTCTTCTTAAAGTTGTCTTACATCCACTAATAATAAAAAGGGCACTAAAATGTAAGTTTGTTCATATTGAGATTTCTGCAGTAATAATAAAACGATTGTTTTATAGGAAAGACATGATTTATGAGCAAACAAAAGCAAATGTTTCTGTATAATGACTCCAAATCATCTGCCTCCCCTGTTTGTCCCTTCTCTCGTACTCTCCGCAGGTTACATCCTGCAGTACTCAGAGGACAACAGTGAGCAGTGGGGCAGTTTTCCCATCAGCCCCAGCGAACGTTCGTACCGTCTGGAGAACCTGAAGTGCGGCACCTGGTACAAGTTCACCCTGACGGCTCAGAATGCAGTGGGGCCCGGGCGCATCAGTGAGATCATTGAAGCTAAGACCCATGGGAAAGGTAAGGAGGTCCACACCAGGACGAATGAAATTAATGTGTTTGCTGCATTTTGAGTTTTGAGTCTTAGAATCAGTCAAACATCAATGAAAACAACTAATTATGTTTAAAAAAGGCAGCGTCCTTTGGGAGTCATGTTCCCAAACTTATGTTGTAATTGTTCTCTATTAACTGTACTGGTAGAGTGAATTAAAGTAGGTAAGGGAATATTTTGTTTTCCCAGTCACTGAAATTTGATGACTTAATACCATTTTGCTTTCACTGATCTTAAAACTCATAACTCAAAACTCCTGTTCTTATTCCTTAGAGCTGGTTTGCTAGCAGTAATGTCTTTGACTTTGTTATATTCACAAAAGTTTTAATGGTGGCGATCACTTTTTTCTCTTTATGTTCTCCTCAGAGCCGCAGTTTGCCAAAGAACATGAACTCTTCACCAGCATCAACTCCACCAGGGCCAGACTCAACCTGGTTGGCTGGAACAACGGCGGCTGTCCAATCACCTCCTTCATACTGGAGTACCGAGCGGTGGACTCGGCCACCTGGACCACTGCCCAGCGCACGTCGCTGACCAAGAGCTACATCCTGTACGACCTGCAGGAGGCGACCTGGTACGAACTGCAGATGAAGGTCACCAACAGTGCTGGCTCAGCAGAAAAGAGGATCACGTTTGCTACTCTGAATGCTGATGGAAGTAAGTTTGGATTAAACAGACTGCCACAGAGTCGCACATGTATAGAGGATCAGTGGGTCAGGATGGAAGAGAAGTGTCAGTAGCAACTTTATGGACTTTTAAAAGAGTGATGGAACCTCAATATGTGAGTTTAATTAGATAACATGAATGACATAGAACAGGGAATGAGTATAAAGACCAATGAAAAGGGTTCCCCCTTGTTTTATCTTCTTTTGTGTTCTTTGATATCAGATCTCATCCAGTTTAAGGTGTTATGAGACATTGCTACAGCTTTGAAGTAGGGTTCCCCTATTTCACATTAACACATGATCAGAGGAAGGAGGGTTGAGGGCAAACGTAAGAAATTAGAACTCAAAAGTGAAATGACTATTTTTTCATGATTACAGCAGTTTAAACAGTGTTGCATCCTTTATTGCGACTGTTTGTGGCAGCAGTGTTTCAGCATGAAGTGCCATTCTGCAGCTCTGCCCGACAGTACCGTCTGTGCTCCGAGAGTGTTTGTGAATAAGGCAGTTTTGTCAGCCTTTGAACAAACTGACAGGTATTCCGACGCCTCGGCTGAGTCAGAAAACGGGCTTGGTCTTCAGATTCTGCCTGTGCCCTGGTGTAGCTTTATTTGTCTTGAGCTACAGATTGTGTCAGTCATACACACAGGAAGTGTAGAAGCTACAAAGAGGCACAGGAGGTGGTGAGAGCTCTGTGCTGCACTCCAGACTATTTATTAATTTCCTTTGAAGGGTTTTGCTGAGACATGTAAGCTGCCTGTCAGGATTTTATGTGTGAGCAGATGTGGTTTTGCATGTGTGTAAGTGTGTGTGTGTGCGTGCATGTTTGTGTGGATGCTCAGTTTGACAGTTGGTCCGTAGCTCAGCTCAGCTGTTGAGCAGCAGCCCAGGAGACTAACAGGACATGTTCAGTCTCTTAGAAACCTGGTGCCCCAGCTCCGATCTACTATGACTGATAGAAAAATATGTTTTAATAGTGAAATTGGGGGGGGGGGGGCAAAGATCCAATTTCTGTGAGCGACAAAATAGTCAAGGAATGCCAATGAAGTAGAGATGAGTTTGAATCCAGCTGAACTGGACACTTACAATTGCCTGTTTATGTGATGTCTTCATCTGTCTTTATGTGTTGGCTCTGTCTACAATGAACCCAGCGTGTCCTGAGAGGCTCCAGACTGCTGTGACCTTGTTCAAAAAATAGATGGATGGCTAGTAATAATAATAATATACAGAAAGCTCAAGTTAGAAAAGTTCATAAAGGACTTATATTGCTTTGCCAGTATGTGCAGAACAGACAGAATTGCTTTCTAAATCCACTAGAAGAAATGCAGCATAAGGAACTCGCAGATTTCTTTAGTGCTGAAGGATTACAAGTCTGCACATTAAAAAGCACGTATGTGGAAAATCACTATTCAAAGTTTCATTCCCAAGCATTTTTTGCCTGTGCAATCTTTGACTGCACTGCCTAAAAAATATTTTTCTTCCACCTTTAACTTGCAGGAGTTATTGTTTTTCAACCTTATTATGCTGGTGTTCCACAGTAGTTGCTTGGAACAAATGTCTCACATTAACAGCAACAAAACCAGCAGAACAAAACATTATTAAAAAACCAGGAGGTCATACCTCATCGAGCAGACAGACTTAAGGCTGAGTCAAGCAGCAACGCTGCAGATGAACAATCAGATGAGACTCTCTGTGTCTGTGCATTAATTCCTCATAAACGTGTCTATTCATGTGTTTATTTTAAAAGGCACCATCCCTCCCCTGCTGAAGACGGGAGATCCCATCTCAGACAACATGTCGGGCAGCGGAGGTCTGAAGATGGTGGTAACCATCACCTCTATTCTGGTCGTAGCTGTGCTGGTCTTCATCATGCTCATGGTGCTAAAGAGGAGAAGGAGGGAGCAGAGGCTCAAGAGACTCAGAGGTGGGTTGGCAGATCAAATTATGGTTTATATTTGAAAATGGGATCGATGCTCTACTCACCACTTCAGCAACACAGTTCAGCTGTAGCCTACATCTCCTCCAGCACTGATGGAGAGTGAGTGCTGAGTGCATGCAGGTGCATAGGCTACCTGATTTCATCCTACAGCTTTTGGAGGAAACTAATACCATAGAGAAGGAGGGTGTTTGACTTTCTGAGGTATGATCTTTGACATGATTAGAAGCATACATTGGATTCAAAATATAAAATGATCATATCTACAAAAATAATAGCATGACAATAATATATAAAATAAAAGTCTAACAAATGTAGACATAAAGAAATTGAGCGGGCATGATGCCTGTGCATGTTACAACACCTACACATATCCAGTCTATGAGCCAACATGCCTGTGTGCAAACGTGCACAGAGAAACACACTTTTAAACACACATGTTCAATGTCATTGAAATCTTTTGATAAACCTTGAAAAACTGAGGTGAAACTTGCAATCAAGAAACTCCATTAGTGGTCTTTTGAGGTCAAACACCTCCACTTTCATTTCTCAAACTCTCTGACATGCTTTCGTGGCCCTTTTGTAAGTGGAATTATCAGTGATTGTACAGTATTTCCACTGCTGTAGCTTATCAACTAGGACAGTGCTATTATGGTATTAACTGCCTCTTTGCTGACTTCACAGATGCCAAAAGCCTGGCAGAAATGCTGATGAGGTATGTACGCTTAATTTTAATTTATGCTAGCCGTTTTCCTTCAAGCAGTGAACATAAATCACAGTGTAGCCCAGAGTTACAGTAGCCATCAGTAAAAATAAAATATTCTGCACACTGGATATGCTGCCCCTCTTGCCTTCTTACAGCTACTTATCAACTTGAATGGAATTGAGCTAGCATTTCTGCGATACAATGCAGAATCACACAGCTGAGAAGTAATGGATTTTTCTCATTAAACTCCTCAGTAAGAACACACGGACTCCAGACACAGTGAACAAGCAGCAGCAGACGTTAAGAATGCACATCGACATCCCCAGAGCCCAGCTCCTCATCGAGGAGAGGGACACCATGGAGACGATTGGTAAGATACTTGAAGTGAGACCTTGTGCTTATCAGTCAACATATTCATTATGCTTATGATGATAATTTTTTGCCCTATCTCTATTTTCTCTTCCTTCCTGCCTCCCCCTCTGTCCGGCTCTCTCTGTCATCCCTTAGATGACAGGTCCACTGTGCTGTTGACAGACAATGATTTTGGGGAGACAAACAAGCAAAAATCCTCCACAGTGACCCACACAGTCCACTACCAGTCTCTGTCCCAGGCCACTGGACCGCTGGTAGACGTGTCCGATGCCAGGCCTGGAACCAGTGAGTCCCACCACCGTCAGTGCTCAACATTTATTTCCTTTCCTACTAATATTAATAGTACTGTGCCAGTCCTGTGTTACTAATGAAAGCATACTGTTGAAAAACTGTCTTGTGGCCAAAGCTGGGTTTTTGTTTTTATTTGGTTACTCAGCAGCCATGAATCTTGCACTGCTAATTTTCCTCCTGAATCAACATAGTTATATTCTTGTAGCAAGTTGTCACTTTAAAAGAAATTTGCCTTAGCACCATAAGATATAAACACTGGTAATAGCATTTCATTGTGCATTCATCTGAGTTATACACAAGGCAAATAGCTTTTCCACCTTGTCTTAGCTTAACCGTAGTTTGCCCTCATACAGCATGTGAGCCGCCTTCCAGCGGTGAGATTACAAAGACACAGCGGCCGTGCTGCAGAGCGGCCTCTGTGCTTCTGGTGTTTGAGCTCCATTGAAGCAGAACTGATGAAGAGTAGCGATCTCCCTGCCTCTTCTTGACACGTCCTCTCCTGATTGCCTTGCTCCAACTGGCCAGTTGGACCTGAGTGCACACATGCACGCACAGACATGGACACGCACACTCAGAGTAGTGATACACTGAAATGATTTTAATGTTTTCCCCAAAAAATTGGCCAATAGATTCACTTTTGTAACAGTTTTAGTGCAGACTGACATGCAGGTAACATTGTGCTGATTAAATGGTTTCAAATTTAAATTCTGTTGCAGATTTTACAGTTAAATTAAACACTCCTAGAAACAGAAGCACAAAATATGAAGTCATGTTTTTATCCATAGACATTCTGTGCTTTTAAAGTATGTTTACCAGTTTACCAACTGCCATCAACAACAGTGCGCCCACATCGTGTATCAGGGCATCTGCAAAACACACACACACACACACACACACACACACACACACACACACATATATGGAACAGCACAGAAAGATATCACAGTTCAGCACGAACACGCACTTGCAAACACAACCTTAGCCCTCATCACAATCACATACACATGCATTCACACGCAAGCATATAGTCACATGATTGGTTCGTTTAACCCGGCCATTGGGGCATGAACCAGCCAGTTCGCTGACTCATCCCTTTTTTTTTTGTTGGCCAAACAGCTCCATCCTTTCATCCCTCCATCCCCTCTGATAGAATTACTGTCTGACCCACTACAATTACCAGCACCATTCTTCTCCGCACAGATCCAATCCAGGCCTTTTCTAAAGGGTCTCACTCTGATTTGGCCCAGCGGTGGGCAGAGCAGCAGCCTGTCTGGGTCAGGCTGAATATGATACTATTTATATGTCTGTGTGGAGACAGGTAGAACTCAAGATGGATGATTGCACAGAGCTGTGGGATGGTAATGTTCAGTGTTCACTCAGGGAGTAAACTGAACATTTGTACCATAACACAGCAGGCAAGACACCGATTCCCACCTCGATGTTAGAGTCCAGCTACAAATCATGTTGTTTTTGGTTACTGATGAGCCACATCCAAACAGCGCTACAGTGGGATGTTAGCAGAGTCATTGTCTAATCCAAAAACTGTCAACTGTTAACTTTGTCTTGCAGGTTTGTGTCTATCAAGCATTAGGCTGCAGCTGCTGCAGGCAATGTGTCCCTGTGGTCTTGCATTTGTTTGTTTGTTTGATGCCATCCCTAAAGACTTCATTTTTTTATTCTGTACAATGATGGCAGAAATATTTTCATTTCGTTTTATGATTGACACAGTAATTAAGAAATGAAATGCTCTCTTGGAGACTAATACAAGTCTCACAATTAGATTTTGAAAGAAAGCAATTTATATTATCCAGTCCCAGGTACACATTGACTCTTTCAGTGAACATTGATGTATGTTTATGAGTGGAATAGTGATTTACTGTTTTATTCAAGCACAATATGTATTTATTCCCAGACTAGGATCTCTCAGACTTGAAAGAGTTCAGGTCCAAGACCAAGAGAGTAACAATAAATATATAAATATATAAAAATTTTACAAATCTAAGCCATCTGTCAGCATATAATTGGCAGCTGAATCAAAACAAAATGGTGTAATGGTGATTACACTAAAACATGGAGCAGCAGTTAGAAACTCTGCTCACCAACAGCTTGTCCCGCTCTCTCCTCACCAGATCCCACTGCCAGACGCACTGCCAAAGCTGGTCCTGCCGCGGCACGGAGCCGCTATGCCAGCCAGTGGACCCTGAACCGGCCGCACCCCACCAGCTCCTCACACACCCTGACCACTGACTGGAGACTCCCCACACCACGCGCCACCGGATCTGTGGACAAAGAGAGTGACAGCTACAGCGTCAGCCCCTCACAGGACACAGGTAGAGTGGAGCAGGGTGGAGGCTGAGCTATGCAGAAACAACATGAAGCCAAAGCTTTTTTTATACTAAAAGTTAGAAAGTTGGGATGGAAATTGTGTTGCTTTGGTGATATTTTCAAGTGTGAAGGCGACCTGCATGGCTCTCACATTGAATTCTGCGCAATCCAAAACATATTGGCAGCAGTTTTTTCCATTTCAAAAGTGCAACTTTGGGGTGTACTCTTGGCTGAGGCTTCCAAGGTGTGAGTCCAACTCAAACCTGCGCTATTTCCCTCTTAAATAAAGCTAAAATGCCCCCAAAACATATAAAACCATCACATAAAGTTAAATATTGACTGTGTTTTTTTAAAGACTAGTGCTACACTCTACAACCACAATTAAACTTATGTATCATGATGTGTAACGTGTATTTATTAGATCGGGCACGGAGCAGCATGGTATCAACAGAAAGCGCGTCATCCACCTACGAGGAGCTGGCCAGAGCCTACGAGCACGCCAAAATGGAAGAGCAGCTCCGCCACGCCAAGTTCACCATCACCGAGTGCTTCATCTCTGACACCTCATCTGAGCAGATGACAGCAGGGACCAACGACTACACTGACAGCCTGACCTCCAGCACGCCATCTGAGTCGGGCATCTGCCGCTTTACCGCTTCGCCGCCCAAACCTCAGGACGTCAGCCGGGTCATGAACATGGCCGTGCCCAAGGCGCACAGACCTGGTAAGGAAGTGGAGTTTACTACACAATTCAGTTTATTCATTCAACCTTGTGTTTCCCCCAACAATCATGGAACGGACCCTCCGTCCCTTCTCCATTCAATTGGACAGGGTGTCGTTATAGGAGGGATTTAAATCAAATCCACCCACACCTTTCTCACTGTGTTGTTAGACCAGGAGGTGGAGGATGAGGAAGAAATGTATCAATTAAACCTCAAGTGCTTGCTTGGGAAATGTGAAGTTCGACAGTCAAGTGCAGTTTTAAGGACTAATTAGCTAAATCACATTTGATTGGATAGATTAAAGTCAACTATTTTAGAAGAGAAAAAAGAAAGATCCACATTTAGCATCTAAGAAACTATGATTACTGGAAAATTAACTCAAAGACACAGGATAACAAATTTTCAAAGTGTCTTGAGAGTTTGTTGTTTGTGGTAGTCCCTCAGTTAACTCTTAAAAACGACATTGTTGATGGCCACCTCGACCTACTTCTGGGGTTGCGTAACATTAGTCCTCAGACTGCTGCTACGTGCTGTATAGTCTCATTAAATCATTACTTCGCACTTTAGATTTGTGGAGAGTTGCATCTTTTTTCTCTCTCTCTTCTGTGGGTGTAGCTCCTTGTTTTTCTCTAACTTTTAGCACCTTAACACAGTGAGCAAGCCCATCACATATCACAAACCAGGCTTATGAGATGCACTTCCTCCCAGAGCACCCCAGGGATGCCTTTTATTGTAAGAAAACAGATTCTTTTTCTCCCCCTAGTAAACAATGTTTTTAAACTACACGAAGGCTCTGTCTCAAAAGGCTTTCATTACATCTACAGTTTGAGAAAAACCTGCTGTGCTGTCCTCTCAGGTTGTGGTCATCTTACCTTACACGACCCTGCGCTCCTCTGGGTTGCCCTGCAGATCAGTTACGAGTTTTGGCAGAGTATGCTGACGGGCTGCTGACCACACACAGAAGCACAGACAGACAGACACCCCTCCGCTTGACACATGTACACAGCTCATCCATCACCGCATCGGCTGTCCTGTTATAGTCTGTCTGGGGCCACGGATAATTGGCCTTGTTGGAGGTGTCTGAGAACCAGAAATGTCGGTCTGTGTGTATGCGCAAGGGTACGCAGTCCCAGAATCCTCAGTTTGACCAGACAAGAGTTGAGGCCATCAGATCTGCTTCTTGAGTTTCAAGCCTCATTATCTTTTTGCCGTTTGCGTACAGGACAGCAGACTCATATCACCAGTTCACCAGGGAGAGAGGGCAACGAAAGGCTAACTGTCAACCTTTTCTGAAGCTATTGTCACTCAGTACAAAACAGCACTTTACTGCCACAGCGGAGACCGTTGGTGTAATACCAGACTCTTAGCCTTTCAGGCTGATGTGGCATCACTGAGTGCTAGACTCTGGTGTCGGTTACTTTGGGGGATACATTATAGCATAAGAATCAAGTTGTGTTGCTTCTACAGTTTCCCCGTGGGTTGTGACCATTTGTAACAAGTTATGTTTGAACATTAGCATTAACATTTAGCACAAAAGAGGCAATATGTGAGTTGGGCTTGAGCAGGAAAATTGGGAGTACATTTCTTATGTCACGAGGAAGTTAAACTTAAATGTGTATTCTACATTTTCATTAGCATTTTAGCATTTTCAGCTTTTTTAGCTGTGTCAGACGTTATGTACTTCAGTTGACTCGACAGTCAGTGAACTGTAAAATGATAAGAATGTGGTTTTCTGAGAGGCGCACAGCAACTTTGGCAATTAATAAGTACCCAGATAGAGTATAGTGAGGGGCAGTTGGATTTACACATATTATTTTAATCACAGGATCTCTGGGATTTAAGATATTATAAGTCTTTGTAAATAGCTACTCTGGCCACCAGAATTTGTTTCTAGATATGAAAAGGTTGACTGTTCATTTCTTGCTAAAAGAGCAATGTGTAAGGTATGGCAAAAAAGGAAGGAACAGCCAGGAACAGCTGCCCGCTGCTGCAAGGACCATGGTTAATGTGAGCGGTGAGACTAAACCAGTTATGGGCCGTAAAACCAAAACTAACAGCGAAACTAACAGCATCTTATAACCAAAAAGGTTGTAAGATGCTACAACATAGAGCTGAGTTAGGCGATAACTCCCTGTGGCTTCATCAGTACACCAGTGAGCACTTTCACATTACATACTGTCCTTTGACCCAAAGTTCATTTAAAAATATGGACAGAGTGACCTAGCACAAACCATGAAAACAGTCCAAGGCCAAAAGTACACAACAGTATGTAGACAAGCGGAGTAGACCAGTTCATCACTCTTCATCTTTATGATCTACAGTAAATAAGGAAAAGTTCTCTTCACATTTGGATATTCAAAGTAAAGTGTATGGCAGCATTAAGTTATTGAAACCTAGACCCAGCATGGAGGCCAGTTTCACTGACAGCTGCTGAATGGCCGAGCTTCTACCCCATCTCTGTCTCTATTACATCTGACTGACCTGAGCTGACCTCACCTGTCCATCACAAAGGTCAAATGCAGAGGGACGGCTTCTCGTTCATCTCTCTCATGTGACCACCCCCACCCGACACTGTTGCGTTGAGAGTAACAGTTTTGTTTATTTGTGCACTTCTTCTTCTTCAGTGGAGAATAAGAGCACATCCATTGGACCCATTACAGCGTGATTCTCTCACACTTTGCTCACAAACTTTTTTGCCAGTGCTGTTAATTACAGGCAGCGCTCAGCTAAGATAGGCCTGTAATATGTTGTGTGATGTGAATGACATGCAAAACACAGAAATACAGGTGGGAGAAAATTAAGATATTATCCTTCACAATAGTGCCCAGTGAACTGAAGAAGGAGCAGACACTTACACAGATTAATGGCTTGGCAGAGAGTTGCTGTTGTATTCCTGTTACACAAACTGTCCCATTACTATACAATCTGCAATTAACTGGCCGATGAATTTTCAAACTACATTTCTAATGAGCTCCCACGGCAACACTTTAATCTATATTTAATTCAATTAACACTCCTAGCCATTCATCATCTTTACTGGCACTAATAGGGCTTATTATAAAACACAGTAAATTATGCATTCTCCCCGTGAACCCAGAAATCCATTCTCCAAGGTCGCATGTTGGATTGAATTTACAGAGATGGCCTCTTCTGCACTGCCATTAATGCTGAGTAGCTGGCAGGGACCGTGCATGTGTGTGCACGTGCATATGTGTGTACGTACAGTTTATACTTACATGTGTGCACGTGCGGGCTGTGCACATGCTAGTGTGTCGGCACGTGTGGGAGAGAGGACACGTGTTGAAAAGTGGTTTGACTTGTGCACCTGTAAAATGCCTGTTGATCTCGGAAAGATGAACTCCTCGGCGGTCATGAAACAATACACACAGATCCTCAGCTCATCAAGTGTTGAATCTCAAGCGCTGCCCGCTTGATCTGGCAACCAAGCACCCTTGTGTGAAGGATTCTTTTGCACTGTTAAATACGTAGTCCAATCAGTAGAAGGAATGCAATAGCAGTAGAGGTGCCATAAACTCACTGAACCAAATCAAAGTGTCTCCCTCTTTCTCTACCACATATCTAACACTTCAGACAATTACTTAAAGATTGAAGAGACAGCTTTTAATTGTGGTTTATCCCTCAGTTAAAGTGTTAAATCTGACCTGGTTCTCGCTATGGGTATTTACAAGTCATCCTGTCTTCTAATAAGACTCCAGTTTCTCCTCTCCTACAGAGCAGCTCAGCAGAGAGGGGGTTTGATAATTACAGAATGCCAGCCAGAATTGTTGCAGTATACGATACAGACGAGCAGCTGAGCCATAGTCTATCATTCAGCTTCATCACAGGAACTGAATCATTGCATCAGTCCCTCACAATGATAGCAAAGATAATAGTATTCACCGCCCTATTACATTATGTTCTGCACATTTTTCCTGATAGCAACTAATAAATCAAATAGATTCACACTGGGTGAAAATCGGTATTACATTAAAATAATAGTTATGTGAATCATAATTCCAGGAGGGCCTGAGGTGAGAAAACGTGGCAGCGTGAATGTGAGTTAAATATGGATTTTCAACTCTGTGTGCAGTTCATTTACACAGAGAGGATGGAGTAGTACAAACGGAGTCTGTGTTGAGAGCACATACTGTACACAGTGGGGATCCCAGAGACCTCCTACACTGTCTCTGGGGCTGAGCAGCAACTCTCTCGTGAATATCGTCCTGGAACTAATCTGGGGGGGAGGGGGGCATTGGACATATGCACCATCCTGTTTCCAAAAAAGTTGGGATGCTGTGTGAAACATAAATGTGATGATTTGCAAAACATTGAAACCCCATATGTAACTGCAGATAGCACAAAGACCACATATCAAATGTAAAGATTTCACAGTGTTTTGAAAATGATATCCTCATATAGAATTTGATGCCGACAACAAAAAGATGGGACAGTGGCAACAAAACACTGAAAGAGTTGTGAAATGCTGAAAGAGACCAGCTGGTGGAACATCTCACAGTTAATGAGGTTAACTGGCAACAGGTGAGTAACATGATTGGGTATAAAAAGAGCTTCACAGAGAGGCTCTCTGAAGTAAAGATGGGGAGGGGTTCACCACTCTGTGATAGACTGTGCTGGCAACAAGCTAACAGTGATGTTAGTAAAATTGCAAAGAATTTGAGGACTTTGTTGTCTATAGTACATAATGTTATTAAAAGATTCAGAGAATCTGAAGAAATCTCTGTGTGCAAATATGCATGCACATGGTAACCTGCACATTTGTGAAGGCACCATTAATGCTGAATGATATCTACCGCTTTTGGAGCAACATTTGCTGCCAAGTAGATGTCGTCTTTTTCAGGGAAGGTCTCTCTTATTTGAGCAAGACGATGCAAAACCACATTCTGCACATATTCCAGCAGCATGGCCCCGGAGTAGAGGAGTCTAAACTGGCCTGTCTGCAGTCCCGACTTGTCACCCACTGAAATTGTTTGGTGCATTATGAAACATAAAATACGACAAAGGAGACCACAAACTGATGAGCAGCAGAAATCATACATCAAGCAAGAATGGGAAATCATTTCACTTCAAAATTACAGCACAGTCACAATACGCATCTCAGCTGGGGTTTCTACTGCAGTTTGTGACACACGGCCTCTTGCCTGTGTATGGTCAGCCCTGTGTGCTGAGGAACATTGTCTTGTTTAAATTAAGGGCAAAAACTGAATATTTTGTGCGTGTAAACAAAGACAGTGCTGTCTTTATAGAGCTTTTACTGCTGCCTGTCTACACTGCTGTAGTATTTTCATTATTTTCCAGCAACACGTCAGAATATCACTGTGAACTGTAATTGAACAAAGCTGCTTCTCTCCTGTGTTTTGCCTCCCAGGAGGAGAGCTGGTCCACTTGCCGCCTTACCTCCGCATGGACTTCCTGTTGAATCGTGGCGTGCCACTGGCAGCCCGAGGTGGAGGAGTCAGCAGCAGCAGTGGCAGCAGCAGCAGTGGAGGGGGAGGTGGTGGTGGAGGTGGTGGTGGTGGAGGAGGAGGAGGAGGAGGAGCAGGAGCAAGTGGAGTTGGCGCTGGTGCTACAGGGGAAACAAGAGGAGGTGGAGGAGGAGCCATGGGCCAGACCTGCCTGGAACCCCAGAGGAACCGTACCCTGAAGAGGCCACCTCCCATGGAGCCCACCCCCATGGAAGTGCCCTCACCTAGGGAAGTGCAGCAGTGGCAGCCAGGAACTGCCTCCACCCTCCCCCACAGGGATGTCCGGGAGAGGGGAGAGGCCCGGGGTGAGGTCCGGGCGGAGGTCTCCTCCTCAGGAGACCTTGCCCAAGCACAGGCTGCCAAGCTCAGCACTTCCCAGGAATCACTGCTGGACTCCAGAGGACACCTGAAACAGAGCAACAACCCCTATGCCAAGTCTTACACTCTGGTATAACACTGGGACACACACCGGACTGCTACAGACAACAGGACTACTGTAGACCACTGGAGGAGGAAGGACAAGAGACAGACGACAGGCACAGGATGGACAGTTTTCCACAACAGAAATTGTTGTATATAGAGCCGTTTCCGACATGCGTCTGAAGTGGATGCTTTTCTTTGAGTCTGTCTTTCTTTCTTTCACTCTTTTCTTTCTTTCCTCTCTCGCTCTTCTCTGTTGCTTTCACACTTTTCATTCTCTCACTCTTTGCTCCTCTTCTGACAAATTTTCTCTCACAGTTTTTATTTTCTACTTGAGTATTCTTTTATTCTAAAGTGACAACATATGAGGATTGCCAAAATGATTTATTTAAAATTTGAGAAAGAGAAAAAATACTATTGAATTTATATCAAGGACGATTATAGTCATTATTATTATTACTATTATTATTATATAAAAACAGAAAATATCTAAAAAGAAGGGAAGGGAAGGAGGACTCTGGAGCACTCTGCAGGAGAACATTGCTTTCTTAATTTATTTTTATTTTATTGTCGCAGTGTGATGAAATCTGTGATTGGGTAACTGACTGGGTTTTTAGCACTATGAAGAGCCAATAGAGGAGAAGAAGAGTGACGCCGGACACAACCGCCAATGCTGACCAATCGTAATGTTTTTCAACCTTTCTGATGACTGCATGGCGACTGATCAAATGACAATTAATAGGAATGGCTGGAAATCAAAAAAAAAAAAAAAAAAAGAAAAAAGAAAAAAAGAGAATTTTTGTCACACTATGAAATTATACAATGTGAATATATATAAAGAGATCACTTTTATTTGTGGATATTATGGGGAAAATGATTTGGTTAATAAAGTCCTTAGTCATGTTTGCACACATCTGACTTTGATTCATATTGCTCAACTCTTAACATCCTTCCCTCATCCTCTCCCTCTTCCTCCTCCTGTCCCTCTGCTCTCATTTTCTACGACCTACATTCGTCTTATACTGTACTCTCCACTGAGACCCGTAATATACAGAAAACCACAGGAGCTGTTGTTGATAAGACTTGAGATCCTCAAATCTACGCCTGAAATCATGCTGAAAATTGGCATGTGGTTAGTATCAAATTAGCTTGGGTGAAGAACCAATTTGATGTGATATATTTACATCATACACACATAATACAGCATACTACACAAACTGAGCTCAAGCCCACAATATGATAATACAAAGAAGAAAACTTATCATGTTTCACGTGTAGAAGTGCATAAATGAATTGAAGCAAGTGGAAGTTTAGTGAGAGCACATTTCTCCATCTCTGTTGGCTGCATCCACACTCCATCAGCAGAGCTGAAGAATAACCTTGGCACAGCAAAAACATGAGCTATCTCCCTTACAAATTTAAATTAAATCAGATTTGTATTTGTGCAGCTGTGTTGTGGTTTTGATCAACAGATGGCGCTGTGCCATCACTGAATTGAGTCCATTTGCCACTTACAAGTAGTAAGCTTGTGGAGTTTTGGGCAGGTGGAAATGGATGGTTCAGCACCAAAACTATTTGTGACAACCTGGAGAGAGACATCAAGGGCAGCACAGTCTGTTCCAGTGTGTGTCTGCCATTTGCAGGAGCACACCACCCTGAACACAGTGAATTATTCATGCCAGCGCTGACACTGGAACCTAGATCAGGTTTACACTGTCACGCTGATCCCCACAGCGCTCAACAATGTGGATGAGACAGCAGAGGCAGGGAAAAGATTGCATGCACACAGTTACATATGTATAAAAATACAATTGCACTATAATAATCTTTAGGGAAATCAATGTCACTGATGTAGAATTAAGTAAGTATTTCTATAGCTTGGCAGAAAATGAAAAATATTATCTGTTCCCTTATCTTGTTCTCAGAGTGGTGTCTGTGTCAGACAGAGGAAACAAATACCATGCATCTCAAATCATGAGCTGCTGTTTGAACATTCAGCATGCTGATCCACCAGGAAAACTTCACACAGCTATTATAAATGATAGCAAGAAAACAGGCACACTAGATATAAAATTTACTGTGGTTGAATGACAATAATTGCATTTTTCTTTTTTATCTGTGCACTCCCCTCACTGGTGTGTGGTAGTATAATGAAGATGGATGGCACACCTGTGCACCGAGAAAGACTTTATGACTGTGCAGTTGCCCTCATACATTACGAAGAAGCGGGATTGAGTGTTGGTGAGTGACTCGCCTCCTGGCTGCAGGCCATTATCACACCTCCCACCGCACTCAGCAGCCAGAGAGGAAAACTGTGAGATTGAATAATAGGAAGAAGAGGTTTCAAATCTAATAAGATTGTGAAGTGGTCTTCAATTTTTTTTTTCTTTTTTCGATGAAATTTGTTCATTTGATGTAACTTTAAGTTTGATCTTAGAACACTTGATAATATAAAAGTGAATATGTTCAGGTTGATTTGGTTTAGTTTGCATCACTTTTACTTTTTAAACAACAGTTATGAATGCAACTGAGGTTCTATGAATACTAGATAGCCACCAGAGACAGTGAAGTCCCACGTGCGATGCATGCCACCCTACAAAGGGGCCTGGCACCCAGCGGTTGTCACCCACATAAGATTCTTATCAAGATTCCCAGTGAGTGACCGTTACCTCTGGTGGTCATTCAGAATTCATCGAACCTCAGTTACATTCATCTCTACCTGACCACCAGAGATGGTATGTGATACCTGGATGACCCATATCAAGGTCACAAGGAACCAGTACCTCACCGTGCCTCAGTTGCTGATCAAAGGAGCAGACAGGACCACTGTTGTCACAGGGTGAGGGGTGGCCAAGTTATGTCTATAGAAGCATGCAATGATAAAGGATGAAGCCCAAGTAGCTGCAGAACAGATGTCACTTAGTGGAACACCCATCAGGCAGCTCCAGAAGTGGAGACATTCATGGTTGAATGGCATTTCTCTGGGAGAAACTGGAGGGCCCTGAACCTGCGCATTTGCTGTAGACAAGACACAACCCTTCCTGTGCCCTCCATAACAAACATACAGTGCATCAGACTTACGGAACCCAGCCAGCACAGCTATATACTGCCTCAGAACAAGAGCAGGACAGAGTAGGTTGAGGATCAGAATTCAGTTCCTTCGCCCCTGGCTGCAGTGAGATAACTGGCACAGTGTTAGGCTGATTGATGTTAAAAGCTGAAATGCGAGGTTGGGCCAAATGGTAACTCCAGAGCCACCAGAATTCCAATGCAAACTGTTTCTGCAGATGAACAGGGCATGACACTCATCAGCCTGCTTTGCAGATGCAACAGCTGGAAGACAGGCAATCTTTCCTGTCATCTGAAGTCAGCTTGTTCTAGGGACTCAAACGATGAACGCTGTCAACAGGGTAACATAATGGTTCTAGGAAGATAAACAAAGCCCATGAAGGCACCTGTACAACATGTAGGGGCCTCAACCAGAGCGCATATTTCAGAAACCAACTTGCCAGAGAATGTACTCCTACAGCTCAATTGTCCAACAAAACATGTCAGATGTCAGCAGCAACATACATTTTAATAGTGGAGACCGATAGCCCCTTATCTAGTAACATCTGTAAAAATTTGAGCAACATGGGCACAGAGCAATGCTTGGGGTCCACACGTTGATCCTTCCTTCCACTCAAGGGAGGGAGAACCACAGCAGAGAGTGTGTTGACATTTACGAAGCAAGCAGGTTGACTTCCGCTCTGCTGTCCCAGATCACCTGAACCACCACCGGGTTCAATATCCACTCACCTGTAGGGGGCTTTCAGCAGGAAAGCATGCCAGCGGCCTTCTTAAGCACACCCGGCAAGTGCATTGCCCTGAGACTTGCAAAGCAAGGGGAAGCCCGGTGAAGGTGCCTCAGAGCTTCCCGCAGGACTGAATGGATCTGGTGTCCCCATGGTGCATCACGTGTCTGACCACACATATTTCCATCCAAGAAAGGAAGAAAATGCCTTAGGGCTAAGTGGACTGCACACTGCCCTAGCACATTTATATTCTAGAGCCCCTTCTGAGGACTCCTCACAGTCTTCCAGTCCCCCACGGAGGGAGAAATCTGTTGTCACTAACTCCCAGTGGGAGGGTAGTGAGCCCAAGGGAACATCTCAGCATAGATAAGCCTTGTTTCTCCAGGCTTCAGAGACTGAAGGCACTGTCTTGAGACCATCATCATCCTGCTTTGGTGGCTTTTAGGGCAAATACCCAAACCATTGATTCAGATCTGCATGGGGTGCAAGAGGGATTGCCACGCAGATCGCCTTCTCGTGGATCTGAGTGCGTAATCAACCAAAAATTGAAGGAGCAAGCAAGAATCCGAATGTATGTATGTATGCATGTAATAACAATTAACCAGTGTTAAGTCACTGGCCAAGGAGCAAAAGACACTCTCTGCTACTGTTCCCCAACTACCGACACAGTTTTCACAAAGAGGTGAGAACTCCCTAGTGAGACTGGCGGTAACTATAAAAACCACAAGCTAATACAGCACACAACAATAACTCATCTGCAATGAGCATAGGTGCTAAGCATTTAGCAAGACAAGTGTGCTAGGAAAATTAAGGTGGCTACTTATCAGGAAACATCTGATGCTTTTGGTCAGAGATTCAGCAAAACTCCCAGTGTAGAAGAGCACTGACGATGCACCCTCTGGAGGACAGAGCATCGATCCAACCTGTAGGCGTTAACACACTAATGCTAGATAATGCTAAAAACATATGTGACCTGCGTGTTTAGGAGAGAAGAAGAAAAGGAAACAACTGCTGGATGCCAAGCCCCTTTATCAGGGTGCTTGCATCACCCAGGTCACATGAGTGACTTTGTTGGTGCTAGGTTTCAATCTCCTGTGCATGCACACAATGCATATCCAGGTATTACATACCATATCTGGCGGTCTTGACAAATGAAATTGTGTATCCATTACTTTTACCTATCTGCCATTCAGCTTATGAGTTACTTGTAGTTAGTCCAACTATTTATCCATTCCTGTAAGATGTTTCAGGTATTAATCTGCTACTCAGTTTTTTCATTTGTTAAATTAATTTAGATAATTATTTCTTGTAATTACAAGTAACTATTTAACCTTTTATCATATACTTTTAGTTATCTATTTAATCTTTTGTCAAACTCTTTTAGCTGAGCTATCCAACTCTTTATCCATTGGGCCCACCTTTAGCTTAGCTATTTTAGGTTTCACCACTCTGCAATACTTTGGTTTTGGTGGTGGTAGCTACATCCGATTTAGTTGAATTACAATCTTTTCCAGCACCCTGTCTACTGCACAGGTACCACTGGGAATCACTGAGATACTATGATTGCTAATTTTTAGAGGAACCGCTTGTCTGGTGTAACGTTAGTGCACATTTTTATCAGGATTTTTCTTTTAATTGTCCATTGAGGATACCACAGCATGACGTGTAGTGTCAGTTAGCAGAAGCAGGTCAGGAATAGACCAGAGCCCTCCCAACTGAGTTTCATAATGAGGTGCCTGAAGAGTTGGCAGGAGACAGGGGGTTAATTTAGATAGCATGAAACGGAAGGACTTCCCCCCTGTGTTCACACAACACTCCTCACATCAGTCACACCCTCACTTCTCTCTGTGGCTTCACAAGAACGTTGCTGTGTTCATCTTTCTTCCATACCCATTATTTTCCCCTCTCTACTCTGCTTTGACCTTCCTCTCTCTTCTCTCTGTCTCAGATTGCTCTATTGATCCAGCATCTCATCCGTTCTTGTCCTCAATGGAGGACTTGAGGAGCACAGGATGTTTCAGACAAGAAAATTGTTTCCCATGAGTTTCTTTTGTCAGATTGGACAAACTGAGGTGTTCACAGCAGCTAACACCGCCTCAAATATTTTTAACATGGATTAAGGCTGTGGATTTTTAGCTAATGATGGTCAAGGAAACCAATTCATTGACAACGACAGCTGTATTGCACTTGGTATAATAGCTATGCCCCCTTTAAACATTTAAGTTTTTATTAGCGCTTCCCTTCCAGGTCCCTCAAGATAAAGTTATTTTTCCTTTTACCTTCCTCTGAGCGCTCTGCTGTCTACTACAGTTATTAGTCCTGCAAAGAAATCTTGGCAAACACAGATAATACTCAGCAAAATATGTGACCATCGGCTGGGTGATTTAAAAATCTGCACACTGTTTTGAGTGAGAATTGGGCCAATTGTTTTTCATGATTTCATTATTTTAAGATTAAATTTGTCCACCCTGCCATTCAGATCACATTCTGTTGATTCAAATGCAAGTAATCTAAAGCAATTGAAATGTAAGACATCACAGATTACTTGTTTGAACAATATTGATGCCTGAAAGATAGATGTGCATTGTCTTACAGGCACATCTTCTTCTTCTTCTTGAGTCTCATTGATGACCACAGTTAAATGATGGAGAGTCTTATTAAGAGAGGTCGATGTCTAAAGGGGCTGTTAATTATACTTGTAATTGGTCATGGATAATTGGGCACAAACCAGAGGTCTGTTGAATGCATTGTATCACAGAAGGACAACCTATTGTAGTATGCTACATAATAAGGAGTTAGTTTTTGATGTGTGTGTAAACAGGACTCTAATACAACCAGCGTCCGGGATTTGAAACTCACCAAAGTCATATTGCGCTTTAGATAATTGCCACCAGCTGCCTCACTGTATGTTGTGCTCACATAACTGATCTGATTTGAGCTCAAGCTGTCAACAGAGAGACTTAGAGAGGAACCTATGTAGCTGTATCTCAAAGCAATAGTCCTACTTTCCAGTAGGTCTGTTACACTGGTAAACTAAACAGGATTAAATCTTTCAGAGCATTGCATCATATTGCATCATTCAACAATGATGGGATGCAAGAGAGGCGTGTTGTCTGCTCAGTGATCTGCTTGTGCACTCACTGTCTCACCACTTGTCAGGAGAGTCTCCTCATCTGCTAAAGTCAGTGTCTTGAGCATGATAACAAAACATCACTTCACTGTGGTGTCCCTTAAGGAACTTTTCTGTCAGAAGCCATTCAAATAGAACAGAATTCATGCATTAGATGATTACATAAAATATCTAAAAATAAGCACTATCCTCTCGAAAAGTGCAAACATCTAAAATAAACCAAAGGTCTAGAGGCCATAAGTGTCAGGACATGGTTTGACTGGTTGGAGATGGTCTTTTCCTGGACACAAGCAAGACACATTGCACATCTTCCATAAAAAACACAGCGAGGGGTGTGCCTTTACCTGATATTTAATTTGGGGGTCTTTAAAGCAGATTATCTTGTCATTTCTCACTATTGATGGAGACAATGAAACTGCTGTGACCTTTTCAATCCTTCTGAGACTGTGTATGTTATTGTCTAACCAATGATGGAAGAAAAATGGGAAATTATTTGGAGATTATATTCTGAAACAGAACCTGACCTTCAGGTTAAAATCCACTGTGTCTAACAAATGTTCACAAAGTCAAGTGCTCCTTCAACTATATGTTAATATATTCTATGATATTATAATTCTCCCCATAAAAGATTAAATTCAACTCCAGAGAGATCTGCAAGAAGGTATAGAATAGTAGTACTCTCTGTAGGACACAGTTTTTCACAGACTGCATTTATAGGCAATATAGTCAACAATGTGGAGGATGTGAGGGATGCACCTGCTCATCAATGATGCTGAGGCGGCATGTGAAATTCAAATGATGCTATGTTTGTACCCAGGAGCCTAATGATTTATAACAAATATAACTCCAAAACCAGCATTTACAGTGAGTTGAGCACAATGCAGGCTGGATCCGTGGTATCACTTCTGATCAACATCAACAACAGTCAGAACAGAATCAGTCATGTGGTTTTGAGCTCACTGCATCTTCATTGTCTTTTTCCAGCTGGGTTGAAGCTAACCTGCTGCTATCTGCTTTGAGGTCTAAAAGGTTGTGCAGTCAGAAATGTCACACTGAGCTGTTATGAGTACTTTTCTGCTGGCCTGAACAAATCTCCTCTGACCTTTGTCATGTAATTTTACAATATTCACTGACTGCATGTTTTTTGCTTACTGCAAGATTCTCTGGAAAGATGACCAGGTTTATTGCCACAGATGTTGGGTCTGTAGAAATCTGAATGTAAGATGTGAGTGGACCTGAAATAACCTGAAAATGTTATTACAGTATATGGCTTTGATACAAGCACTCTAGGACAACCTCAGATTTGAGCCCATCAGAACCACAACACACAAACAAAATTAGGTCTGATTAATGACCTTTGACCTCTTTAAAGCAGGTCTGGTTGCCTCTCCCAGCTGCCTAACAGCTTACATCCCTGGTTTGAATCTAGCCTGTAGACCTTTGTCAACAAAGGTCAATGTTGCTCCTCCTGTCTTTATCTCAACTTTCTCCATGCAATGAAGGGAAAATGCCAAATGATAAAATATTAATGGATCCTTTTCAGGTCAGGTACACATTTCTGGACCTGTGAGGACTCTCATCTGGACCTACCATGTTAATCTACATTCAAAGTTGCTTCGGCCACCGCTCATTAAAATACATGCATTGCAGTAGCAGACTTGGATTGTTTGAGTGGCAGCAGAGAAAAAGAAACAAAGGGCCTGACTGCATTCACTGTGGGCTCTTTAGCATGTTTTCTCTACTGGAAGGACACCCTAAAGGGCCCTGCATCACTTTTTCCCAACTGGGAGTGCACCATTGAGAGGACTTTATCACATTTTTTACAATGGGAAGGCACCCTTGAGGGCATGTCATAACCCAGATCACCAATCATGCTTTGTAGAGTGAGTTTCTTGGAAGAGCCAGATGTTTCCATTAATCAGCATATATCTACATACATGATACAACGCAGCTGAAATCTTGGGTGAAAGGTCATCATAAAGCACCACATACAGTCTCATGAAAACATACCATTAACCAAATAGTTTTTCAAAGAGGAATTTGCAGCTGTCAAGGTGAGGTCTCATTAGTGAGGGAGAAAACCAGGTATAAATAGCACCTGGTTTCTGGGGTCGATTCACAATCACAAGGTCAGTGGAGCAGCATTACTGCCGGGGGGTAAGTTATCTAGGACACTGTTCAAATAGGAAGATAAAATGAGAAAATATACTCCATCACACATTAGAGAGAGTGATATGGAGAGACAGGAAGAGGGATCATTCTGGCCAATTACGATCTTTCACTTGTTCAGACAATGATTCACAACAGCAGCTTTGTTTTTCAAAGGTGATTGATTTACTAAATGCAAAAGATCCTTTGCCCAATCATCTGATCATCCTGCAGCATGAATGCATAAATGTTCACACTATTTCAACATTTTCCCAAAGCACCCAGAGCCTGAAAAGAAGTGATAAGTTCTTCTGATCACTATTTGTTATCTGAAATCACTTCTTTGTGCCCGCCTGAGCCACAGCGGAGGAGAAACCAGTGACTTGACCTTTGTTTCCTCCCCCTCTGTGTCATCTGCCAGTCCTGCAGGCTTGGAGACTTTACACTGCTCACTCATTACGTACTGGAGCAGCTACAGCAATTTTCACTCCTGTAGCTACGCTAAAGCCACGGGTCATTGGTCATCCGCTTCCTGTGAACATTATCTTCGCCCTAAAGCTCAAGATATCCTTATTGATGAAAACGCCATGAGCCATTTGTAGGATTATTTTTGCTGAACAGCTTGCTAAGACAATATATAAAAGTATCAGTAATGGCTGCTGTGCTCAGATTTCACTTAGATTATTCTAGACTAGTAATATACTATATACGGTAACTCAACTTTAATCATTTAAACTGTATATCATAATAATGCCACTTGATACTTATTGTATCACATTGTAGAACAAGATTAATATATTTTTATGTTGTACATACTGAATCATGTCCCTGTAGACAGCCTCACTTGACAGGATCAGCTGATAACTGTGCTCTGTTGTACTGTACCTCACTATCTCTACAGAGCAGCAAAGTTTGAGGGCATATTTGGGAAATGAGCTTTGTTATCTTGAGATAACAAAATAATTAAGGCATGATCTCGAAATAAGGGCATTCAAAAAAATAATTGCAGGCATGGCCGTTCTAGGCTTTGGTAAAAAACATAATAACCAAAGATCACTAAGAGTGGCATTTGAAGGTCAGTGGGATCAGTACTGTAGGTGTGCATGCAGGGTGAAAAGAGTATGTGAATGCTGTATAATGCACAAAACAAGCATTTATAGTCTGGTTTATAGTCTGGGAACACCAGGTCTAAGTGTCACCTGAAGGCACTGATTACCAGTCCATCCAACAATTAGCTGCCAGTTCATACGCAGACACTGCTGCTGACTGCAGGGGTCCTCACATGGTGCAAGATGCTTCCTAAAACTTTCCAAATAAACCTTTTTTTACTTAAATCAGTTTAGACATTGGTTGCTGAGTCCAACTGAAAGTTAATATATGGATTAGCTGTTGTTGCTAAGTGCATGGGGATCTACTTGCCATCTGACCAAATCGAGAACAGTGACAATCATGAGAATCAGATCCAGACTGAAAACCAGCAGAATTTTCCTTCAGTCGTCACCATGGGACGGTTCAGACTGAGTGTGTATGCAGACTGAAGAGAAACTGAGAGGAACTCCATATCTACGTTTTAAAATACATTTAAGTTAGAATAATTGCTCTGTTGTGCAGTATGTCAAAACATCATTAAAGCTGATGGAGCTTCAGTTGCTTTGAGCAACTTTAGATCTGTAAACTTCAATAGTTATTATTAGAGACTGACATGAAGACAAGAAGAACAGCTCTCCAGATGTGTTTCTTGTGAAGACATTAAAACCAACTCCCCAGTCACCCATCTGTGTTTCTGACAACAAGGATCCAAAACTGAAGTTTTAATCAGCTTTTGGAGTGACGGCAGGATTTTTGCTTTGTTCTGCACGGTGAGGAGAAAGCTTTGTTTTCTCCCGTCAGCGCTGATAAACTCAAACAGTTTTTGAAGGCTTTTACATTTAGAGTATGATGGAGTGAAAGTCTTTAGTCTAATTCCAGAGCAGGCTTTAGTCATCGGTACACACGGTAGACTGTTATTTTTGACAGTTAAATTCCTCACACCGGGCTCGCAGGCACACTCACTCGTTGATTAGATCAAATTCATGTTGCGGTTAGTGTGACAGGCAACTAATGACTAATGTAAATTTAATGAATCAAACCCGGTGGAATCATCCATCTCCTTATCCACAGGGACTATGAGTCTACACTGTAGCAAATACGATCAGCTCAGCAAACACATCAAATAACATAAGGAGAATGCATGAGATGGTAAGTTTCTATAGTACTGTAAAACATGTATATACACTTACACGCATGAAAAGAACCAATATGAGCAGATTTGTTTTTTATTTCAACGAAATGTGTTCAAATGCATGCACTGGTGGGTGTGGGCAGCAGTGTGTAAACCAATCACAAATATGTCAGTTTTCATCAGAACACGGATGATTAATTATCATCAATAACCGCACAGTGTGAAATGGATTTCTGTAAGGCAAAGAAAAGGAAATGGTAATGTGCCGTTAATGCCGAATTCATCTCTGCCTTCGAAACAGCAGTGCAATAGATCATTTGATGGACTGCAGAATGTTGCTTTAACTGACTATAGGGGGTAAAGAAAATGTCCCACCCGTCATTTATCATTCAGAACAGAGGGAACACTATACATTTTACAGTCTTTACATGCATTTATCACCATGTCATTATCCCCAGAATAGTTGACGTCTGTCCCAAAAACTGTCTACGGTACTGTGCTGTGTTTACTCTATTCTGGTGCGTCTAAAGTACAAAGTAAGGTGCCTCTGTTGACTTTAAAACCCCGCTCTCCAAACATTCACTTAAAAATAGCACAAGTCTGTCTGGAGACCGGGGTGCTGTAATCTATCTCCAATTTCGAGGTGAGAGAAATACACCTGTCAGCCAAACTCCAGGGACAAAGTGAGCGCCCACAGGTGATGACACAGTTCACTGTCAACCTCCTAATATGCTTGTCTCCATCAGCTTGGAGCAGCAGAGGAGAGGAGAGGAGACAAAGGGAGAGGAGAGGAGAGAGGACTGTCATCACATAAGATCAGAAGAAAAATCTCCATATGTTAATATTACGATTTCAGTTTTAGTACCGCACGCTAACACAAACACAGCAGAGGCGAGCAGAGTCTTGGGAGGCCTGTTATTCTCTGTGGGCCTTTGGATGACTTGGCAGGATCCTTTTTAGCAGTCATCTGGGTGGAAAATAAAACAAGCAAGCAAACAAACAAGGAACTGCAGTGAGACTTTTATTTCCACAAGGCAGTGACCTTCAATGGAAATCACTGCACAGACGCCTTTTAGGGAGAAAGACTATGGCACCGAGCCTGCTTCATATTTATTTGTCCGCAGGAAAATCAAACATAAGGATTGTGCAGTAACATCTCTGAGACTTTTAACAGTTTTTTTAGGGAAATCCAGACCACATAAAAAAGGAACCGATGCACTTTCTTTGACTGTTTTGCACTGTAAACCCTCTGGCTGTGTATATCAAGGAATCGGGTGCACTTGTCATGACAGTTTAATCCTCTCAGGCTTACAAAGCTGATCTGCTGTGAGGATCAATGCCCCGGGGTGCAAAGGTCGTCACTGACCTTGATATAATACAGCTCAGTGACCCACCCTTGTGCACTTGTTCTTCTTTTAACGGTTGACAATTACTGGCGTGCTTGACACCCTTTAGTGGAAAGTGTAAAAGGACTTATTGGGCACTAGTCATGTATGTGTTTATTATCTGTTGGTTCAAAGTTTTCATTGGAGCAAGAATTTACATTAAGAGTGATGCTGTATGCAAACCCAAAACACTTCTTTGAAAGGTCCCACAGACAACACAAAAATCAGAGGGATTCATCATCTGGGAGTCACAAATATCTGCAGAATGTTGTGTCAGTCCAGGCCATCTGGTATGGATATTTCCTCTGGATAAATGAAATGAAGCTGCAACCAAAGTTCAGTCAGGAAGACTGTTCTGCACGTTTTGGCGTGTAGCTTATTTCTCATACACATCCTGCATTCACTCCTCTAACACATGCTCACTCATAATTTCTTTGCTGTCAATTGAGATATCAGTTGTTCTCATCAGCTGGTCACACCTGTCCAATGGCACCATCACACACCTTCACCGTTATCTCGCTGCTGTCATTTTAAACATGACTCTCTCTCTCTGTCTTAGTTCTTTCATGCTGCTGTTTTGCTCCCCTCCACCACCCAGTTTTTGCAGATTCTTCAGCTTCATCATCCTCATCAGCCCATAAATCTCTGCAGAGTCATCAGCTGCCACCACCATCAGTGTCTGGATCCATGGGGGGATTTTAATCTTGCTGCTGCTCAGGGCGATGCCCCTCGATTATCTAATCTCCGGCTAGAGTCTGATTGAAATATTCTGTAAGATTCATCGTCTGGGGACCATGATTGTGTGTACAAAACAATGCATCCAATAGTTGTTGAGGCAAGGCTATAAATTAACTCTACTGTCCAAGATACTACATAAAATCTCGCCAGCTTTGTGGCCTGGAAACTAGCAAATGATGTGTTTTTATGTGACATAAGATATATTGTGCTATGCTTTGAAATATCTGACGACTTGTGGGCTGAAGCACAGAGTGTTTTTGCCAGTGTTTGTGAAATGTTTCCTCGTGCAGACTAATGAGGGAGACATTATGTGCCAGAGCAGTATGCTGTATAATGATGGACGCTTTATGCTGTTCTGTGGTCGACATTAAAAGGAGCGAGGTTTCTTTGTGACAGCTGCCACACAGCCGAAATCTTGGCTGCCCTGTTATTTACACAGAAGGAAAGTCAAACGAAGTATGGAGCAGCAGCTGGGCAACTACGAATCAGACGCCAGTGTTCCCTCAAATTCATATTTTACTCAAACTTCTATCAGCAGCTCAAGAGAGGCAGAAATAACCTTTTCAAATCCTTTTGTACTCCACGCTGAAATATCAAGCTAGAATCCTGAACTGAAATATACAGTGTTTGTGCAGGTGCATGTTGCTGGGTTTGTGTTTTAAAGTGCCCAAAGCTGAGAACAGCTCAGTGGGAATCATTCAGTCAGTTAGCCTGGCTCTACATGGAGAAGGTCATCAAGCCGAGAAGGGAATAGATTCAGCTCAGCTCATTCTGAAGAGGTTTCTATTTATAGTTTGTCATCAGAATATAAGTCCCTCTGCTATCCCTGCAGAGTGTATATTAATGCAATATATTAGACATACTGCTGCAATTCAACAGCCACTTCAGACATGTAGCTCGAGGTGTTTGTCAGTCTATTTACATGCACTGTACACAAGTTCCACACGGAGTCTTTATTTATTCAATGTACATTGATACACAGTTTGACAGTACCATGCAGGTAAGAAAAATGCCTCTGGGTGAATGTTTCTGCTCAGGATGGAAAGCTAGAGGCTAAAGTTTCCTAAAAACAACCCTCACTGTAACATCTGCTTTTGCTCCATCTACTCACACATATACAGGTGTTTTTTGGGAAACGTAGTCCTCAGTAGCACAAAGAGGGATGGTGTAGATATAACTATGAGGCTAGGATAAGTACAAAAACATATTCTAACACAAACACCAGCTAGACTTGATATATGGAAGTGGACAGAAACCAGATATTTATGTCTTTCTGTTACTTATTTATTGATACAGCAGTCAAATAATAAATAATAGTAATTATAATAATAGGATAATGAAAATTCACAGACATGTCATATGATAAACAGGCTATTGCATTCTCTCCCCCCAACCCCATCAAAACCCCTGGAGTTCCAACGGGTATGAATTTGTTTACATGCAAATGTCACACCATCGTCACTGTGCTGTCGCCTCCACCCGCCGTCTCTACACACAGTGGCAGAGCAGCGTGGCGCTCACTAGGACTTCTCATCACGCTTCTTCTTCTGGAACTTCCTGAACTGGGACTGGATGGCGACGGCCGCCTTCTCGGTCTCAGGGTCTTCCATGTCAATGTCAAAGTCCTCAGGGACGTCCGTCTTGGACGCATCTGGAAGGAAAAAGAAGTGATAGGTGTGACTCACAGCTGTGTAAAAAGACTGGTCTCTGTCACGTGGCCGTGTTTTTAGGCAGCAATAGTACGACTTTGTAGACTTAAATCTGAATTGAATTGCACTTGCTGGAGGAAAACACACCTCCAAATTACAGTATAAGACACTGTAACTACATCATGACTGTGAGAGTAAACCACCAGCTCTTCATTCCTGACTTTATTGTAGTAAGATGTCCACTCTTGTTCTTCATGAATTCATCCCTCATTATGATAGAGGGGCAAAGTTCCAGTGGGGGAGCCTGAGCAGTTGTTTTCCAGGTCAAATGCCAAAGCATGAATTGATCTCCAGTTCTTAATCCTCTCTGGAGCTCAGCCAACACGGACATGACTGTAATCCCAGAGAAAACAAGCGGGTTTCGGCAAGCATTAGGAAGAATTAGTGTTTTTATCCCCTGGTCAATGGAATCTTAAAAAACACAGAAGAAGAAGAATGAATCTAATAGATCAGAGCATTTAAATATGAACTGGCCAAAGGAAAGTTCAGTTTATACTGTGACTTGACCTGGTTTTAAACAGGAAATACACAGTATACAGTATATAACTACTGATATTTTAAATATGTTTACCATGTACATAAACATGTATACATGCATGAAACAGTTCTTTATTGATTCAAAATGTGCCATTAATTCTTCACAGTAGCACAGGAACGTGCTGCTGAAAGGAGAGCAGCAGAGCCTGAATTGGTTGTTTCCATACTGTCCATTCATCATCAGTGTTTAGCCATTTATCAGTCTACAGTGACTAAAATAAAACCTAATCATCATTAGCTGTTTTAACCTTTTTATTGTTCAGAGTAACTGATTGTTTCTCTGCAAGGCTCAGCATGGGGGTTATTCCACTGCTCTGTGTTGCAACACTCCTGCAAAGGATTGATCTGTTTGAGTTTAATCAGCAGAGGTAACAGCAGAGAAACACGGATGACAGACAGCAAGGGGGGGTATGGGGGAGAGGCGTACTGAAGGCAGAAAAGCAGGGAGGCGACTCATGTATTGACTGTGCAGCTAATCCTCAGGTTCCCTTGAGGCTGAGCTTGAGTACCTCTGTCTTACCGTTCAAGGAGGAAACACTAACTGTTGTGTCTAGCTGAGCTTTGAATCCTGCATTAATTGATATTGAATTTTCCAGCACTGTAATGCCTGCTATTGTCTTCCCAGCAGCGTATAGTTACTGATCTGTGCCCTCTGTCGTGTCAACGTCAGACATGCTCATAATCTTTGTACTCCAAGCTGGTGACATTTCTTTCGAAAAATAGATGCCTCAGTTGTCAGCGTGGAGGGCGGAGGCACAGGCAGGATGTGATCTGGTGCTGCTGAAGCGCCGGAAGGAATATTGTGATTTTGAAGACACAACATTGTTTTAGTTGGACATTTATGGCAAGAAGCTGACCATTTAAAGCGAATGGTGATACAGCTGAAGAGTCAGCATGCTTTAACCAAAGAGCTTGTCAGTTTATCAAAGCAAAAAGTCTGAAACCTTTGTACAACCTTTCTTCTAACGCAGCCTGATCAGACTTATGCTTCATGCATGTGTCTGGAGGGAAATACGAGGTTTCATCAGCAGAAAACATGTTTCTTCTCACAACTTTACACGTCTTATTTTCAAAATATTCTTTCTGCTTTCAATCTGCAAAACGCAGCACAGTGAAAATGTGTATTACTTTGGCATCCATCTAGTTTCCATTCATTTAAGTGATCACATTAAAGCAGCGTTTACTCTATGTTGTGTCTGAGTGCGACGTCAGCAATTTCACTTCTCAATTATGGATGTGCTGAACCTGTTTTTGTAACCAGTTCTGTTTAATATTTCTGACAAATCAGATGCGTTCATCCAAAAGAACCACATCATCATCTTGATGAAGGCTGTGAGTCCTGAGGGCAGACTTTCATCAGTTTTTATAAGGCAAGAGTCAACGGCTGAATGTGACAATGACGGATCATTCTCCTCAGTTTCAGGATTCATCTCCTCCTCGACGCACAACGGATTATCAATACTATTACCTCTGGCAGCACTTTCAGTGTCCCTGTCTGCACCTAATGGAAATGTAATATCTGCTGTCAGAGGGGCATTCTGGATCACTTTGACTGTGCTTTCAGAGAGCTGGACTCGACGCCTACATGCTACTCAAGGCTCAACAGATTTACCTCCTCCTGTATGTTGCCAACTTTATGTTTGCAGTAGTTTAGATGGAATGGGCTCATAAGTGGCGACACGATAAGACCATCACTGGCTGGCTGTCTTTTACAGGCTGCTGTGAAGCCCAGTGAAAAGCTGGGACGTCTTATTGATTTCACTGCTTAAAACCAGTTGAGCCATGAGAGGGATTTGTAGAAGTGGAGGACGAGACGCATTAAAGAAGGACTTTTAGACCTTCAGACAAGAGAGACACATCGTGGGAAGTAAAGTGAAACTGAGGATTAAAGTGTTTTTCACAGTATGTGGACCTCTGTGTGAGCTTAGTGCGGAGCAGCGTGTGCTTCACATTTACATTTTAAGGTGCAACTTCACAGCTAACAGCTACAGGATGTTCCTCTTAGAGACTCAAAGTCAGCGCCACGTCTTTTTTTTTTTTTGCAAGTAAGAAAAAAATAAATCAAGGTAATATTTTTTTTTTCCATGCTCCGGGTCTTTTTCCCCCAGAAAGTGATTATTTAGCAGTTTGCAGTGTAATTAAAGCTGGCAGGAATAAGGTCTGAATGTGGGGATGACAATGAAACACCTGACAGCTCCCTGACAGTTATTGTATTCCTGCAAAAAAGGAATTGCTCTAAAACACTGAAATACTGTCTGGAGTGCTGGAAGAATCAGATGATTTATCGGGTGGACAATTAAAATAAACTTTGAACATGACTACACAAAAAGCATAAAGTTTGGTCAAAGCTGCTCAAACTTGATGATCTGTTGCTTGTCTAACTTTAACATCATCATAAATTCAGTACTTGTGTGTACTTATGTGTGTGATTTGCACCATTTATCCTACAAAGATAATCCTAAATCATCTGCTTGGACCCTGGTGATGGGTCTGTGTTATGTTCAATGTTAATTTACAAAACATTTATCACTTGAACTGAAAAAATGCTTTGATTATTAAAGACAAGCATTTTAATTATATGATTATGATAATGAAATTAGTTCTAATTGGTTTTTATACTAAAACCCTGATTCTAAAAAAGTTGGGATGCTGTGAAAAACAGAAATAAAAACAGAGTGCGGTGCAGTCGTTGTCGTGTTTCTGGAGCATTCCTCAACTTTCCCAGTCTTTTGTAAAAAATGAAGTTGATAAGGTAAAATATTAAAAATATTGTCTTTGCACTGTTTTCAGCATTCCAACCATTTTTGGAATCAGGTTTGCATAATGAAGTGGAGATGCTTTGCATTGCATGTATTACATTTACTTTGCGCTTCATTTACAAGTATACTGCATTTGTGTGTTAAATTTTAGCATCATAAGGAGGTTTTGAGTGCCTCGAGCAGTTTACCCTGATCTTTTTTTCTTCACACTCCGAAATCCAGCACTGCAAATGAAACTGCAGTCTGTTGTTTGGACTCACAGGTCACCAAACAGTTTGTTTCTCATCTGTCTTAAGAAGCTTGTAGTTGACCTATGATGAATGTTCCCACTTTAACCATAAGAAAATAGAAGCACTTCAGAAATAATTCATAACCATCGGTACAAGTGAATGTGAATTAAAGTAAACAATTCAGTAAGTGGATCCCAGCTGGAAAGACATGACCTGTGTTACACAGGGGGAGCAGTCCTCTGCTCTCTGCAAATCAATCTCCACATGGAAACTGACAAAACATGGATCTGATAGATCATGGACTGACCTCCGAGTGTAATACCTCAGATGTGCACATGGAAAAGGGCCATTTCATCTTTTCTGAGATAAATACAAAAGAGGAAGGAGGATTCAATTTAAATTAAATACGAGAATAAACCAGAGTCTTTGTTCTGGACCTATTATGTACACTTGAGCTACATTACAGACACAAATTTGTCAGTGGTGAGGCAGTGCCGCTACCCCACTGGCCAAAACATCTAAGAAAAAGACATCCACCAGTCAAAGCTGAAGGATCTGGACTCAGAGGCATCTTTGCATGTTTTCAAAAGATATGAGTGTTTGCGTGTGTGTAAAAGTGTGCGTATTTATGTGCGTAGGAATGTGTGTATATTCATATTGTGCCTGCCAGAGCTTGTGCGTCCATGGTTGAGAGTCAGTGTGTAAAAGTCAGGAAAATAGCAGCTACCATTAAGGGCTCAAAACACCAGAGGGGCAGCAAAGCGTGAGACAGACCACCGTGATCAATACACAAATACACATGAAGGACTGGTTCTCTATTGATTGCTACTGTGCTCTTGGTTTTTCAGTGTGTGTTAACTTTCATTTTGCTTTGGGGAGGAGGCATCTGTGTAAGCTCCTTGGACATGGTTGCACATTTCAGAATAAACAGAAAACATGGGATGTTCAAAGACCTGCAGAGGAAATGTGCGGTTTGAGCAGCTCTTTCTAGCACTGAATGCTTCTGAAACAGCGATAACGTGTGAATTTACTAACAATACCTGACAGAATAAGACAAATTCATCACGGCTATAATTGAGTACAGTAAAGCTAATTAAAAAGTGTAAAGAAAATGGGTCGTCTTCGCTTTGAGAGCTTGTCGCAAGCTAATTATAAAAGGATGACTTTGATCTCTAAGGTGAGCCAATTTGAAATTACGCCTGTGCCTCTTTGAAATGAGGGGGGAGGTGCTGTTGGTGTAGCAGTTTCCAGCAGTTTTGTTCTTTAACGATACTCCATGAGCCCAACACTTACATAAAGAAGTGGAGCAGTTTTACCCTTGAATGTTTCTGTCAGTGTGGTCTGTTTGTACAGTATGATGTAAAGCTGATAGTAAGGCCATACTGCTGCAGTGACAGAGACCGTCTGTGTTGTGCTTGGACTCATAAGGTCAGTGAACATATGGAGCATATGGCCCAAATACACGACATCTGGACTCCAACCACGTCGACCAATGTCACAGATGACGACTGAGAGGCTTTTTTAGAGGCAGAAGCCTGTGAGGGTGTTTGAAAGTACATGAACTCAAGTACAGTGTTGTTTCTTTAGCATTTTCATTCATTCATTCATTCATCTTCTTTACCTGCGCATCCCATTTCGGGGTTGCGGGGGGCTGGAGCCTATCCCAGCTAGCAATGGGCGAGAGGCGGGGTACACCCTGAACCGGTCGCCAGCCGATTGCAGGGCTACACACACAGACAGACAACTCACACACTCACACTCACACCTACAGACAATTTAGAGACCAATTAACCTAACGAGCATGTTTTTGGTCTGTGGGAGGAAGCCGGAGTGCCCGGAGAGAACCCACGCATGCACGGGAAGAACATGCAAACTTCACACAGAAAGGCCCTGCCCGACCCCAGGTTCGAACCAGCAACCTTCTTGCTGTGAGGCACGCGCACTACCTGCTGCACCACCGTGCCGCCCCCTAGCATTTTCATTTTCGGCTAATTTCATTTAGTAGCTATCGTTACTAGTTTGCAGACTGTGATCACAGACTGCGTCGTTGTATGAAGCATTGTAAAAACTACTCAAAATCAGTATTTGGCTCGGGCACAAACAAAGGCCAGTCACTAATAAAGGGCAGGTAAAAACCACTGAGGAGGTGTTCTGATAGATTCAGCCAAATGTACATTTTTCACATTTCTACATTTCCAACTCCAACAAAACAAGTCCTGTTCCTCAAGACAGTCCATATTCACCAATCTGCTGCTAGGAGTGTCTATTTTTAACACTGTTTTCACCCACTTATTTATTCAAAACGCAACACTTCCTGCAGATTTCTCAAATCTAAAGCCTCCACATAATGGGAGGGATTATACTCTTTGAAAACTTTTAATGTGAAACATTATATTCCTTCCTGTGCGGGACGTGTTGAGTTTCTCTGATGGCAGCTTAACTGAAATAAATAAACTCCAAAATAAATGCTCCAGGAAACAATTGGTGATTGAAAACAGCACTGCTGTTAGAAAAGAGAAACTCATAGCAGCACAGTGAGCGTGACAGGACTCTCGCTGTCACACTCACCATTCTGCTGCAGAATGGAATCAATGTTGCGGAAATGTACATAAAATTGAATTTATCGAGGCAACAGGTACACACAGAAAACGTTTTGAGGTGACATTAACAGCAAATTAAAACAAGAGCAGGTCATGAAACAGAGAGACTTTTAATTAAAATATGAAATCAGGCAATCAGAACTAAAGACCTGTCGTTTTCATAAGCCTGTTTCAAATAAAGGCAGTGTTGTTTCTGCACTAGATAACTGAGAATAAACACTAAAGTCATAAAGCTAAAGTCTAACTAAACTAAAAATAAAGTCCACCTCAACCAGCTGCAACATGGAAGTGCCTCTTCAATGCATCAGTAATAATAAACCAATAATTTAACAGCAGGCGGCTGTGGCTCAGAAGATAGAGCGCGTCGTCCACCCAGCTCCTCAAGTCTGCCTGTCGAAGTGTCCTTGGGCAAGATGCTGAATCCCAAATTGCTCCCAATGCCGTGTCATTGGTGTGTGACTGTGTGTATGAATGGCTGAATGTGGAATGTGTTGTAAAGTGCTTTTAGTGGCCAAAGTCTAAACTAAAACTAGACTAAAAAAGCACCATATAAATGCAGTCCATTTACCAGTCCACTTCATGAATGAAGTATTGAGATCGTTCTCTAACTGGTAACTAAAGCTGCCTGTTAAGCATAGTAAGAAGTACAATATTTGCCTCTGAGATGCAGTGGTGTAGAAGTATAAAGTTGCATAAAATGGAAATACTCAAGTACAAGTACCTGAAATTAGAACTTAAATACAATTTGATGACTCCTGATGAATCAAATTCAGGGACAATTTCTGTATATTTTAGTATTAATTCTTCTGGACCTTTCATTATGGAGCCTTTTGAATTAACCTTTACTTGTGTATTTGTACACTGTGGTATAGCGACTCATACTAAAGCATGTGACTACTCTAAGACACTATTTTTTCTCATAAAGAATAAACATAAACAACAACAAGGACAGCGAAAGTCCCCTGACTCCAGTCTCCACGTGTCCAGTATCTCCAGTGTCTCCTTGTATTTTGTGTAGACAGCATGACAGTGAAGTGGAAAAACTTCGATTCAAATGTGTCCACGTGATAAACATTCAATCTTGTGCGGTTATCTTTGCAATAAACACTTCCATCCTCCAGCTTCACTGTTGCTGCTGTTATCAGGTAAAACAGCCTTTGCTGCATCACTGAGGTGCGTCACAGTTGCATGTGCTCGTACCTTCCCAGTTCAAAACGAGTTCCAGTGAATACGAATACATCTCTCTGTGGCTGTCCTTGAGCCTGTGAGAGGTTGTCTCTAAAGACTACTGTGTGCTGGGGGTATGCAGAGTGGGCGAGAGTCAATAGCAGCGTTACTCCCTCCTCACCCGCTCTAAGAGCTCTCTCTCTGCATTGAGAGGCACGCTTCAGACACGCTGGGAAAGCAGTTTTTTCAGGCATCAAATTAATTGTCAAGGTCAGACAACAAAGGAGCGCTTTGTGTGCGTGTGTGTGTGTGTGTGTGTGTGTGTGTGTGTGTGTGTGTGTGTGTGTGTGTGTACTGCAGGCTGAGTACTTTCCTTCACTTTCTCTTCTTATTAAGTGAATAAAAAGGTGGACTTGAATCCTACAGGCAGTGAAAAATTAGCCTCCTGCATCATGGCGTTTCAACTCAGCCAACTGCTTGAGGTAATCTGGATCCCATTAATTGCTGCTGGTGAATAATGTTGCTGAACGGTGACTCTGTTTAATGGGGCAATTTATTTTATTTTATTTTTTTTCAAACAGGGTCAGTGACTGCATGTGCCTGCTTTAAAGCTTCCTTCAATCACAAATAATGTGGCATTTTACTGGCTGTGGCTGCATGAACATAGAAGATTGTTTGTTCTTCTTTGAGATGGACTGTTTCAGGAATAAAATCATCAAACAAGATCATTTGAGACTGTTTTTTCCTTCTGTGCTGCATTCATCACTTGCACACAGCAGTGACCTGCTACAATGGGTGGAAAACGGAATGGAATGACTGAAAGTTGTAATTACAAACAGAGAAAGCGACCAGGCCGAGACGCTGAACTAAGCAATGTGCTCTGTCTGTCAGTCTATTGATTTCCTCTGCTGCACTTCAGGACTATGGACAGTGCTGCACCTGCACACGCACCCCCAAATCATACTCATTTCACCGTTTCACAGGACAAACACCTACATGCTTAGCTGTGGGGCTATAACATTAAACATTAAAAAACATTTATCCACAGGTTTTGATAGAGACAAAAGAGGTGTCAGATCCAGTTAAATAGGTGCTAGTCCGAACCAGGGAGGTTGCAGATTAAGCCCTTTGAATCTGAGCCTTACTTGAATACACTGATAATAACAAAATCTAAGCTAAAAAAAAACAGAAAGCTGGCCTGATAATGTCCCGGGACCTGATGGCCAAGCAAGTTTCAAGTTTAAAAAATTAAAAATGTGTAATATTTTTGATATTTTAAAATTCAATTTATTCAGTTTTATTTATATAGCGGCAAATCAAGCAGGTCTATACCATAAATGCTTTCAATCACTTCAAAATAAGATCTTTTTACATGTATGTGACATAGTACCTTTGATTTACATTTACTGTGCTGAAACCTGCAAGTTTTTAGATTTTACTCTACTGACTGCTTCCTCTTTCTCTGAAGCCATTGTATGTACATTTATTGAATAAATTAAAGATCTCACCATTTCATCAAGTCAAAACAGCTCATTCTTCCTGCTTCCATCTCAAACTGTGATCTGGTGCTGAGTCAGGGCGACACACCAAATCACTGCCATGATTTAGAGGAGGTGAAAAGCCGGGAAGATATTAGTTTTCTCGTTGAAGCCTTTATTTGCTTTGCTGTGATAGGTTTAATGACGGAAAGCTCAACAATAAACATGATTTGTAATGCCCTTGGTGCATGTAGCTGAACTATATTTCCCCCAGGACAGACCTGATACAGGCAGTCTATCTCTGTTCAAGGAGGCAATCATCAGGGAACTGGAGGTTCAGGAGTTGATGGTCATCTCAGTTTTGTGTCTTGGGGTCTGTATCATTTCACCCAGCTGAGTCAGGACTTTAATGCTGAGAGCAATTGTCGGCTTTGTCAAGAGGTTTATAAGAAAAGCGGAACAGTACATAATCTCTGTGACACCAAACTATTAGCAGAGTGGATTTGCTATCAGGCAGGACGCATGCTAAAATTTCTACTTTGCATTATGCAGTACTGAGTGATTACTCATGTCCAATAATGTACAAGCTCAGAATAAATGGCACATTTCTAGAGCTCGCACAGCCTTGACTCGAGGCTATCGCACATGACAGAGGAAGAGGAAACTGAGAAAAAATGGCAAATGAACTAATTCAAATGTGTGTGAAAAGTAAACGATGACATGACACCTTGAATTCTGATTGGATCATGATGAGAGATGATGGTCGGAAAGCCCAGAGGCCAGGTTGTTTGTGGGTGTGTGTGTGTGTGTGTGTGTGTGTGTGTGTGTGTGTGTGTGTGTGTGTGTGTGTGTGTCTGATGGCAGCCGTCCTTCAGACATTGTTACTGTCAATCATGTGGGATGCTCCTTTTAAAGCTCATCTCAGGTACATGGGACCACATGTCCTCTAAACTGTGGTCCACTTACCTTCCCTCCCTCCTCTCATCCTTTCTTCACTTCAATCATTGTCCGTCCCTCTTTCTGTCTCCTGCTGGTTTTGTCTTGAAAACTGGTGCCAGAATTTTAAAGGCTCCATTTAGGGGCCGTTCAAACTAGTCTTGAACATGATACTGCTGAAGCAAATAAATGTCATAACATACAAAGTAAAGACATTTCTTCTTCCTGTACCACATGTTTTTGTTTACCTTGTCCTCCAGATGTCTTGTTGTTGCCAGCAGCTGCTCCAGAACCTTGTCTCTGCAATGCAAAGACAACAAAACAGAAAACATGAATAAGATGGACATCTCTTTTCACAGAACATTTTCTTCAAATGTTAATCCACCAGACTTCAGAAAACAACTCACAACCCTGTCATCATATGCAAACGAGTGGAATATGTGCCACTGCTCTGTGCCCTTTACTAATTAAGCCTTGTCCTCGTGATTGTTCTGACATCTCACTGGGGGCTAAGCTGCCACCTAATCTGCTAACACGCTCTCCAAAGGCCTCCACTCTGGTGTATTTTAGCCAGCAGGGTCCCCTTTGTCTGATCGCATGAGCTGGGCGAAGGAGACCCTGCAAGCTGAGGGCCCAGTGACAGTAAAAAGGTCCTGAAGGCAGCATACTGTATGACCACAAGTGAAACAGTGCCCGTGGTGATGCTGTTTACTACAGCTTGGCACTGTGGTACAAGAGAGGTCAGAGAAACATGAACATGAAACAAAGAAAATGACCTAGTTCCCACTGTATTTTTCTTTTTTGTGCTTATTTTGCTGAATCACCAAAGTGGAAAAGATCCAAAACCAGAGAGTTATGTAAACTCAAATGAATCATCTTGTGTTTTCATAAAACCTGTTAAACCGAGAATATAAGAATATAAGCCCCCTTAAAGCACCCATACTGCAGCATAAATACTGGAAATTCAGCTCTGCATAAGGACTCACACTGTATTTGAATATGATTTTCACAATAAAAGTCCAGGAGCAATAAACAATGCTTCTTTAATCACTGAATCAATTCAAAGGCAGTTATGAAACATTTTTGAAACACCCAGTGGTATCAATACAAGTATATTATATATCAATATATAATATTTTGTACGTTCTGCATATTGGTTTCATTCATCAAACTAACTAACTGTGAGCATTCAAACTGATTATACACTGTTGGTTCTTGGTCACATGATAATAATCACACCCTCATCTGAATCCACTCCACATCATGACATGCAGAGGTGTAAAAAAAACAGGCCCAGAGTCTCACCATGTACCGTATACTCACACACACAGCCACACTTAGCCGATATAACATAATCATTACATTCTTACATACTAATGCAGCAACATTTATCTAAATGTCAGCTTTCATTATCCAGCAGCCATTTACTTTGCACGCCGTATTACCTCTGTATTCCAAACACACTCGTCTTCCCCTTATTAAACAGCAAACAGGCAGCGATCTTCAGAGAAGTAACATACAGAGTGGCTGTTTAATGCATGTCTCCCTCATTTCTTGAGTTTGAAAAACGTGCCAAATGCCAAAATTCAAAAACAGCAAAAACAAGGGAGCTCAATGAATAATAATTGTCATCAATACATTTTTTAAGGTTTGGAGATTAATTTAAAAGTTGACATATGAAATGTGATGTAGCAGGTTAAAATAAAATCCCTCTTCTATCTTCAAGCTGAGGCCTGCAGAGTTCAGGTGGTGTCGACAAGGTGTCGACAGCATTAGCGGCATGAAAAGGGTATAGCAGATATCGGGTTAGAGAGAAGTACAGGAGTGACACCCCATCACAATGAGCAGATTAGGAAAAGCTATTCTTAGAACCATATTATAGTCCTGCTTTTAATATGCAGCAGAGCGAGAGTGAAAGGGGGGATATCACAGGGAATGATAAAGGAGCCAGAGGAAGTATGTATGGCAAAGAAAAGGAGCAAGGATGGATTGAGGAAAGGAAGTAGGAAGGAAGGGCTGTGGTGAGAAGTTACATCATAAGCATCTCATTAATCACACAGTATTAAGGTGCACTGGAGAGATGCTCTGCTGAAAAGATGTGTTTTAACGCTGCACTTTATTAGTTAATGGTTCAGCTTGCACAATGTGCTTGGTATCATATTTAGTAAAAAAAAAAAAAAAAAAAAAAAAAAAACAGAGTGTGAGCTTCCTAACACGTAGCATGGCTATAAAAAGGTTTTATTACAGTTAAAGTTTTAAAGTCTTGTTTTCTTGAAGGAAGTAGTTTGATGAGAATATGCATACAGCTGTCATGTCTGTGTGAAGACGTCATGACAGCTTATATGCATTCAGCATTAAAAAGCATTTTTTTGAAAGTAACATTATCTTGAAAGTAACTTATTTTAGCATGAAGACTGGAATTAGAAGGAACAGGTAGTCCAGCTCTATGCGCAGGTGACAAAATTTGACTACCAGCAGTTCTAAAGATCACTAATAGGTTGTTTGCATGTGATGTCATGTCACTCTTTTGTTGTGGTGCGAACTGCAGATGGAGGGCAGGAAGTGATTTTCTCTAACACACACTGAAAATACTGATGTTTCACGTCATTTACGGTCGCTCAAATCAATCAAACTGAGAAACCACAAAGAGCTTTTATCAAGCACCAAAAAATGTTGTTCATAAGGGTGAAATATGCAAAAAATTAACCAAATAAAGCCACAAAAAATGGTTTGTTAATCGTCTGTGGTCAGGAGCAGCCGAGTCAGATAATGGTGGAATTGGTGTAACATTAGCTATTGTTTTAAATCTATGCTAATAGATTCTCCTTTGTTTGTTCAAGACACAAATATCTGCAAAATTCTTGATACAACTTGATTTCTTTTGGACGTTTCATTTAAAAGGTCTCACTGCACTTTTTACAAGATGTTAGGGGTCATTTAGAGACATTAAAGACTTCAATGTAGACTTGCTGCAGACCATTGACCACAGTGTTCAGTATTAATGTATGCTAAAAACCTGATAGCATCAAATGATCCTCTTGTTTGCTGCTCACCCATATCAGCCCATGCTAATTAATTCAGCATTAGCTGTCCCTGTTATAATTGATGTCCCTAGGCCTGTGTTTGGGACCGCCTTGGTGGCCCATTTGTCTTCATAGCCACAACCAAAGAGTCGGTGGGATTCAGTGGAAAGAAGAAGTGTAACACTCTGTCACTGCCACAAACCTCCCGAAAATGATCAGTGGGCCTATATACATGAATTTAAAAGTGGGCAGGAAATGTTCCCCTATGGAAAACTGTCCAGACCGGATAGTGAGCTCAAACTGATGTCCTTCATAACATTTTTGTCATGTTTATAATTTCTTCTGAAACCACACATGATGGCAGAGGAGGCTGAACGTTCGAGGGTCCCTGCACAATCAGTGTGTGTCAGTTTGAACCTGGCCGTGTTTGTGCAGAAAAAAAACAAATCTCTCATGTGAAATTATTACAGGAATTACAGCGTCACTCTCCCTATCATCAACTCGCACAATTTACTGCCAGCTGGCAGTACAGGTTGTCAGCTTGTGTTTTCACATGCACAGCATGGGTGGGAGCTGTAGTGATGGGGCGTTTTTTTTTTTTTTATTATTTTCTGTAGTGAAGAGGGGGAGGAAGAGGAGAAGAGAGCAGGATCAATACCTCCCTCTGCAGTTAAGATGTACTTATACAAACATTGGCATTGTGAAGATAAATGACCAGAATCAACTCTCTTTCTGCCGCCCCTTCTCTGGAGAAAAAAAGGAAAACAGTGGGAGAGATAGAGAGTTAGGACTGCAGTAAGGCTTCCAGTCCTTGCAGTCAAGTAAGTTTCTCCAGGCTGGTAGTGACCACAAAACAAATGATCATACCTTAAAATGTTCAGCTTGCCTGGCTTTCACCTGGAAGGCTATAAAAAAAACCCTATTGTTTGTTTAATCCATACAAACACTGAAGGGTAAAAGCAGTTTTTAAAACTTCTGTTTTGTGCATCTTAAACAACCATAATAAAACACAAATATTCACTTGAATGCAAAGTGAAGGGAATTTTTGGCCTGCAGTGTCATTCACATGAATTTGATTGCTGTGCCATTTGTGCAGTCCATGTTGATTAACCTCAGTCAGTCATACTGTACAGATGTTGGGTATAAGCTGAATGCACCCTTTGAGGAGCTGGAAGGTGGACTTTTTAGCAGCAGACAGAGTCTTGCTGCCTGTTTCCAGTCTTTATGCTAAGATAAGCCATCACCTGCTTCTAGCTTCTTATTTAATAGACAGACATGAGGGTGGTCTCAAACTTCTCATCCAACACTCGGCAAGAAAGTGAATATTCCTTTAATATTTTGATGTTTGGTACATGAAAACACTTGGGTACACTTGATTATGAGGAGACAGAAAGACTGACAAAATTACAGATGATGAAATGGGCTTTATTTTGTATATTTCCTCTACCAGTGAATGGGACCACATGTGTAACACTTCCAAATTGTTTTTTCCTTTGTTCTCATCATCAGGGCTTGACAGGACCTGGGTGTATTTCTACAAAGCATCCTGTAAAACCGGTGAAGGCAAAGTGCTATATAAATAAAATGTATTATCATTGCATTGTATTTCAATCATGCATTTCATATGGATTGAATTTTATATTCCATCTTGAACAAATTCAGGGGAAAGCACTGGGGAATTGGCATAGTAACAAACAGATCATGGAAACGGTTTCATTTAGGTAGCGTGTCTCTGGCTGCCTCCTGGGGGATTTAGCTCCAGCTACTTTCACCGCAACCTTTTCACAGCTATTCCCCCACTCATTCAAAGGTTTCCCATTTGGTCACGTCAGAAAGGTTCCTACGCTTTAATAACTGAGGAGTCAAGAAGGCATCGTGCTATGTGTCCTCTTTTCTGAGCTCCTCTTTCTGCATTATTAATCCGATGCTTTCAATGAATTTCAAACAGCGTGTGCTGTGCTTTGATGCTGTTTGAGGGATGGGTGGTGGGGGGGTTGAAGCATTCTTGCAAGCTCAGAGCACAACACATCGGCGCCTTTTGGGAAGAAATGTCTAATTTGAGGCTGGTCTTTGATGCAATTCTGAATAAAAAAAAAAAAAAAAAAACTTGAAGTGTGTGAGATATGAGCGTACAACACTGCAGTTTATGTTTCGCTGTCAGGCTCATCACGACTATACCTGCTCTCGCTTTTCATTTGTCTGTCAGAGAAAAACCCAACGCGAAACGACTTATCAAATTGCTTTTTGGTGTTTAACATTACAGTCACAGCGCTGAGTTCTCTTCCGGCCCCCCTGCAACTCCAAACAAATATCAGAGCCAGATAACAGCGCAGTTTTGTTCTTCCCTGTTACTAATCCCACTTCAAAGAGAAGAGCCGAGTCTCTCCATCAGCCTCTTGTAATGGCCATGAAATGAACTGGAGCCTGTATTGGAGCTACAGTAGCTGCTCCTTCACAACACACTGATGTGACTCCCAAAAACCAGCACCAACTGAGTGAGACAGAGGAGACCATCCGGTCCACACTGCATTGCACCAGCGCCCTTTGCAAACAAAATTGCCCTGAACTTCATCTGGTTGACTTACTCATGTTTGCTTCTGGAGATACAATCTTGGTGTAACATTGCAGCACTGTTGCAAAGTGATTAATATTGTACCACATGCAGAGGCCAACTGCGAAGGCTATATAGTCATCGCTGTCACTTTTGCATCATTTAAACATTCCTACTGGCCTATAAGAAGATTCAAAGGCATGAAAATCCAGATTGATCCATATTTTATAGATTAATGCTCTTCATGTTCTGATTCTTACAACCCATTTAAGCTATTTATGCCTCCAATAAATGATGCATTCATACCTGAGTCGCCATCCTCTCATTTTCAGATATGTTGTTAAATACCAGGTGTCTGTTGTTTGCTGAAAATCTCTTCATGCTAAAAAAATATATCAACTAAAAACGTCTTCCTGGTCGATAGCTTAATGTGGAAATCACAGTTCGCTGACTATATTCATTAAGTGATCACAAGTGGTGATGTTAATCTGCTAACAATCAGGGTTGTAAGTAATAATTATTTTCTCAATTAATCTTTTAATTGTTTATGAAATGTCAGAAAATAGTTGAAAAAATCGTGTCATTAAATCACCTGTTTTGTCCAACTAAGACCTAGAGACATGCAGTTTAATAATACATTCAGCTGTTTGGACGCCTCCTTCCTCCTCCCTTTCCTCGTGTTTTCCCTATCCCTTTGCATCATGTTAGTCTCTCCTTGTGTCTGTCCTTGTGTGTGTGTGTGTGTGTGTGTGTGTGTGTGTGTGTGTGTGTGTGTGTGTGTGTGTGTGTCTGGACTGGGCATTCCCTGCAGTCATGGCTCACCTACACCTGCTCCCTGTGCCAATCAGCCATCACAGCTGCAGCCAATCCACACTCACCAGCCACAGGATAAAAACCTGGATCTCCTCACCAGTCTTTGTTGTGCTCACTGGCCTGGTAACACATCTTGGCTGCTTTGCTCACCTTTGTGCTTTGCTATAAGCTTTTGAGTTTTGTCCTGTCTGTTTTTGTTGTGTCTCAGGATCATTTCCTCATGTCTCTAACCTGCAAACTCTGCCCAGCCCCAGTCCACCACCCAAACAACCTGGTGACTCACTCCAGCATCTTGCCTCCTTTTTCTAGAGAAACATTTCCCACTGACCATGCTTCATGTTTTGTGGCAGTAAATCCATTCATAATTCAAACCTCCATTGTCTGGGTTCTGCCCTTTCAGTTCAGCCATTTCCTCAGATCAGAAAGCAGCAGATTCTCACAATTTAAAAGCACAAACGAGGCATTTTTGATTGCAAAATTACATAAATGATTAATCGATTGTGAATGCAGTTGCTAATAAAAACTTCTGCTGATTTACTGAGTAGAAATCATTTCAGCAGTCAGTCCAATGCTACTTTGAACTTACCCATAAAAATAGGCCTACAAAAGCACTATTCATAAGGTTAATAGCTTAATATCTCCCATCTGCTGTTCAGTCTTTCGGTAATCATTTAACCAGGAAACAACATATTGGATATTGTGACAAATGTTTAAGTCAACAGTGAGGTTCAACACGAATGATTCAGTATGCTCTGTTCAGCCCCAGAAGTCTGTGTGAAAGTGTCATTTGTTCATGTACTGAACATCTCTGGAGCATGCTTGAAACGTTTTCATAAAACCAACAATGGTAAACTTTTATCTGCCCATAGTAAACTCAAAGTGCTGCAAAGAGACAACAAATTGTAAAACGTGGATGCTTCACACACATCTGAAAGCCAGCAGCACAGAAGAGCAACACAATAACCACAGATTCAACATGGACACCTGAGATTAATGTCGCCAATTCAGTATCAACCAAATGTGAAATATGGTCACAATCACCCCTTCTGTTCCTGAATTATGGTGTTCAATAATGGCCAGAAAGTGTTTCTGCAGAACATTATGATTTCACAGGAGAGTTGACCTTTGACCTTTTGGATATAAAATGCCATCACTTCATTTCATGAGACATTTGTGGGAAATGTTGTCATAAGTGTGTCATAAATGTGTTTTGTGAGGTCACAGTGACCTTTGACCTTTGAACACTGTTCCTGAGATATCACGTTCATGACAATGGGACAGACGGATGGACTGACAACCAGAAAACACAATGCCTCCAGCCACGGCTGCTGCCATCACGGAGAAAAACACTCTGACCAACAAAATTAGAGTTATGAGGTTTTAACATGACAGCAGTGCTATATAGCACCATTAGAAACCTTTGAGTCTCTCCTCGAGGATAACAACACAGTAGGTGGAAGCGCTGCTCTGCCATGATAGCTACACCGTTACACTCAAAACGGGCTCCGCAGGGTTTAACAGGTTACAACTTGGCTTAAATACAAGACGTGACTTGAAGTCATTTTGTTTATGGCGAGCGTGATCGGCTCAGTGCGGGGGTGATGAGAAACTATAACACTCCTGGGGGCAGTGGAGGGAGGAGGAACCATTACGGCTGAGCAGCTCTGGTGCCGAGCCAAGTGTAAATTGCAATAACAGCAGCTCGACGAGTGAGATTACTGAGGGGGAAAAGGGCGATCCTCACTCGGCAGATAAACATGGAAACACACACACCAACGCTGGTGAACAGATCAGCACACCTGTGGACACAACAACGCAAGGCGCGCACACACACTGCAAGGAGGAGAAACGAGATGAGAAACTAATCAAGCAGAGGAAAAAAAAACAGTAATTACATGACGTTGACAAGGGAGACAGAGAGCAGAGAGATACATATTGTGCCTCTCATTAATCATTAACAGTCTCAGAGGGACGCAAGGTCAACAAACAGTGTTTTGATGTGTGTGTTTTTGTGTGCCTTTAGGTGAAATACACACAAACAGCAGAGCTACTGTGGCATACTGCCTGCAAACTCCACAGTGGCTTCATCAGAATTTGTGCCTCCAGGCTTTCAATTAGGATACTTCAAGGGGAAAACATAAACACATACACACACATACATACATATAGGCAAGAATACAGGCACACTCTCACAAACATGTTGAGTCAAGCAGAAGAACCGAAGATTCAGTGTGTATGCTGTACACACATTTGCAAATCAGAGAAATGGAAATGTGTTTTATCTCTGATTGGGCATGCATGGGGGATGGAGAGGAGAGAGAGTGAGGAGGTTTTCAGGGAGAATCCTTTAAAACATCCACCTCCTTTCACTCTGCTCAGAGCGAGCCTTTATTTCCCTCACTCCAAGCCAAACTTGGTTATCTGCCCTGCAGGATAGGATGCTGGTGGCAGGCTGCCTCTTTGCACCCAATGTTTGTGATGTTTTTCAGCTTGTTTTGAGTTCATGTGCGGTAATATATAAATGAAAATGACATTTACTAAACTCCCAGTGTTTGGACCATTCCTGTTTCAATGGATGTCATGATTAATAATGCATTGAAGCCCAGAAATCAAGCCTGCGTGCTCAGATTCAGTCTTCATGTGGTTTTGCCTTAATAAAGCATTTCCAAGCAGACGTGGAGGCTTATACTACTCTGTTTATTCAACAATATTTCCTGGTGCAATCCAGCAATTACCAATCAATATGAAGAGTTCATATTTTTGCAAACATTTTGGGAAATAAGCTTATTCCCTTTGATAAGGTAACTGACATCACTCCCATGTCTATACAGTAAATATGAAGCTACAGCCAGCAGCCAGTTAGCCTAGCTTAGCATGAAGACTGGAAATGGGGCAAACAGCTAGTCTGACTAAAAATCCCACCTAACAACACCTCATAAGATCACGAACTATATATAACTATGTATATATCTTGATTTTTACTCAGTACAAAAACTGACATGCACAGTTGTTTCGGGGGTTATGTGCTGGACTATTTTTCGTGGAACACAGTGCTAACTAGTTGCTGGTGTACCATAAGAAAGACCAAACAGTCCCATGTGATCTGTGAGGCACTTTAAAATTACAACCAAAGTTGCCATGTTAATTAAAAGTCTCTGTTGCACTGATGCATAGCAGCGTATCAATACTTTGTGTACATGTGGGACAAAGATGCCTTGCTTCTAGTGGCAACAGTGACATGTTCCCATCATTCATCGAACTCTGCTGCTGTCGCTGCCTCTGAGGCGACGTTCGGCGTATGGAGGATGCTGCTCTGCTGAAAGCCTGCACAGTAAAACACTGTTTCCCTTTTGATCCTCTAACCTCACTCTCCTCCTGCCTCTTCAGCTCTTCAGAATCAGCCTGCTCACCCTCACTCTGCAGGCAGTGGGAGTGGGGCACAAGTGTCCATGTGTGCTCTTTACTACAAGTGTTTTCGTGTGTGTGTGTGTGTGTGTGTGTGTGTGTGTGTGCTACAGACCACTCATCTGTATAAGCTCCATTGGCAGTTACATAAACCATACTGTCATGCAGGCTACAGGGCATACTGAAACACTGCCAAATCAGTGCTAGGTCAATAACTACAAACTGCAGATTTTTTGGATTTTCTTTCCTTTGTTGAGCAGCCAGTGCACATCTGGTTGAAAGTGTGGAGGAAGTGGGTGGGTTCTTTCTGTTGCAGTGCAGCACAGAGGTCAGTAATTACCATGAAATATAATTACCGACTTTCCCCGGGACCTTTTTTCTCAGAAAAGACAGACAGTAGTTTGACCGCGGTAATTAGAACACAAATAAGGCCTTTTGACAGACACACAGAGGCATGAATCAAGGTTGAAATGTATCTAAACTGCCCGTACATTGATGCACCTGACACCACCTCCTCTGCAGCCTCTGGCACTGAAAATAATGGCTTGCTATTTAATGATGACATTCATTTAGTTTGATTTTACTCATTAAATAATTTGATAACATGTTGTTATGCTCTCTGCAGAGTGTTCAGGGAATACATCAACTGTGGGTTTCACAGAAATAAAGCCATTTTTCAACACAGGGGCTCCTGTTAATCCCGATGTTGAGCATAGGTGTGGGAATGACAGTGAGATGAAGGTAGGCTGGTATCTTTTTCTGTCTGCAAGTCAAGTGTGGTGATGGTTTGTCTCCTCAGCGGACCCTCGGGGTCAGGTAGAGCGAGCTGGCGGGGGGAGAGGAAGGGATGCTGACTTGCTTGTCATGAACATCAGCTGTTTGACTGTGACTGGCGATGCTGGGACCTTAGCACGGTCTGTCTGGCAAACCGCAAGGCACAGAAAGTCGCCTGCACACTTCCCATTTCCTCTGTGGCAGCCAGGACTCCTGAGGTGACGCTCTGCCGAAGTGAACGGTTGTCCAGCCCCGACGTTGAAGTTGATCTCTCTCTCACACAAACATGTCTGTTTCCATATTAACTGTGTTTTTGCTGAGCAGTTGCAGCCACTCGACCGCAGCCATCATCAAGCCACCTCCACACGATGCGCACGCCTGTCAGAGTAAGACATGCATTCAGTTGCTTTTTTTGCTTCCTTTGTGTTTCTCTCAGGTTGAGGCTGAGGGGGGCTTTTGGTAAAATCATGAGTCTCAGCAAAAAGCAGGCCAGCTGTCATGCAACCAAGGAGCCGTCCCCAGAAAAGCTGTGATCAAACTGCTCACACTGACTCACTAACTTTTTTCTTTAAAGAAAAAATAAAAAACATTTTTCGGAGGGGATTTCTGCAGTGCAGCAGTAAAACACTCAGCTCACATAATGCCGTCAACACAAGCCAAGAAGTACTAATGCCTTCATGCCCCAGAAAAGCCTGAAATCACAAAAACTACAAACGACCTCTAGAAAAAAAAGTAATTTGTTTTCATCTTAATACAGCTGGTGCTGTGGTTAAAAAAAAAAAAAAAACTTTGATTCACAGGAATTTCCACTGAGAAAAGCCACGAGAGAAGGAAAGAAAGAGGAGGGATGCGGGAAGAAACACATTACAGCTCCTCTTCAAATTATTCTTTCAAACTCCCATCTGTTACACAACCTAATGAGCCTTGAAATTGGTGAGATTACATTTTTCAGCATTTCTTTCATTAGTGTGGGTGTCGCCAATCTCTGGGGATTGGTTTCCTCACTTTGGGATTGTACGGCGCGCTGCCACGCTGCAGTGATGAAAGGAGCCACAAACTAAGCAGCGGGCCAGTAAATAGATGAGGGAGTTCCCTGTGATCAGCCAGGGGTTTGGTTCAATCAGCCAGCTGATTTACAAAAGCTGTGAAGCAGGTTAAAGTACTTCTCTCCGCATCAGCTTTAATCATGTGGTGAGGGTGAGAAGCTGTTCAATCACAATGAAAATGCCAGAGGTGAGATAGCAACACAGCAGGTTCCTTTGGTTCAAGAACGCAGAGATGAGGTGAGCTCCACAGACGTCAAGTCTTCTCCCGATTTAAAGGAATAGTTCGGCATTTTTGGAAATACCCGCATTCACTTTCTTGCTGAGAGTTAGATGAGAAGCAGCCAGACAGCAGTTGTCAGCTTGGCTTAACAAAAACAGCTCTGCTCAAGCTAAATCCGCCTACCAGCACCTCTAAAGCTCACTAATTACATCTTGCTTGTTTAATCTGTTTGAAAACACCACATTCGAGGCGTAAAAATGTATTGGTCCACTTGTTCCAGAGCTTTTGACCAGTTTTCAAGCTCCTAAGCAACTGTTTCAAACATCAAGAATGAACCGTCAGTTCAAGACTATCACTACTACTACTACTACACTAAACCATGGCTGAAGTATGCCGTATGTTGGTTGAGTCCAACTGAGTGGTACGTTGAAGCATCGCAGATGAGAAAGAGAAAAATCGATATTGCGGCTCCCAAAAGCTTCTTAGTTTGTTAATCTGCAATAACCACAATTAGCATTGCCGGAATAATGCAATGATTGATGTTTTGCCTTCAGACACTTCATCTGGCTCAGCAACACTGACCACTTTTGACTCGAGTGAAGACCCAGAGAGGCTGTTTAGAGGCAGGCCAGCTCGTTGGCGGGCGACTCTGTGGCAAGCGCCAACGAGGGGGGTCCACGTGACACAGAGAGGGCTTGCTACGTAACCAGGCGACCCAGATAAGACTCCAGTCTGCTTTTGTGGGCCAAGCAGCAGGAGAGTAGCTTTGCAAATGAACTTAAAAGAGCAAGGTGTTCAAATTAAGACCCTAATTATGAGGAATGATGAATCTGTCCTCTGCTTGCGCTGTCCCAGCAGAGCCTGTTGGATAGAAACAACGTCCCAGGGAAGAGATAGCCAGGTATTTGATGTGATAATAATGTGAAGAATCAGGATGAACGCACAGCTTGGATACTATTCAACTAATAGATCCTTTCTCCAAGCGCAGTGGATTCCTAAACACCACACCATTTGAAGGGTACAGCTTAGTGCAATCAAAGCAGAATGGTGGATGAAAACGTGGGGTGAGGAATTGTGAAAATAATTTCATTCGTTCATTTGTTTCTGGGGTTATTTTAAGACTTGGCAGCTTGCAGAGTCCAAGAGTTCCCTGCCACACTCGATGCCCATTAAGAATTTAAAAAAGCAGAAGTAGGCCACAGACAATTCAAGCAGAAAGAACATAAGGCCAAACTGCCTCCTCTTCTTTATTTTCTCCAAGTGAAGGAGCGAGACAAATGAGGTGGTCTTCCAGTGAAAGGAGACGCTGTGGAAATCAACATCAAGGGTTCACTTCAACAGAAGAGGAAACCACAGAAGCAACTAAAAGCTGCAGGAAACCGTCGGAGCAGCCGCTTCAAATTTCCTCCTTTTTGGGCAAATTAAGCAAACTGATCAAACTATCAAACACAATTTGCCCTTAAATGGCTCATTTTAAAATCTGGTTCTGAGGCATTGTCTTATAAAAGCAATTCCTCAAAAGCTGCAGTGAATTTCTAGTGACATCTGCAGAGGGCATGTGTTGTCTTCCGGCTCGTGTCTGCTCAGACGAGAGGGGTTTGTGACAGAGTGGCTTTGAGGAAAGATGGTGATATAAAAAGACCTACGGGCCATGAGGTTGCTGCAGAATTTATAAAGAAAGAAGGAGTTTCACTGAGTTCATGTTCATTAAGCACTGGCGAAGAACTTATTGTGTTGTTTGGTTCACTGATTGTGTCTTATTGTTTATTAGTAATAGACCCAGACTTGTATTTATATTTTTATCATCAACATCCAGAAGCATAAACAGTAGCATATGGATCTACTGGGCATTCAGAAGGCAAGTCAGTCCCAAATCAAGTTAAGGGATGAGATGCAATGACAGACATTCACTGTCAGCTTGTGATTTATCTCCGCCTGTCAAATAAATCCATGCTCCATCTCAGAGCCAGCGGCTGAAAAATCTCGTCCACATTGCCAGTTTGTCTCATCTTTGTCTCTTACTCTAATATCCAAAGAGACACAATGTTAACTTTGAGCAGCAGCTTTTCTTTTCCACTTCAGCTCCTTTGGAAATGAGCACAGCAGTTAGGCTCCATTTAGTCCATAATGGGAAGAGCACAGAATAGCATCAATAAAAGCACAGCTTTTTAACCTAACCGGTCCAGCACAGTGCCGCAGAAAGCTGATGCAACTGTCCTGACCTTCAAGTGGTCGTATCAAGAGATACAGCTCACTGCCTCCTGAGGCAAACGAATTTAAAATCAATTCTGTTGGTCAGCAATCCAAGTATTTGCAATAAGCTGATGATATGAGCTTAATGTTCAACAACTTTAATCAAGCAGTTCATTGATATTGCAAATTATAAAAGTGTGCATGTGTGTGTAGAGACATCAAGGTTTTCACATCCCAAGAATGGGAAACTAATATGAACACCGAACATCTAGCACTGAGACAAGTAGTTTCACCCTGATTAGATTTCTGGTTTTTGCTTCCTCTACTATGTTGGACCCAGTGAGTGCAGTCTAAACAGGCCAAAGCAATTAAGAAAGCAAACAATTGCATCTCATCATGTAAGATCACAGCGTGGTACTCAGGAGCCGGTACTCACTACTGCGGTAACACCTAATACCATCTATAGCATTTGCAAAACCAAATTGAGCTTTCACTGACTTGCCCAAGAGCACATTGATAGTGACGACTGAGGGAGTAAAACAGGTAACATGTTCGTGTGCCTCTGCCAAGATTTTTCCATTTGTCCAGATATCTAAACAGGACCCCAGCAGTCACAAACCCGTTTCTGTAAACTCCTGACGTACTAGATTGGCCGGCAGTCCCTGAAGTGTTATTTTCAGCCTCAAATCTGTGGAGTGAGATGCTGTAATGATTTTGTGGGAGGTAAATTTGCAGCGTGCAGCATTAATGTCGCTCTGCTAATTCAGCCCTTCCCCTCCCACTCGACTCGTAAGGTGAATGACTGAAACATACACACCGGCACGCACAAATGGTGCACTAATGCTGGCATTGCTGAAATGTGTGATTTGCATGACTATGGCGAACACACAGAGCAAAGCTGACTATGATGCCTATTATCATATATTAACACATTTTCTGGTTGTCAAACTGTCCTTTCACATCCCAATCTGTTGTGCTACAATCTGAAGACTGATGGAGAATGCCAATGTTCAACAATAACTTACAGTTTTTGCTCATTTTCTCAATATTTTAAACATTTTTCATCCACATGAAAAATATAAACTTGACAAAGCTTTTTTTTCCCCATTCATACAGTTTAATCTAACAGCAGCTTATCCATCAGCCGCAGGATGAAAAGAGCTCGGTAAACACCTTCCAAAGCACTTCACCAAAGCAGCGTCTGTAATAAAGATGTCAATTCATTTTATTGATTCACTTTACATCGCAATCTGTGAAGCTGAGGAACAGGGGCTCATCAGCCCTGTGTACACAGCTGGTGAATTTATGGCTGCATAATAATCAGACAGCAGCCACACTTGCATTACAAAAAATGTTTTCATCCCAGTCACTTAACCGCCCAGTGTGTATTAGTTTCACTGTGTGTTCGGCACCAGTCCAAGTGATTTATGATGCTGCGGTTGAGTAAATTGCCATTCATATCTTCTTAGCTGTTGATAAAGATTGTGTTGGTTGATGGAGTGTTTGTTGATTAGACTCGTGGGGGAAACTGAACCTGATATGAATCAACATGCAGAGAATTAATATGCCAATAGTATCAGATTACTGATGTGATTGTTTTACAATTGAAATAATACATCGTTTTAGCTGTTTAAAGATTCATTTAAAGCTTTTTATTTGATAATAATATTAAAAAAAAGACCTCTGTTACATAGTGAATGCTATGCTAGTGGCCTTAAAATGGTTTAAGGTTTTGTTTTTGTTTCAAATTGGATAAATCATGGGGTGATGTAACAGCATTTTTGTTAAATGTTATATGTTCACAGCACTGCACTACGTACACATACGTAATCATGGGGACATGATGATTACAACATTGTGCTGATCATCCAATAGTAGTTGAGATATTCTAGTCTGGAACAAAGTGGATCAAGCGAAGCCAACAATGGAGCCATGATCCAAATGTGGCTAAAACTCACCAAACAGCCCAAAGAACTAAAAAACAACTAGTACAGACAGTCCATGACAGCAATAAATCACAACTGGTTGCCCATTTGTTTCTGAAAGTTTACATGTTAGTCCATTAACAAAGTCAATTCAACCTTGTGTACCATTAGGATGAAAAACGGTCCCTTCAAGTGTGGTCCATCTGCCTGCTGGACAGTGAACAAGGATCTGGCTGACAACAGTGGAGGCTGCGACACACACACATCTACTCAATCCACAAAAGTCCCCTAATCCAGCAGTACACGTTTTAAAGCTGCTTAATATTTGAATGTAGGGACAGACCAGCTCCGGTTGTATGTTTATCAACCCAAAGCACAAATGCTGATTTTTTCCCTCAGAAAGGACAGACAACTTAAGTGTTGGGAGCAACAAAATACAGAGGGGAAAAAAAAATTCCAAATAATAAGTCAGATAATGACCATGTGTGAAAATAGATGCCATTACTCCCACTGCTTTAATAAACATGATGCACGAAAGTGCACCTGAAAATGCAGTTTTCGTCCAAAAGGCATTAAAATGAGTTCAGAAATTGAGTGAAATTCAGAGATTCTGACTATATCATGTACCCAACAAGCCTCTCCATCACCCACAGAGTGCAGCGCAGTTCAACAGGCTCCCTTTGCTAAGTAAGCAAAGGTCTGAAGTCTCCTAAAACCTGTGAAGCTCTTCGGAGTTGCCTGATTTCAACCGAATATTAATGTGTTGACCTCATCATCACATCCCCAGTTGGGGTTATTTCAGTCCAAGTACTTAGAGAAATTCCAATCTCTGCTTAAAGTGGATTAAACAGCTTTTTCTGTCAAATTTATGTTTCCTGTCCATGGGCTGTTGAATTCAGCCAAGTTCAAAGTAAGGCAGGGCTGATTCAGAGAAGCCAGAATACTGCCACTGATTTCTCAGCACATAACCAAAGGCCTTCTTTTTAATCATTGAAAACCCTAAATCTCCAAAGAAGCTGGTGCTTGTAATGATCTGGCAGCCAATCAAGGCTAAGTTTATGCTAATTACTAATCAAGCTAATTAGCATGTCTGTCCATTCCCAGATGGGCAAACTTGTTCAAAAATGTTGCAGGTCATAAAAATTGATGGCGAGGGGGAAAAAACTCCGATGCACATACACATACATGCAATTTTACTTACACTTGCTTATAAACACACCAAGCACATCTGTCTTGGTGCATGAAGTTACAGCAGTATGTAACAACACTCCTTTGGTGTTAATTAGCACAGACTAGAATATGACTGGGAGGCGCCAAAGTAAGATCAATAAGATCTAAGAGTATATTTGACTTCATTTTGACACGTCTTCAAAGTTTGAACCGAGGTGATGTGACAGCAACAGAAAAAATGAGAGGTAGCTGCAGAAACCAGAAATTGGCTGCTGTCGAATGAGCTTTTTTGGCTTGACGACAGCTTAGTTATGAGTCAGTAACAGCAGGAAACAACAGAGGGCAATTTTGTAGTCCGAAAATACCTGTGAGTCAACATGAGTTCAAGCATCCTTGCAAAATGTTTTTGGTGGAAATGTGCAGTAACTCCTCACAGTGGCCTTTTCAGTACAAAGTTACCCAACCCACAGAAACACACTGACCACCTGCAGGCAACTGTGAGAACTTCCAGCCATGTGTGGAAGTCTCCATTAAGCTGGAAATCTAAGCTTAGCCGCTGATCTTGCATTCATCTTCAGTGTTTTTTGAACAAATGACAGGATATTGCCTTGTTGCAAAAGGCTGACGTATCTGTATGATTTCTTCTGGATTTGATCTTAAGTGCTTCTTTCAAAAGCACAATGTCACAGCAGGAGAGGCACAGGTGTAATCAGTGCCATTAGTGCCACTCTTAGGCTCAACGGTCAGGCTTATGCTGTGTTCATGTCACGTCGTTAATTACTGTAATTGCAAGCAACCAAGTGGGAAAAAAACGCCAAAGGCAGCCTCTGAGCTGGAATTCTGAGTCAGAGATATCGAGCATTTCTAACAGCAGCTCGGTGAAAATAATTACTGGAAGTGTCAGCAAACAGTTGGCAAAATGGCTGCAAGTTACATGGAAATAAAATCCAATCTAATGCAACTGATTCAGCTAAATTACAAAGACCTACAGTATATAACGATTTAAAAGACCAACACCACCAAGGCTGACAGTGGGAGCAACCATCTTGGAAAACTGTGTCTCCGGGGAGTGTTCCCAACACTCCAAGGTCAAAATAACAAGAAGTATTCCTGTTCTTTCAGCTCTGTTTATTAGCAACACCTGCGCTTATCCTGTCAGTCTGCTGTGAAAAGGCCCGTTCTGAGAGGGTTTGTGGAGTTTTACTTCATTTCTCTGAGTCTGCATCGCGTTACAGCAGAGAGAGGGAGCGAGCGCAAACAGCAGGCTGCTGAAGACCTCGGAGAGTTGAAGACTGTCATGATGTTTAGTAACCTTGTCAGTAGCTTAAACTCTACTCTGAGTGCAACAAAAAAAAAAAGCAGTAAAGTGTCTGAGTCAGCCATTTTCCACCATCTGGAGCTCCTGATAGTTTTCCAGTCTCTCTTGTCAGCTTGTTCATTCCTCGACATGAACACACTGACAGAAGTCAAAAGCTTTAGGGATTTCGATTGTTCTGCTGGATTCTTAAAGCTTTATTTTTTAAAGTTATTGTTTAAGTTGTTTTGCCAAGAGACGGAGAGAGAGAGAGAGAGAAGGAGCAAAGGGTAAAGATCTGAGCCCTGTGATTAAAACTGTGGAACAGTATTACCTCAGAGTATTACACTTGTTCTGTGCAGGTGTGTGTGGATAAGGGGGAGACAGAGGGAGGTGGGGAGAGCAAGGGCAGAGAGTGTGGTGAGGAGCAGGGAGGCAGCGCTGCAGTGCTGACCACTGCGAGACTCATCCATCCAGAACATGCTGAGCTGCTCTGCTTCGGTTACTGGCTTCAAGTCACTTTTGGAGGCCGAATACATTCATGACTTTGATTGAGAACTTCTCCACTCCGCACGGTACTTGACAAAACACATCAGCTCAGCAGGAAAATGATTCCACGTCCCCTCCGTTGCCTCCGCCTCCTCCTCGCAGTCGCATTGGACTCATTTTCTCCCTAAAATTACATCTCCTTTAATCAACAGGAGATGGCAGCTTCTCTTTACTTTGCACATTATTACCAAACAAAAGGCTCTGGTGATTCTGCTGCCGGCGAGGGATTCAATTACTCAAAAGCTGTTTTAGCTCCTGTTGTGCGTGCACCCTGAATTCATCTTTTGCTGAGGTGGCCGGGTGAATGATTTGTTGTAAACGGCTCGCAGGGAAGTATGGTTGGCGTCTGCCACCAGCCCATTTGAGGGAATGACTGCACACCCACCAGACTGCAGGACTGAACTCAGATAACGCTGCCTTCTTAACCTGCTGTTGGTGTGTCTGGACATTTTTTGTTTCTGGGTACCTCTGAGATTGAAGTGCCAGGTCAGAGGAGATTTACCGCTGCTTTACACACTCTGTCGAGCCAAATAACTTTTAACATCTCAGACATCCAACTTTGCGCGCCTGTGTTTTCCCAACGTCAGTACACACACACACACACCAACAGACAAACACAGATTTGAATGTGAGCATATATACTTTTAAAAAGAAAATATAAAAGCATAAATGTTGTGCTTGTGGGTAGAAGAGGAGAGTGTTTACTACAGCTAGGACTTTCGTGCTTATATATTTGCTTTTTAAAAGTGTATGTGCTCACATTCAAATTTGTGTTTGTGTACTGGTGTGTGTGTGTGTGTGCAGACATTAGGAAAACACAGGCGCATATGGATACACTGTTAGCAATGTCAATGCTGTATTTCAGAGCAGAATCGAAGGCAAAGTCATTCAGTCTCCTCTCTTTTCAAGTGTCACAACAAGCAGTGAGCGGCACAATTTAGCAGATTTTCTCCAAAGTGGATCAAATATTTCCTTAAGTAGAAATGATATGGTTTTATTTTCATTCTTTCTGTAATATTAATTCTTGATTGGATGTGAGCTGAATTGCAGTTTACACGTTGCACTGGCTGACTGAACTGGAAGCGAGCTGTCCTCAGCCCTGCTGCATACTGCTGAGAGGTGTTCGCCAATCATCTTCCGTGTCCCACAATCTGCTGATGGGTGCAAATATTTCAAACGCAGAGGTGTCACTTGGTTGCAGCTCTTATGACTGTGTCAAAAATAAAAATTTGAAATTTGAAAAAAAAAAATCAGATGGTGGAGAAAAAAATAAAGATCAGAGCATCAGCTCCTTTCAAGACATGATCAGCTTTGGGGTACTCATGTCAAGGCTGTGTTGTCTATATTTTTAGAGAATACTCCATCTGCTGACATTTTATATCATGCAAGATATTTCTCAAATTAGTGGCACAACTACCCAGACTTAAAACACTGGTAGTGACATTAACAGAATACTCCAGGGCATTAGGTAATGAACTTTAGAGTTTGTGCAAAATAAAAAGAGCTATTAATATCCTCCTCCCTCCACGTTCAGATGAATGCAAGTGGAACATCTGTGACTGCTGTGGGAAAACCTAACAGCAGTTTTCCATTGCAAGCTGTAACCCCCCTGTGGTCTTAGATCTCTGATGCCCGGGACTGCTGACTTCTTTCTACTGAGACAGATTATAAGAAAGCAGTAATTTACAAGATAGTGGTTACAACCTGAGCGTATATCCACCTGCACTGCCACAGTAAACCACACGCTGTCAAGGCAATCCCCCACAAATCATTTCAACAGGCTCACTGTACCCCCACATTAAAAGAGATCTTAAATGAGCAAGTTCTCCTCTCACTGTAAAAACTGTTCACTTCTGTCACAATGAGCGCTCAATTTACTGATGGTTGTTGTCAAACCACAGTTTAGTTCAAATCATAAGTGAACGTCAAGCTGCTCTGAAGCATTGTAGTGAAAAATCAAAACTGTTATCTATTGTGAATCCACCATACTGTCGCTTCGGGGGGAGCAGCCGACGCGCCCTGGTGTTCCCTACTGCGCTGATGCTGCTGGGCGCACTTTGCCAGAGCAGCTGTACATTATCTCACACTCTAATGGATCATATCCGCCCTGCAACACTAAATGTCGGATGAGAAATCTCACCATTTAAGACAAATTTGTCGACAGCAGCAGCTTTGGCTGTTAAATCTCTCATGTACGTTGTTTCCCGCTGCGCATTAGCGCACGGATCGTGCGTAAATGGGTTAATCCCGGCGTGTCTTTGTATTAAAACAGAAAATAGTCCTACCTCGCTCATGATGGACGGTGATGTCGAGGTTTCTCGGCTGCTTCCAGTACGTGAGTTGCGGAACGAGAAGTTTCAGCAACAGTAGTCTTTGAAAGAGTGGCTCGCCGCGGACAGAGAAGCTTTATAAAGTGTTAAGCCCAACTCCTCCGTGTCATCACGTCACCAATAAACCAATAGGAATGCCGTGGGCAAATGTGTCTCCCAAGTCACCACCCAACTCCTTCAAATATTCATACGCTGTGTAAGCCCTTTTCATCATGATCAGCCAAACGGAGCATCTCTCTTCTCTTGATGAACACCAACGCTCACAAATGTGAGCGATGGGACGCATTTCATGCACCAGTCATCATGTCATCAATAGAAATTTTTATTTCACTACTTGCACCATTGTCACTCCCATCTGAGTGTGTGGCAGTAACGCGTGGGTGTGAGCTCCATGGCAGAAGCTCTAAAGTGAAATTATGTTGTGCCTTTTTATCATCCCTTTCAAAAATGTGCAGTTCGCCCGCGGCGCTTTGGTGTAACAGACTGTGCTTCTTTCAGTCGCTCCACTACAGTGTTTATATAATATAATGTCTCTACATTTATAGTTATTGTGTTTTATGAAATGTGTTTGCCTGGCATTCCCCTCACATTTATTGTAGGATTAATTATATCTTGTAAAGGTCTACTGTGGTATAATAAACTAATTAGATTTTCTCTGCTGAATTCCCAAACAACAGCATGTTAAATTTATTGCATCAGAGAGACTGAGCTCTGGGTTTTAACTTTATTAAATTCCTTAGTTGAAAGAAAGAGTGCTGGTGATTTTTCAGAAGGAATGGTGCCTCTTTCTAGCGGGGTTGTATAATCCTTTTGTATAATCTAACAGCATGCAGCCCTATCCATTGCCTCCTGTTCATTCCCTTCAACATCAATTTCACAAATTGAGGTAGCTAATTATCGTTTGTCCTAAATCCATACATCCATTTGTAAAATTCAATACAGGCGCTGTTCATCAAATTGAACATCCACACAGCAAGCGGCAGCTTCAATGCAAAATCCAGAGGGTAGCCTCCATCTGGCTCCTCCACATCTAAAATCGAATTTGTTTCAGATGGACAGAAACAAGACCAAGGTTCACAAAGCCCTGATGTGGGTGCAGTGGAGAAGGCTGGTCAGCTTCCGTATGGTCTTTCACTGGAGTGCCTGCGAAGTCCCAGTGGAATCTTGATGGATGGGGGAAGAGGAAACCGATTACCAACGAAGTCTAACATCTCTGCTGCGCTGACCTGCGTGTCTCTGGGCGACTGTCAATGCGCCTGACAGGTTGGAGCAGCTTTGCTCTGAAAATGGCTTTTGAAAATGGTTTAGTTTCGTCCACTTAAGATAGTTAGAGGGAAAGGAGGTTGCTTTCTTTTTCCAAGCAGATGCTTTTCGTGGAAGCTTATGAAGTTTTGCAGGACACAGCACAACCTGTGATGCCTGCAATGTAGCGTTACAGCCAAGCTGACGCTGGTCCGATCACATGTGAGGAGCTGGCTCACAGATCTTCAGTGGCTCAACAGTAGGACTTTGTGCAGAAAACAAGAGCTGAGATGCTGCAGCACTGCAACTCTCACTCCATCACTCACATTTAGCTGATTTTGTATGAGTTAGAGGAAAATTGTATCCACAAAAAGCAATTCAGCTGGGACAGTAAAAGCTGGAACTTGTGTCTTCCGGTTGAACATAAACAAACATGCGAGTTATTCACATGCCGATTTCCCTTGACACTTGTACATATTTTGAGTATAATGACATTTATCTTTGCAGAGGCATAGTTCCAAGTGTTCAGACATATGGACGATGTAGGGAAACCTCTATGAATTAGGAAATGTCTTTGGACATTTGGTGGAACAATATTGTGAAACAGGTGCACTGGCTGAGAGAACAAATTCGGTATGATGAGTGCATCCTCAGGGAAAAGTCATTGGTGAGTGTCCTTGCTCACCTTCATAAAGGTGTAGCTTCAGGTTGTAAATCATGTCTGTAACACAACCAAATGTTAAAGAATGGAGGGGCAGCAATTAAAAGGCAAATGATCAGAGTCGTGGAAACAAAGACATCAGGAAGAAAAAGAACACAACTGCTTTTTGTCCACAGGGTAGACAGAAGTGAACATTTACGAGCAGGCATATTGTAGGCCAGCTAGTGTTGGAGAGACGTCAGATGGACATTTTGGGAGACAGCTGGTAGTCCCATAGGAGACACTGAACACCACCTGAAGGCAAGAAGTGATGTTTAAGTCAGACGAACAAAGGCCTGCATATTGTGCACAATGGATAGAGGGGGCACATAAAGGGAAGTGCATACTGGCAGTGTGTGTGTGTGTGTGTGTGTGTGTGTGTGTGTGTGTGTGTGTGTGTGTGTGTGGAGGTGTGTATTTCCCATGTCGTGGGGACATAAATCTGTTTACACAGTTACATTGTTGGGACTTACCTTCCTTATGGATACAAACTCAAGTCCCTATTATTTAAATCACTAAATTTTAAGGTGAAGTCTTGAGTGAAGGTTAGTCTCAGCCAAGCAGGGGTTATGGTTATGGTTCAGGTTAGTCTCCAAGAAATGAATGGAAGTCTAATGTCCACAACAGTGATGGAAACACGACTCTGTGTGTGTGTGTGTGTGTGTGTGTGTGTGTGTGTGTGTGTGTGTGTGTGTGTCACTTTCTTTCCTACCTAGTAACTACCTGATTAAAATAGCTGCCTGAAGAAAACAGTCTCTGATTTGATGACCGTGTTGTGAACCCTCCGGGCTTCGGATCCAGGATTGATAACCACGACTCTGCAGTCACTCATGTCAGGTTTGCAAGGCCCGTATTGCACTGTGGATTGTTACATCGCAGAGTCTGCAGTGGTACATGTTGAACGTGTGTATGCACATAAATATGACTGTTGTTGAACGCACTGGATTTTTTTTCTTCAGAGCACAGTTCATGTGTATGTGATATTGCACTCATTCCCAAAGCAAACTGTTCATTTTCCTCAGTGGTGTCCACAGGATTCAGATGTCAAAGGTCATCCACAGAACACAGGGGATGGTGGCAGCTCAGCACTATGATGAAGGACACCCCAGCACAGAGGACTGCCTCTGTATTCTTTTGTTGCATGCCCTTCACCTCGAGTAACTAACACGTTAAATTAAAAAAAACTCTCTCTACTAACTACTTTAACAGTCTTCACAATGTATACACACACTGCATTTCTTGCTCCTGTACAGTTCCACCCGAACAGCACTCCACGCTGTGTGACTGCATGGCGACTGAAAGCTGAAGTTGTATCATCTCCACTGATTATATCACGCTCTTCCCTGTTCCTTTCAACTTTCCATCAGGTCTCTTTAGTCTGTATCTTCTATCTACATCCACTGTGCAAGCTCTTGATTTTTTCAGTTAGATTTCCACCAGGGTTTGACTCATGAATTATTTTGAAGCAACACCTTTATTCTGCCTTGTTGTGCTGAGAATACTCCTCCCTCAGAGAGTTGCATAGAATCTATTTTTACACTCTTTTATACTCTGTGTTGTGTGTGTGTGTGTGTGCTGAGGATGTGAGGCACACATATATGTAAATGTATGTTAACTAGGCCTTTTGTAAACATTTGCATAGATTTCTCCAAGATCAAAATGATTTTGCTGTTTTGTTTGGAAGTCCCACACACACACACACACACACACACACACACACAGTAAGCTCATGCCATCTGTCATTTAAAATTCCACAACAAAAATATCCATAGTTTGCCATGCACATATCATTATGTGGTGTATTATTTTCTGTTGTTTCTTCTGCTCTTTTCCACACAACAAAACTGCTTCTTTTTCATTCGTATTTTTTTATTTCAATTTATTATATCAGGATAAACCCTTTGAGACGTATCATCTCATTTTCAAGAGGGTCCCAAATTATACGAAAGAAAGTAAAATGAAACAAGAACAAAAGTGCAGCTGTTGATCATTAAGATCCTGGTAATTACTATAATAATTATCCAAAAAAGTGCTGCAACAACAGTAGATAACATTTGAAATGCTGGAAAATATGTGTTCACAGTGTCTGGCTTTGTTTTGTGATCCCTAAGATCACTAAGATTTCTCTGGCAGCAAAAACATGAAAGTCAACAAACCTGATGTGTGTCCAGCAATGTTACTGTGCCATATCTAACAGCTCACACACACACACGCGCACACACACAAACAGGATCAATCTCACCTTTATTAAAGGAGACACAGAGAGCATTTCGACCACAGACAGTTTTTCCTTTCATCCCCGTCCGTCTGAAGAAGCCAACCTCAGCCCAGCAGGTCGGCACACAGAAACAAAGAGACTGACCTCAGTGCCCTTCCTGCTGCAGAGCAATGTGGACAAAAATAAACGCCTTCACAGACAAAGCTGAAACTGTCAAAGTATGAAACACATAAAAGTCCAGAATTGAGTTGGTGTTTGAAAATGTAAAATGTTATTCTATAATGTATCTTAAAGAATGAAAAATGTGTTTGACACACCACATCTGCCTGTTTTATTCATCCTCATGTAGTAAACTCCTCACATTTAACAGTGAACATATTTTCACTTTCATCTATGGTGGCTGAAATAAGATCAAGTTAAACAAAAGAAAGTTCGAGAATAAGGCTGCGAAATTCTCTGTGTTTGTTGAATCCCACGGACAGCCCAAGACAGAAATCAGTGGTGAATTGATTGTACTATCAAGTTGTATTTGTACAACTAATGCACAATTTACTCCTGTTTGAGTAACATTTGTCAAAAACTACAGTGCACAGCTGTGTAGGATATTTGACAGCACACATTTGTGACGTGTTTTTAAAGACTCAGGTCAGTGCAGAAAGAATAAGACTGTAAGGTGCAAAACCCTGAAATGGTCCTTTCAGCTTTACTGCAAACATACTGACAATACTGAGTATATGGCTGTTGTGCAAATGCTGAGACCTGCTGATCATTTTAAACACACTTTACTTATGTAAAAGTACTAATACCATATTTCGAATAACAAATATTCCACTACGCGAAAAAGAAAAGTAAATCCCTGTCAGTGTTTACTGTCATCTATGATGGATTAATATTACTTCTGCATTAATGTTGCCTTTTACTGCTGTTTGAAGTTGAGCTAATTTTAACTACTTTATATATTGTTGGGTTGTTTAATCTACATCAATGCATCATATTCTATAAGATCATCATGTCTGTAGCATTGCTGTCCTGTGAGGACCACCTATCTCTAAAAACTTTTCATGAGCTCAGAAAAACGGCCTGTTTTCAGCTTTGTGATGATCCATTTTTCAGAAAATCCAAAAGCATTTTTTGTGCGTTTGTTTATCTTAAGAAGTAGTTAATTTTCTCAATCGAGGAACACTTCATCCTTCAGTTTGTTAGAAAAATGAGATGCTTATTTTTCACTAGACAACAAGAAAATGAAAAATCTGAAAGTAACTTGTAACTAAACTGATAAAAAACTTGTTTGTTTTCATTAAACCTGATTCTTGGAAATTTAAAAAAAAGAAACAGTTGGACCAGAAAAGTTTCAGGACTTGCATTATTCACATGCAGTAGGACTCACAGTCCCTTGAACCACTGAGTACAACAGACACACAGAGATTTGTCTTGGTGACACTGGTGCAGACTCAGTGACAGCTAACAGAGTTTCACAGTACACACAGCTTGAACAACGAGAGCTAAGTGTAAAGTATAATTCACAGTCACTGTGTTCTGCAGGGGACATCAACAGATATATAATGCACAGCCGAGCCCAAAGTACAAATCAGTCCACGCGTACATTCACCCTGCGGCATTATATAGCACTGTGGGTTCTCGTGCAGTCGGCTATACAGTGTGATTGTATCTGCAGGGGGAAGTGATTTATCTTTATCAATAGGTTATTTCAGACTCTACAGAAGGAAGCTGAGCTACAATTTCAGACTGCTGCCTGTAGTTAACCTGACCTGGTATGTATCACCAGCACCGTGAAAAAGAACATACCCCTGGATTTCAATTACACACAGATAATACTGTTTGCTTTGAATGACAACAATAAACAATATCCTTGCACATGAGCTCTATATTCACTCAGTCAGTTCATTTAAACTGGACAGCACATTTTCTTTTTACAGTGCTGTAAACGTTAACGTTAGGATTGGAATTAACCAGATATGAGACGAGAGAGAAGGAGATAATAGTCCATATTTCAGCTATTAACAAGAGTTTAATTTGTTCAGCTAATTGAATAATAAATAGATCAAATCAATAAATCTGCAAAAGGCGTTCAGGATGAGCAGACTTCCAGCTCAGCGCTGTTAAATGAGAATGAGCTCTCTGGTGGAGAAATTGCCAATTTACAAAAACATTAAGAGGGAGGAAAGCAAAAAGAAGAGAAGATATAATGAACAAGATGACACCGAATGTAGTGAGATACTATTAAATGAGATGAAAAGAAAGGAAAGCAAATCGCCTCCCGACAGGAAAGCCTCTGCGCTCGAGAGGAGAGCAGCCAGATCAGAGCTGAAGATGAGCAAGAGGATCAAAGGTGGCCAGGCTGGGAAAAATGGGAATCAGATAGAAGAGTGAGCTGATTCAGAGCAAGAAGGTGTGGAAGGAGAAGAGCAAAGTGAAGATGGAAAGCAGAATTAGTCAGAGCAGGAGATCACACTCCTAATCATTCAGAACGTTCAGCTGCACATACGGTGATCATTTTGCTTTGGAATAATGCTTCTTTGGACTAAAAAAAACAACCAACTTCAAATTGCTTGAGGACAAGCGTTTGAGAGTGAGATAAAAATACATGGTCTTTCTTTTCTCAGGAGCAAGAACCTCTGGAGCTCGTTCTGTTGGAAGGCAAAGAGCAGCAGTGATGGTGGGTGTATGAGGCTGCTTATCGTGTGGCTCAGGCTGGACAGCAGTAGATCATCTTTCCCACAAGCACCAGCCCAGTGTTTGTAGGAATTATGCTCTCCGTTGATGTGCAGTGATGTGCCGGAGGTTGTGTGTCCTGCATGTATCCAGGCTGATAATAAAGGTGTGGAGATTGTGTATTATTATCAAATGTGACCACAGTCTTTCCACAGTGCTTTAATTGCCTAGTCCTCACCATATATTGGCTACTACTGACCATTATTTGTTAAGCTTAGCCATGCTGAGCAAGAATGTCAAAAACATTGGCATCAGTCCAGTCTGGTCCATTAGCTTTTAGAGTTTGTGTCTGTCCAGATTCCAAGCTAAAGAGGTGTATACAATATACACCTTATTAAACTTAGAGTACCGTGAAATTGTAAGATGGATGCATTTTGTCAGTTGTTCACCTGTACATGCAGGATCCCATCAGCACTGGCCTTCAGAACTGGTGTATTTTGGAGTGGACTGATAAGACAGGAATGTAATCCTTCCAAACTTTCAGTCTGTTAGTTTGTCTGTGAGCCACGGGCCAAGTCCCAGTACAGAGCTCGAAGGTAGAGAAGAAAGGCGGCCTCATTTCTCTTGTATCAGGTTGTTGTGTTTGTAAGCCTCGAGCCACTGAATCGCTCCGCACTACATCTCTTGTCTCCACACATTTGATTAAAGTACAACAACACGGCGCTCACCACACAGCGCATTCAAAGTGCAGCTCTTGTAATTCTGGTCAGGGATGCTGGAGTGTGTGAGTGCAATGTAATGTTAAGATTGTGCTGCTTCTGCTGGAATGGCACAGACTGATTTATGCGGCTCATAGCTCATACGCTTTAATTCAATATACGAGCAGCCGTGGCGTAATTCCTTGCCATGTCTTCTCTGTCATTAAGCAGTCTGTCAAACATTGCTGCTCCATGCTCTATTATCCTAAATAAAAGATCAACAAGTCTAGACAACACTTCATTTGGACAATTTTTGCAATATTTGTGCAATGTTTGCAGTGTGCAGGATTCAGTGACATCTAGCACTACAGGAGAACAAACAGTGGCCTCAAAACCTGCAAAACATGCCAAAATTGCTCTTTACAGGCAGTGCTTGGTTTGTCCGTTCTGGGCTACTGTAGAAACATGGTGGTGCAACATGGTGGACTCTGTGGAAGAGGACCCGCTCAGTCTGTACATATAAAGAGCTCATTCCAATCAAGCAAAACAGTGATTCATATTTTCAGGCGATTAAACACTAATGAAAACAAACTTTTGAATATCATACTCCATTTCTGCCACATTCTGCCAACAGATCCCCCCTAAATCTTACACACTAGTCCTTTAAAGGATGGAGCCATTGTTCTATGTTGTCAGCGTAACTTTGTGACACAGGCGAGTGAGACAGCTATTTTATAAGAGTTAAACTTTTGACCTCACACCATTACTGCCTCCTCTGTACATTTAAGCTCTGCTGTAACTCTTAAATATGGCCAGCCATCACTGATATGTGTGTGTGTGTGTGTGTGTGTGAGAGAGAGAGAGAGAGAGAGAGAGAGAGTACCCCCTCACACTCTCTAAACAAACATTGTGTCAAAAGAGCCTGGGGACTTTCTCCTTGTTTTGATGACTGTGGCTGGCAACTTAATCTAATCTTGTGTGCACGGCCACCACTGGCGAGCCCAAAGACAGGTGTGTAATGAAATCTCACACAGGGAAAACCTGACAGCTCTGCCTGCCTGGAATACTCCTCTTCATGATCTACACCTATTGCCTCTCCCTCCATCCTCGCTCTCCTTTGCTCTTCCTCTTTATATCCTTTCTTCAACATCCCCTCGTCGGAGGGGTTCCCAACACCTTGTCACTGTCCATCCCCGTGATGCACCCCGTCTCTGCGAAGCGTCGTCTGCTGTGGCCACGACCCCTCCGTGGTGAAACGCTCCTCCTCATCAGACTGTGCAGAGCCATTTTTATAATAAGTGCTAGCGGCTGGGCACTGACAGCCACGGAGCCAATCAGCTTCTATTAGCGCACAGCTCGCTGAAGACAAAGTAGGGTACAGCTAATGAGATGCATACTGTGTGTTTGTGAGAGGAGAGGAAAAACATGGCTGCACTAGACCAGTGCTGGAAGAAGTTAGGGACCAAAGGGGGTCCTGATACAGTAGATCACAACATTGTTTTATGTATTTTCATGATCAGAAAAAAAGACAATTATTATCATCCTTTACTATAAAATGCTTTTGATGAATAGTTCGACATTTGGGGAATGTCGCATATTTGCTTTCTTGCCAAGAGTTAAATAAAAAGACTCTCATGTCTTACAATAAATAAGAAGCAACAAACAGCAACCGTTTAGCTTAGCTTAGCATAAAGACTCAAAACAGGGGGAAGCAGTTAGCCTGGCTCTGTCCAGAGATAAGGTCACATGTTGTTTGCTTAATCAATACAAAACCCAAAGCGTAAAGATGACAAGTTGTGGTTTTATGGAGGGTTTTGTGTCTTTTTCTTGGCTGGGGAGAGACACTCCTGGAGTCTTGTCATTACTGTGAGGTTGCCAGATTTCTGGTTGGCTCGCAGGAAGTTTATTGAAATAATCACTTCTCAACTTTATGTCTTCACACTCCAATTTTTGTGCAGATTAAGCAAGCAGCGAGGCCAGCTGCTTCAGTCGTTATGCTAAGCTAACCGCCTCCTGGTGGGTATAAAAAAGCAGTAAATTTCCCAAAATACTAAACATTTCCTGTAAATATTGTCTGATATGCCTGAAGGAAAATAGGAAAAAGTCCTTCCTGATTATGAAAGTCTATTCACATCCGACCCTGCTTTGTGGACACTCAGCCGAAGGCATGTGAAAACACACACACACACACACACACACACACCTGGGTATGGCAGCTGGAGAGCTGCCATACCCAGTGGGGATCTCCAGCAGAGTAAAGACAGTTCATTTCATGTCTCAGCTCTGCACACTGCAGTTATTAGTGCTAATTACTAGGAATGTTGCCAGTCAAAGGAAAGTGATGATAGGCTTTCTACATGTCAGGCGCCAGTTGAATGTCTGCCTGACAGAGAGAGACAGCGATGAATGAACTGGAACCCCCCAACTTGATGTCCTGAGAGTAAATTTAGCGCTCTTTGCCTGCTGGTGAGGTCTGGATTTAATTTGTCTTGCCTGTCTGTACTGCTGATCAATACCAACCGTATTACAAGTGGAGCCGAGCCAAACCAGTGTGCACCGTCAGCACCTGTGTATGGATGGATTGGTCGGAGAAAATTGCCATTACTGCTGTTTATTCATATCAGGGAGAAACACCTTGCTGGTAATTGAATCCATCTTAAACCAATCCTTCTCATCTTGTACATCAATAGCAAATTAAGGATAACTACATTAAGGATGACTGCATTGTCATTTGGTCGCAAAGTCGATTTGTGGATTGCAAGGAGCTTTGTGTATCATGACAAGTGTATAGGATGATATTAAGTCCAGAGAAGCCGCATGTGAAGAAATATGAAAATAGAATACACAAAGCACTGAAGCTCAAAACAAACAAAAACTCAGCTCCTTAAAGAAATAGTTTGCCATGTTAGGAAACACACCCAGTTGCATTCTTGCTGAGAGGTACATGGGAATACATTAAAGTCTGAGCAGGAAGCATTTATAAAAATAAATAAGTAAAGTTTGCCATTGTTGCTGAAAATGTCAGTATATCCTGACAGCAGTACATGAGACCGATAATCTCTGAAAAACCAGGTTCCTCTGGCTCCTAGTGCTCAGAATATGCAAGAGTCCACAACGGCTCCATGAAAACAACCAATCATTTGATTGATTGAAAACAATCAAACAACCAATCATTTGATTGATTGTTTTGGCCACCAGACCCAAAGCATCTGTATCTAATGACCTGAGCATGAGTCTCAACTACCTTTCTTCAGATTTGCCTCCTGCAGACTCCAGGCTAGCTGTTTCCCCTTGTTTCCAGTCCTTTTGCTAAACTAAAATAAGCTAAGCTAAGCTAACTGGCATCATAATAATAGACAGATATTACGGTGGTTTTGCAGCAAGAAAGTGAATGAGCATAAAATGTCAGACTATTCCTTTAATTACCTTTGGGCTTTAAAAATGTTTTATCATAATTGGTTATAATTTTTCCAGCACTTTGTAACAGCACTTAAACTTTAATTTGACTTTAATTGGTTAAGTACATTTAAAATTTGTCTGTCACGCACCTTTCCCAACAATTGGTGTTTTTAATTGCACTTTAATAACTAAATTGATTTGACTGCCGTTCCATTCATCTTGACCAGAATGCCGCTTCACCTGTCTGACTGGATCTGCAGTATGTGAATGCGACAAAGCATTTGTGAAGCATTATTCATGCCAGAAACGTTTAGACGCATTTTACGTTTCCAGGACCATGTTTATGGAGCCATTAAAAGCAGCTGTTCCATTATGATGAAGTGTATTTATTGCCTCACGATGCCGCATACAAAACAGCAACTCTGTAAAAACCAAAACAGCACAACCAAACGCAGGCATCACAGAGAGCTGACAGTCGTAGAATCAGGAAGAGTTACATAATAAAAACTCACACTGTGAGTCTGAAAGTGTCAGGTGAAATCAGACAGCACCGTGATACATATGAGAGTTTCATTTGGAGGTAAACAAACACTGTGTTTGGTTTAGAGCAGCTTTTATGCAGCTTGAGAGGACAGAGACAAACAGACTGCTCGCTCGGCGTTTCTTGGATCGCGGGTGATTCTCTGTTGACTTTCATTTCCTCAACAAAAAGGGTGTGAAATCAAGATGTTCAGGAGCATGCACAAAAAATTCAACTCTGGAGGTGGTGTGCAATTATGTTGTTTCACACCGTCCCCGGCTCAGCCGGGAACGACTGAGAGGCTGTACATTCTCCCATTAACCGAATAACGATGTATTTTAGCCCTGAAAGAGAACCAGTCAAGTCAGCAGTGAACGACAGAGCAGCCATGATGACTCAGTGCTTAATTACTACACAGCCAGGAGACCTTGGTTTCCTCCAACTTCCCAATGACATTATTGGAAATCTGGTTTGAAGATTACTTCAAGCTGTATTTTATGAGACATGAAATTGCTGAACGAGGCCTCCTGAACAGGAACACAAAAGGCTCTGGCAGACCATGAGGGCGCATTACTGATGGTGTATCAATAGCCATTAGCTTTAAAACCTATTAATCATTCCTCATTCACCCAGCTGCCCTGGAGGAAAGACGAAGACAGAGACAGGCAGAGACATCAAGAGAAATCCATTTGGGATCTGAGAGCATATGGAGACATTTTTAACACTCTCAAAAAAAAGAGAGCTACTGGACCAACATGTGACAAATGGTTCTGTTGTAAATGGATGTTAACCGGTAAAGCAAATATAAACAATGAGGATTTTATTGTCTTCTTCTGCAGCAAAGATACAATTAGCAGAGAGAGATCGAAATTGACATCACTGCCTCTGTGGCAATGTGGTGTTAATGAGTGTCAAGATAGGCCTGTATAGAGCAGATGGGAGTGTATTTCAGGACAAATAGTCTGTAAAATCATGTAATATGCAAGTACAAATATGCTAAGAGAAGACGGCATGGCTATTTATCAGAACAGATTTCCTGGGCTTCTAAAAATAGCTTTGTTTGTTTTAGATGTTTGAGCTAAAATGCCAGGAGTGCACAATTTTAGAGCTAAACTTCCAGCTGCTAAGGTTGGCAAACTGATCTGGCAAGATCATCAGGAGCCTTCTATGGTTCACTTTTTCACCGAGTTCTCTCAGGAGACACTTGTCCTGATATAGCTGCAGGTTAGATGGTTCAGTGTCATCAGAGCACGGGGTGAAAAGATGAGTGTGAGCCACAGAGAGAAAGAAAATCTCACATTATACTGGGCACTAATGCAGGCACACTATGTACGAATTAATAACTGAGGTCAATGATGAAGTGAGAAGCACTCGCCTTGAGGTGCTACACATTGTGTCACTGTTTTACATAAACGCTTTCATTCTGAGCGTGTGTGTGTGTGTGTGTGTGTGTGTGTGTGTGTGTGCGTGTGTGTGTCTTTCTCTTTCCCATACAGTCACTCTCGCTCTTTATGAAGCTACCAGGCAAGTTCAACCATCTCACCCCAGCTCCCACACAGCTATTTCTCCTCAGCCTTTCATCCAATCACATTACTCCACATTCCAGAGTTATTGTTCCCTCTACAGTCGGTGCGTTTCCCCACCCTTTATCCAGTCAGCTCAATTTCCCCTTTCTCTGCGGGTGACCCCAAACTTTTGAATCATCTCTTTGTTTTTCCTGTGGCAACTCTTAAACCAGTCGTAACCTCTAAGTTCATGGTCTGACTGTACTTGTGCACCTTTTCTGATACGCACTCTATAGTGAGCAGTGTGCAGATTTCAGACATGTATTATCATCATTATGTCATCGTCATTTTGAGTCAGCACTGGGGACAGAGAGTCACACCATTGTTCATTTTTGCATCTATAAAATGTGGTGCATTGCATTGTGGGAGTGTTAGCAGAATGTTTTTTCATAACATAATGGGAATATTTAAAGGCACATATGCAAATAAAAAATAAGCAAGTAAATAATTAGGGGTTGATTTTGAACACAAAAGTGTCACAGTTTTCATTTTTTATGAGCACTGGGGCTTGCAGCCTACATTAAAGCCCATTACCTCATTTACTGCACAAAAAACTCATCTGATCCACAGCCTAGTTAAATATAAACCAGTAGCTGGGTTTATGCCAAATTCCGTGTCAGATATCAACACATATCATTTTAATATTAGTCATCTGTGTTATGCTGTTGTTAGTTCCTGGTTGAGGCTGAGGACTGTGATGTAATAATGATGGCTACAGAGGTCTGAGCAGAATTCATGTGAGGTGGTAAGTGTGCTGGATAGTTTTGGTTCATTTTTCCCCCCATGTCCACCTTCTGTGATCAATCAATCAAACAAAAATGCATTGGACAACTATTGTGATAATTGATTGTTTTAATGGAAATTTGATGGTTCCAAGTCGGTAATTTGCTTTATTCTAGTAAATGGGGGGGCATTGTTCGCTATTTTCTGATATTTTACAGGCCAAACAATTGATCAGTTAAAATAATCTGCAGATTAAAGCTGCAGTAGGTAAGATGGAGAAGAGAGCAGACTTAGTCTGAAAATTTGAACCAACACAAATTCACGTCACTCCCCCTCCCACTCCGCTGCACTCACGCCCTGCCTCCAAGCCCCTCCTCCCTGCAGCGTCTGCATGGCTGCCGTGACAACCAGTAACATTAGCCTTAGCATCGGAAACAAGCTAACTCTGCCCAACCGCTAAATCACAGTCGCTGCGGAGTGTTACTGTAACAATCACCATATTAGCTTTGTGGTTATTTGTTGTCTTAGCCGTATATGCTGTTGTTGGCAGCGGCGGTATGGACAGTTTCTCCTCAGACGCTCCCCTGGCTCTGATTGGTTGTTTTGTGTCGGGCGCGATGGATTCTTGCAAATCGCAGAAGGAGCAGTAGGTGGGACCAATGGAACCGTTTTTTTTCACAGATTACATGTTTCATGTACTGCTGTCTGGGCATAGGGACCGTTTTAGCAAATATGACAAAAAATGACTTTTACACAAGTTACCTACTGCAGCTTTAATCGACAACGGCAGCTTGAAGTGGCATCTCTTCACTAATGATAAATAAGTTGGTAAGACTCCTCATGTTACTTAATGATTAAAAAATAAAACATGCTCTGAAATAAAGAGGGAAATGAATAAAACTGATGCTCCACCTTTAAGCTACCTATCTGCACACGAGATTGGATCTAGTTGAGTGCATAAACCTAAACTACAATAGCCTATGAGGACAGTTTATTTCTGAAAAAAGCAGAGCTCACCCTCAAGCAATTGCTTTTCAGATTTCAGCAAGTTTTTTTCAAACAAGTGCAAGTTGTGTGTCAAAGGCTGTTCGAGTGAAAAATGAGCTGACTTTAAACAAATAAGGCTGCCACGGCAATATTCCAAACATCCATCAGTTATGCAGTCAATGCATTTGTCATGTTGCTGCCATTGATTGGTGTTTCGGTTAAATAGAGGGAACTGCTCAATTGCCTCCTAATAGCCCAAAGGACATTTGTTTTGACCATTTAAGAGAAAACAAGAATACCACAATCATGGAGAGAGCAGGATGTGAAAATGTCTCCTTTATTTCTAAAAAAAAAAGGAAAATATGAGACATTTATTAAATTAGATGATGACTTAGATGAATTAGATAATGACTGATGGTAGTGACTTTTTATATATATATTTTTGTTATAAAAATGAGATTTGTCTGCAAAAAGAAAATGCCAGAGGTTAGAAAAAAAATGGGTAAAAAAAGTGAAATGAAACTTTGGTTAAAATGCTTTTCAAATGAACATATCTTGAATTAAGTTTTATAGTGCAGGTGGAAAAACATTTCGTGTATAGCACAACACTGAAGCACTGTAAGTCTGTGTATGTTTTGAAATGGTTTGAACTTATCTGCGGGTTGTTACGTTACATTTCAGGACGTGATGTCCAGGCAGAGGGCATATGAGGGGATCATCCAAAAATGACAGCTGTGCCATTTGATAAAAAAAAAACGCTGCAGTGGACTAAGCTGCACTAGCATGATGTGATGAACTGAAAGCCTCTTACAGGACCAACTTCATTCTCCACTTGCACTTTTCCACCTGACGCAGCAGTTCAGGAGCCAAATATGCAACAGATTTGTACAACATTTGCTAAAACGCTTACAGGAAGTTACGCAGCGATGGATTGGACTGTTCATTTACTTTGAAAATTACAGCATAGAAACAAAAACTGACCATTGAAGCTCTTTGCTGTACCCACCTCAACACACACCCATCTTGTCAGGTGTCATATCATTACTGAATTTTGTCTAAATTTGCATCTGTGTCATTATTCCTCGGTCCAAAACTATCAGATGGCCACTGATCAGTGATATCATCATCAAGTTGCCCTCTACAGCATTTTTGCCTTTAATCTTCTTTATGTAAAAGACACCATTGATTTTTTCCCCCTTCTACGATGAAGTGTGGGCAGCTTTCCCCTCTGAGCCTGAGGTGAATTCTCTCATATGGAGTCGTAAAATACCCTTCATCTTCCCCCACCTTCCATAAGATCCCACCAAATGATCGAAACTGCCTTTAAGATAAAGATAAAACAGATGTTAAGTGAAAGACGTGTAAGATGGCTTGATACGAGAAGGAAGATGGCCCTTTGGAAGAACGTCTTTCAGTGTTCAAGAAGCTCTTTGTTTTAGTCTGAAGACAACTTGCTCCAAGATGTGCTGCAGGCAAGAGCCAGAACTGAACTTTTCCAACATTTTAAAATACTTTATTAGAAAAGTGGTGTCTACACTGAGTGACCAGAAACACACAAATACAAGCTTAAAACAAACCTAACCTTTGAATGTAATGTGACAATACTGCTGTGAGTCAGTTCAACAATCTATTTTGAGGCTGTATTTTCTTGTTTTATTCAGTTGGATTATATTGAAGGCGTTTCTAATATTTTGCCAACCACACTTACATAAGTTCCAATGCAAGACCGAACTAAAGCCTGACCACAGAGATGAATCAACACCTCACCGACACACTGGGAAAGAACAATTAAGGTAAAGCTTTAGGTAGAATTTATGTTGGGTTTAAATGGACAGGTTTCTATTTTTCTTGATTATTTGGACAAAAGTGTGTTCTTTAGTTTTAGTGCATCAGTCAGCTGATTGCAGCAGGGATGCCCACACGTGGCAGAAAAGAAGCCCCTATGTTTCTGTGAGAATTGCTTTACCAGCCTACTGCTGTCAGGTTGAGCAACGAGTCAGTACTGGATTTTACGAGAAGTGCTTTCTATTACAAGAGAGCTGGCACGTAAGTCTTTTTGGGTGCCCATTCAATGACAGCTGGATATCATTTATCAGGACAGCACTATCAGGGGATGTGGTCTGCAGAAGCGCTGACGTGCCGAACTGCTGTGCCCTCACTGCCAATGTTGTTGCCACCTGAGCCCGGTCATGACAGATGGGCGGGTCGGGACACGTGAAAAAAAACGTCCAGAAGAGCTCAGAGTTTTGCACAGAGTTGCAGCAGTCCCTGTCCCTTTGGGAGATACGTGAGGACACGGTGTCCATTAGGAATAAGGGCTTGATCAGGACTGGTATCTGTTCACCTTCAGTAGGGTGAAGGTAAAAACGAATAAAAACATAATTTATTCAGCATCAGTCGACAGTTTAACCATTGTATAAATCAGCACACAAGCTACATGAAACTGCAGGTTCTCGTAGTAACAATGCTTGAAGAGATAAGCTAACTGTTACTGGTCTAATGGACTCAACCAAGGTTTCAAATGGCTACGAACAAACGTTTAAAAATGGATGACAATTTGAACACAGCTTCTCCTTTTACCCTACCTGTGGTAAGTAGCCAAAATATAAGTGCTATAATGATACAGAAATAACGGACTTGTCAGCAAGTCAAGACAGTCAACAACAGGCCACAGTCAGTCTCAGCTTTTATTTACAATTTACCAGTTAAATAACTGGAGACAAACATTTTCATCCAGTGATAACCACCAACAGAGTAAGGAAATCCTTTGCATAGTAACTATTGGCACACAGTAGAGTAAATATCTCTGCCAAAGCCATGAAAGTGCCAAAGACATGCCAGTTCAGCCTGTTCAGGTTTCACCAAATTAATTATTAAAAATTAAAAAGTTGTTTCACGTTTTAATGAATGCAGTGTACCTGAGAAGACACACAGTGGCAACATATCAAGGCCAATTATTTGTATATTTGTTCATTATTGTAGAAATTATTGTGCAAATCTATTACTGTATCAAGTTAAGAAAGATTCTGAGAGACTGTGGTGTTCAAGTGGGCCAATACATTTTTTTAAATCCCGTTTTTGTCTATATAGACACACAAAGTTGGATATTGTTACATATATCTTTCAGTTTAGAAGTTCAAAATAAATTTAATTTAAAAGTGTAATCCCAACGTTTTGTTAAATAAGCGATATAAATCACTCTCATTAAGGACATGGCGTTCTATTGAATCTTAGCCTGTAAAATAAAGATTTTTTGTGGCAGGCTAGAAAGACTGAATGAGATCTGACATAACACGGTGAGTCACATTCGCAGAGTTGAGGTAGAGGGACTGGGTGGGATTGGAAATATACCTCTGAGGCAGAGGAAGTGCTCTGCTCAGCCAGACTGTGACCACTGCTGACACCCGCTGCACTGACCACTAAGGCCAGTTAATCAGCCACAGGGACCCCACGCCAAAGACAAGTAACTCCACTGTTATCCGTGTTTCTCTCTATGACCACTGAATAGCTCTTAACTATGCACTGCTTTAATTAGCCTGTGAAATCACTTGCTGAGTTGCATTAAACAGCTTATAAAGCGTACCCTTTGTTAACAAGGTCATGTCAAGGATTTTAGCCTCAGTTGCTGGTAATGGCCCTCGACACATAATACAGTGGCACAGAGTTACGTTTGAAGGCCTTTAATTTAGTAGGAGGCCTGAACCACGATGCTCTTAAAAGCATTACCTTTCAATAATGAGAGGACGTGTTAAGTTATTCATCAGTGGTGCTCTACCAGGGCTGGCCTTCGAGAGTCTAAACAAAGCGTGAACCACTTAATTTGCCCTGATCAGCACCAAGAGGGTCCATTTAATTCAAGTCCATCAACGCAGTGGCATCCTGAAGCAGCAGCGCTATTATGTGTCTGTTGTATCCTGAATGCGTATTTATAAAGCTGATGGTGAAGTGTTATAGGGTTTATGTGCCATCATCATATTCATGTTGGAGGAGGAACAGCAGCGTCTTTATGGCCCCATGTATTCAAAAATCAGTGATAAGACATGATTGTCTCGTCACCTTAGTTTTGACTCAGATGAGGTGAGGAGGTCTTCGCCCATTCAAAAATTTGATCTTATTTCTTCTTTAAAAAAAACCTGCTGTTACTCTATATTTTTCTTATTTTCACAGAATCCTATGAAAAGACCAAAACTAACAAATTTGATTTACTAACATTTTCTGTGTAGCCAAAGCTGGCTAGCCTGATGGCCTCTGGACCACATTGCTGTACTGGGTGGCGTGTTCCTTCAGCACAATGAACATGGGCACCATAGTTTATTTTGAGTTATTAAAGTCATACACTGTCCTGCTGCTGCAAATATTCACTGGAGCACCAAATGTGTGTCAATCAGCTGCTGAAAATAGTCCTGAAATCCTGTTTGAGTAGCCTTTGCCAAAAACTAGAGTGTTCAGCTTTTTTGCAAATGAAACTCCACATTCATGAGCTGTTTTTAAATGTCTGCATTTTCAATAGGAACCAGTGTGAGCAACAGACAAGGAAGTGTGACTGTTATAAGACAGAAAATGGCCTTTGTTGACAATAACAAAAATATAGAATATTGCCAGCCTTATGCCAGTGTTTGACAAAGAATGAAGCACAAAGATGAGCCCATGCTAGTCAGGCACAAAGATATTTTGTTTTTAAGTCCTTGCTCTGCTCAGCATCCTCTCTTCCTTCAGCAGTTCACTGACTGCACCGCTAATGGACCCTGATGAACAGGAAGTGGAAAGCAGAATATAACAAGCCACTGGAGACATCACGCCGTACTCCAGAGAGCCATTAGCCAAAGTTTCCATTTATTTATCCATACACTAAAAAAAGAGTGCAGTGGCTTCTTGCTAATTGCCAACAGAAGACTGTTGAGGTTGCTGGGGAGCTGCACCCTGTAGCAGCAACTCTTCTCTCGCTGTCCCTGTTGGTTGTGTTCCACTTGGTAATTTTCTGTGATGCATGTAGGGAGGAAGGGGATACCTGCTGTACTGACAGCTGGTCCCTTGCAGACTGGAGAAGTTTGCACGTTGACGTAAGAGTCTAGGAGTCAGAGTCACAGTGGAGAGTGAGCATGTGCATTGTAACTGTAGTGTCACGCAATGACATGACGAGGCGAGGGGAGAGCAGACGGCGGCTGAGTGACAGGGACTCCAGACAGCGGCCTCACTTATGAAGGGCGAAAGTGACGGACCTTGTTACGGCCTCACTGTCGGACAGATATACACTAACCGGCCCTGGCTGGCTCTTTGAGCTTTAGATGCCTCCAGACGATATGAGCACACCACTTTGTGGAGTGTAACTGACACCCATGGAGTGCCCTAAGTAAGCCCCAGGGAAGGGTAAGGTTAAGCTAGAAAACAAAACACTAAAGCAGGTCATGTAATAGGCCTCTCATTTTGCGCCTGCCTTTGTCAGGCCCAGTGGAGGAAACCTAATTTATTTAATAGCCTGCCACTTCAATGCCAGGCATTTGGTGCAAGAAAACAGAAGGCAGCGATGACGAAAGCGTAGCGGGAGAGAGAGCGAGAGAGGGGACAAACACTTTCTTCACATTCGCTGGCGAGATGTGATTTCCAAAGCGAAGATCTGTGTCAGCCATCTGGTGACAGAGAATAGCAGGAAACTATGTCAGCATGCTTTTTTCAATAATGCAAGCATGCATGCTGCCACTACATCATGGACAATTCAAGAGGAGATTTCTGTGAAATGTCAGCTTTTTGTGTACATTCTTTGTGCCTTCCATTCAGTCGCTATTAATCTATTTCTCCGTTCTTCTTCTCTGTCTGAAAAATGCTGGCAAGCAAAGCTAGAACTGAGCTCAACACAATGTCAGAACCTGACAGAGCTTCACATTTGACGGATGGTGTGGTGAGTATTCAGTGTTAAATCCGTTTGAGCAGTGGCACCAGTGTGAAGGTTTGTGGGGTACAAAAGCGTCTTTTGGTACATCAGGTTTCAGCCTCGTTCGTGGCGTGGTTCCATGCCATCATTCAGTCCAACACTTCGGTCTAGGCTGAAACATCCCAACAAATACTGGGTGAATGAACGACGGTGTCCTGTCCGCCACCCAGCTCTCTGCCCCGGTTGATCCTGGGGGTAAGAGAATCTCTCCTTCACACTCGACTCTTTGCTATATGAAAATATACGACCATGCAACTGAGTCCACCGCCAAATGGCTGCATTTGTTTTCAGTGGCGCTTGCATTTGAAGAGATTTAGCCACCATGCCATTCCCTTATGGGCTTGGAGTCATATTCTGCTAAACAAGGTTGCCAGAAGAGATAAATCAAATCTAAAACTAAAAGCTCCAATCAGAATGTGCATTAGCCTTCAGTGAAATGAAAGAGTTGTTCCCTATTCAGCAGAACACAGGCTGCCGATTGCATCCTGTGCCATTTCTTTCAAGGCCTATGCAGATGTGGGAGTTGACAAATGATGCATAAATACTGAAAGAGTCAAGCATCAACCAGAAAAAGCTTGTTGGTACAGATTTTTTGTTCGATATAATGACATTATCAATCAATAATAATGGCTGAATGACTTAATGTACTTTCACTGTCAAAATGGTTTCTGAAATGTGAAATATAATGTATGTGTTTCAATAGGAAACTGCAGCAGTATGAGGGTTGCTTGTTTTTTTTTTTTTTTTTTAGAACATATATTTTTTCCCAGACACCAGCAAAAGGCATGTCATGTTTTAATGCACACAAACTCATTTAATAACAGCAGTGCTGGTGAAGCCATGGAGTGTCTGGAGGATTCATGTACCTCCACCTCCACTGCTCCACTCCCCTCCATCCTTTACTATTATAAAATGCAAATGTTATGTCACCCACTTCATGCAGAGATAAATCTGTTATCCCATGCATTACTTCAGAGAGCGTCACCACCACATCGTTCTCATTGCGGCACCGGTCACATAGTGTTAATTTACACTCCAGCCTTTACCATTGATACTGTATTTTATAACCATTTCTTTTCCGTGACTGGGAAATTAATTGAATTTGAGACGTTACCACATATGAAACAGAAAAAAAGGAATATGTTGGATTATGGCTTCCCTGAAAATAGGATTAGAACAGGCCACTCTGGGTTGGCAGTGAAACAATGATATACTGCACAACCCCAATTCCACAAAAGTTGGAATTGTAAAATATAAATAAAAACAGAGTGCAATGATTTGCAAACAAACTGACAGCAGTTTTATTTATTTGAGCCCATGTACTAATATCCTCCATACAATCATGTGTTCACAAAGTGGCGAACCTCTCTCCATCCTTGCTTGTGAACGACTGAGCCTTTCCAGGATGCCCCTTTCATACCCAATCATGATACAATCACCTGTTACCAATGAACCTGTTTACCTGTGGAATGATCCAAACAGGTGTTTTTGGAGCATTCCACAACTTTCCCAGCCTTGAGTTGCTCCTGTCCCAACTTGTTTGAAATGCGTTGCTGCCATCAAATTCAGAATAAGCAGATATTTACAAAAATCAATGAAGCTGATGAGATAGAACATTAAATAAATTATCTTTGTATTGTTTTCAATTGAGTATATGTCAAAAAGGATTATGATCACATTCTGTTTTACTTATATTTTACACAACTTTTCTGCAATCATGGTTGTATGATGACACATTGTTGGAGAGGAAACACAGAAAAACAAGCCAAGGCTGTAGTCAATAACTGGAGGGCTAAAATGGCGAACACTGTGCATGCTGTCTGAATAATACACTGCAAGAGAATTCTGGTTTATTACCACTTTGATCTTATTTTTGTAGTTTAAAATTCACCAAGTTAATTGTTGAAATCTGAGAGCCTGACGACATCTCTAAAAACAGGTGAAACATGCGCACATAGATGATTATTCAAGTTTTGAATAAAACTCAAGGTTAGCCAAACTTATTTGGAAGAGAAAAGTAAAAAAAAATATCCAAACTGTCAGTTGTAAACATGCATCACAATTTACATCTAGTTCAACTTTGACCTACTGTCCTTATTGTCCTTAGTGTACTTATGCACCCGTTGTCCTGTTGTGTTTTTTGCCCCATGTGACTTACTAGTGATCATGCAGCAATCACAGACCTCAGCATTTAACTTAGCTGATTATCCTGATCCAACCTAATGATGGCCAAAGCTGCCTAAATATGACCCAAGTTGTAATAAACTGGAGTTTATACCCCCATCTGTCTATAATATGCTTTCTTACTGTATAAATTACTGTGGCCTGCACAAACCGTTTCAATATGAGCCAAAAACAAACAGGAACACAAAACTGAATTTATTGAAAATCAAAAAACAACGTGTGTACATATTTTAACGGTAACACAATACAGCTCAAGAAAACCTAACATTAGCTTCCAGCTTTCCAAAAATGGGAAACATTACACCATACAGACACTGGTGAGTGGACCACCTGTAAGTACTGCGCTGTACAGCAGTGTACACCATTAACATTGTATTTGTAAATAACATCATCTAAATGTATTCAAACGGTGGTTATTCTCCTGACATTCTTGGAGCTTTCCTCTGACAGATATTCCTGTGCTTGGCTCTCACTCTGCAGGGACAGGCTGCTGGAGGACACAACATCAGGGACCTGGGGCACAATTTAGGTTTTAGTGACAATTATTTTCTGCAGCACAACACAACAGTCACAAGAAAAGGCTACAAAGTCCTCTCCTGAAAGCTTTCCTGGAAACAACATGCACAATGGACGATCATCTGCAGACAACTAGTGCCTGAACTGCTTCAAAGCGACTGTCCTCCACCTTCAGTACCTCCAGAGGAGGTAATGCTATTACCAAACTCAAAGCAGCTCAAGTCACAGCTGCTCAACATTAGGTGTAATTGGGAAAAGAAGCAGCACAGACTGGTCCAGAAGAGTGCAGTTGTCCATTCATTAGTAGACACCAGGATATTACACAAGACATCAATACAGTGTGTTATCCACAATCAATATAACAATCAATTAGTCGATTACAGGCCAAGACTAGAAACCCCTTGAGGCACAATTACCTCATTTGACATTGACAGAATAAAATCATTTAAGGGCAGTGTCAATATTTACAGGGTACAGACAGAAAAGGTATATTCTTCTCAATTTGTGTGTAAGTCAGCCCGTTTAGTCCACATCTTCATGTACACCTGGAGATGTTCCACCACAGCAGTGATGGTGGAGCAGCTAAGAGGGGCTCTGTGAGCTGAAGTTAGTGCGTTAGAGCTCCCTGCTTTGTGCCGTAATGGATGTGTTGAGCTGTCTGACATCAAGCTGTCTGATGGGAGGCCTGCAGAGGTGCAACAGTATAGCTGTGCAGTGCCCTCTTGTTCTCATCAGCATGGATGGAGGTGGCAGACACTCCAGCTGTAGAATGAATGGCTGCATTATTCAGCTCCAGTTGATCTGTCTCTCCCCCTCTCTAGCTCTCTGTCTGTGTGTTTCCCAGCCCCCCACCCCATCCCACCCCCCCAACCCTCTCTTTCTCTATCTTACCTTGTAGAAGCTGGCAAAGTCCATCTGGCTACCAGTTGCCATGATTATCTCATTGTGAACTGCATCTGCAGAGTGAAAAACAGTAATTTAGCCTGATCTAACCTCGCAGCCCCTCCGACCAGCTGCAGCCCACTTTGCACTTAACGCAAACCTCAGCAAAATAGGAGGAATTAGGTGATTTAGTGGCTCAGAGGTCTGAGATGTGTACAAATTAAAACCTTTTGTTTCTTTCTGAAAAACGGTATAAACAAAATTTTGTTCTCCTCCTCCGACTGCTGCTACTACTGAAGATGTTTTGCTTGATTTTGAAACCTGTATATCATGTCGTTCATGACTGCTCAACTGGTGATGATGGCCATTTGCACCAAACTCAGCTAAAGATTTTATTTGCTCTGTGTTCCTTGAAGTATTATGTTACTAATTACTGTGCCAATGTACTATAAATACAATAAGCCATAATTAAAAGGACCATACAAGTGTTTTCATGTTGTTTTTTCAGCCGATTTACTTCAAATCGTGTATACTTTACACTCCAGGTAACCATTCTGCATTCTTCAGTGGGGTTTTTTCTGCTATTCTGGCCATCCATTGACTTCATCTCTATGCAAAATGAATATCGATTAGCAGACTCTTCAGTCTTGCTTAAGTTGTTTTGTTTGTCTGTTTGTTTTTGTCAAAGTAACAGTATTGTTGTGGAAAATCAATCTGCAATAAAAGTTCATTACCAAGCACTCATAATCTAACTGACAAAGAAAATAAGAATACAGTCTTTATGTTAAATGTGACGATATTGCATGGAAGTGAATGGAAACCAATACATTCCAGCAACATATCTATAGATAGATAGATAGATAGATAGATAGATAGTGGAAAGCAGTGGAGATATATCAAGTAATCTATTACATGTACTGATCCGTATCAGAATTGCATGAGATATGTCCCCTAAAGACGTTTTTACAGATGCAAGCTTATTAGATTAAAACATTTTGAAAGGCAAAAGTAAATCCATGTCCTTATTAAAACCCCGACAGAAATATTATTGTAATTTAGTGTCATGGGATTGTAAAAATGTGACTTACCTGTGCATTACAGTGGTAATCTTACTTATTTAAATCTACAGCTTTTCATATTAAACTGTTGTTTATCTGTGCACTCATTCTACTGTCGCGTTTTCAGTTTAGAGGTCTACAATTATCACGTTGAACTATATGTCACTCTCACCTGTGGGGCCCTCGCTAGAGTATCCCAGGTTGATCTTCCCCCCCGTCCCCCCAGCAAACAAGTTTCTCCCACTCACTGATTGGTCAAACCTGCAAATATCGAAATGAGTCGTCCAATGGAAAAGATAACCTTTAGCTGAGATAAGGCAGGGCCACTTTGTCAGAGGCTGTGCTGTTGTGAACAGACAATTTTCTTCTCTCACAAAGCAGCAGTATATCCTCTGCTTTGTTTTCATTATAAAGTGGTTTGACACATAAAAAATGAACATCATCATCATTTTTCAGTCCCACTACAATGTGCTCAATGAACAAGCTCTAAAATGTATTTCAGCTGCATGGAAAATGCTGACAAATGTAACATGAAATATATCTGCTTCTAAAATGAGTGAACGACAATGTGAATCATAATTAAGATGTTGTGAAATGAAATGACTATTTAATGTCTGCAATTTTAAAATTCAGGTTGTCAATTTTCTTTTATAATGAGGAACAACAGAAGCCTGTTCATTCATTCTCAGAGAAAAGTTGTATGAATTAACCGAGATTTGTGCTGAGTCCTCACAGTAGCTTATGTAAAGTGTAACTGGAGCTCAATACAGCCAGGACTGTGCGTCTGTGCTTCTTTCACAGATTACTGGCAGCTACTTCCTCCTCAAGACAGTAACTTTCACTCAAGACTTCACAGTTGATCTTAAGTTCTTTTTGCTAGTTTAAAAAGTGAAGAAAATCCAAGCTTTTAATTGTCTAAAAATAGCACCCATAAAGCAAAGGGTGTCTGGAAAAAGAGCTCTCAAATCTTACCTTATTGCCTCCTGTGGGCTCGGTTCTGAAAGGTAAAAAATGAGGCATTAAGTTTACAGAACTATTATGAGCTATCAGCCGCTAACTTTATTATTCTCACTGCATTGACCACAGAACCACTGTGATCGCTCACTGCATCTATAGCAATATGAAAGCTGTAAATGTCCCGCCGTTTATTAGTTTTGGGTTCTGCACTAATATCATAGCCTCCAGTCAGTTTGCAATTCAACAGTGAAAGCTGGAGCTGAGTGTTAATGAGTTTTGTAACACGGCTTCATGGTTAGTCTTTGCCAAAGGTCCTCCTGGCCACAGCGAAAACACAACAATATAACAATGGTGCAGATGGCACTCGCCTCTGGAGACACATAAACTGTTCCTTTTACAGGGGGAGAAATTGTCTTTGTCATTATATTTTAAATCCCTGCTGTCATGCTGGCCAAAGTATTTGAGAGAGACTATATTGGATCCTTCTTTTTTCCCAATAATTACAAAGCATACATTACTCCCCATTGAGGTGGATTACTCAAAAAAAGAGCTTAGTGACTTGGAAGCATGCCACATCCTCTAACATGTGAAACATCCTCATGAAGTTAATTTAACTTGCTCAGGGATGTTACATTAAAGCCGTCAGACTGAAGCAAGGACAATGGTGAAGGAGGTATCAGACGTTTCAGGTACAGAATCAGCTGCCGGAGGAGAAAGGTCACACCTGCTTTATGATAATCCCTTAGCTCTAAACCATAGCCGTGATTTGCAATGGTCCAGAATCAGTCACAGGGATTAGAGAGACTTCCAAATGTGTGACTCAGGGCTACTTTTTGTTATCGCACATAAACAGGCCTCCTCCGCCTCCTTGTGCTATAGAACAACGGTCCCCTCAGAGATGGCACTCCAGAAACATCTCGACAACATCCCTTCTTCCTGGCCAGACCTTTTACATCATCACACGACTTTACTTCCGCAACTTGTCAAGGTATCGACCTCTCTGTTTGGACAGGTGACAAGAAGCTCAGCCAAATCACAAATATTCGGGGTTGGGTCACGAGCTCTAAAAGAGATGCAGTAAAACTGTCTCACTGTGTGGTGGTTTCAAACTGTTATTAATGGGCTTTGTAAAATTTCCTGAGCCAGGCAAGTTTCTATGGCCTTAGTCACCTTTAGACTTGTCCTTCTTACAGGAATAGTTCAACATTTTTGGAATTATGCTCAATGGCTTTTTTGAGTTTGATGAGAAGATTGATACCACTCCCTGTCTGTCAGTTATATATGAAGCTACAGCTAGCAGTCAGTCACCTTAGCACAAAGACTTTAAACAGGGTGAAATACCATGTCTGGCTCTGTGTGAAGGTAATTAAATCTGCCTACCAACATTTCTAAAGGTCATTAATTAACATACAGTTTATGTCTTAACTCCAATCAGATCAAGGAACCATATGACGGAGTTAGGAGAAGAGCAAAGCGCTGTTCTTTGCTCCTCTTTCAATGAAGAAATACTCTCTAGTTCTACTATTACTGATCTGAGCATCTATGCTAGCCACTTTAGCAGCCACCAATGTTGTTTTTCAAGGAACAGTGCTGCTGTTGCCACATCTAAACCTGCAGTTGCCAGTAGTTCCTCGTAGGACGCTCATTGGTCCAAACGACTGTTGTGCAGCCACAAGCGCATAACTTGAAACCTTGAAAGCAAATAAGCGTGTTTTCCACAGTGTCTAACTATTCCTTTAAATCCGGTGGATAAGCTGTGACCAAAAGCTTAATGTGACACTCTGTTACAGTGAGGTATGTTCAGTCAAATATACTGACTCATCTGGCAGGAACCAAGTGTGAGTCAGGGCCTCATGCTCCCCAAGGTACAATTTCTTCCACTGTATCAACAGCTGTAATCCTTTCAGCAAACAGGTTGATAGTCAAGGTCACCACTTTCACCACATTCCCACCGAGCACTGTGAACTCATCTGTACATCTCAGTGGCCTTTATCAGACTGGTGCGACTGATAGGGTTTAGATATAAACCCAGGGCCAGGACATGGTCCCTTTGGAAATCTTTTAGATCTATTTTTCTGCAGCACCATGTAACACCTTTATTAAATCATGCACCAGCAGTGGAAAGACCACCACTCATATGAAAGTGGAAGTACTATGTTTTGGCTGGTATTTAATAGAAAATATTATTGCAAAGGACAGTAGCACAAAGTTCAAAATAGAAGATTTTAACAACAACAAATAAAACATTATGAAATAAAGTGACAAATAAAGTAACATTCTGTTCTTCACTGGCTTAGTGTTCACTGTGAATGGGTCTTTAATTGTCCTGTTTGTGAAACCCATGGAAAGCTAACAGCATTGGACTGAGTAATAGATGCGAATACTTCAGTAAAGAATTGACTATGTGAAAAAGTTAAATTACAGATCATAAAGTCCAACTGAAATCCCATTTAGCCATCCCTTTTTAATGTCAAAGTGTTTTTTTTTTTTGAAAGGAAGAAAAAAATATATTCAGGTAAATATCAGAAATGTTTCTCCTCTTTCTCTCAGCCTCTGCGTGGGTGTGTCAGTATGCCTGGTTGATTGATAGCAGAGCCGGCAGGCTGAGCCCCTGCAGGGGAGTTACAAGCTGTGGAGAGACAGTGTATTGTTAGCACTTTTGCTCAGCAACATTTCAGAAAACACAAAGACATTTGAGGAAGCACAACAACATTTCAGATGACAGAAAAGGTAGGAAAGCACTTCTCGTTTGTGATTGGACAGAATCCAAGTCCCTGGTGACTGTTCGGTGTCATTACCTGTTTCTATTGTGTACTACTGTCAGTAGTGTCCTTGCCGAGCAGGATAAATGATAAGACGGCATGCTAACACATGCCCGGAGTGTTATCAGCTGTCTGACAGCAAAACAATCAACCACAGCAGCACAGAGTTTAGTGCATCCCTCCAGTTGATCCAATCTACTGCAGCACCAACCCACCTTAACCCATCCATTAAATAAACTCTGAATTGATTTTGCCCAACCACAAACAAGAAGTGAAATCCCACCCTTTGTGTAGTCTGAAATGCTGTTGTGTGTTGTTAAATGTTGTGTTTTCTGAAAAGATGTTGTGTTTTGACCCTGAGGGCCACTTTAAATATGTATGTTGTAGCAGAAAAAACACATGCTGCCTAATTTCATTTGGACCATTCAGTTACAGTAATTGCAGGGACCAAGGTGCTACTGTTTAGCTGGTGAAATGTCTTGCTCAAGGGCACCCCTGCAGTAGTTGATGAGGGAGAGGATCAACAGTCATCGCTCCCTCCTTTAGAACTGTTGCAGTTGTTCTGGGATTTAAATCTCCAACCCTGCAGTCAAACACACACTTTTCTAACCTTTGTGCTGCTGCTGTTTCCTCAGAAGAAAAGCTTTCTGCTGACAACTAATGTTCCACCTTTGTCGGAAAAAATATTGCGTGCCCTTGATGAAGGCCAGCGTGGGGCAGTGCCGAGTCACAGCTTGTAACCACCTATCTTCTTCGTTATACTTTAATCACACTTTGTGTACTGGAAAAGTGTAGGGGGAGGTGACATTTTTTCACTTAGAGCAATTTAAGTAAGAGAAAAATGCCTACTTGGTTGTCTCCTTTGTCTGTACCAGAGGACAGCGCAGATGCAGAGCAAGATGAGCAGCAAGAGAGCAGAGAGGGAAGCAGTTACCGCCAGCGGGACTGTGCAGTCATCTCTTTCCTGCACCACCTCTGCAACTGAGGAGAGAAGGTCACAGCAGTGTTTTGGTAAAGAAATGCTGAAACAGTCTTGTCACTGTGCAATTCAATTTCAGATTTGCAGACATAGTGTAAAGAAAGCAGTGTTTAATTTCCTGTTATAATTCAGGCATGACGGTGTTTGCTGAGGGAAGCTGCTCTGAGTGGACTTTGAGAAAACGTTACAACATTACTCAGATAATAAAGCAGTATTTGTATTTTGAAGCCGTGAGCCTTGGAGAGGTTTGCAACCTCAGCTCCACTTAAGCGACTGTGATGCGAACTCGTACTGTCTTGATATGGCAGCTCCTTTCTCTCCTCTACAATAACAATGCTCAGCGATGATTCACAGGCTTCCCAAAAGAGAACGGGACAAAAAAAAAAAGTGGAAAGAACCAAATGAAACACACAAAGAGAAGCAGACTAAAAAAAGAGATTAGCACACAGAAATGAAGAGACAAAGGACTAAAGTAGGACAGAACAAAGAGAGGATTAACAGAAGTTTCTCTCCGCATTTGTGTACATGCATGCATATGTTTCTTAATGTAAAACATGATGGCTGTGTCCTCTCACCCACTGTCAGTTGGACACTGCTCTTCAGTGGTGTGGGGAGGGCGGACACAGAGGCCAGACAATCCACACGAGAGCTCTTTGTTGCCGTGATGTTGAGGCTGCTGGTCACAATGAAGAGGTCCTTCCCTGACTCTTCACTAGTGATGCTGTATTCACCCTGGCTCACCTCCACACCAATGCCCAGAGAGAGAGAGAGAATTAGTATTATTTATATTCTGCTGACTAAGTGGGATGTTCAGGATCTGAGGTGATGGGATTAACAGTCTTTGTCTTGAGTGACCTCTTTTATTATAAAGATAAGAGTGATGACGATGTATTTATTTACCTTTCTGTCATACACCTGCCATTGCAGGGTGGGTTGAGGGTACCATCCTGCTGCTTGGCATTCAAACTGGACCCACTGACCCTGAAAAGCCAACTTGTCATCCCCAAAGACTTTCACGGTGCCCTTCTCTGCAATCAGTCAAAAGCATATTGAAGCTAATTTTGTACTTTTATTTCTAATGTCTCTGAGTTTCAACAACAGTCTCCTTCGAAATGTAGTTGCATGCACATGTCTGTGCCTAAAGATGAGCATCACCTCCTCAGATGGCCTGCTTAAAAAAGATGGATTTCATTCATCCCAGGTGATTGATGCCGTGTCTCAAAGTTTCAAATGCCTGATGAGCGCTTCTCCTCTTTTCCCCTTCATCTCCTTCCCTGCCAGCCAAATAAGCCACTTAAGGCCCTGGGAGATACAGTATCTCATATGTGAAGTCTATTGTCTGGCAGAATGAAAGGCGGTGGATGCAACAGACAATTGCTATAGACAGAAAGATAATTACAGAAGCTTCGGTGCTTTGTCTAAGCGAATGACATGTCTGTGTTGATTTATGTTCAAATCCTCAGATGTTTTGTATGCGTTATTGGCTATCCCTTTTCTCCAGGGGCTTTTATTTGATGCCTGATTTGGTGTCATAAACATCGTACCACCCAATTCTCAAAGCGACCGGTTCTGATAGTGGACTCCAGCTGCTTTTTGAGAGTCTCAGCACCAGTGAATAAAGGTTGGCAAGGAACCAGCAGCCTCATTTTCACTGACTGATGAGGGGCTCTGGGCGATCATGGCTGATTGATACATCTGAACAGAGAAAGGAATGACATCAGCACTTCCTCCCAACGCTCCAATCAAAGTGATCCCTGAAATAAGGTTTGATAAGGTTTGTTAATCACTGTAGGGAAACTCTGAAGACTTTGGGCTGCCGTGGCAGGCTCTGTGAGGCACGGAGCCCTCAGTCTCTAATTTCAGTGATTTTTCAGCTGGGGTCCTCTTAGGGGAAATTGCTGCTTTGTGGGCAGCATTAAAAGACTTGTACATGTCTGTGTGCGGGATTGGTGTTACATGAACAGTATGTAGCACATTCACTGTATGCGTGGGTGTGAATTTATTCCAATGAGCAGGGCCCTATACCTCGATGGGCCAATCATCACAGGGATGTTCACTCTTCTCTGATTTATATCAAAGAGCTTTTCTGCAGCTCAAACCTTCACTGCTGATCATGTTCGCACTCAACAGCGCATGCAGCCATATTGATTTGCTCAAGTGTACAGTTTGTGCGTACGTGCTGTGTTTGCGTGTGAGTGAGTCAGAGAAATGAGCAGAGACGGAGCAGTGAGAGCAAGCAGCAGCGTGTGGTCACATTTACATCATCTTCATATTGGACAATTAAAGCAGGGAGTGTGGATGATAGCACACAGAGTCAACCAGCCCACTGTAGATTTGTGGCCCCATTCCAACCATATATTTGGAGCTGCAGTACACAAATCACAGGCAGAGTTGCTGACTGTTAACTGGGTGTGCCAGCATGCACAATTAATTAAAAGGCTGTGTCAGGCCATAGTGATCCTCCGCATCGAGACTGGAGGGCCTGATTCACCATACACTACTGTTAATGGCTGCATATGTCGGTGGGAATTTGTGGCCCTGGCAGCAATGGAGGCTCTCTCCATAATATATTGGAGGCAATGGGTCATTGGTTTTGTTTCCTCTCGCTTTTTGCAGAGGAGATGTTTCCACGCAGATTTTTTTTTTTTTTTTTAGCTGAGCTCTCACTTCAGTTTGTACAGACTGTAGTTGCAAATAAGTTGAAGGATAAGGTCAAGAGAAGCACAGGTCCAAGCAAATCTTGAAGCATGCATTTAATAAGCTGTCATCCAGTTTGAGGCATGCAACGTCAATGTGAGCTAAAACTGTGCTGTGGCAAAAGCGTTGATTGGTCATCGTCTTCTCCGAGATGCATGTGCCATTTATTAGTTACCTGCTCATTTCTGGCATTTTTTATGAGGCAATCTTTGAAATAAAGGGCTGTAGAAAAACTATGGCTCTAGGGGTGGAGTCCCTTTTTTTATTGAAGTAAAAAAAGAAAAAAAAAGCTTCTCTGCTCTCCCAGAAATCAGATTACTCTCCCTTTAGTAAAAATGAAAAATTGTACAACCCTTTTTCTGACCTCCATTTTGCCCCTAATTATTCTTTGTACACTCCCTAATTTGTGTGCAAATGAAACTGTTTGTGAATAATATGGCCAATTTAAGTGCAGAAACTTGCTTGTTTAGACTTTTTTTTTCTCCCTTCCCTTCCCTGGTTATTAGTATCAGGGAAGTCCCACTGGTTAAAATGCTGGTTCACACTGCAGTGCTCTCCAGCTTGAGATAATAACACCATCAGAACTGCTGAGAACTACTGATTCTTATCAAATCCCAACTATTCACACAGCATACCCCCTTGGCACAGCATCGACATAAAAATATATACTAAATGAGGAGAGGAGAGGAGATTGGCTGTAAATCCTGCTCTGCTGCTGCTCTGACTGACGTGGAGTCCATGGCTTTCCACCTGCTATTTATATCTGAGGGCCAATCAATTCCTATCCCGGACACCACCCACACTGTCATCAACTATGTCACAGAGACTATCAAACATGCCTGGGCAACTGTACTCCACCACACAGACCCAAATGATTTCCTACCCTTGATATGCACCCTGACTGATAAGTAGTAGTTGAGTTGCTTGTACAGGGGACTGGAAACTTCTTTCATTCTTGAATTCCCACTTCAAACAAATTACAATTACAATTAGTCATTTGACAGATGCTTTTATCCAGTTCTTTTTAGGGGGTTCACTATCTTGCCCAAGGATACATAGGCATGTGGACTACCAAGGCCAGGGATCGAACCACCGTGTCAAATTAAAACGAAGACCTGGAGACAGCAGTGTGTGGGTGGGCAGAATGAAAGGAGCTACACAACTTTTGCTTCATCCCTTCATTTGCCTCTTTTTTTATAAGCTACTTTTTGCCTCATCAAGGTTAGATTCAGTGTGTTTCTGCACTCTCTCACACTGTTGCAGTTGAGTCTTCTGTGTCCCTGAGAGGAGCCAGCTGCACAAAAAGCCTTTGAAATTCTCAGAAATACACAGTTTCCTCCCTGCTACAATGAATGAAGCTAACACACACACACACACACACACACACACACACACACACACAAAGCACCTCCTCTAAGTCACCCTCACACACAAACATACAATTGGATATGAACACACAGACCTTGTACAAACAATTTTGCTGTTTTCCTCTCAATGCCCTGGACGTCACAGGTTACTTGTCCCTGGTCGTTCCTCTCTGTGTTCTGCAGGACAAACACCCAGCTGTCTCGCTGTGAGTCAGGGCTCATCTCGGCCGTCACATTAGGGGTGACGGCGGGCAGGACACCATTCTCCTTGGAGATGGTTAGAACCGCGTTATCGTTCAGCAGCCACACCATAACGGTCCACTGGGTGTTGGAGGCGCTGCAGGTGAACCGGGCCTCCTCTCCTTGCAGGACGGTTAGTGCTTGAGGTGACAGCTGCACCTGAGCTCCAACTACTAAAGGTCAAAAGAGAAATGGACGTAAAACACACAAACAAGTCCTTCAATCTTGAACTGAGTCTGAAACTGTTTTTGAAATAAATGAGAACAAATCAAATCACCAGAGCACAAGGTTGCCACCGAAGGTAAAAGTTTTGACATTTTGGCAAAAACAACAGGGACTCTGTATTTCCCAAAAAGTCAAACTATTCCTTTAACAACCCCCAATAACACCAGTAAGTAATTTTACTGGGTAATGTTAAGCCAATCAGAATTAAGAAGTTGACAACATACAACATCTAAACTGCATTATGTTGCACAGTTTCACTACTGGTCTTGTCAGAAAATCACTCCAGTTGTTTAAGTGGGGAAAACACACAAGCAGGATGTACAGTTTAACAGTCACATGCTACACTTCCTTTGAGTGGCATTAACGTGTATAAATCTAGCAGGATATGCTTCAATTTAACTTTTTGGAAATGCAAACTGAATCCTTCAAATATGAGTTCACACCAAAGAAAATGCTGTCATGTGCACATACAGCAAGATCACATTTGCAGCAGAAATCAGAATGAAACCATCCAAGCAGGGTCAGATTGACATTATTTGAGGTTAGTGTAGGAAATGTGAAGGAGAACCACAATATGGTGGAGAATGAGTGACCAGTAAATAAAGATGCATCCACGCCACTATTCAAAGACGAGAAAAACGAAACAATTCAGCAGCATTGTCTCAGTCAAACATGAGCCCTAACGTACAAATCTAAATCTTGCCATGGCAGAGGACCCACTGTGTGTCCCTTTCAAACTAGTTTGCCAGAACATTCATGACATGGAAAGTGAGTAAGAGATGAAGAGAAAGTAAAGAGAGTGAAGACAGACAGAAAGAAAGAAATGAAGTCAGCCTTAGAGGGATAAAGAGACAAAGAAAGAGAATGACAGCACAACCCCCTCAATCTGTCTCTGACTGTGGCTGTCCAGATGGAGACTGGTGATTTGGCTGGGTGTTTGAATGAGGGCAAATAGGATTTAGGGAAGAAATACTGACAGAAAAAGGAGAGTGTAACTTAATCTGTTGCTATCAGCAACAGGCCACAGCACCGTTCTGCAGGGTAAACATTTTAACAGTGTAAGATACAAGGATTACATGAGAACTAAAATAGCAGCATAGAAAAACATTCATAAGCTACTGTGCCCTAACTGTTAGGGCCCACTCAGTTACAGTTACTCTATAATTATCCCCCAGACACATAGAGAGGCACATCAATGCACATGTCCCAGCTGAATTCCAGCCTATCTTTGTGGCTTTCAATGGCTGACAAATGGAGGAGAAAAGGAATTAATATTAATGGCATACCGTGAAATATGAAATAACAGGTTTACACCACAGTACTCAGAGTGATGTATAACTTGTTTGTGGTGAGCGAACTGCGTTACCTTCTACATCCAGCATGCGGAATCACAAATTATGCATCCGTTGTGGAAATTAGGTCTGGGAAATATCTAGGCCAGCCCATACAGCTATTTCTTTTCATTGCAGTCAGAGAATGGCAGACTAATGAGCATAATTTGTGCATGCTCCTATTGGGACCATGAACCAGTGACTCTGAAGTCCCCTGACCACTGGCTACATCTTACTGTTAACTAGATACGCAGCCATTTTGAAGAAAATTAATTATAATGTGCAGCTAGATCATTAGGCCCTCTAATTAGATTGTCTGTGGGTTTAATCTGAAGGGTGCTGCTGCAGTATTAAGCACCCCACGGCACTGGATGCGGCTGTTAATACCAGCACATTACCGGACTGTGTGACACATCTGCAGTCAAACAAACCGCTGTGTTTGTTTTGACCTGAAATCTCACCTTGAATCCTGCATGAAAGTAGGAGCACTAACAGAGAATAGAGGCCCATGTTGAATCAGTCAATACAGTCAATCCATTGTTCAATGCTGTACGGACCTGGAACAAGAAGATCTTAATTATTCCCTACGGTTCATCATAATATCAATTTTTAACCATGTTAGCAAAGTGGATCAATGTCGGCCTGGTAGTCATGAAATATCATACACATGTCCATGTTGGCCAGAGGATGCCTGCTACTAACTATGGTGATCCCCTTACCTGTCCTCATGCACCAACAGCGATTGTGATTTTAAATGGAATGCCTCAAAAATGATTGGGTGTATTGCTGTGATTCTGACCTTAACTCCACCTTGTGTGTTCCTGTAACTTCAAATAACATGAATCTCAGGATTTACTGATGCTAAAATTCCGGCAATAAAAGCAATTAAGTCGAACCAAGTTGACGAGACGAGGCAAGAATATATGTGTGTGTTTGCAATATGATCATTTGTTTGCTGTATATCTCTTGTTTCTATGACCACTGATTACTCATACACACACTAAGTTACCCAGTAAAACCACTAAGATCTTGTCTTTAAGAAACTTGCAGCACTGTCACTGAACCTTTTTTTTTTTTCCACACACAGCCGAACACAGCATCTCCTGAACAACGCTGAAGTCCAAGTTAAGTGCACAATAAATAACCATAAATCCTGCAACTGTTTTTGTCTGACTCACCTCAGTCTAGTGCCTCTGTGGATCAGCAGCAAGTATCATACGCGGTGGATACATGTCAATGATGCGTCTTCTTCCTCCTGCTTGGTGCTCATGTCACCCAAAACTGTCCCGTTAAATATTACCAAACTAAGAGCGAACTTTGCCCCGCAGATGTAAATATTCAGAGTGACTCAGACTGCAAACAGTGGCCCTTGTAGTTCCCCTGTTCCCAGAGGCCCTCCTCAGATGAATATATTTGGACACAGTGGTGAAGTAACTGTATGATAAACATGGCAGATGTACATATGATGCATATATGGCCACTGGATGACATGCTTTGATAATCTTTAGCCATGCTAGCAGTGTGGCTCTGGTTTGCAGTGTCAGTCTGTCTTTATAGGTTGGTCCACCACTTTGTTTCAGACTGAAAAAACTCAGCAATGTTTAGATGGATTGCCATAAAATGTATAGACATTCAAGTTCCCCAGAGGACGAATCCTGATGAATGAACTGCTTTTAGATGGATTGTCAAGAAATTTGGTACATATCTTCTGGTTCCCACACAACGTTATATATATATTATAAAATTCATATTACTGTGTCAACCCCCTGACCTCTCCTCTGTTTGATTATCATGAAATTTGGTATTGACATTTATGTTGCCCAAGGCTGACTTTTCATCCAGTGCTGTATCATTCATTTAAGTTTATCCTGCACTCTGGAATATAACCAGCTTCCTGCAATAATGATAAATAATTGTACATTATATTTGGTTTGTGGTGCTGATGGCATTTCCATGACAATGATTGTTATATTCATTTATTATCTAAACTGACTTGATTGAGCACAGCAATTTTATGTTTTACCACTTTCAATGAGTGTAGTTACTGTCTTGATGTGAGCTCACCAAAGCAGATTCATATAAACGCTGAAATGGCAATAAAGCATTGACTCTTGAATACAAATCTTGAGCCTCTGTTGTACTTTGATTTTAGTGCTAGCCCATTAACATGCTGAAATAAAATGGTGAACATGGTAAACAGTCTACCTGCTAAACATCAGTATGTTAGCACTGTCTTTGTGAGCATGCTGATGTTAGCACTTAGCTCAAAGAATTGCCACACTTACTAATACTGCCTCAGAGTTGCTAGCATGGCTGCAGACTCTCAATTTTATCTAAAGGGTCTTATTCTAGGTAAATGCACAGCAGCAGTCTTGTGTACGTGACAGCCCATAATGTATTTAGCATGTTAACAACACTTGCATTGTATGGTAAAGTACTTACAGTGAACGCTGTATTTAATGATTAGACTATAGTGTATGTCCTCTCCACCTTATCCCAGGATCTCCTGGGAAAAGGTATTTGCTTTATTTTCCTGCTTGTCCTTGTGCTGCTCAGACTGCACAATGGTCCACTGATCTATAAATAAGCCAACAAAAGAGTTTAAAATCAAACAACATAGAACCACTGAGGCCTTTTTTTTCCAGTCTACTTTATTGCATTTTCAATAGCATCTAGGTCTTAGTCACATGTTTCATTCTTCATTCAACAAAGTGCAATGATAAAACAGCAGTATCGGCAGAAGTAACTGTTGTGGTGGTGGAGTAGTTTGCAGTCTTGCAGCATGTGCGTACTTTCTTTCTCATGTGGCTGTTAGAAGTCTTAGTTTGCATTTATACATTCATTTGATAGAAGGAGTCATCAAGGCACAACATTAGTAAAACCACTATGATAAAAGGACAGGAAACTTACTGTAGAGAGTGAGTTATGAACCTCTGAATCTGATGTAGAGGCCACAAGCAGGGTATGCCAAAGTAATACTTTTTGAAAAGGTCACTGCCTATTTGTGATAGGAAACTAGAATTTCTAAAGTAAAACATGAGAAATATGCTCGACTTTAACAAAATAACTATTCTGCATTTTACAAAAGCTACTCAGAACAAACTGACACCACTACGCTCCTCTGCACATTTTCATTACAGTATGTCTCTACTCGCAAAATATAAAAATTAAGTCAACATTGCAGTCAAAAGGGAAATGGGTGGGGGCCAATGAACAACAGCTTCCAGTGGGATCCAGTGGGCCCTTCGGGTGGACGGGGTCTGATGGGGTCAAGCGTCAGGGGTCAGGGAGAGACAGAGCAGGAGGCTCCTTCAGGCTGGAACACAAGGCAAACAGATGAAAAAAAAAAACGAGGTCACACATTCCCCAGTTGTCTGTGGTGGTTGAGGCAGCCACCACCACCGCTGTGCCTGTGCCACCCAGCGCGCCCGCTCCTCCGGAGGCACATCTGAAGCTCACTTAGCAGCTTCCTCTAACAAGGCGTGACAGGGGCTCGCAGGGGCTGGGAGACAGCTAAGAGAGGAGGGAGACAAGCACTGCCATTCCTTCAAAGCCTGCTCTGTGGCTCTTCCTGTAGTGGGTCATAGATGCCTGACATGCAGAGAAGGACTAAAGGATGGGCTTTGAAGATTAGGATTAATATTATCATCACCATCATCATCACTGCCACTGCCTTGGAGGAACGTGCACACAAAAAGGAAGGGAACTGTGGGATGTTTTTGTTATGGCTCCAGATGATCCCCAGGCACTCAGTGTGCTCACTGAAGCTGTTTGCAGATGGAGACAGCAGTGGCAGTCCCTTGTAAATAGGCTGCCGCATTATTTTGTTTCCTATGACTGAACACCTTAAAGTGCATGTCAACGGAAAGCGAAGTACAGCTTCATGCAAACAGCAAGGTGAAGCAAGGATGTGAGACTCGTGCATCTCATATGTAAAGTCAAGAACATTACACTGGAGTGAATACTAGAACGCTGCCTCATAGGTGCGGTACTCCATGAAGATGAAGCAGAGAGGCTTTTGATTTGATGGCAGGGTCAAAGAGTTAGACTGAAGCAAAACACTGATATGAATACAGGTTAGAAGAATTCGGTTACATAAATGCCAAATATTAAGGAAACACCAAGGGGACCCATTTATGTTGTGGTAATGTTTGCTGCCAATTCACATTATGTGTTACTGCCCTCCAGTGGAGAAGACAAAGCACAAACACAGCAGTGAGGAAAGCGTTTTACCTGAACACGAGCACGTCAGTATCCCTGACGTCGCCTGGCTTCAACTACTCAGCCTCTTCCTCCTGTCGAAAGAAAGCATCATGAATTAATAACAAATATTTAGAAAGAAAGAAAACAAAGAGAGATGACAGAGGTGGAAAAAGAGCTCAAATGTGTTTTGAGTTACTCTCTGTAAAATTGTTACGTGAGCATTTTCAAATGTTTGTGATGGCATACGTTTTTGTTTGCAGGAAAAATCAGTGAAAATTGCTGCAGTCTAAGTTGCTTGTTGTTTCAGCCCCTTCATGTCAGAGACCCTGGTCAGATCCATTGGGCCAGGGGGAATAAAGCTTAGTGGGTTTAAGAAATGAAAGATTATAGTTGGGTCTGCTTAGTTTGTTGCATAAATAAAATGAGGATGATTCCTCTAACAGATGTGCAAAAAAAAAAAACAACAAGAGCTTTCCTCTGTTCAAAAACAATTGTCTTGTCTTATCACTCTCCACCAAGACCCCTAACTCTGATAAAATCAGGGACTACAAGCTCTGAATTCTCAAGATGTGTTATTAGTGTGTATTTGTGTCCCCACAAAGATCGATCCTCTCAATAAGAGTGAGACAAGACTTTCTGCAGGCATGTCAAGAACAGGCAGCAGTTCAGACGTGACAAAACAGATTTCACTCGTTGCTGTAATACTACCTGTGTTTCTTCCACGTCTTCCTCTTCTTCCTTCCATGCGTTCAAAAAAAGAGAGAAAGAGTGGGGTTGTGTGAGGCCACAGTCCAAACGGCAGGAAGGTGAGAGGACTTCACACATTAGTGGTTGTAGTGAAAGCCGGTTAAAAATGGGGAGGAAGTCACCCGAGAGAAGTGCGGTCGATAGCAATGGCAGCAGAGGCGAGAGGAACGAAGGAAACTAATGACCTACAGATTTCTGTATATCCTGAGATGACCTAAGTGAGACAAGAGTGGTGCTTAAGACGGTGCACCGTATAGGATGTTTGAAATTCAAAGCACAAGTTTTGTTTGAGTGTAATCACTCTGTTCCTGTTACAACTGCTTCTCGCTGGTACAGTTTGATGACTGTCCTCTTGAAGTAAACTACACACTCAGAGAGGGACAAAGGGAGCTTCCAACATTATCTATAATTAGATGTCACAATCACAATCATGCCGCATCCTGGCAGACATCATCAGATAGTGAGTACCAAACACTAACAAACAAATCTGATGTAACACGTAGATTTTTATGGGGTTTTTTTCCTCTGAGTGTTGCACAATAACAAGAAGTGCTCCACCTCATCCATCCTCTTTGGAACTTGTCAAATCCACTTTGTTTCAAAGTGCTCTTGGCAAAAATAAACAAAAGCACTGACTTCTTAAAAAAAGAGAAAGGCATGTCCCCCCCTGTCAAGTCAGAGTGTCCCATCTCCGTGCAAAAACATAACCAAACTGAAAACACGTCAAAGTTATGCTCATGTGCACACAGCTGAACAACACAACCAAACTTTCCACCTGTTCTCAAGGCATCAAAACAAAAAAAGTAAAGTCTGCCTGTCAGACTCAGAGGAAATGCTGGAATGAATGTTTGTTACTGGTCACTGCAACACTGGACTAACAACAAATATGGTGCCATCTTTGGCACCATACTGCACAGTCTTTGTATGCAACTTGATCATGCAGAAAAATATGATCCACACCGTGCAAAACATCAACAAAGACTCTCCAATCCAAATAATCCAAATATACCTCTTGTACTTCAGCCTCTTCTTCTTCCTATGGAGGATGAAATCATGTGGTGTTAAGTTTGTGAATGTCATAAAGACGGAATGAAGACCGACGTCATTCGGTATAAGTGGTACATATAAGTATTTAACAGGAATTGCATTACTGTTACCACATTAAATGTTTCATGATGGGAAATGTTGGGTCTCTGTAAATGATACTATACCGAGTATAGTCTAGACCTGCTCTATATGAAAAGTGCCCTGAGGTAACTTCAGTTATGATTTGTCACATAATAAATAAAATTGACTTGAGAAAATCCACCTAAGGCTTAAGTAAAATATTATCACATTTATCATGCTGCACATCACCAGGCATGTCCATGGAGAAGAAGTGCATGCAGAGAGAGAGAGAGAGAGAGAGAGAGAGAGAGAGAGAGAGAGAGAGAGAGAGAGAGAGAGAGAGAGAGGGCGAGAGGGAAGAGGGACAGTGAAAACTTCTAAGGTCTAAAAAGCCTGAAAAATACAAGACCCCACAAACCACAGAAACTACCTCACTGCCGTGTTCGTCTTGCTCCTGCAATAGAGGTGGGACAGCAACAAAATAGATGTAGAAAGGAAAGAAGGCAAAGCAAAGCAGTGATGGATACATGGCAGAAGATCAGGCAGAGGCTGGAATGTCTGAGAGAAGCAGAGCGCTTTTCACACAGCACTTAGCGCAGGGACGTTTTCTTAAGGTGGACATTTTTTGTCTAAATTGGACAATCTTCAGGCTGTTGCACTCTAAAGCAGGTTAATCCTGATTTGGGATCTGTTTAAGACAACCCTGAGTGAGGCAACGCTGTGAGAGAAGCTGCTGAATCGATCATGGATTGAGTCTTTACCAAGATACTTGCAACCCTGTCCTCATGGCTTCATGTGCAGTGTGAGAAACAGTGTGTGAGCAAGTGCAAAGTTTTTGGTTTCTGACGTGGGCAAGGCACGATGGCATCCAGGGTCTTCCTGTATGTGCCCCCTAAAATCTAGATTCTATCATCTGAAGAATCTCTTACTGTTTTGGAAGATTTTAGGGACTGAATCAAACTCAAGCTGTATAAGTGAGAGGGTGAAGGGTGGACATGTTTCCCCCTGTCCCCAGTGGACATTACATTTGACTTTGAGTGAATGCAAACAGGGATGCAGACATATGCACATATAATAGAATCAAACCAACGTGACTTTGTTAAGTAAATGGACTTTACATTATTACTCCTCTAACATGATTCTTATATTGGTGGGATCCTTATGACAAACACTGGAGGTCATACTTTAATCACCACCGCACATGTGAGTGGATGGAGACGATACATACTTGAGGTTACAAGCAAAACCTCTTGGTATGGCCAACAGTGTTATCCATAGTCTCACACTCTATTCTGACTCTTTGGTTACAGAGACGTCATGCTCATCATCCAGCTATGTGATTGGTCCCTTTGATCTACCAGCAACGGCAAACTATCCAAACTATGGAATACCCTTTGTGAGAACAGACTGCTAAGAAAGAAAGAGAAAACTGAAGGAATGCTGAATACACCAGGAGGTGACAAAGGAGGCAAGAAAATGACTGAAAGAGATATGACATTGACAAAAAAAAAAAAAAAAACATAAGGCGAACTGAAGAAGGCCAGAGGCAGGTAAAAAAAAATATGACAAGGATCTACCTCAAGCTGTCGTAGCTCTTCTTCCTCCTAGAGGGAATAACAGATAGCAGGTCAGCAGGCTGTATGGGGAGCAAAGAGCAGCAGCAGCATGCGTGATAGAAAGGTCTTCTCATTTAAAATGGAAACTATGGGGATAGTTGAGGTTGTCAGGAAGCAGCTACAGAACTGGGAAGAAATGAGGAACAGGATGTTAGCAGAGAGAGAGGAAGACAAAATGGTTAAAAAAAAAAAAAAAAAAAAAAAAGGAGTAGAGTGAGAGAAGGAACTGCAGACCAAGACCCCGCCGCCCCCCTCCCCCCCAGCCCAACCACAGCAGCCCTCCCTGATCTCTGCACCATCAAACCCACACTGCTGATGACTATATGGAGGAACCGCAGAAAGAGACGATCACCGACGCACAGTTACCTCTGACTGCAAATCCTCTTCCTCCTGGAGGGAGCAAACCAAGAGATGGACAAAAGAAGGGCAAAGAAGGCGTCATACGGTGCGTGCATGAGCAACCAGACTGGTGTGAACACCAGCAGAAGGACCTCTGAAACTGATGCACCTAAGTGGACTGAGTCTGCGGTTCAAATGGACTGAAACACGGACCGAGGGAACGTGTCAGTTCTTAAATGCATGATCTTAAACTACTGTGTGTGACATGTCAGTCAAAAACTGTGTGTCTCAATTCAAATTGCTGTAAGAACTTTAAAAATGAACCACATTGCAAGGGCATGTAAATGTGTAACAGTAAAAGCTCTTTAGGTAAAAGTAGCATTTATACTCTTATCATATAAGGTGGACAAACAGTAAGGAAATGTTGAGTTACATCAACAGTCCTCATATATTTGTACTCAGTGGTGTGAAGGTGTTAAATTAGTTCGATGATCACAACTTGCATTCCCACCGCAAACAGGAGCTGAGTAGTTTTTAGAGGCTACAAAATAGAGGGGAAAAAAAGAGATTTCAAGCATTGAAGTGCTTGTGCACAGTCAAAGGAATGCAAAAATAAAAACACCCACAATCCTTGAACAGAGAATACGAGAGGTTACACGAAAACCTGCTAAAATTGCACTAAAATTGCAGCTACACTACAGTCTAGGTGGGTTTGTACCTCTGAACATGGAATCTGTCTAACAAAGTGGACATTAAATTTTATTAGCATTGACTCCACTGCAACTGACTCACTACATTATTAAAGAGGAGTATATAAGAAATTTAACATGGATATTGAAAAATGTGAAATTCTAATATTCATTTTTAAAGGGAAAGAAATGTCATTTTTGTCTTTGAGGCTTTCAGGTGAGAAACAAACCATAAATATAATGTGACAGATTAATAGAAACCCTCCGAGTTCAGCTCATGTTAGTAATCATTATTTTAGACCGATCGCTGGCAAGCGGACGTGGCAGGGCTCTGGAGATGATTGGACAGAGCACTGATTCTACACCAGAAATGACTGACAAGAAAGGAAAGTGTTAATGAAAATCCACTTGATGTATTTCACATGCATTCCATGATATATAAGTATAATGTGTTATATACTAGCTGGAATTAATGAGAAGTAAACACGTATGAGGTCTGTTGAGGTTTATCCTACTACTGCTGTGAATTTCCCTTGGGGATGAATAAAGTGTCTATCTATCTATCTATCCATCTAGTGCAGTTGGTAAAATGCACAGCTGGTATGAACTGCTATTGTTGCTGCACTTTTATGAATAACTCCCTTCAGATTTAGCATCAAGAACGCCCAGTGCCTCTTCTTACCCTGTCATCATCGGCTCCTTCCTGTTTGAGAAAAGAGAAAGAAATCAATAAAACGCAGTTCCCTCAAGTGTCAACTGTAGTTCAGTGTGTTCACAAACCTTTGAGAAACCTACCTGATCTTCCTCCTCCTCAGCACGGGCCTGCTAACAGAGGAGACGGGATAGCATTAGAGATGTTGGACGCACACGTAATACACAATGTCCATTCACACTGAAACACAGCAGCATCCACACATCAGGCTTACTGGACCAGAGAAAGTGGGGTGTTTGTGGGACCCTACTGACACACCTCGATCAGGACGGTTAATAGTGAATAGGTATGCAGTGAAATGCAGGGTGGGTCGTCAAGACAAGTGGTAACAACGTCATCAGCAAAATACAGACACACGGAGGAACCGAAAACATACAAAAACCCAGAAAAAGTTGCAGAAATACAACAGTTAAGATGTCCGAGTGGTGCTGGCAGGCAGTGTTGCACATTTTTGGTTAATAAATGACTGAATCCAGGGAGAGACTTGACGAGGAGATGCAGTGCGGGGACAGCAAACCCTTAATGTGGAAGAAAAGGAGGGCATTAGAGGGAAAGTGGAGAGGCTGAGGGGAGGAAAAACGGAGCATTCCAGGAATGACGGGAAGATGGAGGAAAGGACATTCAACTCAAAACATTCAAGGGATGGAGGGAGAGGCGAAACTAGGAGACGGAGGATTGTGGTTAAGGGAAAATTACGGTGTCTTCTGTGACCTCGTCTGTTTCTTCCGCTGCCACCTCCTCCTCCTCTGCAGGGGCCTCGTCTCCTGCTGTTTCTCCTTCCATGGCTTCATCATCTGCCGTCTCTCCCTCTGCTACCTCCTCCTCGCCACCTTCACCTTCCTCCTGCGCCTGCTCCTCCTCCCCGTGTGCATCCCCGTTACGCTCCTCCACCGGAACCTCCTTATTGTGAGGTGAAAACAACAACTGGTGGTCAAGGAAGACAAGTTATGAAGAAAAGCTTTGAATGTTGAAGGCATTCAGGCACGGCTTCAAGAGCACTAATCAGCAGCTCATCAGCCTGAGAGGCTGAAAGACTTAAAGGTGTTAATCCTGGGAATAAAGAAGAGGAGGGAAGATGTTTTAGCAGTTAAAATGTGGAGACTGGAGTGTCTGTGCTTTGGATGAAAAAAAAAAAAAAAAACATACATTCACTTTCTTGCCGAGAGTAAATACTAGTCTCACAATTGCACAGAAAATATGAAACTACATCCAGCAGCCAGTTAGCTTAGCATGAAGACAAAAGGGAAACTAGCTCGCCTAGTTCTGTCTTAATTTAAGAATATTCATTCAACAGCATACCAAAAGCTCAGTAATTAAAACTTCATATCTTTGTTTGTTTAATCTGCACAATAATTGAAGTGTATAAATAACAATTTGCCATTTTATGGGAGGTTATGAACCAGCAACTGAACTCCTGCTGTAAGCAAAATGCAGCTAAAATGAACTCTCTTCAGGCAGCACCGCATTACACCCTCTAGTATAACAACATAGGCTCAGCTAAGCAGCAGCGTTTTCAGCTAACCTGTTGAAAGAAGAAAAAAAATAAAACAAAATAAAATACATTAAATCTTCTTCAGCTACTTTACATTCGAGAGTAGAAAATGTGTTACAGAAACAGAAGCGCTTCAATATTTTGCAGCTGTGTCAAATTCCTGTAATGCAACGACTAAAGCATATAAGCGGAGTAAAATCCTGTTTATGGGGAAAGTTTGCTGATATCCTGGACTTACGAGTGGAAGTTTCAAACATTTCATTCCACTTTAAAGATGGTTAAATGTAGAAGTGATGTGTGTTCTTGAAATTGAGGACCAGCAGGGAACTTCTTCTGGGAGGAAAACTGTTAGAAGTTGAACAAAACGACACAATAATGAAACAAAAATCAAGTTTCCAAATGCAAACGAAACACACTCCACTCTGTAAAGTACTAATTATGGAAAGGACTGTAGGAACATGATGCCTCACAACACTGGCAGCCTGGACAGTGATGTAACATCACAGTGTTATAATGATGACTCAGTGTATTGTGTGAATGTCTCACTCACGCAAAACACAAAAAGATTAGTTGATGTGATGACTGGGACAGAGTGGCCAAGAGGAAATTAAGGGTCTGTTCGAGTGGACAGAAGGGAAGACATACTGGATGGAATGGAAAAGGCGAGACAGGGAGGAAAAAAAACAAAGCATGGGGGGAGAAATGAAAGGAATGATGGCATTACTGCTGAGTCATCAAGGTTCCCCTCTGCATTAGTCTCCTCAGCATGGGTCCCGTTCTCCACAATGTGGGCCTTGTCAGCTTCAACTGCTTCCTGTGTCAATGAAATGATCAGGTTGAACATGAACTCTTTGGATCACCAGCCAAAACAATATGTAACAGATTTGGACAATTGTGTTTTAAGCAAACTTCAGTCTGGAGCAGTGACGTGTAGAGTCTGATTCAGCACCCACCAAGTCAGGTGTCAGTGAATCCAGTGTTCTTCTGTATTTTACACAATGACAGTGACAGTTTTGGTGAAATGGCCTCATATGAATGAAATGAAATATTATTGTTTTGTGTGGATGATCAAATATTAGAATGGTTGTTTTTATTTTGATGCATTTAAAGAGGCCAACTGTCTCATAAGTGCAGAAAAAAGGACGGACGGATGGACAGCATTAAGGCCTGACAACATCATTAAATAAGTGATGGAGTATGAGTCAGGATTCTGGGTCTGGTTTAAACTGGTTTTGCTGTCTTGTATCTATATGCATTAGACAATTATAAAAGCGTCATCGTCATACTGTACATACTGGTATTGGCAGCTGCTCATTTCGAGCCCTGTGCATAGCTTCAAAGTGATTTAACACCCTGATAATTACTTGATACAGTCAATTCAGTTGATTGCAACGCTTCAATGATTTTTGCCGGAATGTCAAAGAAAGCTAGGTGTTGAATTAGCTGCATTGTTCAACTAATTAAAATTAAAACGATATCTTAGCTGACAATGTCTTCAACTAACAATGAATCATAGAGTCACATAACATTCACCACACTCAGCTATCCTAAATACGATGGTTTGTATGTTTAAATATCCTGATGACAATGTGTTACTGCAGCTGATGCTGTCCCAATACAGCAGACTTACAAGCTGACAAAGGGGTAAAATAACTGAGCAGGTCTTGTTTTGGTTTTTATTTAACATCAGTAGGGAACACAAAATAATCCCAACCTTTGACCCAGGAGGAGGGGGCAGCCCCAGGAAGGCATACACCGTGTTGTCCTCCTTGGCATCGAAGAATGTGTCGTAGTCCTGCATGAAAATAAAAGAAAACCTTCTTCAGTTCACCACGTCATCGTGTGCACTAAGTGGAGCGGCTCTGTACATTGTAGCGATGGCAAGTTATAGTACATATTCATCACGATTTGTCTGGAGTGAGTCTCTGTTTCTGGGTACTTACCCCACAGTAGCTGTCCTCATTGAAGATCTGTGGGGGCAGGGGGATGCCGTTGCTGGGCTTCTTCTCCACAGGGACATTCTCCCTCATCCACATGCGGTTCTCCTCATTACAGGCGATGTCCAGCGGAGCATAGTCCACTTTAAGAGCCTCCAAGAAGCCGACCACATCTTGCTGCTTCTTCTTGATCTGGGGAAGAGAAAAAGAAATGAAATCAGCACTGATTGCACAGTACGTGGGGAAAGAGCTGTAATGTAATAATTAAAATTAATATAATACTTGAAAATGCTGCATTCTGGTGTTTCGGGATAATAAACGGACACTATTTAAATATCAGGTCTGATACCTGACATCTTTCCTGGCCTCCTGTCCTACCAAATAGGCATATAAACTAGAGCTCAAGGAATTAATTGCTGAATATTTTGATAATTGAATAATCACTCAGATTACTTGCCAAGCACAAAGGGCAAACATTTGTTTGTTATAGCCTCTCAAACATGAGCAAATGCTGCTTTTCTTTGCGTGAAACCACTGCAGACTGGATATCTCTGTGTTTTGGACTGTTAGTTTGACAGAGAATGTACCTTGAAGACATCACTTTGGGCACTTTTTTCACCAATGTTTGACAAATTAGAGTCAAAACAAAGAATCTATTATTGAACAAAACAACCATCAGGTTAATAAAAGCAGAAAAACAAGACATTTGTAAGCAGATCAGTCAGTGACTGCTGCACTGTGTGGAAGACAGACAAGCATGCAGACAAGTCCTTTCAGAGGACCAAACCCAGCTCTTTCTTACTGTGAGACAACACTGCTGAGAAACTGGGCCACCATGCCACCTCATCCAGGTTCAAACTGCTTATTTAGCTCTGCCAGAAGTAGATCAAGAGGATGAATCCACCCCAGCCAGGATACAGACAGTTACTTCACATATATGTGATCACAAACAGCATGAAAAGGCTGTTTATTAGGTGGGAGGTGGTCCCAGAGCCGGGTATGTGGTCTGAAAGCGTCTGTATATCGGGGTACGTGAGAAGAGGGGCTTGGGGAGCCCCCGTTCAAGAAAGCTCGGCATGTGAATCGCATCGACAGCGAGATAAGTCCGAAACACCGATCAATCGCAAATCTAAGCACGAATCAAGCCCTAAACTCACCAGAGGGCTTCAGGTGCGCAAAATGAAAGGCAAGTGACATTAATCCCAAGGTTTAACGCTGTCGAGAGTGTGAGTGAAAGTCCTGCTCGGTTTAAGGAGTACAAGCAGGAAAGTTGACTCTAATGAGAAATCAGTCGCAGGCCTGAATGCTTACCGCAGTGGATCCGGATGAAGAGGCGAGAAATACTTTGATTACCATTTTGTTACAATATATTTTGCGGAGTATTCAACAAGTGGCCTCTTAAAGGAGCAGGCAGCCTCCTCTATTATTAGAGTGCGCCCAGGACCGAGGCACTGAGATCACTCACACACACACACACACACACACACACACACACACACACACACACACACACACACACACAGCTGAGGCTATTTTTGTGTCCAGGCTCCATTAGTGCAGGATTGGCGGGTTGGCCCCTTGGGGCGCAGCACCACACAGACTGATTGGCAACTTCAGCTGTCCGTCGGCGCAGGGGACAGTGAAGTTGGTTTCCAGCTCCTTGCTCAGTGCATATATGGACAGAAATAGCACTGACCAGCACTATAGGCTGTAAGTCTTCAGTTTCCAAACGCAGGAACTCGGGCCTGTTCGGGGTTCTTGAACAGGGTACCATTAAAGTGACAAAAGGTGTATTTAAGTTGATTGGGAATAGAGCGTGCACTAACATTATTCATTCAGAATACATTATGGACACTGAAAATGGCTTCAATTTGAATGAATGCCGCCTACAGTCCTACAGTCTATATATATGTGTGTGTGTGTGTGTGTGTGTATATATATATATAAGAACTTTATATTAGTCAACTAGAAGAAATGTTCCTTCTTTTCCTTGTATCTTCACCCAGTCCTCCGCTTGTCACCATGACAACTGTGAAAGTGTCAAAAACTAGAAAAGGTATGATGCGAATGTATTTTCAGGTACAGAGTTGCTCTAGGGTCACGGTAAGAATTTTTAAATTTAATTTATTGTGTTTTTTTGGTAGCTTTGACAGCTCCTGAGCATTTCAGAGTGTGTTACTGACCTCCAAAAAAAGCAAATTAGTCTGGTTTCTTAACTTCTTCAGCTTTGTATTTTATTTTAACTGGAAAATGACGTCCTATGTCATTTTGATTGTGTAAACTCACATTAATACCCAGAGCGGAGAAGCCAACAAGTATGTATGCGAAGCAGCAGAGCCTGATGCAGCACAAGATGGGGGACGATGTTGATGCTGTGAGCTGCAGCGCCGACACCTCCAGGTGGTCCACTCCCTTCAGATTGCACTGTGCCTCCAAGAGTTCACACTACTCCTCTGACTTTGAAGACCAAGCTGACTCACTTCTAGACAAGAGCCCAGAAGCCAAGCCATCAGACAAGTGGCGAGGACCAAAGCCACCCATAAGGGGAAAAGGGCATTTTATTTAACATGATTTCATAATTGTGTAATGCAAACATGTTGGATAGAATTTACACTATCATGACTGAGACCTTTGTTCTCTTCTTCAGGTAAAAAAAAAAAAAGACAAAATATGCTGCAGGCCTCCAAGTCCTGAAGTTGCCTCTAGATCTACCCCCCACAGATTTCATGGCTGAGGATCCAGTCTGCTGAGTTACGCTGCCTCAGGGAGCTGAGGAGCCAGCAGAGCGAGGCTCTGACTGAGAATAAGCTACTGATGAGGCTCCAGCATCGCCACATGGAGGCACTACAGCACTTCTGAGACTCAGAAAGCAGCCTGTCACAAATTGGTTTGGTCTAGTTTGCTTTCTCTTGTGCTCTGATCACTGCTCAGAGCAGGGGAGTGGTGTGGTGTGGTGGTGAGCGTCACATCCTCCCAATTCCAGTATTCTGGGGGATAAATAGGAACAGGAACTTTGATGATTTCATTGCTCTGCTATATTCTAGGACTTGGAGAGGAATCTTGAGTTCTGCTGAGCCTCATTCAATCACCAGTAATCACTGACAAAGGAAGGTGTACAAGGAAGGAAAGCTATGCTGCTTTCTGCAAATAGATCAGGTGAGGATGGAAATTCAAGTAAGCTGCAAAGTGTGTTTCCAACACAGTATTATTTAATCATTATACAAGTCCTGTGATCATTGTCAACATACAGCATTGTTTATTGTGCATGCCTCTTGGCGATGGCAGCTTTATCTTCCAAATTATAATTTCCTTATCTACAAGTTGCTCAGCAGGGTTTTGAATCAAATAATAAGAATATCCCAACTGAATTCAGACTAAGCAATTTGTGGGAGAATTTGGTTAAGATGTCTGGATCAATATTCTCCATTGGCCATTAGCCCACAGATACTGAGGGCTTACTGCTTGTGTTTGATGGTGTACTTTCTGTTTGGTGGTCATCAATGGAACTAACCATTATAAATTGAAGTAAAAATACCATAGTGGTCCTAACCTGCCAACAGCTGTCTCCAAATATAAGAACAAGACAGTAGACGACCTGCTTACAGCAGCGTAGACCTGAATCCCAGTGAGGTACCAAGAGCCTGATGAGGGTGGAAACACAGCAATCAGGAATCACAGCTTTCAGTGTGAGTAAAGGGCAGGTCTAAACAGAAAGAGCAAGCAGGCGAGGAGCCCTTTGATCCAATCAAAGGGTTAGGTCTGGAGTGATTTAGTGACTGGACAGAAGAATGTAGCTGAGGGCAAACTGTCAGATATATGTGGACTTTCCAGCTGCTGTAAACAGGAAAAGTGGAATAATATATCTCACCCTGAGGTATTTCTCCAGATAAATCACTTTTGCCACCCAAGAGTCAAAACAATCCATTGTGATCTGTATAATTGGTTTTAATCCATTACAGTTTTACTTCAAGAAAACTACCCGACTTGTTTTGCTGGTGTGTTCCCAATTAATAAGACTGCAAGAAATACTCAAAAGCTTTTCTTTTATTATCTCTTCTTATAAAAGCCTTTCAACATTCCCAAATCAAACAACATACAGATAAAACATTTGCACAATTAACTTAAAATGAACAAAAATTGAAAAAAATATTAAACATCACCAAAACACAATGTTATAAACATGAAACAGCCAACGCCAAAATGCTCTGCATTTTTACATGTTGACCAGAAGCAGATGACCAAAAAAATGACACAAAACTGTGGTTTTCACCAACAAAATATTGAGCAAGAAGTTAGAGTAGTGGTGTATTTAACTCAGCTGGAGTCCCTAGCTGATGGCATGGAGACCCAGAGTAACCACTTTGTTGCAAACCACCAACCAGCAGGTGATTCCCACTCCACCTGTAAGGAAGGAACAGCTCGGTCAGTTTTAAGAGAAGGAAAGGACAAAATGCTGTAAGCTATATATACAACCCCAAAAACTATACCCTGTATGCATTATGTTATCATAGAGGAGTTGTTGTGCACAAACTGTTGTTAATTATAGTCTAGCAAATGTGAAAAACAGAGTGATGACCTGCCACTCCTGTTGGAAAGGCCACAAGGCGCTCCACGGGGGCAATCCATTTACTGGGGACCACGGTCACTGGATCAGAGTAATACTTCCAGATCAAGGAGATCATCAGAGCAGCCTGACAGGCAAAAGAAAGGAACACGTGAGTATACAACATGTACTTTATTAGCCTGTAATTATGCTAGCAACATTAACTTTCACATTTAGTGATGTCAGAATAAAGTGCTTAAAAAAAAGGTTTGTATCAAAGAGTGCAGATCCCTGTTTACATGTGAAGTAGCTCTCCACGTGGATCTCACAGTTACACTAGAATCTACAACTAAATGAATTTGTGCATCTGCTTGTAATTTCAACCTACCTGCAGAATATAAAAGACAATGTTCACAACCCATTTCATTTTGGCTTGTTGTGCTGTTCGTGATTTCACTGCAAAGGTCAGGACATAAACAAGTGTTAGACTCAATACACACATTTTTGTGGCAATGCAGCTTCTTTTAATTCTTTTAACCTGTTAATCAGACTGAATAGTTCCTTTAATTTCATTATTTGAATCACTGGAAAAAAAAACCACAGAGGTGAAACCAGGCTAGTCTATTTTTGTATCTTCCCAATTAATGTGTTTCAACCTGTCAAAGGGTAAAAAAATATCACAACAGTATGTTCTTTGTAAGGTCTTGGCAAGACCGAGGGTGCAGTCTAAAAAAAAACCAAATTAATAAGAAATAGCAATATATTAGTAAATTTGTTGTTTATTTTCACCACTTCCTGTCTAAACTCACAATCTGATGATCCAGAGGCTGATGCTGAAGGATGGTTAACAGGCAGTATGTGCATTATCCAAAGGTGTGGAAGACACTGTATGTCCCTTCACAGTACAAGTGACTGACAACAATCTGTGCGAACAGTCAAGTGCTGGACTAAATAACGGGAACACAAATACAAAACAACAGCCCTGCAATAAACCCTGAAAAAGAAATGTTGATTGGTATTTAGAGGTGACGATTTGGTTGGTTGCTGCTGTCTCAGTCTGTCACACTGTCTACCCTCTGCACGCCAATCACAATCACTACTTCTGCCTCTCACCGTGTGTTTTCAACTTGTCGGTCATCTTGTTGATCTTGCGCTCCAGTCTGGCATATCTGGCAAACTCATCCATCATGCTTATGGAGGACTGCTCCTTCTTCATTTCCTGGATTTCGGCCCTCATCTCACTCTCCTGCTCTGCATCTTTCTGAACCATCTTTGAGAGCTTGAAAGAAAGACAACACACCATTACTGAGAGAGTTTAACAGTTTAACTGGGCAACAGGTTGTTCTATTGTTTATTAATGCAGAGGCTTAAACACACAATTAATTAGTGTTGCTAAGGTGGTCACTTCCGACTGTCTCACGTCCAGGATTTTTAATTACACAACTCTTGGTTTGCTAAGCTTTAGCTGTAGCGCTAAACTGCAAATTGCTATACAGCGTTCACGTAACAGTCATTTCCTGACGTTTGAATAATGGTGCAGCACTACAGTATTTGCTACTGCTGTGTAGCAACTACATCGGGATCTCGGGAAAACCCCACCCACTAACTGTAGAGGAACCTCTACGTTGTTTCAAGCTGTCTAGCTATCTATGTAGCATTAGCCATTAGCATCGATTTACAGTAAGCTAAGCTAGTCTGCTGCATGTGAGACGACTGTTCAGGAACAACACGAACATTCGTAATGTATATTACGTACCTTCCAGATAAACACTTAATATATTCTACCAATAGCCCCTACTTACGAAGGATGATATGGTCGGCAACAGTGTTTTCATGAGATTGCACAGAAAAACCGAGCCCAGCACAAGGAACCACGCATAGCCGGTCGCCATGTTTGTTCCTCCTCCAGTCAGCCCTGTTGAAGTTGAGGAGCTTCTGGGCGACACAGCGCACTCACAACATAATTAGACCATTCAGGGTATACTGACAATAGATAAAGGCAAACGAAGGCGATTTTTTTTAAAAACACAATACCCATGAACACATTTATTTCAGTACACCATAAAATATATGCATGTATATATAGGTTACACAAAGAATTGTAGTGAAATGTCAGCTGGTAAAGTGTATGTATCCGCAACTTTTATAAATATAAGGCTTTGATAACGTCAGTATACATGGGAACTTTATCAACAACAACATACAAATCACACTGTGACAATGTAGGACTTGGCATGCGTCTTTTTACAGCGTGTTTGTGCACATATGTCCTTATTGACTACCTCATACATTCTTATGGTCGCCATGCAGTTTCCACATCTTGCACGGACCCCGAGAGCAGCCCGTGATTATAAAGTAAGAGTTGGCTCGGGTTGACTGATTGGCACACAATCCTACCCACACAGGTAAGATGTTATGGTTCAAAAATGTGTTGCCTCGAAGTCAAAGCCAATCACTGGATGCAAGGGGCGGGGGATAAATCCTCCTGGTAGGTTGGTAGGATAAGGGAATAAAATATACCAAGAGGGGGATCCAATCCGGTTTCAGCTAGTTCTAGTACTGGTCGGACGTTTATGTTAAGTTACAGACTGTTCTGGAGGTGTAGGCTGAGGTGTAGGGCAAATTCAGTTTCCTAAACTGTGTTATTCTTTTATCTCTGCCGCACAACGTAAGCCACAATGGGAAAGAAAAAAGTAAGTTCGAACGTGTACATTATGTGAAATATGATACAGTAAATGTAGTAACATCGGTTAAAATGCATAGGCTGTATTTCTATTTCACTACAATGTATGTTTTCACACTGCATGAGCTCTAATGTAACGCTATAAATACTCGCTTCAGCGCGTCCATGTGCATGCATGAAGTCCACCTTTACAGTACTCAGGTCGGTCGTGTCCACCCTGTTGATACAGGGAAGTGGCGCCTTTTTACTTGCAGTGCAACACGCAGTGCCATCGAACAAGTTTGTAAATGACACGTACTCGTCTAATGCGACTTCTGGGTGGTTCAGCTGCTAAAATGTGCATCTGGCTGTGCTTTAATAATAATTTACCGACAGTGTGTGCTGGGATCAGACAAAGAGGTGTAACCGCCGTCGATGAACAGGTTGCCATTTCAAGGAAATTCCTTGCGTAATTTCATCTGGATGTTTGAACTTATCGCGGCTGTGCGTCGCAATGTTCGGGCAGCTCATTGCAACGAGGGTCGTGTTGTTTTGCGCGTATTTGCAGCCCACGCTGTCGAGATTTTGACCTCTGCCTGCGCGTACTTTAAAGCTGCTGTGCGTCAGCCTTCGAGGTGTACAGTCTTTTCTTCAGCGGTGTCATGGCAGCTGAAACATCCTCGAAAAGATAGCGACACATCTGGTCGTTCAGAAGCCCGTACAGTCGAGGAAGTTTGATTGAATAGCCCCGAGGTTTAGTCATGCTGGGCTCCAAGCACATTCCCTGTATTGATGTTTGCAGGAGCGATACCTCTTTCGTCTTTACGCAGGTACAGCGCCATGCTTGCTTTACGCACACATTTCTGCCTCGTCAAGCACGAACCACAGCGCTTGGCGGGAATAAACTCGAAGTGGTTAAACCTTCGTTAGTCAAATTAGAAAGGTGTCTCCGCTTGCATAATTTCTTTGTGACTAAAGGGGAGGGAGAAGTGCCCATCCCCCCTTTGCCCAACACACCCACTTCAGCTCATTGACGAATGGATGATGTTCCTGTTTAATAATTTTTCCTGTCTCTGTCTCTCGCAGTCTACCTGTGAAGCTGATGCGGTTGCAGGGGTTAGTATTCAAGCCTTGACACCTAAACTGGCCTGAGCGGATCTCAATGCCCATGTTGACACCCAAATGAACATTTTGTTCTATTTTCTGTAAGGGGAAAGGAGAAAGGAGGGGAAAGTTTCGGTTGAGACAGGAAGGCTTTTTATGCAGATTGATGCAGCCCAGTTTTACTCCTGATGGTGAAAACAGGGCTTCTATCAATCAGTTGGTGTTAATGTCCAGGTTATGGGACAAACCTGGTCAGTTTATTGGGTATGCGGAGCTGCAAAGCCAATAGGGGGCGCTGGTTAGCCCAAATTGGTCCCTTACTTGCCACTCTGCCCTTTGAATTTGGGTGACTTGATTCTCAGCCTCAGTCTTGATGCTGCCCTCAGAAGTTCTCACAAGTTCACTTTACGTGGGCAGCATTAACACTATACTATGCTACAAATCCCATAATACCATATGGGACCTTTTGATGCCAACATGAGTATAAAATACATATAAAGAACAGTCATGCAGCCTTACTTCTCAATTATTCTAAGCTTCTAAATCTCAATATACTGTTCCCTGTGGAGTCCTATTACATTGGAACACATGAAGGGATCTCAGTTTCAGTCTTAGTTTTCTTGAGGTAATTTGCAAGCAACACAATTTTATGTCCTCTGTCAAGGATGTTACATTTTCACATCTGAATTTGTTTTGTGAGATTGTCTATAACTACTGAATATGAATGAATGAAGTATTTAACTTGCTGCTCTCACAAGGAGAGCTTCACTTCACTTAACCATAAGTCTGGCTGTAATTTGTTAATCAGAAGTTGCTGCACTTGAGGGATTTGTGAGGATTGTTTAACAGACTTTATAAATCAATAAATACAAGTGGTTGGGGGGGTGCTATGGTTTATATGGTATTCATGCTGTTATTATTATTATTATTATTATTGTTGTTGTTGTTGTTGTGTGTGTCAACTTTCAAATGACTGAACTAACATTTTATTATATGTTGTTTTGCAGCCAAGGAGAAAGTCTCAGAGGTTGATAGATGTAAGTTCTACAAAGGCCACAATGCTTTAATAAAAATCTGTGCATGATCTACTATTACTATGCATATTTTGTTGGTGTAATGTGGTGCATAATTTTGTGTGTGTGTGTGTGTGTGTGTGTGTGTGTGTGTGTGTGTAATTACAGAAAGAGACAGAGTCAAAAGAACAGCCAGAAAAGAAAAAGGTAAAAGGAGAAATCTTGTCAGAGCACGAAGTATCTATTTATAATCCAGTTTTATTTTCTCTTACTTGTACTTGTACATGTACTTGGCGGTGCATTTCATGCTGCGTGGTTTGTTTTTGACATGGTAGACGTCTCCTAAGACCAAAAAGGTGAAGGAGGCAGTAAAGGCCAAGCCAGAGGAGAAGAAAGAGGAACCCCAGGCAGAGAAAGAAGAAGCTCCTGCAGAAAACGGGGAGACCAAAGCCGAGGAGGTATTATGAGTTTTCCTATTAGTGACTCTTGCCACGCGAAATTGACTTTCTGTTGTGTTGCACCGTAGCAGCGTTCAAAGAAAACCAAAATGATAAAGCATGTTTTCTCCATCCTTCAGCCGGCTGCAGCAGCAGATGAGGCAGACGAAAAGGAGGGCAAGGCCGGCGAGGGGGAAAAGACAGCTGAGTAGCTGTGACGCCTTGAAGCTCTCTTGCCAACGCTTCCTGTACCTCTTGTACAATGCAGAGATTATTTTTTATCTCCTATTTTCATAAGACAGCAATGTTTTTAGGGATGTGATCACAGAAATGCATTTAAACAAATACTTCAAATTCCATTTTTCACAGCTTCTGTGAAGGGAAAGGTTCAGCCATTGGGTTTTGTTTCAGCTTTTTTGTTTATTTCTTTGTTGTTTTCATTGTACTTGTGTTTTCTTTGTATCTCTGGCTTCTTATTTTTGCCTTTTTAGGTTGTAGTTTTCTGCATGACTTGCAGTCATGCCTGTATCAGGAATTTTGATGTGATGTTCAACTCCGGGAGAGTTTACCTGAGACATTCCCGAGGCATTTTTTAACCTGTACTGTTTTTGAATTTAACACATCGTAATACTGTGTGTTTGATAGGGAATAGGACGATTGAAAGTTTGAGAGTTGTGGTCTGTGCTAAGTAAGTGTTGTTTGCAACGTTCACTTTAATCATGTCACTAGTACTGGAATTGCTTGTTTGTTTGTGGTTTTCGGTTTTTCCATGCAGTCGGTGATGGTACATTTGTGGACTGATCCACACTCTCGGCTGTGCTCAAAACAAATTGTATTACAGAGTCAATCATACTTGTCATGCTGTTTTCACCTCAGTCGACAAAGTGTATATGCCACAAATTTGTGGATATATCTATTGTGGTTTTGGGATTTCTCTACCAATGTACAGTTTCCTCCTTTTTAAAAAAAAAAAAAAAAGAAAAAAGAAAAAATGTTTTCTTTATGAATGGTATAAAATGCCAATTAAAGTGGGAATTTCTCTTATCTGATCAGTTGTTTATCATCAATTATATATTGTATTTCATCCCATGTACAGTGATTAGTTAAAAGCACTGATTTGAGATGCTGTTCTTATCCACTTCAGTGAGAACTAGATGACGATGATGGGCAGAAATCCTTACACTAAATATATGTGTAACTCAGGGTTGAATTTTGAAGTCAAATCCCATTTCCAGTTAACTTAATAAGAGAACTTTTGGGGAGTAGGTTGATGTAAGGGGTACGTAAACCTACAACAGGTGAACTGATATGTTAAATCCATTTGAGGTATATGCATATAAATGCAGTTTTACTGGAAGGTAAAGTTAAAATGTGCCTTTTAGCATAATTCAAAATAATGGCTTTTTTTGTTTGTTTGTTTTTACAAATGCAGTGTGGGGCTTTGCTCATAGAATGTCCACAATAAGTTGTTCAGACAATATATAAAATATATATTATAAAAACTTATGTATATCCAGGAGTTTGGGAAAAAATGTGTGTAGCATATACAGTAAAACCTTGCACAGTGTCAGTAACATAGCTGGACCAATGTGCTCGGGGCCCCATTCAAAGATGAGCTACAGGGCCCTTATTGACCCCCCCCACTCTATATATAGTGCACAGTGTTTCTCTGTTGAAATGCCACCTGGTCCCAGGTTTTCTGTTTTTGTTTTGAATATGCATCTTGTAAGCATTATACTGTATCTGCTGAAATAACAAAAGTCTTGAAATTAGACATTGACACCGGGCATTGAGATCAGGTGATAAAGCAGGGTCTGTCTTGAAGCTCTTAGGCCAACTGATGTCCTACTGTAGAGCATCTTCCCATATAAATAAAGATATGAATAGTTACCACAAACACCACACAGTGAAACATTTGGGGCCTCTGGGAATCCGGCGTCCTGTGGCAATTGACTGCTTTATGTAAAATATGGAGCCAGAGGAAAATATCTTTAAAATATTATGGCTACAGAGTCAGATCTGGTCTGTGCATGCCTATGTGTTAACATATAACTGGCACTAGACTATTAACAAAATCCTCAGTGGTTCCCAGTCTGGTGACCCCTCATTACAGGTTATGGCCCTCAGTGTTGACCTAACCTGCTGATGAGTTATGAGGATTTTCTGGGGCTGTCAGCTGTGTCTCAGTCTTTTTCATTGGTCAAGGTCAATAATGAACATCTTGGTTCCAAACACAAAGATTTTTGTTGTTTCTTATTCCTTTAATTATGCTAGTCTTGTAAATATACTGTATCTTTGGACCCCTTCGTGTTCACATGGCCAAATTAACCTATTCAGAAGCATTTGCTTTAGTCTCCATCAAATATAGTGCATGCAGCACAGTGTATGTAAATGACAGCTTCATTATATTTTGCACAGAGAACCAGAAACCAGTGCTCTTATATTGGAATGGTACCTGGCCCCTGGTTTTCAGTTTGTGGTAATTTGATGAAACATACATTTATTTAGAAAATAGCACCATGTGAGCTTCACCGTGTGAGCACAGTATGAAGTAAAATGATCATATGAATCAGATTTTTACACATGGCCCCTCTACAAGACAGGGACAATAATGCAATGATGCAAAAATTCGTGCATATTGTCCTTCAGTGGTGCAAATACCCAAACAACTGTGCAAATAATCACATACTAAAAAAAGCAAGTGACACACGTTGAACGTAGGACCTTTGGGGCCTTGCCCACTTTGCCTGTTTCACCTCTGAGCTTGGCAGGACTGGAATGTAATAACATTAACAAGACATGTAATGACAAGTACTGCATGATTTTGACATACTTGTGCTTTACTTGAGTATTTCCACTTTACGCTATTTAATACCTCTACCCCATCCCTTTTCAGAGTAAAATTTATTTTTTTTTACTCCACTGCTTTAATTGACACCTATAGTTAATTCTGTAGTTACTTTTTGCATAAACAGAAAATAAAAAATCTAAATTTGGCTCCATATCAATGAAGTGTTGTCATATTCCATGTATATGTTAGTGATAAAAACTGAATAATATAATATCCTGTCATAAAACAGCACAGTGAAAGAAGCCATTCTGCATGATGAGTACTTTTACTTTTTTTTTTATTTTTACCTAAGTAAAGGATCTGAGTACTTCTTCTACCACTACAGCGCTGTCCTAATTTCGGATAGCCTGTCCAAAAAGTATTCAGAGTACCATGATAAAGCATTGTAAAACTAGGACTTGGGCAATATGAACTCAGCTCAGTGTACTACTGGGAAATCTACTCAGTAGTGGTATTATAGTTCATTTTCCTTCAATAGAGAACTGGTTTAAAAGTGATTTATCTATCAAAATGATCGATTTATCAAACGTATCAATCAAGAAATTGGTAAAGCAAATTGGCATCCATTACTTATGACGTCATGTGCAGAACTCACGACCTTGGTCAGTAAAAAGGGGGCGGACGTTTGATTTACTGCGGTCTGCGCTGTTCAAATGCATAAATACGTTTGTTTGTTCGCTTATTATACGTGTACTCTTAGTCGTATCGATGCCCGGCTTTTCACTCAAACAATGAAAATGTTTGTGTGTGACGGGCTAACGTTCACTTTGTCTTTTGTCTAAAGTGCTCCTCCCCACCCCCTTTTTCCTGTGTTGCTCCGCTGTGGCGGAAGTAAGTCGTATCGCTGAGGCCTCATCCTTCCAATGGCGACTGCTAACAGGCTGAATAGAAAGCGGGAGCAACCGTGGAGGGGGTCAGAGCTGTGTAACCGAAATTAAATAAATATATCCTATTCTCTGTAGTCATAAAGTTAGCCTAAAATTTGTTTCACCTCTCCTAATCACGGCCGATTCAATGGCCAAAAATCGGAACATTTCGCTCCTTGAGTCGGGTAAGCTGCAGAAGTAAACCCAGTTGATCGCCTAACTGTTCATTTACAACCATATCGCTCGTGCTAATTGATACCACGGCTGCTTTTTCTCACGCTTAATGTCCTCACTGTTCAATTTCAGAGCTCTATTACTTGATTTCTCGTTTCCTAACAACGGGTCCATGTCGGAGAGCGGCTGAGGTGAGCTGGCGTGCCTTGACTGGCACGATGTGTTGTCTTTCAAAATAGTTGACTCGCTAGTTGATAATAGAGTTAATGGAGACAATCCAGGCTGAATCGCCGCTTTTTCATCCACTGCAGGTCCTGGCGAGCGAACTAGAGGAATATCAGGTGTGTATCCCCGCTGCCTCTGCTGCTCGGTCACTGCTAGCTGCTATCCGTCGGTGTCGGCTGAGTCTGGGCATAAAACTTGTCTCACTCAGTCGACTTTTTCGTAACGTTACCTCTGCACGTCTCACTCTTTTGACATCACCCGGTTTTTTTTACTGGCTTAATGTGTACCTGCTGGTGTTTCTGTGCTGACTCCGCTTTTCCAAACAGCTCTTACCCGGGAGGTTGGACTGGCTGGGAAACGAGCACCCGAGAACATACGAAGATGTGGTAAGATTTAAGTTAATATCTGGTGTTCGGCTTATTGTCGGTGGTTGTTATTGTCTTGTGACAGGGAGACTCCGTGTCCACGCTCTGTGCTTGTTTACGGTCTTTGTTCTTTTTTCTGCTGGACTACTGTCGGCTTTCCTTGAGTTGGGGTGATTGACAAGGTCACGACTCGTACCCACTGACTTAACTTTTCTGAGTGTATTGAGGTATGGTCCCTCAGAAAACTGTATTTGGACAGAGGGTTTAATATTATTTAGTTCCTACTGTTGTACTGCAGATAGGGTGGGTAGTTCGGCTGCTTGCTACGTCGAGACGGCTCCACTGGCCAATCAGATACCGGAATGCGCTGTCTCTGCGTTATTTTGCATGTGACCTGCGCTGTGATTGGTCCATAAAAAGGAATAGTTTTGCATAAGAAGTCACGCCTTCTGGAAAAGGAATCGAGAAGCACATGAGACCACCGATTACCCTGTCAGACATTTATTCTGACAAAACTGTTTAGGCAGGCCACAGCTCCGAGAACAGTCTTAAAGACGTTCATTATGACGCATAAAATTTAGAAAAACCCACAATACATCATATATAGTCTGTGTTATGGCAACTAATAACTGTTTCCTTTGTCTCATCATCAGTTGATTATTTTCTAATTCGTTGTTTAATGTATAAAAATACCAGAAAAGGGTGAAATATGATCACAGGTTCTGAAAACCATGGTTGACATCTTCAGATTGCTCATTCTGTTTGACCAACAGCCTTAAACCCAAACAAATTCAATGTACAATAATATGAAACAAGGAAAAGAATCAAATCTTCATACTTAAGAAGTCTGTTTGGCATTTTAGTCTCAATCGATTATCAAACATGTTGTTGATTCAACCAGTCGTTTGGACAGTGATCTGTATTCAGTGTCATGTCAGTGCTCTGTCTTTGTTTGCCTTGACAGGTTGCAGCCAACAGACATATTGCACCAGACCATTTGCTACGGATATGTAGGCAGATTGGACCAATTCTTGACAAAGAGGTGCCATCATGTGTCCCAGGTGTACACTCTCTCCTGGGGTCTGGAAAGCAGTCAATGCTTCGGACCGCAAAAGGTACACAGCTGTCAGGGAGCCTCAGAGTGTTTCTGCAGGCAGAAATTTATGATGAGCTTTTGTCTCTACATTTTGTTGTGAAAATTATTGGGGCCTCTGACACCGATAAATGTTGAGTTTTGCATGATAGAAAGGTTGAATAGTTTCTTGTTTTGTTTGGATCTCCATTTCCCAACATAGAGCTGGTTATCCGCTGAATCATTCTGTGAACTTTTTGTTTTGCTTTCCAGACTGCGACAGTGTGCGGTTTGAAGCTTCATCATATGCAGCCCTTCACCGGGGCAGACCACCAGAGAGGCCTTTGAACTGCAGGAAACCTCCACACCTCGGTAAGTCACTCAGTATTCCTGTTATGTGTTTTTAAAATGTGAGGTGGACAAATGGATGTGCCTTGAATTGATGCATGCGCTTGGCGTGGTGTTTTCAAATGCTCCTCTTCACTTACTGTGCATGTTACTGTATATGTGTGCTGACAAGTCACAGGATGATTGGATAATGAGCACATTAAAAAGTATGACATTTTCAAATCCTCAATCGATCCTGAATGACACACTCTGTAATTGTTCCTCTTTACCCTGACTGAAATTTTAGTAAGAGGCATTTTTCAGGCTATTGTTGACAAATATCATTTTGGTGTGCTGCCATCATGTAGCCAGATTGGTCGCCTCGATGCAGTCTGTTGCATCGCAGCATCAGTTGTTATGAACATGACAATTACGTTCATCAAAAGCCATCATTTCATCGAGAGGTTTGCACTGAATTGTTTGCGTGTTGAGGGTTTTTGATGATTCCTGTCCCTACAGTTGAAGCGTTTGTCTCCTCCGCACTGCTGCCACATTCTTGCTATGCCTGTTTGCAACAATGCTTTCTATTTCAAACATGTCCTTCCTCAGGGAACATAATACACATGTAGGTCAGATTTTTTGTTTGTTCGAAGAAACATATTGAAGTTACTCAGCCGTTAAGAAAGCCACCTTTTTAGGAGACATGCACGACAGATAGGCCTCATTAAATGCTAATCGCAACTTAATTCCGGGGCAGTAAATAAAAACCTTATGGACGGTGTTCTTGTTTGTCTGATATTTTGCCATTTCCCATAGCAACACATACAAACCAGATGCATCAGACTTCAGAGCGGCAGCCATACTGTTATTGTGTACAGATCACATCTGATTTGGGGATGGCGTTTTCGTTTCGTGCTGTAGACTTTGTGTGACATGATGGTTATAAAAGGAGAGCTGAAGGAACTTAGCGAGAGGGACAAGCTAACCCAAAACCTAACGTCATTTGGCGCTGTGCTGTGCTTGGTTAAGCCCAAGAATGACAGTATGACTGTATCTTAATATATTTACACTCATCCCATGATGATAATGCCCCTCCACTCCTGCCCACATTAGAGTAAATATATCTCCCTCCCACTGCGTTTGTGTTGATCCCAGCGTTGTTGCAGCCCTCTAATTACATCACTATGTTCTGATGATTGGCGTCTTATCTTCAACAGTGAAGGTCCTTGGAGGGAGAGAGCTGACAGGAGCGCAACGCTTCAGCTCCATCAACCCCGTCAGCAACTATGAGCGCATGCGGCTGCATAGGCGGATCCTGGGGCATCTGTCTGCAGTGTACTGCATCGCATTTGATCGCACCGGTCTCAGGATCTTCACAGTAAGATGCAACTTTTCAACACAGAATTTCTTGATACGGCACATTCATCAGTTTGACACTTAGCTGACTGTGACCTGACATACTTATATTCTTATGATTAGATCCAAGTTGCTCACGTCATAGGAGAGGCCACCATCTTCACTTTGTGCCCCAGACGTGTCTTGTAATGAATACTGAAGTAGAAGTTATTATTTTTCTTTGTCAGGGCTCGGATGACTGTTTGGTGAAGATTTGGTCTTCGTTCGATGGAAGGCTTCATTCGACATTGCGAGGACACTCTGCAGAAATCACAGACTTGGCGGTTAATTACGAGAACACGCTAATTGCTGCAGGAAGCTGTGACAAGACCATCCGTGTGTGGTGCCTTCGTACCTGTGCTCCTGTGGCTGTGCTGCAGGGGCACAGTGGATCCATTACCTCCCTACAGGTAAAAGACAAAAGTATTTAATCATCATTTGCATGAGATGCCTATTCTCCCCTCTCCCTGGTCGTGCTAAATTGTAGCAAAAATCACGCGATTATAGATATATTCAAGAAGTATTTCCACCCACACAGCTCTCATGATTCCATTCCTTTATTGTACTGCACCTCATTTTGCATGGCTTAACTATTTTGAGGATGTAGATTTCACAAGTTATGTATTTGTTGAAGTGTGCAAATTCTGCTTTTAAAGGGACCAAATAGATGACGTAATTGAACGCGTGCATGACTCTGGTACACTGTGCATCTCTTTCTACTTTCCGCTTGAGATGGAATTTGAACTTTTAGTTAATTAATTGTATTTATTGTGCTGTGCTTTTGCATTAACGCAGAGGCTTGAAAACATTGGATGGCAGTCTGTATTTGCTGCATTGGCACTGCTTGAAATGAATCGAGAAGAGGTGGTAGCAGCTTTGGCAAAGTTTTTTTTTTTTTGTTCTAAAAATCTGTTTCCATCAGCCTTCATTGCATCTTTTCTTTATCACTATGACAACTTGCCTCCGCTAAGTGTAAAAACATTTTTGCACTATGTGCACGATGCTGCATGGATGGAAACTCGTTTGCTCTCCATCTCAGTATTGTCAAACCAAATATTAAAGATGGCGTTGAAGACAGTCAAACGTGTTCTGGTCCAGTCAGTCAGTCAGTCAGTCAGTCATTTTAATGGTGTTCACACCATCACTTGAAATAATCAAGACCTTTACTGTACACCAAAAAATTGAATTAAACTTCTGAGGACTGAAGATCAGGATTCTTGCTGACGGGTACCATGAGGGTGAATATTAACATTTAATATTTGTGTTTTCAGTTCTCACCGTTTGCCAAGGGCTCAAAACGTTATATGCTGTCCACTGGAACTGATGCTACTGTCTGCTTCTGGCAGTGGGACGTCAACAACATCAACTTTAGGTGAGTGCTGCTTTCAATGACCATTTAAATGTGTCTGAAATGGTGACATTTACTCATAGTACGCAGTGCCTTGAAAATATGTGTTTCATGTGGCCAATTATGAGTAAATATAATTTATGTTCACACTCCTGGTGTTTGAAAAAAGGTTTTGTTTGTGTATCAGTTGAACTGAGGCAATTTGCAGACAATGAAACATGGTCAGGTACAGTCTGTTACATAAATGGAAATGGAGGCTCTTCTTATGGAAATCAACAATAGGCCTGCAGCAAACAGCAGAAGACCAACCAAACCGGGTTGTCAGTGTTTCATCTGTTCCAACACTTGCTACCATGTTGTTCATACAGTCTTTGAGTATAGCTGCATTCAAAGAGCCTGCTTCACTTCGATAAACTGAACTTTCAAACATCTGGTCGTATATCAAGCAACCAGGTAAAAGTATAAAACAAACTAATGTGATCTGAAGAAAGACTTGAACTCAGTGAGCCTTAAGTGATCTCTGTTGTCCTGAGTCTGTGGATGAGCCTTATCTGACAAAGGAATGTGAAGTCGACATCTGACCTGACTAATCACACCTGTAACTCTGGAGTTGAAATGCCAGTTAGATTAGCTATGATTGGCTATGATCATCAAAGATGTGGACTCATGGTCAAGGCAGTTCTTTGAATCCTTTAAAAAACTCCTACAATCAAATATTGTGGGTTTTTACTTTTGTGTGTCAGTAAAATGTACCCACTCGTCCTGTTTTGTGTAAAATCATGAACATTTTCTCTGCTGTCCTTCAAGCGATCGGCCACACAAATTCACAGAGCGGCCGAGGCCAGGAGTTCAGACTGTGTGCTCCTCCTTCAGTCCAGGTAATGAGTCGTTCTAGATTGACTCGTCATGCTGTTAGTGTTTTCGTTTTCTTTGCCAAATTTTGGGTTAAACTGATTTTTTTTCCTCTCCAGGTGGGATGTTCTTAGCAACAGGAAGTACAGATGATGTCATCAGAATCTATTACATGGGAAGCGGGAGTCCAGAAAAGATATCAGAGCTTCACGAGCACACGGTGAGAGCGCTCAAAAGCTAAACCTTGATGAGCAGCAGGTCTCATGTATACAGAGAACACATTGACATACATTTTCAAATGCATCTCTGAGTCAAAACAGAACTATAATGATCGCTCTTTCTGCTCTCTGTCCAGGACAAAGTTGACAGCATCCAGTTTTGCCACTCAGGTGAAAGGTATGGTAAAAACCATTGCACTCAGTCCCCAATGATTTCTCCTCGTCGCTGAGTTAAATGTGACAGTGTACACAGTCATGGTGCAGGGTGTCTGCTGCTGTCCCGTCGCAGGTTCGTGAGTGGAAGTCGAGATGGAACAGCGCGGATCTGGAAGCTCCATCAGCGGCAGCAGTGGAGGTGCCTCTTGCTCAACATGTCTGCCACTCTTCCAGGGTAAGGGGCGCTTCGTTGTTGTTCCACCAGTGTGGATATGGCTATGAGTGAAGTCTTTCCCGTGTGAAGGTTTCTCTGTGAAGACCTTTATTAAAATTGTTAGTTCTAGATTTCTGAATGCTTAAAACCGTTTCCTGCTGATGGCAAGGATATTTTCAAAATACAGCTCTTTGTCAATTTTGATGTGGTCGTTGCATTAATCACTCCTTTAAAATCCATTAATATTTATGAATAAAAATAAGATGAATAAATTCCATCAAATTTAATTTTGTCATTTGTGTACCTCCACTGACCTTGTTGCTTAACTGTATGTTGATAACTATGACAGTACAGTGTGCCTGCTGAACAAACAGGAAACCAGTGATAGTATGTTTGAACTGAGGAGGGTTACGTTACCGGACTGTAACAAAAGGAAATGGGTGGACATTTCTTCCTTTTTGCCATTTTAATGTGCAAGTAGGCCTAAATTTGTCCTCCCTCTATACCATCAGTCATGCTTGATGAGCAGAATTACAAGAGAGCTGATTTTGTGTTCTAGCAAAAGAGTTTTATTTAGTGTCAAACTGACTAAACGACACCAAACATCCAGGTCTTATTTCACTTTCATGTAGAATTTTCTTTATATTTCAATATAGTACATCACTGACATATAAATATCAGTCTGCCATTTTCAGTACATTGTGCATACTAGTGTGTGTCAGGTTGGCATCACTTAGGTTTAGCTATTTGTTTATAAGGCTGAGGAGGTCACACTCAATGCATCCAGTGTGTTCCGTATTAGAGTTAGATTTCGTTTTGAGTCTGCTTGGTTTCTTAATGGAACCAAAGCGGAAGAGTGCCGCTGGTTTGTTTTGAGCAAAAGTGACGCTGCTAACGTGTTTATCTTATTCAGCAAAGTGACAGCGAAAAGAACAATGCTGTGGGGGGGGGGGGACCATTAGCAACGTGCATTTTATTGTCATTTGTGTTGAGCAATCAATCAACTGTGTCACTATGATACAGCATATTCTGAGAGATGCAGCACTGTACTGTGTGTATGTTCTGATATCCTTTTTTTTATTCCTCTCAGTGCTGAACCAATGAGTGAAGAGGAAAGCTACTTCAAACCCAAAGTCACCATGGTAGCATGGGATCGCCATGATAATACAGTCATCACGGCTGTTAACAACCATCTCCTCAAAGTGTGGAACTCCTACACAGGGCAGCTGCTACATATCCTCAAAGTAATTGTGCACAATGTTTTTTTTTTCTTTGTGAAATATGGATATCACGTCCACCTTATTGAGCCTCCACTAGTAGACTTCATTTTAAACAGGGAGACTAACCTGAACCTGCTTTTCAGGGCCACGAGGCTGAGGTGTTTGTCCTGGAGCCGCACCCTTTTGACCCCAGGATCATCCTGTCTGCCGGCCACGATGGGAATGTCTTCATATGGGATCTGCTGCAAGGAACGAATACACAGCACTACTTCAACATGGTACACTGACACTGAGCACGATCACAACATGGCACTGCAACAGTTCTGCGACATGAACAGATGATACTGATGTAGAGACACACCACCATACACATGACAAACAGCAATAGGCAACATGGTATGAAAACTGACTTATATTTGTATATTGTGCTGAGTGTATCTCCATCACTAACATGTTTTTGAACCTGGGGTGATTTCTTGTTCCTCATCCAGATTGAGGGCCAGGGTCATGGAGCCGTTTTCGACTGCAAATTCACCCCGGATGGCCAACGCTTCGCCTGCACAGACTCCCATGGCCATCTGCTCATCTTTGGCTTCGGCAGCTCCAAGCCCTATGAGAAGGCAAGGATAAACCTAACACGCACATTTAAATCTTTCCACAAACAATGACTGACTGAAAGCCACAGTCATGTCATTCATGTACTGTAACATTAGGCGTACAGAATAAGTCTGAATAACATCACATGAATGGAACAGAAGCAGCGGGGTGAAGCCATAACTTCTCCTGCTCTCCACACAGCTTCCAGACCAGGTGTTCTTCCACACAGACTACCGACCGCTGATCCGGGACACCAACGGCTTTGTACTGGATGAACAGACGCAGCAAGCACCCCATCTCATGCCCCCGCCCTTCTTGGTGGATGTGGATGGAAACCCCCATCCACCAAGGTAGACACCGTTATAAAACAGCCACGCGCTCTTCGGTCATTAACCACGGCTTCATTTGATTTTCTCTTACTTTTCAGCCGCTCACCTTGTTTTTGCATCTATTTTTTCAATGTTTTAAAATGTCTTGACTTGATTTCCAGGTACCAGCGTCTTGTCCCAGGGCGGGAGAACATTGCTGCTGAACACCTGGTCCCTCAGCTGGGATACGTAGCCACGAGTAAGAATGGAAATAAGCACACAAATGCCTTCATTTGACCATAATTAGCCCTTTGTCAACAAAGTTACTGTTTTTATGAGTCAACTAGATTTAAATAGGCCATATTGTGCTTTTTGGGGCCATGCTTTTGTTTTCTGGTGTTTTTTTACAATAGGTTTAAATGCTTTAATGTGAAAAAGAAAGGAAAGGAAAACATTATTTTTCTCATGCTGTCCATTGCTGCCGCACAGGTTTTCTCTCTGTCTGAAACTCTGTCTTAGTTCCAGTCTTAAGTTTAAGGCCCCCCCCCCCCCCCCCGAAAACCCCAGTCTTCTCTGTTTGGTCAGCTCAGGCACCCCTCTCCGTCTTTCCCATCGGCTCTGCCAGTGTTTTTAGTTTCCAGCAAACTGCACTTATACTGTTAACATTACAGCTCTGTAACTGTGTATGGTCCGAGCAAGCTAGCTGCTGGGTGCTGATCAAAGCTGCACAGTGTTTCCAACGTGCCTCGTGCCAAGTTAAACAGGCTAACCAACAAAATAAACAGTAAGACGACATAAAATGTGGCAAAACTTAGAGCTTCCAAGTTTGAAGTCAGGTCAGCCAGTATCATGCATCCTTGAGCTTGTACCATTACTGGCCGGTGGAGTGACGTTAAAATGCACGCTCCTTTTTTCAGTTTTCCATCAAAATAGAGTTAATTAACTGGGTTTTAGCATCCTCAGATGGTGGGAGAATTGAAAACTTTTGTGTTCGTTCTTGCAGCCAACAACAGGGCACCTCCCATGCTTATCTAAGAGAAGAGTTTTCCAGTCCTTTTGGGGACATTTCCATCATTTCTAGCACAAAAAAGTGAATCGATCTCTATCCTGAGATGATGAGACTAGATAAAGACTTATGTTGGTTCTTGCAGCAGGCAACAGAGAAATTGACTGCTTTGCTCAACGTTACCCCCCACATGTTCGTATAGGAAGGGCAAACAGTGAAGTGGACCGGATGGTCACCAATATAAAGGATGGTCCCTGAGCTGGAGGTGGTGCTGTGTTACAGAGTGACGTAGATGATAAAGAACATCTGAACCATATCTTCCCTGCTATGTCTTGACAAGCGTGATCATTCACTAACCAGCACACTGTAAGTGCCTGACCAGCGACCGTCCCACTCATGCTCCCAGTCTGCCTGTTTGATGATATTTTCAGGTGATGGTGAGGTGGTGGAGCAGGTGATCAGCCAGCAGACTGCAGATCATGAGGCAGTCGCAATAAGACGCAGCAGCCTTCTGGACGAGGCCATCCGACATCTCCAGGAGCAACAGGACCGGCAGAACCAGCCTCGGCCGGAGGCAGCACCTGGGCCTGAAGCAGGGCCACAAGGGCAAGCTGAGGCACGGGGCCCGACCTTGACACCAGCGCCAAGCACACCACGCAGAGGTATCCATGCACCACCAGTGTTATACTGTATTGCTGTAGCTGACATATTGATCCATCGAGATGTTGGATGCTAGCTTTAAGATTCTCTGAAAGTAATATTTTGTTATTTTTCCCTCTTTACAGTGTCGGTGAATGATCGAGCAGAGGTGCAGTCACCCCCTAATGTGGGTCTGCGGCGCAGCGGACAGGTGGAGGGCGTCCGGCAGATGCACCAGAACGCTCCTCGTAGCCAAATGGCCACCGAGAGAGACCTGCAGGCCTGGAGACACAGGGTGGTGGTGCCTGAACTGGCACCCAGCAGCTACAGGTAGAAAGAGACCTCAGATATTAGCTTTACCGTCTGCAGTTGAAGACATGATGTGTGTCTGTGTGTGTGTGGTGATGGAGATGTATGTGCTCTATGTGATGCGTTATATTGGATTATATATCTAAAGTGACACAGTTGTGTTTTTTTAAGGTAATTTTAATATGACCTAAATGGAAATGGAACCTATTCCTATTCTGGTTGCATGGCATCATTAGCTGAAGTCATTTGCACACACAGCTGGATTTTCCTGCAAAAGGCTCTACATAGAAATCAGTCTGAGATTTAGAAATGAGATTTTACAGCATTTCTTTGATTACTGTCCCTCTTAAATGTTAAATATTATGTAAATTATTTTTCAGGGACCAGGAAGACATTCGAACAGCCAAAGGAGATGAGGAGGTTGCTCTGTACAGTACGAAGAAGAGGCGCATTATCTACAGCAGCTGTCGAGTAGGTTTCTTTTTCCTTTGTTCTGAATGGGGATCCTAAAAATGTCTTTTGTGCCTGTTTTGTGAATAGTCATTGAACAGTATGTATCATGCTTCAACTTGTCTGTAATTTGCATGTAACACTGCATTAATTAAAGGCGTAGTAATGTTATTATAACGATATAATCAGAATTGTCAGCATTTTTTGGTGCAACTGTTCCCGTGCAAATCTTTGCGCTGGTGTTGAGTCGGTCCCATCTGTCCCTTCAGGATGATTCAGACGATGAGCCTCCCACCGCGAAGCGAGCACATGGCCACGGGGACGCGCTGGAATTCATGGACTTGTCGTGTGAAGAGGGAGAGGAGACGGCAAGCTCAGAGGTACACTCTGAGGTATCGCATTCTCCACTCCTCCCTCACTTACCAAAAGTGTCATTTACAAGCACCTGAGGTCTTTTTGGCCATTTTAAGCTAAGTTTGTCTTTCGAATCCATCCAGGACAATGAATTGGACGGCAGTGAACTGGATTCCTCCAATGACGAAGAGTGGAATAGTGACAGCTCAAGGTATAAACTTTTAAAAGGGTCTCACACTCTTTGCGAATCATTCCTTGAGTTTGTTTGAACTTGTTTAGAGTACCAGATCAAAGGGTTTTCCTGAATCACAAAATCATGATGTAAACAAAAAAAAAATATTGACTTTGCTGTAAAACCTTGTGTTACTCCTTTGTGTTGTCTTAGGTGGCAATCCCCACCCATCTGGTACACCAAGCAGGTTAAAACAAGTTATTTGATTAAGTTTTTGTACTGCGTGTTTTCATATATGTGTATATATATATATATATCTTAAGGTTCTAACCATGACTGCTTTTGATTGGACAGCCACACGTCCAGCGAGTACTCGGACTGGACGGCAGATGCTGGCATCAACCTGCAGCCCTCCACCCCGCTGTCGTCACGCAAGCGAGTGCAGCGCAAACTCAGCAGCTCTGAGGAGGAGGAGGAAGAGAACGAGGAAGAAGAGGAGAAGCAGCAGAGTGATGAGGAGGAAAAACCAAGCAAGAAAAGCAAAGAGAAGGCCAAGAAAGCGAAGAACAAGTCGCCCAGGGTGAGTCGGTAAACACAGTGTAGAGAGTTTATCCTTCTGTAATCCTGATGTGAATATCAGCTGGTCAGTTACTGCCCACACTCCACTTTAACTTTTACATCTTGATGCTCCAATCAGCGTCCAAAGGCCAGACCGTCGATCAACAGAGAAGTCTCCAATGAGTTCAGACCCTCGCCGTGGATCACTGACGTCATTCCCAGAAAGTCTCCTTTTGTTCCCCAAATGGGCGATGAGGTGTGTACATTAGACAATAGAAGAGGCTCCTTACAGGACCACGAGGAGAAAAGTCACTTTCTGACCTCTGACCCTCTCTGCGTCTGTCAGGTGATCTACTTTCGGCAGGGACACGAAGCCTACGTCGAGGCCGTGAGCCGAAGCGAGCTGTACCCCATCAACCTGGACAAACAGCCCTGGAAGAAGATGGAGTTGCGGGTAAGAGAAAAAGGATGAAAGAGAAAATGTTCTCAGAAGAAGAGATTGGAAAAATACACAGAAGTGGAACACAATCTACAAAATTCCTGTTTTTTTATCTTCCAAGGACCAAGAGTTTGTGAAGATCACTGGGATCAAATATGAAGTCTGCCCTCCAACACTGTGCTGTCTGAAGCTGACTCTGATTGACCATGGCACTGGCAAAATCACAGACAAGTCGTATTCTGTCAAGTAAGCAGCTCAGTTTCATTAACAGGCTCTATTAAAAAACCACACTCAGTATTGTTGCATTTCTTCCTCCCGAGACAAAATTTAGAGGATAAAAAAATCTGTTTTTGGCTTCGATATGTTGGCTTAGTTTCTGGTACAGTAGGGTTGTGGTTTTTTTGTATGAAATGTGTTTCGTCAGAGTAGTTCAGCATCACTTTTCACACAGATGAAGCCTTCGATTTCTCTTTCACTTCCCCATTAAAGTGATCTCTCCCACAGGTATCACGACATGCCAGACGTGATTGATTTCCTCGTGTTGAGGCAAAGTTATGACGAAGCGCTCCGTAGAAACTGGCAACCAAGTAAGTTTGCACACCTTGTTAGAGACGTTCATTCGTTGCTTTGAGGTCAAGTAACATCTTGCATGTATCTGTTTCATCAATTTGAAATGCATACATGCGCACAACATTTTTTTTCCTCCTGCTCCTAAACGTGCTATCGTCTTGTCCTGTGCAGATGACAGATTCCGCTCAGTGATAGATGATGCTTGGTGGTTTGGGACCATCGTCTGTCAGGAGCCCTACCAGCCAGAATACCCTGACAGTCTCTTCCAGTGCTTCAAAGTCAGGTGGGGAACAACACATGCTGTCATGAGAAGAGAGCTGGGAGACAGACTGCTTATGATACTGTCACTGTTTGGAGCAAAGCTTTAACACTGAGAGCAGCGAGTGAAGTGATTTTATTGAATTTTAGTGAATTTATGACTGACACATTAATGAGTAAATACAAATGCAAGCAAATACTAGATTTTTACATGTTACATCTTTATTTTCCAGGACATTTGTATGCATTAACAGCCCGTCTGTCCCCTTGTGGTTATTCAGAGGCATGACAGTATCATCTCTGTGACCAGTTTAACTAATTGAGCTGAAGCAGGTGTGATTGTTGACTTTGGCAACACTTCATCTTCACAGATGGGACAACGGGGAAACAGAGAAGCTGAGCCCTTGGGACGTGGAACCTATTCCAGATGATGGTCAGTAAGACTTTCGTCTCTCTCACTGCTGTCACATCCACACACAGACAGTGTGCGGGAATCTGTTTGCAAAGCAGGGTCGATGGGGTTTCAGTGCATATTGAACGAGTGTGTCTCCGCTGTGCAGCCCAGCAACCGGAGACCGAAGGAGGCGGTATTCCTGTGACAGCAGATGAGATGAGCGAGCTGATGTACAAGCCTCTGCCGGGGGAGTGGGGGGAGAGAAGCAGGGACGAGGAGTGTGAACGCATCGTCGCTGGCATCGACCAGCTCATCACTGTTGGTGTGTGCTGAAACAGACCTTTTTTTTCTAACTCCCTCTTGTTTCCTTTCACTCAAACACTCCCTCTTTCACACGTCTGGTCACAGTTCACTCACTTTATAGGTTCCTTTAACTGTTCCCGGTTACACTGACCCACCTTCCCCTGTGTTTCTGCTACAGAGATTGCAGCTCCCTTCTCTGGTCCTGTGGACTTAGTCCAGTATCCCACTTACTGTACTGTGATCGCCTATCCCACTGACCTGGGCACCATCCGACTGCGACTCCTGAACAGGTTCTACAGGTCAGTCCCCTCCAGTCACTCCTCCCTCCACCTGCTTCATAGTGTAAGCAGGTCAAAGCATGGAAGCAAACGCACTCCTGACTGTTGGCCCCGGCTCTGCCCCTGAAATGTCTTCAGATGCTGAAATGAAATAATCTGTCTTTGGTATGGTTTGTGTATATTTACTCACCTTTGATGATCCACAGGCGCCTCTCAGCATTAATTTGGGATGCCAGGTATATTGCACATAACGCCCGCACTTTCAATGAGCCAAGAAGCAAGATTGCCCACTCTGCAAAAATCATCACAAATGTCCTCCAGAAATTTGTCAAGTACGTTTTCCTCGTTGTCTGTATGGACCAGTGTGTTTCCAAAAAAAAGAACAATCATACCCCAATTTTCAGACATTATTGTTTCAATAAATTATCTTGCACATTTTTCCTACTTTCCCAGTAATCCAGCTTGCACAGATATCATGGAAATTTACAATGCTGTGGAAGAAATGGATGATGATGATGAGGTAAGTGCCTGAATAATTAAGAGAACAGGTTAAGGAAGCCTAAATTGCCCATGAAGACTTTCAACTGAGTGTCAGGAAAGTTTTCATTATTAGTTGCAGCCAACTCTGAAATTGTGGTTTAGTTTATGATCAGATTCAAGTCATCTAAATTAGATTTCTGCCTACAGGAAGAGGACACAGAGGCCCCAGGAACATCCTCTGGACACAGACTGCGTCAGGTAAATACATACAATGAATAGATTACATAAGAGACCACCCTAATAATAAATAAATAAACAATTTCATTCATACAGCTCCTCTTCATACAGGGGTTGTAGCTCAAAGTGCTTCATGTTAAAGTGAAGAAACAAAAAAATGAATGAAAACAGGTGCAAATACTGCACGATAAAACCAAGCAATGAAGCAAATTGCAAGTACAGTTATGCTAACAGCAACAAGATGTGTAAGAGATGAGAACAATGATAGTTAAAGGCAGTGTTAAATAAATGTGTTTTCAGTTCTCGTTTAAAGATGTTGGGAGCTTGTTTCTCTTGTTGCCTCGGGAAGGAAATGCCATAATTTTGGTGCACAGTTAAAAAAAAAAAAAAAAAGGCTGAGCGGCCAATTTTCTTATTCGTGTGATAGTTTGTATTTGAAAAACCGGCAGCAGAGGATCTAAGAAGCCCCGAAGGGTTATAAAAAGACAAAGCGTTGTTAATGTAGTTCACTCCCAAACCATTAAGAGCCTTGAAAACAAGTAACAGAACTTTAAAAGCCTCGTTTAAAGCCTGGCAGCAGAGCCCTGAATGATCTGTAGTTCATCAAGGGATTCTTTAGGAAGAAAGGTGAAGAGAGCATTACAGTCTAATTTAAAACAAACACAGGAACGAGTTATTCTGCATCCTGTCTGGGTAAGAGCGGCTGCACCTTTGCAGTACTTCTTAAACGAAACAAACATTGGTTGTTTAAACTGTATCACTGATTCAACAGCAGCATGCTTCCTGATGATTTCCTCTCTCTCTCCTTGATGTGTGCAGCGCTCCGTGGAGGTGCTGCCCGACAGAGACGCCTGGAAGGAGCAGTGCAAGAATCTGCTCAACTACATATTTGAGTGTGAGGACTCGGAGCCGTTCAGGCAGCCGGTGGATCCCCAGAACTATCCGGTAAGTTAACACAAGACGAGGACGTGCTCTCAACGAAACGAAGCCAGCGTGTTTTGGAAAAGATGGAGTCTAACTCATGTCTCGTGTGCGTCTCCAGGACTACCATGACATCATCGATACACCAATGGACTTCGGCTCAGTGAAGAGGACCCTGGGGGAAGACCGCTATGAAAACCCTATAGAGCTGTGCAAAGACACACGGCTAATATTTGCCAACGCTAAAGCCTACACACCCAATAAACGCTCCAAGGTAGAGGACTTAAAGATGAACTGATCTCAGAACATAACCAGAGAAATGTAATGCCTGGAGTTCATCTTATAAAACCTGCTTTTGGTTCAAATTTTGCATTGAAACATCGTTTTTTCTGTATATTTTCACTTCGGGGTTCATGTTTTAGCTCGTCTAACTCAGCCTTTTCTGTCCCGTTGTAGATTTACAGCATGACCTTGCGGCTCTCTGCCTTCTTCGAGGAGCAAATCAGAACAATCATATCCGAGTACAAAACTGCCATCAAGAGCAGCGACAGGCTTCGCCGCAGTCAGAGGTTCCGCAAGAAAACGCAGCAACAGGATCAGCCCTCTGCTACTACAAGGTGTGTGACTCATCTGCTAAATAGCAGGAGGAACAGGATTCGTGTTTGAGTGAATCACTGGGCACAGACTCAAAAAAATACTGTTGCTAACAGTACTTGCTTGGTGCTCTTCTTATTCTAACATGAATCAATACAGATAAAATACTCAACAATAACGTGGCCCGTTAACTGTTCACGTTGACGTCTGATGAAATTCTTCTTCCCTCAAGTCAAAAGAGAGCGGCTGTAAAAACTCAGGAAAAAGTGGAGGCGACGTCAGTGACCAAATCTACCTCAGCCAAAGTGTCTGTTCCTGAGAGAGCCAGGAGGAGTCGGAGCAGCAGCTCAGGTCACAGCTCCTCTGAGGATGACTCGAAAGCTGCTTCATCAACGCCCGGTACAACACACTTTTCTCCTCTTGTCTGTTACCACGGCTTCGCTCACATAAAGCAGTCCCACTGTGTCTTCATGACGACGACGATGTAGACTGTCTCAGGACTATTATGGGAGCACTTTTAAAACTCAAAGTTGGGTTGAAATATGAAGATTTATAGTTTAACTTTTGTTTTTCACAACAAGTTCTGTCCGTCCTCTAACGTCTTCTACTGTCCCTGCAGTGGTTGAATGAACTCCCCACTGAAGTCATGACCTTGTACATTTTTCACAACAGGCTAAACCACCTTTTCTGACTCCACCTCGACACCTCATGCTCTTTGACAGATGTTTAGCTGCTTGTATGGGAGGGCTGCATTTCCTGTTCTGGATGACACCTTGCTCCTTTTTGAGTTTGAATACACTAATTATAGAGAAGTGGCTTTGGACAAAAAGAACCAAATGAATGTCATGTAAATATCTTCTTCTGTTTCAGAATCTGAAAGTGAGAGCGAGCTGAGTGAGTCGGAGGAGGAGAAACGTCCAGGTTCCTCAAGGCACCATCAACTCAGACAGAAAGCAAGACTTACAAGAAGCAACGGTGCCAAGCAGAGGAAAAAAGGTTGAGTATTTCCTGTGAAAACCCAGTTTTTAAACGTCATTCATCACGTTCAACATCACAGTCCGGAAAAAAAAAATGTTATTGTTGCCAGTTGCAGAGAGTGATAGCGAGGAGGAAGATGAAGACGACGATGAAGAAGAGGAGGAGGAATTTGACAGTGAAGGCGAAGATGGAGAGGATGGAGAGATGTCCACCCAGTCTTCAGGTCGTCGCTACCCCAGCAGGAGTAAAAACAGCAGGAGCACACGGCTGACCAGAAACAGCGCTGGTGCAGACAGGAAGCGCACAGGTAAACGCCACAGATGACTTCCGCCGCACGGGCAGCCATTTACACAAAACCCACCAGCCAACACGTTTAACATCCTACTGCACGGCTCATTTTCAGAGGGCAGAGCAGAGCTGAACGGCCACGGCAGCAGGTCGTCTCGTCGGGAGAGACGTCACAACCGCGACTCCGACAGAGCCACGTCCCAGGGCTCCGACAGGGAAGAGGAAGAGGAAGAGGAAATCACAGTGCGCAGGTCGCTCAAGAGGAAGACGGCCAGGGCGGCTGTGAATAAGATCAAACTCCTTGAGGCGTCAGATGAAGACTACGAGGAGGAGGAGAAGCCAAGAAGGAGCAGCAGCCGCCTCCGCCACACAGCTCGGGCCAGCAAACGCACCGCAGTGATCCAGAGCAGCTCAGATTCTGAGGAAGAGCCTAGAACGCAGGGTGCGCCAAAGCTTCTTTTTACTACTTTTATCACAGATACATTGATCTCAGATCTCACCTCCTTCAAATACACGTGAAACATATCTGCATTTTTATGTTTTAGGCAACATTCAGGATAGATTTTGGCTCAGTTGTGCCCTTGTCTGTCTTTCTAGCTTCTCGGGAAACAAAGGAAGCAGGCGGTGAGTCGAAGGATGAGGAGGATGGCAAAGACAGCGATGCTTCATCCTCCTCCCAGAATCAGCAGAATGGAGACGTGAGATCTAATAATCAGAGGACGTCAAGACAAGCTGCTAAGACCAAGGGAAATGGTGAGAAATGTCCTCATCTGTCATTTTCAGTTGTCACTTGCTGTGATGAAACGTTTCTGTTATCAGTTGGATTTCTTTTTTTTCTCCTTCCTCCTGCAGATACTCTGTCCCATGTAAACGGACACAGTACAAAACATCACAAGTCTGACAGCAACTCTGAGCAAGAGGAAGCTGCAGAGGAGAGTTCTGGAGATGCAGAGGAGGAGGAGGAGGAGGAGGAGGAAGAACAGGAGGCTGTGTCTCAGAAAGCCTCCAGAAGCACAGCAACCACTCCAGCCAGAAAAAAGAGGATCACAAGTGAGGAGGAGGAGGAGGAGGAGGAGGTAGAGGACACTGAACGAAGGACTACACGACACAAACCTCCTGTGAGCTCAGATGAAGAGGACAAAGACCACAGGTCTCAGAAACACCCACACCAAAACGGAAGAAATGTGGAAGAAGCCATCCACAAGAACTCTAAGAAAAAGAGTAAAGTTTCACCGTCAGAAAGCCAAGATAAACAAAAATCTGCCTCAGCTGATAAACTGGATGGTGCAGAATCAGACAACCTCTGTGATTCTCCAAAGAGATCCAGCCCACGCAAGAAAAGACTGAAAAAAGAAGAAGAACGCGACATAGAAAGCAATCACTCCAGTGAGGACTATGAGGTGGAAAGCAAGTCAAAGAGGCCCACGAGAAACAAGGGTAAATCTAAACGGCCTCAAGGCGACACCTCAGCTTCAGAGAGCTCTGAGCAGGAATACAAACCCAAGAGGAAGTCGAGGAGGAAACGCTCCACTGGCTCCTCAGACGAAGAGTCGGACAATTCAGACAATACGTCGAATAGACGGCTGAGCCTCCGAGCCCTACCAAAAAAGAAATACATCAGTGACAACTCTCTGTCTGAGGAAGACTCTGCTTCTGCGAGCCGGAGTAAACAGAGAAACGGTAACAAAACAGTCACAGCGTCAAGGGAAGACAGGAACAATAAGAGAGAGTCTCACAGATCCTCTCCCAACGAAGCCAGGAATCAGCTGTCTTCCAAGAGAAAACGTATTTACACCTCAGACTCTGAAGATGCGGAGGAGGCTGGAGAGAAGGAGCCAGTGTCCAAGAACAATAAAAATAACCAGTCAGGCTCCTCAAAGCGTCCCAAAAGGGAATCCAAACAAAAGGATGGAAACAGCAATGAGGAAGCCACCTCTTCCCAGTCAGATTCCAGCGAGGAGGAGGAGGAGGAAGAGGAGGAGGAGGAGGAGGAGGAGGAAGCTGCTGGTCATTCAGGGAGGGGGAAGAAGAATGCGAGACGGCCGAAACACAAACGGAAGGAAAGCTACAGCAGCAGCAACCACAGTTCTGACTCGGAAAGCGAGCAGTCGTCCTCAGCCTCCGAAAACTCGTTTGCCAGCTCAGGGTCCCACAGCAGTCCAAAGAGGAGAAGTCACAGACGGTCCGGGGTCGGTGAAAGGACTGCCAGCCGCCAGCTCAGGCAGCGCCGCCGACGGTCTGCCTCAGAGGAGGAGGACAGCGACGAGTCGTACAGCAAACCGCAGCGAAAGACACGCGTCAACACCCGCAACCGGGGGAAGCGCACGGTGACCTATCACGACAGCGAATAAAGGAGGTCGCGGCTGGAACTACAGGCGGAGACGTTAACTGGAGACCTTAAAGACACTTGATGGCCACGTTATGGTAGTAGCACTGGAGTCCTCGAGAGAAAATGCTGTGAATCTGTTTCATTCAGGGATATTTATATTTTCTATGAAAAACGTGTTTATAGATGTAATACAAATTCAAGCATTTGAACTGCTGGTTTTTCACAAGGATACAGAGCAAATCGCCGCCTCCCATACTGCTTGTTGTGATTTGGCCAGCAGAGTAACCATTCTGGGGAATCTTGTCAGCTTGGGTGCTATCTAATATACCTCCGTTTAATCAAGCATATTGCTGGCTTGCACTAAGATACACTGTAATGAGGTATTTCATACACTAGTTTTGCATTAGAAACTCAGGGGTCAACAAAGTTTACTGTAGTCTCAGACATGCAGTTGTTTTTTGAGCTAAGGTAGGGACAAGAAACAATTCCAGGTCGGCAGATGTCCAAGCACACTCACTGGGACAAAGCGAATCCATGTTCAGACTTTTGACTACAGCACTCCTTTGTAAATCCACACATTTAATGCTTGACTGTATTTTGAGTTGATATGAGCCAAATGGACGAATATGAATTCTTTCCCCGACACCATTTCATTTTCTGAAATTAGTTTTGTGTTGTACTCTAGTGAATAGATGTAAATACGTGATCGAGAAAGACAATGTCTGAAAGGTTTTACGATCAGTCAGTAGCAAAGCGTTTATTTAAATTGGAGCTTTTTTTATTTTTCTTTTTGTCTTTTTTTTTTTTTTTTTTTTTTTTTACATTTAACTGCATTGTCTTGCCATATGTCACAAATTGGTACCTTTTTGCCAAGTACAAGTAACCAAAAGTACTTATTGCAAAATACTGTGATTTCTCATATTGGGAAGACCTTTTATTGTTGTTCTGTGTTACCTACTTTCAGTATTAAATTCTTTTTCAGAGTTGACTTAAAACGTTTTGCCAGTCACATGGTTTAGTTTTGTTTATGGGGAGGTTTCTAAATACAGTCGCTTTATGACATTTTGCTTAATGTTTTTCGTACTACACCTTTAATAACAGATTTCACAGGAAAACTATTAACGCAATGTGGTTGTGGAGTGCAATGAATGAGTTATTCCTCCTATTAATAAAGACATCATTTCAAGGTGTATTTTGTGTTTGACTTAATCTGATCTATTGCCATCCTGAGCATGATCCACCTGTTTGTAATTCTGTATCAAGACAAATGATTTTGGTTATGTTGCCACAGATATCTGGGCTATTTGGCTAATTTGTCTCTCCATGCTGGCCTCATCAGGTTTTGGCCCATCATTCACAAAGACTGAATAGTGAGGACCAAGTGCTCTTCCAACTTAAAGCCGCAGTTAAATAAAACAATAACAGATATGCATTTTTATTGGTAGAGGTACTACTTTTTTGACATATTATAGTCTGAGTTGAGAATGTAAAATTAGGACAAAATTATTGGATATCTGCTTCCAATGAATTTATCTCAAGATTCACAGGAATAGTTCACCAATTTGGGAAGAAGACTTACAGTACGTACTGAAGTGTAGTTTTCATTATCGTTTTCAGAACATGTTGCAGGCCTGTACATAAATATCATTCCCACACGACATGTAGATATTGAGCTATGTGTTCGTTTTTGGAAAATTAGCCTGCCTTTATTGTGAAGGGCTTGGAAAATAAGTAGCTTCCGTCCTTTTTGTGTGACGTCATTGTGCATAGCTTTTCTGTGCCTTATCGCACTTTCGACTAGTTTTATTTTTTTTAAATAGTTGTTATGCGGCAACATTAGAAAAATACAACATTATCTCGTGTAATAATAATGTCAATAATAGTGACAAAACATTTTATTTGCAATGAATACGGCGTCCTTCAACACGTATTTGTATATATGTAGTGTTATTTTTCACGAAAATACCACCTGCGACAGTCGTGCAGAGATAGCCAGTGAGCTAACATGTGAGCAGTCGTGTGTAGGATTGACAGGTACGCTGCTTGACACATGAGAAAAAAAATTAAAAAACAAGTTAGCCTTTACTTTCCCTGAAGAACAAGGGTTAGAATATATGAAAGTTATTTACATTAGTTGTTTCCATTTCCGTCTCTAACGAAGAGGCTAACTGAAGCTAAGGTTTAGCATGTCCTCTGTCAGCCACTGTCAACACAACAAGCTTCAGTAGACACCAGCAGGACACACAGCAGACGTAATACAACATGTCTGCGTGTAAAAGGCTGCTTTACTTTGTAAAGCACAGAGGCTTATGGACGCATGTTCGGAGAAATGTCACAACATGGTCTCCTGTTGGAGCTGCTTTCAATACCAAAACTCAGAGGAGGCTGAACCTGTTCGAGAAAAACGGGGTTTGTATTTGTCTTCAATGTGTTGAGTGACGGCACTGCTATCAATGCGTACAGCCTCAGTAAAAATGTCATGACACCCCCTGTGTTTGTTTGTGTGTGTGTGTGTGTGTGTGTGTGTGTGTGTGTGTGACCTCTGCTTACAGGGCTTGTTTGGAGTGCCAGAGCTCAGCTGTCCTGCAGGCTTCCAGGTAGCCACAAAGGCAGCTCTCATCAACACTGAGCGTCTGGTGGAGAAGGCTTGTTCTTGTCCTCCAGGCGTTGAGACAGTCCAGTCTTTTGACCAGCTCTCAGATGGTTTGTGTAAAGTGGCTGATCTGGTGAGTTCAACACCCGAAATGTGCAAAAGCTTTGTATTGTAACAGGCCAATGATATGATTAAGGTGTCATCATGTCATAGATACCATACAGTATGGATATTCATGTCATACAGCATTAGTACCCAGGTAGCTGTGCCACGGTGAGAACAGTGTACCAGAAAGAGCCTGAAATAGAACAAAATACAATAGAACAAACTTTGTTTTCCCACCAGGCCATGAAATACGTCTTTGTGTTACCAGTGATGACAAAAGATGCATTAACAGAATCCAAAACACCAAACACAACACATCAGTAATATATAAGCAAAATGAATGAAAGTCCTGCTATGGCCATATTTTAGTTTGGTCAGTCCATGATATCAATTATCATACAACAGATTCCTGATATATCTTTCTCTTCACCAGAGGTGTCCCACAGCAAACACATCACCTCAAAGTCAGAGTTCAGCATCTGATGAAAGCGAACGCCACATCACAGTTTCTGACCGCGGCGCCTGAACCTGTGCTGCTGCCTCTGACTCATTTATTTTGCGTTGCATGCTTCTTGTGCTCTTTGTAGAGTTGTAAGTAAATTGCGGTCTTCCTTCCTTCAACAGGCAGACTTTGTAAAAGTAGCACATCCAGATCCAAAGTTTCGTGAGGCTGCAGAGAAGGCCTGCATAGAGATTGGCACAGTTGTGGAGAAGTAAGAGGAAATATTTATTGATCTCACCTTAATGAACACACGTTCAGCTTATGATTGAAAAGAAAACGCGGTGCATTATACTGCTTACAAAACTGAGATAATGCTCAAAAGTCATGTTCCTGCATGCAGACCATGAGTGGCATTCGATAGATGTTCAGGTTTGCTGTTGTATGTTTCAGGCTGAACACTAATGTTGAGTTATGCCAAAGCCTAAAAAAACTGCTCAACAACCCGGACTTGGCTCAGCTGGACCCTGATACACGGTAATTTTGCTGTCATCTTATTTAGCACACACTCTGTTGTAGGCGTCTGAAATACGTGTTGAGGCTGCTGTGTGAATGTAGGATTTATTGTTTATCTCTTTCCACAATCATATCAAAATCGAATGACAAGATCTTGTCCAATGACGATGAGTTACTGACGTATTTCTGCCTTTCCAGACGAGTGGCGGAGCTGTTCATGTTCGACTTTGAAATCAGTGGAATTCATCTGGATGACAAACTGGTGAGATGATGGTGACGTGTGGTTTCTCCAGCTTCACAGTAGCCTGTGAAACACCAACGCGAACAAACAAGTTATCAGTGATAAAGAATGACCACATCAATAGCACATGTTTTAATATAGCACTCCCCTGTACAGTGTGAGGTGTTTACTGCACGTGCTGCTGTTCTCTCTGCAGAGGAAAGAGGCAGTCGCCCTTCACGTGAAGCTGTTGGATCTAAACAACGAGTTTCTGGTGGGCTCTCACCTGCCCAACAGGATCGCGAGGTCCTCCATTCCTGAGCATCTGCACGTGCAATTTGCAAGTGAAGGAAGCTTCATCCAAATTGGGGGATTACATGCAGATTCCCCCGATGACTTGGTATGTGCTTTATTTGGTCTGAGTCACTGCGACATTTCACCCTTTTGCTCAGCAGGTGGCGCCTCTCCCACGTAACAGCTCATAGGGTTGGGATGTGAGGGCAGGTTGAAAATGATAGCAGCCTACTCTGTCCTGATCAGTAAACAGATCCCTTTCAGAATGAGTTTTGACAGCGTTCTTGTTAATGACATTAGCAGATTACTTGTTCTGCCCCTTTAATGCTGTGCCTCTCTTTAAATGCCATGTTGTGTCTGTCCTCTTCTTCTCTAGGTACGAGAGATTGCCTACAGGATTTACCTCTATCCAAATGCAGATCTGATGGAGTGTCTGGAGGAGCTGCTGAAATGTAGATACAAACTGGCCAAGCTGGTGGGCTACGAGTCGTACGGACACAGAGCCCTAAAGGGGACGATGGCAAAGACACCGGGTTAATATGTCTCTTTGCTTCAGTTCATGGTGATCATCAGTCTGTGATGTCACTGAATGGTTTGATGGAGAGAGTGTGAAAAGAGTCATTTTGTATTTGTATTATCTTTATATAATGATTTTACTCCGGAGGCCAGATAATTCTCATTTTAGAGGTTTAATACAAGCTGAAGACATTTCCTTTTCCATTTCTGCACATTTGGAAATGAGTCTCAGGTAGTTTAACATGCTGCAACCTGATTTTTCTTGACCTTTGCAGAGACGGTGATGAGCTTCCTTCAGTTGTTAACAGACAAACTGTCAGACAGGTACAGTCTACTTTTAACAGCTTTTGTCCAACGTGAAAAAAATGACAGATCCAATATTCAATGTACGTGGTTGAATCATGACCTGATTTAAGTTGTCTAAAGACTGGTGTGTCATTAAATATAGTAAGTCAGTGCTTCCCTTTATAGTTGAACATGAGTTGATGGGACGGCATGCTGTACAGATGGCCACATTTCCTGAAATGAGTGACCGACAGACTTCCTGACTCTTACAGGCTTTGATTAGTTCTTGTCATGTTTCCATTGTTGATTCAAGGTCACAAGCTGTTTGTGTTGTTTGCATCCCCCCCCCCCCCCCCCCCCCCATGTAAAGACAGTGGGGTAAAGACTGGAGTGAATGTCTGAAGTCAATCAGTGTTTTTCGTCTTTTTGTCTCACAGAACAGCCCAAGACTTTAAGATGATGAGAGACATGAAGAAAAAACTGAACCCTCGTAACTCGGTGAGTAACTTTTCACATATTAGGGTATTGTCGTGTCCTTTGTTTGATGTCACATGTAAATAAAACACTCCCGGTGTGATGTTGCAGGAGCTCATGCCATGGGATCATCCGTTCCTCAGCGGTGTCTTGCGCGCTGAAAGGTGAGTAGCTGATATCTAATGAAACACATTTTTCAGCCTGCCGTCATTTGATAAAGTCATCTCGATCAGTATCTTTGTGCTGGTTTTAGGTGTTTGTAATGTCATATTCCACCTTGGTGTAAGTTGTTGTTGTTGGGTCCCAGCTCATCCTCAGGTGTCAGCTGTTACAAAAGGTGTTAAGGGAGAAGCATGGGAGTTGTCTAAGTGTTCTAAGTGTACAAAAGGATCTGGTATAATCGACCTCTCCTGCTTCAGCCTGTTGATTTTCTTTTTTAGTCTTTGTTGCAGTGGCGTTTAATGTTTGGCCCTTAATCCCAGTGCTTTTAGGCCCGGCATTACTTACTCTATGGTCCTCCATACAGCATTGCCAGTGAGTTCCACTGCAGTTTCCAGCGTCGACATTTGACACGTGGCTGCATTGTTTGGTAAAATTGTTCCTCCTGAACATGAAGGGCTACACATTTTTTCTCATCTATTTGAGACCTCAACCCCGACGCCACGTCACTGAAACCCGTTTGTCATTTCAGACCCATTCAGACAGTGATCATCTTTGTCCTTCAGTAACTCCATCTGCAGAATCCAAGCTGCCACTTTCTGACTTCAGCTATTATTATTAGTCCCTTTGAGTGTCTCCAACTTTTTACAGATGTCTGTTCTTAATGAACTGCACTTTTCCTTCCCAGCACTCACCAGAGACTAATAACATGACTGGCCAAATGTTCCAGAGAAGTTTTAAGCAAATCTTTATGGCTGACATTATAGATCCCTCATGTGTCCTTTGGATTTAAGCAGCCACCACATTGTGTGTGTGTGTGTGTGTGTGTGTGTGTGTGTGTTACCATGTGCTGGTGACTGTTCCCAGAGCCTCTGAGGAGGAGTGGATCCTCGTCTTTCTCCTGCTACCACAAATGTTCTTCTCCTGTTCGTGGTCTGGGGCTCTGCTAGTAGGCAGGAGATGCTCCAAGAAATTTAGGATGCAGGCTGATTGCATTAAGAAACGGTTTCCCCAGAGCTGCTTCTGTTTCCTGCTACACAAGTTTGCACAGACACACAGACACACACACACATACACACATATACAGGCATATAGACCCTAACTCTTTTAATGTGTCTTACAAACACTTGTCACTGTGTTGTGCTTTTTCTCTCAATCACTCACTCAATCATTTTCTCTTTATCTCTGCTTTTCCATCAGTAGCTCTTTGAACTGGAAGGTCTTCAAACCGTATTGAAATGGGCCACAGATGTGTGTGTGTGTGTATTACTCATGTTTTGGGGACATAAATCTGCTTATGCAGTCACATTGTGGGGACTTACCTTCCTTAATGAGGATAAAAAGCAAGTCTCCACAATGTAAATCATTAAATTTTAGGGTGAATAGTTGGGTTAGGGTTGGAAAAGTAGTGGTTATGGTTCAGGTAAATCTCCAGGAAATGAATCTAATGTGTGTGCGTGCATGCCTATGTGGTAATCAGAGCCGTGCTCAGCAGCAGTCTGTTATTCGTCACTGATAATACACTAGATGTGGTGTTCAGCCTAAACAAGTGTTTTGGTTTGGTGAGCTTTATCTGGAGTGCCTTACAGCAGCATGGGTGGCCCAAGGACAAGAAGAACCCACCCTGAGCCCTGAGCCCTGAGCCCTGAGCCCTGAGCCCCGGCAGTCTTGTGGCAATAATGTGCTCAATTCAAATAGGCTGATAATTGTGATGCCTCAAAATTAACTTTGTGTGCATTAAGTCTGCAATCAGAAGAGCCTCTGGGGACATTTATCCTCTGTCTGTTTGAAATAGTCTGACACTCCCCTCATTCTACTTCCAGATAAAGGGTAAATCTTGAGTCACGTAAGGTTTTTTATTATGATAATCAGGGTGCAGGTTCAACAACTTCCTCTGAGGGACAAATGATCCATTCCTCTGTTGTGGTTTATGTTTTGCTCATGGCAGGTACAACATAGAGCCCAGTCTGTACAGTCCGTACCTGTCTCTGGGCGCCTGTATGGAGGGTTTGAACAACCTCTTCACTCAGCTGTACGGCGTGTCCCTCATGTCTGAACACCCCGTCGCTGGAGAGGTCTGGAGCGAGGATGTCCGCAAACTGGTAAATGTCACTAATGGCGCGGAGTGTCTGGGCTTGTACTGGTTCTTGGTGCTAATGAGCCGCCAGTGCCTCTTTATGTTATGGGATATGATTGGATGTATGTTGTTGGGTGAAGCTTGCTTCACGTGCTTTAAATACTGTATGTGTGCTTTAATGTTTATGTCTTTGTGTGCGTTCCCAGGCTGTGGTACATGAGACAGAGGGACTGTTGGGATATATCTACTGTGACTTTTTCCACCGCTCAGATAAACCTCATCAGGTGTGCATACACACACTCATCTACACAGTTTTTACAGGCTCATGTTGGTTTCTCCTCTGAAAATGGGGCTATCTGTATTTTAAGATGGTCTTTTTATGTTACTCATCTCTTTTCTGTTCTCTGTTCAGTTTTCAGATCAAATATTCTTTATTGGCATAACAGAATAGAAGGTAATGAGACCAGACAAATTAAAAATTAATAACTTCTCTCTGATCTCGCCTCCTCCTCCTCCTCCTCCCAGGACTGTCACTTCACCATCCGTGGCGGCCGCTGGTGCCAGGAGACGGATCAGTACCAGCTTCCAGTTGTGGTGCTGATGCTGAGTCTGCCCCAGCCCACCAAGAGCGCCCCCACCCTGCTCACTCCGGGCATGATGGAGAACCTCTTCCATGAAATGGGGCACGCCATGCACTCCATGCTGGGGCGCACGCGCTACCAGCATGTGACAGGTGAGCAGATTTACATAGAAATGACAAGCAGCCAAAAAGCATGATGGAGCCAGGGCTGTACACATGACATTCAGGAGCTCCAGCAAAGGAAAGACAAAGCACAATGTGGTGTGAGGTGATCCATGTTTGACATTTTATGGGTCTGTATCTTAAAGTGGCGGCTATGCGCTTCATAAAATGTCTCTAGTTAGAATCATGTTATTACTATGCTGCAACCATCCACCAGGGGGGTGTCATGTCGTCCTCCTGTGTTGATACTGAGCTGTAGGTTATTCACTGCTGTATGGCAAATTGAAAATAAAGGGTAAATCTAATTACATGTAAAAGGATAGCTGCAGATTATCTTTGACTACCAAAGCTGTCATTCGGAGCTGTTTCACCTGTCATATAAAGTTGATGGATATGTTCCCTCGTAGTTCAAGCTCTCCGCAGTGTTTGTTTTACACTAATAACAGTATTCATTAACTCAACTTCAGACTGTTTCTATAGTCGATATCGTGTTTACACCAGTTTAGACGTGCTAAAGCTCACAACAGCTGCATTGCTACTAGCCTAATGCGATCTTATTCACTTTTCATATCAGATGTTGCACATGATATTACATTTAAACGTGTGGATGGTCAAAGGGACGTACAGTATTTGAAGCCTGAAGTCAATATACAATTCTGTTTTTTTTCTGGGTGATATCAATACCTGATTCCCTCAATGCACCACAAACCTCATGAGTTCTTAAGAACAGTCCTCATGAGATGCACAGAGCGAGCGCCGTGTCTGCACTGTCTGTGCATTGACCCGCACAGGAAGAATGAAGAAGGCCACACCATCCTGTGTTTACATTTTTTGGTCTTCCATCTAAGCTCTGACATCTCTCCTCCAGGAACCAGATGTGCGACTGACTTTGCTGAAGTCCCCTCAATCCTCATGGAGTACTTTGCCACTGACTATAGAGTCATCAGCCAGTTTGCACGGCATTATGAGACCGGACAGGTACACCCAAACCATCAGAATAAAGAGCTGTGTGAAGACTATGCAGTAAAAAGCATTACTCAGTGGTTGTAGAGAGATATTTCAGTAATATTAAACAGACAGTTTACTCTGTCTTTGTTGCCGTCTGCTCAGCCTCTGCCTGAGAGCATGGTGGCTCGCCTCTGTGAGTCGAAGAAGGTGTGCGGAGCTGCAGACACTCAGCTGCAGGTACGACCTCACACACATCACTTACAAACACAGATAAAAGTTTCACTTTTACCTGTATGTGTGTGATGTGTCCTGTGATGAACAATCCTTCTTTCATAAAATTGAGTTTGTCACATATTGTGGGTTAAATTATGAAACCAAATGATCTTTTTTACCTTGTCAAAGGCTGCAGGTTTTGTGCTTATATGTGTGATTACATAGTTACTTTGGACAGTTGTGACTTTTTATTTCTTAAAAAACTACTCAGCACACTTAAATGTCCAGACTGTGTTTATTATCTCTTGATACTCAGTCTGTGCGTTTGCAGATTTTCTATGCTGTCTTGGACCAGATCTACCACAGCAAACCTCAGAACCGCTCCACCACAGACATCCTGAGGGAGATGCAGCAGAAATTCTACGGCCTGCCTTATACGCCCAACACGGTACGTTCCCAGCTGCCTTTGTGCTGTGCAACACACCGCCTTTGGCTTAGTGTCTCTGGAGCAGCTCGTCTCTGTAAGACTGCACCTTTGGGTCGATTACAGGATTTGAGGTTGATGATAATTTGGGGCAAGTTCTTTTGTTACTGCTCAGTTGATCACAAATGTGACTGAGGAATCCTTGTTGCTCTCTTTTCCCTTCCTCCCTCTCCTCCTCTCTGGTTTTATATCTTTTACCCAGGCACAGCAGCGTTTAAGGGATTAAAGCCTTTTTTTTTTTTTTGAAGCCCTGGTAAAATAACAAAGCAGAGGTATACTTTGAATGAGCCCTCCCTGGGGGAAATATTTGAAACTCTTCCTCCTGGTCCTTTAATGAAAAAAGCTCTCTCTTTACCCCGCTTTTTGCAGATGTGGGCGAGGGGATGAGGCCAGGAGGGAGAAGGGAATCAAGAACACAGTCATAATTTAGCCAGGAATGGCCTTCATAGAGCATTTACTCGGGGCTATAATTATGTGGGGTGCCATCAGGAATAGAGATTACAGAACTGCTGTATATTCTCCTAAAACGTCAGCGTCCCGGCCAGCGTTGCTCCTTACTGGAGTCCTCCCACTCTTCTGCCCTGCTTTGTAGCTCCCTCTCCAGAGATTGTGGTTTATGTTATATAGTTTCCCACTGTCGCAGTCGTTCCCCTTCAACGTTTCAAACCACACTGAGAGCTCTAACAGACACTTTCGCCTCGGCGTGCACAGCTAACCACAGCAGGATCGTTTTCCCTCATTTGAACTCCGCTGAAACTGAGGATGATTGCAGCGCTTAGGTTTCTTGAATTGGATCATCACTGGATCAGAGCAAGTGAAAACAGATTTGTTTAGATCCTTCAATGACAGACTTAAACTTGTTTTCTTTTTTAAGATTGCCCTCTGTGTCTCTCTCTGTTCGCCCGTCCTCGTGGAAACACGGCTCAGGAAAAGTTTCCACATTAAAGTGAACATTTGAGTGGCTAATAGGTTACGGAGAGCCCCAGATTATAAACATTAGGGTGATACTGACATGTGTATAGTTTATAGAGCAGGGCTATCATTTCCCGCTGAGCGCAGAGAGAGAGCATCAGCTGTGAGTAACACAGACCACATGCTTGCTCTTGAGCCGAAGATAATATTTGGAAATAAATGGCAGAAAGCAAGATGCTCTGCTGGCTGTGTTGACATTTCTTGAATCTGTGATTCTTGGCCTGAACGATTTGGGGCCATGTGGTTGCTCCTCTTCTAACCAAGCTCAAGCACATATAATCCACGTTCTCCTGTGAAAGTTGCACCTCAGCATCACAAACAAAACCCTACAAGTTGAGTTTAGAAAGAACAAAAAAATGTCTTTTATCTCTCAAGAGGAGCAGAGAAAAAAGCCCAAGCTGACTTTGTCTCCTTTGTGTGTAAGGATCAAAAGGATATCACCGACATGTCACCCGCTCGCACTCGCTCACAACAGTTTATCATTTGATGTGAGGCGGAGGGATTGGAGACAAAGAGGAGCTTGGAAGTCTGAAAATCATTTTCCTGGCACGTTGTGACGAGCGTTTGAATCTCAGCAAAGACTCAGACAGCAGATCAAACTGCTCTTCAGTAGCTGCTTAATTGTTTCTTGAACATCAGCAGCCATCAACCAAAGTCAGAAAAACAGTCAACTCAAACAGTCTGCTGGCTTTCTCATCGCTTTCAAATTCAAAGTAAGCAACCAAAGAAAGCACAAAACTGCTGTCTTTTGACTTTTTTTTCAATAAAACAATTCATTTTGTTTTAATGCGTCAGAATAATCCTTTGTCAGCCTGTTCTGATCTTCCGTTTCATATGAATCTGAATGAACTCCAAACAGCTAAAACAGATTTCTAACTTACACGACCCAAAGCGCCGTATCGCTGCTGCGTTCAGCTGACAAAGCAAACTCGGTCAGCTGCAGCTTGCCCATGCCTCTCTGAGCCAGAGCTCCTCTCAGGAGTGCTATTTACTCTTATTAAAGTCACTGCGGCCCAGAAGAGTCTCGTCAAGCCGACACTTTGGAGCTTAAGCATTTTTAACGCTGTTGGACCACCCGGATCAGAGCAGGGCTCTGTCCCATTACACTGAAGATGAGCAGCCCCCATTTTAAGCTCTCAAACAGCTGTTTCAAAGTTTAGTACACTTTGTCATCCAGCAACATCATTTTGAAGGCATTTCTCAGGAAAGTGCATGTTATGTGCAGTTTTTATACTGTCTACCTCTGACCTTAGTATTTTCTAGTCAAATGTAGATGCAGAGACAAAGATTAGGATGCCGCAGTACCATCCTGAGAGCATAATCCAAACTGAAGAGGCAGACTTTTAATCGAATTTTAGAAAATCATTGTCATAGTTTCTTAAAGTATACCGTGCCTTATAAAAGTATGTGCTCCGCTCTCCCTTTAAAGTGAGATCTCCATCTCAGTGAGTCTTACCAGATTAAAGCTGCAATAGTCAGTATTTTTGGATAAACAATAGATCACATGACTATGGGTAAAGTGAAAGGGGCTGCTTTGTAGTGACAAACCCACAGTGAATTATCACCTGACACTGCTGTTCCTCTTATCTCTATGGAGGTCTTTAGCATCTTCTAATTCACTGTTTTTGTTTTATGGCCCACAGCTTTACTGCTTACTGTCGTTTTTTTTCCCTCTGCACCAGCAGGAGACAAAGTTAGTGACTAGCTGGTGAACATAGTGGAACATTTAGCAGCTTCATAGCCAGAGATATCCCCCTGGAGGTTAAATAAGGGTTATGTATATAAATGCAAAGTGAATATCAGGGTTAAATTCATCAGGTGGACATAAATAACGCTTCAAATATATGTTACCTCATAGCTGCTGCTCTTGTAAAGTTAGGTATAATAACTTTATAAGGTGACAATATGTTAGCGTTGTGTTCACAGCTTGTTTCTTTTGCTGCCAAGTGGCCAAAAAAATCCAATTAAATGCAGGATTAGAAACAGCATTCTGCTTTTTAAGCTTATTCTCATGATCAAAAGTTGCAGAGATTGAAGTCACCGTAATCACCATGTACAGTAAAATGCACCTTTTTCTCTCTATCTGGTGCTGAAGCATCTGTGTACAAACACAGTACATACAGTAAGTCGTCTACATCCTTTGATTCAGTTTGAGTATAAATCATTAACATGCTTAGAGTTATCATTATTTTTTATGTGGAGGTAGAGAGAGGAGTCTGCAGTCTGTTATGGTTTTGTTAACTGTGACAGCTGCCGTCTTCTCTAAATGGCTGAATGTTTGAGTGTTTGCCAGCTGAATTCCCCAGAGTCCCCGTTTGCAGAGATCATAAAAGAGCTCGTCTTTATAGATATGGAGAGGGGCCCCCTCAGGCCACTGCAGGGAGAACAGAGCAGAGGAGAAGGGGGCTTTCTTCCATTTAGGAATTTCCATGTGTTGTCCTTTAAAGAAGGAGCCGGCAGGTTTGTTGGAGGAAAGGTGTATTTATTCCATCAATATGATGACGTCAGGAAAGACTTCAGAAGCAATTGAAACGTTTCTTTAATTGATTCCCACTTCAGTTTATTTGCAGTGTCAAAACTAAAACTGGCAGGAGGTTGGCTCTGATTGAGCCGTGGTCATGGGACAGCTTCTGTGACGCCCGCCCCCTCCCACGCTGCTCACTCTCCACACACACTGTATCCAACAAATGCACAACATTTTTCATTTTATCAGCCTTAATAGAAAGAGATGGAAGGTGAAGGTGGTAATGTTGTGGCTTCATTTTTTACATTTCCTCTACAGGCCTGGCAGCTGAGATTCAGCCACCTGATTGGTTATGGAGCCAAGTACTACTCCTACCTCATGTCCCGCGCCGTGGCCTCCATGGTGTGGAAACAGTGCTTCCTTCAGGATCCTTTAAACAGGTGAGACAGCTGCTTGCTTGCTGGGGCCTTATGAAATGTCTTTTAATGTCTTCCAGCGTCCTTTTTTTTTTTTTTTTTCTTTTGAGCACATTTTGTCATCAGAAAGCGTCTAATCATGTGGTGGATGAATACAGTTTCAACCGCTCAAGAAGAAAAGTTAAAAAATATGATGGTTATCAGTGAATTTGATGTAACACAACACTGCACAGCTTCCATATGCAGCTGGAACGCACTGGGGGAGCAGGTCTGATGGAGGTTACTATCATGCATTTTACTATTGATTCTGTTTTTATTTCACGATTCCGTCTGTGTTTTCTGAACTGTGGAAATTGAGGTTACAAATTCAATAACAAACTATGAAATAGAGCAGGCAGAGAAAGAGCCAGAACATGGAAATCACTGATTTAACCACTGCGTTTGACAATGAAGGTGTCCGACAGTAGAAACCACGAGGCCACGAGCTTCGCTGAGAAGTTATCAATCACTCATTCAGCTCCTGTACTTCAGTGTCCACAGAGACATGAGATCTGCTTTGATAAACCCACAGCCTTGACTCTCTCTTCAGTCATTTGTACTCTTGTGTTCATGGGGGGAGAGTTAATTAACTGGTGTAAAGGCACATAAACCTGTTTTGTGTTTAGCACGCTGAGACAGATGCCTCTTGACAGGCCGCCTTGTCTGGACACTGTTAAAGTCTCTACCGCCTGACATTGAATATGACATTAATATGAAGCCCACGCTGGCTTGGCAGGTGCCTGCTGTAATTCACAGACTCCCACCAGCATCCACACTACCAGACCCTCCCTTATCACAAGTGTTTGCCCCTGGACGAAGCACAAAGGCTTTATTTTGAAAAACGACCCTATCTCCATTGAGTGGAGCCCTGCAGTGTTTTCCCTCTGCCTCTCTTTTCGTTCTGCTCTTTCCCTTTGCTGTCTCTCTGTTTTTATGTCTTCCCTTTCCCTCTGAGATTGTTTTAGTTCCACCTGCACTTGTCAGATCTCTGGTTCCTGTCACCTGTCTGCTGTGAACAGGCAGCTTAGGAGACTTGGCCCTGGGGTCCCAGGAGGGCTGACAGGGGAGAATACAGGTGTCTGTAACCGAATCTCTGTCTCTTCTGTGTTTGTCTATCGTTTGGTCAGGGACATGGGTGAGCGTTACCGCCGGGAGATGCTGGCCCATGGAGGAGCTAAGGAGCCCATGCTGATGGTGGAAGGTATTTCATCACGTCTATCCTCTTTTTTTTTTTTTTTTTTCCGACCCAAATGTTGAAGGAATCTTTTCACTTTCACCCATGAAAGTCAGCAAAGCACTTTATTTTATCACCAGGTCATCTGAAAATGCAGCTTTTAGGCCTCAGGTCCCCCTCCACTATTTTCGTACTCCAGGCTGACCTTTTGACCCCACGGCCTTCAGTCGTCCCACCTTGCACAGTATCACAGTTTCAGAGCTTTAGGATTCCCCAGAGTTCATCTCCAGGTTTCCTTCAGTGTAGGATTTGCAGTGTCAGTCCATTGGCTTCTGCTTATTGATATTTCCATACCAGGTGTGTCAGGGAAAAGTTCAAATGCCCAGCTATTGAGCATAAATAACCATTGGCCATGGTGAATGATGGGACTTTCCAGTCAAACCAGAAAATAACATACATTATTTTTGGGGTTGATTTTGCAAAGGAAGGATTGTCAGTCAACTGTAATAATTTTGTGCAACTAGTAATATATCTACTAAGTAAGATTGACAGGATTCCTCGAGGGCCATTACAGCCCTTTAACCTCACAGGTGAAGTATTGTGTTGCATCACCTGATCACCTGGAAGCTTGAGTTTGTCATCAGGTTGAAGCAGCTGTGAGTCCATTAGTCAGGCTGTAGCTGTAGGTGCTCACAGCTGCTGCTGCTGTTGTGGTTTGGCCCGCTCTGTGCATCTGCTCCCACAGTGACACATATTTACCAGTTTGCCACACCTCCCAAGGTTTCTTATCTTTGTTTACATGAGCTTTGTGAACCCAGAGACGGAGCCAGTCCTGCTGTGGTAGGCTGCTGTAGCATAAATCGTTGAATCAGCTTCGTCTGGCAGCCATTCACGCTCGTCCAGCCCTTTTCTGAGGTCATTTATTTGATCTGCTCTAAAAGCATGTTTACTAAATGACATTATGCTGCTTTTTTTAAGCACAGACTAAATGCAGGAGGCAGGAAACACAGACATGGATGATTATGGGTTTGAAAGCTAAAAACTGCTGACTCTGTAGGACTGAAACACAGACTGGCGTGTAACCACTTCAATCAGCTGCATTTTTTAGCCATGCTAGCCATGTTGATCCAGACTGAAATATGTCAACAACTATTGGATAGATTAAGAAGCAATTTTGACTTTCATGATCCTCAGAGGAAGACTCCTACTGATTTGGTGATCGCCTGACTTTGCCACCATCAGGTTCATGTTTGTGTTTTGTATTTTTGACATGTCTCAGCAACTGTTGGGCAGACTGCCGTGAAGTTTAGTCCAGACATTTGTGTACCTCTCAGGATGAATTATATTTGGTGATCCTCTGACTTTTCGTCGAACACCATCCTCACGTAAAAATTTCTCTTTGTCCAATACTTTAATGACATTCCCATCAGCCTCAGCTGTACTTTGTGTTTAGTGCTAATCAGGAAGTGTTAGCATGCTAACTCACTAAAGTAAGAGTGGTGAACATGATAAACAATTTACCTACTAAACATTAGCGTGCTAGCATTGCCACTGTGAGTATGTTAACACGCTGATGTTAGCATTTAGCTCAATGCACCAATGTGCCACCTCACAGAGCCACTAACATGACTTTGAGCTCTTAGTCCTGTTTGGCTTTGTTCTGGTGTGTCTTTTGGTTTTTCTCCAAATTTGTAACCATCAAAGTGTAATTAATCAACTTATGTGCTTCCAGCAGAGGCTGTGGCAAATAGAAAACGACTTCCTCCCGTTGTCCTCTGCCTTCTCTTTATCTTCCCATTACTTCCTCCTTCGTGGAGCAGTCACTGTGGCATGTCTGGACAGGACAACAGAAGAGGAGGTGAGAGGAGGGAGAAGAGAGAGGGAGTAGTAATATCAGGTGACATTTGGGAGTGTACTGTAAATCTCTCCCTCAGGGTCACCTCCTCCCTGCTCCTTTGGATTGTCCTTCTGACAGCTCCAACCAGGGCTGCACCCAGCCTCTGAAATTACAACCACCAACAGATCAGATCCTGGTTATTAAATCTACTGACCAATTAACTGTTGTTGAACTGACAGTATTTGCTTTTATGGCTCCCTTTGAAGTGAATGCTACTCTAATTATAGGCCAAGGCCCTGTGTGCACCATGGTTATCAGGGTCATATTGATCCCTCTGGCTGTCTTTCCCAGCCATAAGTCATTGTTCAAGCCTGTAAAAATGTGTGCTATGGAATAATACTTAACCAAAATAAATTCATGTTATAACAGAAAATGCAGATCAAATTAAAAGAGCCTTGAAATGACACGATGTGTAGTTCCAGTTTCACATATTTAGCAGTTTTCTCTAATACAGTTTACAGTGCAGTTTCACTTTGTGCACCAGCATTCATGACCTGATTTATTTTTATTCTTATTTATGATCATCTCAAGCATCTTTCTTCCTTTCTTTCTTTCTTTCCTTCTGTCTTTCATAATCATAAAATGTATTCCATGTCTGGAGAAATGCTCAAACTAAGGTAAAACATCTCCACATTTTGAAAGGACACTCATCCAGCAGCCTTGCCATTTTGATGGCTACATATGTCCTCATAATTTACTTTAGCATCATGAAAGCCGTAGTCAGAGTTATAAAACTGCATCAGCGCATGTGCTGAAACATTTAGCTTTCCACCATTATTTGCTATGGGGTTGAGAGGTTCATAGCGACCATCTTGAATTCCTATTGGGGAATGGAAAAGGATTTTGAAGAGAATAAGAAGGGCTCTTTTATGTCTAAAGCAGTATTTAGGCCAGAAGAGACCACAAGACTAGAGGAAGGACACAGGATCCAGATCCAACCCATTACACATAATCCTTTCAAACAAAACCCCTTGTAAATGGAGGTGTGTAACATTTCCCTGCTATCCCCTTCAGCGAGGTGGTAGAGGGGGCACAAGGGCACACAGGGAACCGGAGCAGGCCCAGCAAGGCTAATCAGAGGCCAGTCTTTATCTGCGTGGCTCCCTGCCCGCTACTGGATGTTTCCCAGGAAAAGACGGTGTTGAAATGTAAACCCAGGCATTAAATCCAGGGCAGCAGCATCAGGACTGAGTGAGCGAGTCAGAGGGAAAGTGAGAGTAAGAGGGAAGTGAAAGGTGATCGACTGACTGAAGTGAAGCTCGGCTCCTGCTACAGAGAGGGCTTTCATGGCCCAGACGGTTCCCATAGCCCCGACCGCTGAGCACAGAAAATGGATCTACTTGGACTCGGTGGCCGAGTCCCAGGACCCTGATAGTTCTTTGTCCAGATGCAGCCTGACTGAGTAGTTCTTATGACTGCGTGCATAGTCGCTAATAAACCCCAAGAGCGCAGTGGTCTGCACAGTCCCACAGCACATTTGTGACAATGATGTATGGTTCTGTCAGAACAGGAGGAGAAGATTGGATTTCACACCTCAGATGTGAAGCTGCAAAATAATTAATATCATTTTATAGCCTTTACTTAAAAACAGACATGATAGGTAATGAAAATAATCTTTTTAGTGGTCGATACAGCCCAGGTTCAGAGGGAGGTGTCTTGTCCTTGACTGAGTGCCTTTCTATGACCGCAGCGCCTTGAAGAAAAAAGTCATGAAAGTCCTGGAACATTTGAAGAAATACTCATCATCGCTGCAGACACAGATGGCAATTCTTTGTAGCTTTTGTGTGATGGAAATCCAACCAAGCGGATGAATTTCAAATAAATATGGCAGTTGCAGAAATGCATGCTGACATGCTGATGTTTAGCGGGTGTAATATTTATCATATTCAGTTAATTCATCATGCCAGCTTTTGCTAGTTAGCGCTGAAAACAAAGCAGAGCTGAGACTGATGGGAATGTCTGCAGTGTTGCAGGCATTTGGCCATAAACCAAGTTACCAGAGAAATTAAATTTTTATAGAGGGAAGTCACCAAAGTTATTACAATTCACCCTTAGGGCGACATGAATAGCTTCACCAAATTTCATGGCAATCTATCCAGAAGTTGTCAGAATATTTCACTTCAAAGCACAAGAATGAAGCTCATGGTGGCACAAGAGGAAAAGTCAGTGGATCATCAAAGTCAGTAGGATTCATCCTCTGACGCCCATGAATGTCACAATTATATACAATAATGGACACACTGCTTGCATGGCGAACCACCTTTTTGCATATACCATTAGATCTGAGGTCCATACTTTTTATAGTCTCACTGTGGACATTAGGTTGCATAAATCTGATTTCTGCTTTTTGATGCAGATTAATTTCATGCTGGTTTAGATGGAGATTTTTTCGTACATTTAAACAAAATTGAAGTTTTTTTTGTTTGTTTGTTTTGTTAAGGCACGTACCCAACAGCTTCCCAGTGCAATGTTTGTCATCACCCTTGTCGTTCTTGCATTCTGTGCCTGTCTTAAGTGCTGTTTGTAGAAGAAGCTTCCTGAACTTCAAAGGTGTAATTACAGAGGCAGCGAGCCTCAGGTTTGCCTCCAGGTTTAACAGAGGTAACTGCTTTTCACACCTCAACATGTTTCGAATGGTTAGGAGCTGCGGCTGAACAGCTACTGAAGCACGCAGAAATGTGTTTTGAAATGCGTGAGCATCAAATCTGGTCTGATAGAGCTGCATGAATATCGTTTCATGCACATACTGGGAATATGACGCCAGAGAGGTAATGAAGTCGAGGCTGAAGTGAGCTGTGAGCTGCAGTTTGTTCACATTTTAAACGTGAAACGTGGCATACCGCGGCTTGCTCCAAGTTGCAAGTGGGTGTAATTGGCCTATAAAAGCAGCCAATTAAATCATGAAAGAACAGAACATAGCCAAGCCCATGGGACTGGGATCAATAGCTCTTATAAAACAACCAGTTTCAGCTAAGCCTTTGAGCGGTTAAAGACACTTGCTGGCAGTGCTGATCAGTGCTCATGGAGGAGAATACAGGTACAAATAAAAGTGTTGCACTTACTTTCAGGGAGCCTAGAAATGAATATAATGTGTTTAAAAGAAACGCTGTGCTACTCAACTAATAATGAAAATTAAACCCATATTGTATATAACATTTTTTAGAAGAATGTCGGTCATCAGACAGTTTACTCGCATTTTCTTTATCTGTGACAGAAAAACTCTTTGTAGGCGGTGACTCAGATGTTTGATAAGTTCAGCCAGCAGTAGCTGCAGCCTGGGCAGCAATTCTGAAGGATTTCTGCTGAGCTCTTGTCCCTTGAGCTGTCATTAGCGAGGCTCAGAGCTGTTAGCCAGCCACAAAGGTCTTCATTTGACTGATACCCATCGCCCACCACCCTTTGACTAAATAAATGATTCTGTGCAAGCTGTGTATGTTCTCCTGTGAGAGATAAAGCTCTGTTTACTTGAAGGAATTTATTTTCTCTTTGAATGTATGTAAGCGCAATTGGAGAAAAATATTAGGGCTTCCTTTAGCGATCAGAGGGCGATCACTTGGATTTACATGTTTAGACGTTTTTGAAGCGAGTGGAAATAGTGGAAAAGCCAAGAGCTGCGTTTAAGTTCGCTGTCTGTATAAAGTGAGTTTCCATTCCTCAATGGAAAGAATTCTCTCTGATCTGTATTGAGAAAATAACTATTTCAGACTAGAAGATGAAGTAGAGCTGAAGGAGAGGGTCTGTGATTCGAACATACCCACACCAGCCTTGAAAAACTGGGCAGGCGTAGAGAATGAGTGGTGCACTTTCCTTCCCCAACAAGTGCTCCTGAAGCACCCTCGAGCAAAGATACTCCACCGCCAATAGCTCCGGTGGGGCTGTTCAGCGGCCAGCGTGTGTGCCTAACTGCAAGGCAGGATTTGGCTGAAAAGGTGCGTTCTTAATCAGCAATTTGTCATCGAGAAAGAGCCACTGTTTAATTTCAAAATAGTTCGTTCGTGATGTGTCTGCCATTTTACACTAACTCTGCTGGCCAAATTGGCGAACGCTGCAGGCCCTGAGATGGCTGTAATGGGTAGGATCCTCGTCCCTCAATGGTTCTGTCAGTGCCATTATGAGGGGAAATGGAAACTCTTAAATCCGAGATGACTCACATGGCAAAGCCCCTGTCCTAAGGCTTTCCGTACAATGGACACAAAGCACAGCTTATGTTTAGTTTGGCTCTGGTTTTCCTCTGTGCGTCGCCAAAGCTGAGCGTATATCTCTGCCCACTGTAATGCTGTCAAGCATGTGGGGAAACCGGTACTGTATCTGTGCTGCGGTGCGGTCCTGTCGTTGTCATGTGGCTACTTTTCGGGACATGTTGCTGCTGCAAATGTCTGAGCACCACAAATATAATTCTAATCACCTCACCGTTGTGTTTGGGTGGAGGAGGAAATCTCTAAACCTGAACAAATAAAACTGGTTCCATGATGAATACTGCTGAGTGTAAGTGTTTGTCCATGGAATGAGTAATGCCGTCCAAATTAATCCACTGTCTTGGTTTTTATGATTGTAGAAGTCGAGGGCTTTCTAAACACATCGCTGTGATTCATACTGTCGTTGACCCTGCCTGGACTCCATCATTTCTCTGCGTGGTGCAGTGCTTACCTTCTCATAGTGCACTGATTGTACGCCGCCGCTCTGTTTTGTCAGACTCGGCTCCACCTCCTTGTGTGCGCGTATAAAAGCAGCCTCTCAGATCAGATACTCCTCCGCTGTGTTGTTATGACTTTGAGTTTATCTGTGCATTCCTCTCAAACTCTCCCAGGGATCTGGGCTGAGAAAAGACTCACTCTTCACCGCGTATTGTTGCGCCCCTCTTCATCTACTGTCGGCCGCCGTGTGAGACCCAGGTGCTGACACCCCGAGCTGCTGGTGATGAGAAGCCGGCGAGGGCGCTATTGTTTACCTGACTTTACCCTTTCCATCTCGCCCTCTCTTTCTCTCCCCTCCTCCTCTCCCTCCTCCTCTCTCATCACTCTTGTCAAGTTAACTTTGCTTGTTTAACACACTAACCTGTGGCAGGCGAGGCTCCAGACATCAGATCCCTGCCTGCATACACGGTCAGGAAATGACATCTGTTAGAGAAAGTGCCGCTGACGCTGCAGACAGAGTTTGGAGAGCTCAGATTGTAGCTGAGCTCACAGCTGCGTCTGAACCATGTAAACAAGTGTCATGTCAGAACATGTGTGTACCTGTGCGCCTGTCTCTTACAATTACACTGGTGTCGTGACAGGGGAGGGGACTACCTCTGGCAACTGAAAAGATTTATGAAAGGACCAGTAAAATATCTCATCCACATGTCATTGTTACCAACCATGTATTTTGGTATCGGTCAGATCCCTGAGTTTTTTTCACCTAAACAGAGTGTTTCTCTTGGTCACCTGTCAGTGGCGACACAGGACACACCAGATGAGAGAGTGAGGAAGTTAGTCGGTGAACGTGACTAAACATAACATGAATAACATTTTAATACATTGTTTCATATATGCCACGTTTGGTAAAACACTCTAATTGATACATTATTACATCTTCTGTATCGTTTAAGTGAGATTTTACCCCAATTCTTAAAGTCTCTGCTTGTCCAATAGTTACTTACTAGAAAAAAAAAAGCATTCAGCATGTTCCCTTTGTCATTGTGAGCATGTTAGCGCTCTGCTGTTAGCATTTTAGTACAGAGCCGTCAGTATCAGAGTCTGCTGCTTGAAGTACATCCACTCAAAAATGGATTTTTCTTCTTGTTCCTCCAGTTTAACGTGCGTGCAGAATGATACATGTGCAGGGTTTGACAGTAGAAAGTGGAAAGTTTGTCGGGGCTCATTGAAATTACAGTTGTAAGAGACAGACCTATGAGCATAATTTGACATCAAATCCATATCAGACACAAATTATTACTCAAATCAGAGTATTTTCTATGTGTCTTAAAACATGTCTGGAGGGGATCTTTAATTTGAACTCTTAAAAATCTTTTATATTTCAAATGGATTGATCCCTTCCTCACGTTTGTTTGCTGTCTCCTGGCTTCGAAATGAGCGAGTATTAAATAATCATGATTACAACGTACAGTCGTATGTTGACATGAACAGCTGGTAAAATACAGTAACACTATACATTGATAGCTGTGGGTGTAAAGAAATTCAGTAAACTTGATTTTGCGCAGTTGCTCAATTTAAATGTGCTGATAAAGGCTTCGAGGGTCTGGAAATTTTTGGTTTAGGTACCTTGAAATTGCTTGAAAAGTGCTTGAATTTTACTCTTAAAAACACTGATGTCCCATGTGTATATCTATGTCCCCTTTCACCTCCGACACCATGACGTCATCTTGGACTGAAATCCAGGATTGAAATTACAATACTTAAGCACTTTTCTATGACAGTTGTGTAAATTGTATTTCCTTACAATGCCAGCTCTCTGACGATGGATTTAAGTGCAACTTGATAAGCTGGCTTCAATATCCTCCCTATTAACGCCTTTTAATGCATCTTGAGCTGCTCATACCATTTTGGTCTCAGCTTTAAAGGGGCCGTCAGACGTCAACGTTGGTCACAGCAACAACATCCCGCAGCTCTTTAATTAGGCCTGTCATTTATGGTTGGAAATCATGGCTTTCATGTGGCTGCCTTTTTCCCAGGGATGCAGGGGCCTTGTGGTTGTGGTGTGTTTGGGGACCCCTGTATGTTGGTATCATCTTGTAGCCAAAGGGCAGGGTGCAACTGGTGGGTAAGAGGAGATGATAATCCCTTCTCTGGTGCTGTCAGGCAAGGCCATTCACTGCAGGCCGGGCCAAACCTGCAGTCAGCGTCTACCTGCTGAGCCAGTTTCGGGATGGCAGCGACCGAGGCTCCCCGTGCACGTCCGTGTGTGTTCGAGCATCCTTATCTTGCTGTGCGTGTCCGTGCGTTCAGGATCGCTGTGTGAAACTCTTTGCCTCTCAGTTCATGTGTGCCTGTGCAGACATGCTTGTGTTTGAGTGTGTGCGCGTTGGAGGTGACCGACGCAGGAAAGAGGGGGAGGGGGAGAGCGCCTATTTACATTGGCAGCTACACAAGGGGAAATGAACTGACTTCAAAGCGGGCGTGCAGCTGAATTGTAAAGTGAGCGAGGGAGTCCTCCACGCATGAGCTGGCAGACAGGCTCTCAAAACACAGGCAGACATTCCCAGGGCCTGCTCGCCGGCTGCACACTCATATTTGCTCTAGGGCACTGCTCACAGGCTGGTGTATCCACAGTGTATGAGTGTGTGACATCCCATTTAAAGCACTATAAATGTGGATACCAGGATGCCTTTTGTGAAAGGCAGGAGTGGAAGATGTTGAGAACTTCATGGCCGTGTTTTACGACATGCAGTGTGTTGGGTCATATCACCATCTGAGGCCTGTTGAAGGTATCTACAGAGCTGTTCTCTGAGTTTCTGTGCAAGAAGGAGAATGTGTGAGGGGGCAGAACAAATGTCTTTAATGATTGGATATAATACATTTATACTAACCTTAGATTTTTACTCATTGGAATGAAACTTTGCCCTGACTAAACACGTGAAAATACAAGATGGAAATGTTGAAAATACATTATACTCGTTATGAGGACATTGCAGGGGAGCTGCAATTAGAGCAGAAGTCTCAGGAGTGGCAGCCTGTACCCATAAATATAATTGGATTTTAGCTTAATTCGGGATAAGAAATAGCACGCGCTTCAAAAGATTCCTTAACTTTTTTGGTTTTGTTGGGTTTTTTTGCCTCAGAGTGTCTGTTTTGTAAAACCACTGCAGTGGCTTTGTCTTAAATGTTCCATAAAAGCTGCACGTTTCCTGTCAGAATGAGGTGAGTTGGAGTGAGAGAAAATAGCCAGAGCTCTTTCCTTCCCAGAGACAGACGTGCGGTGGACACACGCCCTAAAACCTGCTGCTTTGTGTTTTTGTGTGGCAGGAATGCTGCAGAGACGACCCACCATTGAGGACTTTGTGGATGCACTGGTGTCTGAGCTCAACCCCAACTTTGAGACCTTCATCATGGACTCTGAAAGCTGAAAGTCGCCCCATGGCAGCACGGAAAACCGACTTGAACCTTTACAAGGCAAAGAGAGCACTGGTGATGCTGGGCTGAACGGTGAAAGACCTGGTCCGTCTGTCTGGAAATGAAGTGTCAGCATTTTATATATTGCTGTCTCTCTTAAAGTCACATTGACTTATTTGATATATTTGGCTAATTCTGCTGTTAATATAAGGTAATATGGTGAGAATAAAAGAGTTGCTACCAAACCCTCCTCATTATGTCTAAATATTGATTGCTGATTGTCCCATTCAGACACTTCCTGATGCTCTGGACTCCCATGTGTCAGCATGCATGACTCCACAGTAACAGACTCATACTGTTGGTTTAATATCATAAAAACATTTTGAGTTTCTACATGAGCTTTTTGTGTCAGCACTGAACTTTAAAATTAAGACAATGTGCTCTAATGTAACATCCCTATAACTTTCTATTAATATATTTCAATAAAGTTCAGATGTTTGTGTTTTTCATCATTTGATTTGCTTTTATTCTCATTAATTCATTCATCCCACAGCTAGTTTCCCCCATTAAACATCCCTTTTCAGCTCACACACCAGCACAACTTTGTTTTTTCCTGATCAAATCAGCGTGAGGAAGAATACTTAATCTGCTCTTCCTGTCATGTGCTCATTGTTTAGGCTTTAAATTAATACCGCTCCATCTGTTTTGTCTGTCAGGAGCTTTGAGGGGGAAGGAGGAGGAGGAGGAGGAGGAGGAGGAGGAGGAGGAGGAGGAGGAGGAGGTCAGAGAGACAAATCCAGCACTTTGTGCCATGAGATTTCAGTCAGTGTGGTCATATGATATGATATAGATGGTCTGTTGTAGCAGAGTGTAGAACCACAAGTCAGCTGTATTAATATGGAAAGTTAGTATATGCTATTTTAAAAGTACAGTACTTTTACTTCACACTGTGCTAAAGCTCCTCAAACATCACATTAAAGCAGAGCCTCTTGCAGCCTGGTTTCTAAAGGCGTTTTTCACAGTTCATACAATCTGCTCCACAGACTGTGTGTTTCAACAGATGCGAGCAGCTGCTCCCTGCAACAATGTCCTTGCTTGCCGAGCTCCGATATGAGACCCGAGGCAGGCAGCGAGGAGCAGCTCTGCACGGTTATTGAAGGTGTGAACACGCCATCGGAGAGAGAGACAGCGAGCTGGGTGGCTCGAACCACACGGGCCGCAACACAGTCTCCAACATGACTCTACTGTCATTTCAGGTGTTTTTTAACGTTCCTGATCTATTTCCAGTTGAACCCGAGGCATTTTTATATCAGCACAGACTGTGGCTGCACTTCAGTTGAACTTAGTGTTCATGATTGTGTTCATAGGGATTCATTAGACTTGAAGGGGCTCTCCATCAATTTTACACATCACAATAAACAGGAGTACTATTCACCCAGTGGAAAACAGATTTACTGACAGGTGTTCCTATTATTTTGACCACCCAGGTTTTATCTGTGAGGCTAAACTCATAGAATGCTTGTTTTGTCTGACTCTTGTGGTTTTTTGCCACCGAGAGATTAAAAAGTTATCAAAATAGTTGGAAACTTATCAAGTTTATTTGTTGATCGGGTAATCATGCCAACTCTAGAGTTGCATCATGGGAAGTGTAGGATTCAGCGTTTTTTGGAGCTAAAAGCCAACTTGAGACAGCCAGGATATGTCAGTCGATTGTGAAACATTGTTTATGCATGAGTGTCTGTGGAGGAGTGTTCATAAATGGCTTGATTTAATGAACTGAGTGAATATAAATGTCAGTAAGTTCGTAAACTTGTTCAAGTGGTTTATTTACAAAGAAAAAAAAAATGTGGAAGTGACCATTCACAACCATCAACACTATAACTGGGGGCAGAAAGGCAAACATATTGTCAGTCATGTCTATGTTACAAAAATATTGACCTATTTAATATTTTACAGTATCTACAGCACAGTTATCACTTTAAACATTCCTCGTCTTAACTTGTTCCGTATCATCAAGATTGTCTTCAATGTGCAACACAATCACACTTTTCTTCACGCCTCTAATTTTACAACTTTTACACACAAAAGCTTCATAACACCAGCTGCTAGATCAGCGGTACACTTTACGTTCTCCTACATGTGAAGATGCGAGACATTCTCAAAGCGGCGCAGAGGCTCATTTTGATTCACTTTGCTCCGCGGTATCAAGTCAATACTCCTCGACCTTTGAACTTCATTCAGTTTCACCTTCTGGGCCAGCAAGTTCACATTATGTGTGTGTGTGTGTGTGTGTGTGTGTGTGTGTGTGTGTGTGTGTGTGTGTGTGTGTGTGTGTGTGTGTGTGTGTGTGTGTGTGTGTGTGTATGCCTTTGCCCGCATGCTTTGCTTTTCCTCAGCAGTGCTTTTGTTTGCATGTATGTACATATTCTGTTTGGACCCTTTGACGAGGGGCTCCGAGGTCAGCGGCAGGCATTTCAAAGGGGCGGCGCGACCACACTTGAGAGTGGCTGCTGCTCGTCTGTGTGTGTGTGTGTGTGGGGGGGGGGGGGCTAGAGAGTAATCTGATATGGGATCTGGCCGCGGCTGTTGTTGAGTTCGGGGTGGTTCAAGGTTGGAACACGAGCCAAAGAAATCCATGTCATCCTGGAAAGAGAGCAGGAAGAGGAACACAGACACGCAGTGATTAGTAACGGATCTACCCGGAGCCAGCCAGGGGCCGACATAAAACAGGATAGTCTTGTCTACATCAAAGAGCTCTCGGCTTCTTTTACCAGCTGCTCTTCATGGACACACACGCACAGCAACGTCCCAAGAGGAGCCCGATGTGTTGCGAAACAATGGTTACAGGAAAACTACATGCAGCAGTTTGATTGATCTCTGATTTACTCTGTTAACATCTGATGAAATTAATAGTGTAATATGTATTTTGTGTGTGTTTTCGGTTGGTTCTTTGTAGTTTGCTCTCACATACTTCCCTCTTTGCTTGACACTCCTAAGAATCAGCGAAGCGTTTAGCAGTTTGCTTTGAGGCAACTCATCTGAAATCCTACAGGAGTGTCTTAACACACCTTTCGAAACATGCATGAGGAAAACTGATGCACATCCAGGGACGTGATGAGCAAACCATAGGGCCTCAGTAGAAATACGTGTGCAGTTTTGTGTCTTGAAAATGAAAATAGTGCAAAATAATCTATCGGTTTATGGAGTTTTGCAGTGGGAGCAATGTGTCAGCTCACCTTCCTGACCAGGGGAGTGCTGTTTGGGAAGAAGTGCATCTGTCACAGTGTCACTGTAGCTCTGCCTGACCCTCTCAGGTGAATTCTCCCTTGATCTGCACCCTTCTTCCTCCTCATCATCCTCCTCCTCTTCGACTACCTCCGGCCTCCCTGCAGGCTCGGCGTTGCACTGCGGCAGCCCCAAACCCTCTGCGGGCTCTGAAGCCGCTCTCGTGCCACCGTCCTCTTTGCAGACAGACTCTGGGCGTCCTCCCAGCTGCGTCAGGGCGCCCTCCTCATCCTGGTTTGTGTTTCTGGGGAGCCGAATAAAGACAGCTGTTATCACCATGAATGTTCACAGCCACACCCTGCGGCCTTTCATTTCTATGTGAAGTGCCTTTGTTGTCAGAGCATCAAAGAGTCTAATTAACCACATGAAATTATGTCTACAGCAACAGAGCTGTTATGGGTTTAGCTGCCTGCTGCTCCCAGGTTTGCTGTTGGCGTACCTACCAATCACTAGCTGATGGAGAATGACGTTATGTGAAGTTCACACTGAAGTACGTTCCATAACCGTCGTCTATATGTCGAGCAACATGTTACATAATTTCATTGCAAAGGCATGCAATTGTGTATATAACTGTACTTTTATTTTGTTTGTTGAGTGGCTGTAAAGGTTCAGGGCAGTCAGCAAACATCTTTGTGCCAACATTGTCGAGTTTTATAGTCATTTCCTCTCTGGGCTGAAAACTGTTTGCAGTCATGGTGTTCACCAAACACCGTGTCGTGTTCAGTGGTAATGTAGTACATGTAATATGTACAGGTGGGATATTCTTTAAAAGGGAAGAAAAATGAGGCAACACTTTATATTAAGGTGAACATATTCAACATTAAATAGCTGCTTATTAACATGGATATTAGTAGCTTATTGGCTCTTTCTTACTCATTATAAAGCACTTATAAAGCAGCCTTAGGCTGGGGGTTAGGGTTATTAAGTGTTAGCGTTAGGTTATTTAGATTGTAATTCATGGACAACAGTTTCCTTACTCACTATCAGTAAGCAGTAATTAGGAGGTTATTGAGGGAAATCTCTTTGTGAATGATGAAGTAGTTGTACAATATGGTCCTACAGAAAAAAGCATTGATAAGTGTTTTATAACGAGCCAATATGTTTTAACATTAATGCTAATAAACAAATAGTTAATGGTGAATATATTTACCTACATTTACTTTATAATATAAAGTGTTCTCTAAAATTCTTACGAATTAAAAATGTCAGTCACAGTTTTGTGTCTGTTCGTCCTCATCAACGATCCTCACCCGTCACTGAGGCTCATCTGGGACTGGAAGGGACTGTTGTCGTGGCTGCGACCCAGACTGCAACTCTCATCACAGCACAGAGATGGGATCAGGTGGACTGGACCTGAAAATCACACACATACATATATAATGTATGTAATGAGGCCACTCTATGGTCCATCACTGAAGTTGGAACACAATACTTTCCTTACAGTCATCAGTGGTTTGATACCAAAACACAGCTGTAGTGTAAAATCTCTTTAGTCTGAAGCACAACCTACCACAGGTGTGTCCGGGGCCCAGGTGGCACTGGCAGCAGGGCCTCTGAGGGAAGTCATGGAGCCAGCGCGGGTCCAGGCAGGACAGCTCTGCTCCACTGTAGGGACAATCCTGGGACCTGAGAGAGGCCGCTGAGGACACATGTTGGAGACAATCAACCACTGATACACACACAACAACCATGACCCAGTGCAGAGGTGTTCTACTGGTCCCACTTTAATAATAATAAGATATAATCTAAGAAATTAATGGTTAATTTGTTTACTAATGCTCCATAGATCAGCCAGAAGCCATTAAAAAGAACAGCTTTCAGGTTGCGAGGTTGTGAAAAAACTTGGATGGATTTTCATATTACCAAACAAAAGGGATAAACAGCAGCCAAGAAAATTTTCACACGCTGGCAACACACACTTTGGTTCTATTAATGGCTTATAAAGCATGACTGAAAGACATATTAACCATCTATGAAGCTCTTTATAAAGGAATGCTTTATTAATTTTATAGAAAAAATGCTTCTTCCCTATTAAGAATAACAACGGAGCCCAGTCTGGAGTTTGTTTTACTGTGTGTGTGTGTGTGTGTGTGTGTGTGTGTGTGTGTGTGTGTGTGTGTAATTGCTGCTGTCAGGTGAAGTCCTCGCAGCTCTGGTTGTGATGTTTATCTGACTGAACTTACATGCTCTCTTATGTGTTGGGAAATGCCGAACAACCCTCGGGTCCATGAGGCCGATTAAAATTCCTTTGTATAATTTCAAAAACAACTGTGTTAGCGTTTTGTAGCAGCTTGGGTGAAGGGTGGGGTGCGTGTTTGTGCTGAGTGAAACTACTGGCAGAATATTTCACTTCACACTGTCACAGTGAGAAAAACACAGAGCTGGTAACGCCTTGGTAACTTGTACCACACTCTTTGTTTCAGACGAGCTTACCGGGGAAACGTGATGTCATTAATTCTTTGCCTCAGGATGTTTCACATACTCAAACACTTTTGGCCTCGAGAATGCTCCTCATTATACAAGTTCCCACAAATATGCAACATCGGGGTTTAATAAGGCTTAACACTGGAGATCACAACTGAGAGATGAACTGGCACCGTGTTTGTGTAGTTAACAAAAAAGCGATGAAATCATGCTCATCCAAATGTATGTGATCTTTAACTTATGAAGGGATGCATCAGTGGAGCTCACAAACATTGATGCATTAAAAGTTCGGTGTTGTAACCTCTGCAGTGCACTGGGAAATGAAAAAAAGACTGCACACAAGCGAGTGGCACATTTGGGATTACTTATCACCATGTCTGTCTGATGACTGAATGTTGTGGAGTACATGGTGAAGCATGAGCTTCTTGATGAGAGGACAAAATGTACTGGAGATTCATTGGCTGTGCGTTGAAATGCCTGCACCTGCAAGGGGGTTCAAAGTTCAGCGCTCACCACATAGAACCACATGCAACCCCTGGCTTGTGAAAAACACACTGCCTCCATAGAAAGCAGTTGCAGTGGTGCATAAAAAGTCTTTCTAGTGTTAAAATGTGAGCCTAACTGTAGGCCTCTGCATTGGTCTGGACTGCATACATTGCACCAACGCACCACTAATTAGTAAAATGCTTCAAAGAAGCCCCTAACGCTCCGGCTCTTTTTTACCACGCTCCGCTTTCTCTGCATCTACTGAATGCACCTGTCCTGATTTCAGACACACACTGAAAAGGTGAAGTGCAGATACTCACCGCTGGGCTTCTTCTCCAGCAGCTGTCTCTTGCAGTAGATGACACAGAGGACCAGCAGGGCCAGCAGCACGGTGGCCAGAGCGCTGCAGATGACCGCGGCCAGGGCCATGTCCCGCGGGCTGGTCACCACCGCAGGTAGCGGCACCAGGTTCACTCGCCCGCTGCCTGTGAGAGGACACAGAGGATGTTTATTATAGCTGAATGACGCAAATGATTCTTTGATTGACCACATGACTGTATGATTGATATGATCACATGGTTTAGGTCATGAGTGGCTTTAACATATTAGACCAGAGTAAACAACCTAAATTGAGAGTTTTAAGACACAACAACGTATCTCTCACGAATAGCGGCTGTGAAAAAGACAGGAGATAACACATGTGCAGTTACTTCATACTATCCGACACTCCTCAGCCAATCAGAATCAGGTAACGTGAGACAATTTATCCCTTTTTGCCTTGAGCCAGTGATCTCTTTGCTGAAGTCTAATGAAATAAGCAGAGGAGTTCAAAGACAAAGTGCCTGTGGTGGATTCTCTCTTTATCTGCCTCTGTCTCCTTCCCCCCAGAAGATGATTTACAGACATTTCACCCCCCATCTGCCCCCAGGCTCGCTCACATGCTAATCACTCAGCCCAGAAATCAGGAGGCAGACATGCTGGTCAGGCTTTTGAACTGGGTCAGATACGAGTGTGTTCCCAACTGGGTGAAATGATGCGAAGGAAAGGTGCTTCAAAGCTCCCTTCCTTCTCTCCTTCAGCATAGGGACCAACCAAAGACATAGGACGTCATTTTTTAACTTCTGTGTGTCATTGTGTGTGTGGGGTTGAGCTGTGTGCACATGCACAGATTTCACGATTAAGCTGCTGTGAAACAGCTCTCCTCCTGCCTGAGGGGAAGCGTGATGTCACCACGTGCCCCGCCTTCAGGACCCCTTCACGCTCTCATATAAACACATTTGGCCTCGAGAATGCTGCTCAGCGTTATACAAGTTCTCACAAACACAGAACATCAGGGTTTAATACGGCTTAACGCGAGACATCACAACGTAAGACAGATGTCCTGGCACTCGGGTGTGAAAAATCTGGCTTCGGCTACATGTAATTATCCTTTCAAGCGCTCATCAGAGATAAAGGCACAATAGCCGATTCACATGTAAACAAAAGAGCAACGAAATTCAAAACACAACTGGTGCCTTCAATCACTCTCACATGTTTAAAAAAGAAAAAAGACAAGTATGAGTTGTCCACATTTTCTGATCCTGTCTAAAGCTGCATTACTTGATCTTTATTTTTTTTGGCCGCTTGGAAGCAGTAGAACAAGTTGTAAACAACGCATTATAAAGTTGCCTGTTGACAGCATGTCTAGCAGCCATTGGTCACCTTAAGCGTTCATGTGGAGTCATGTGTGTGTCCACCTGATAAATGTAAGCCCAGTATTCTCTCTCTTTTAGCTGTTTTTTTATGGTCTCTATCGAACAAACTACTGGCCCTTTAAAGGACCAGTGTGTAGGATTTAGGCCTTTAGTGGTGAGGTTGCAGATTGCAACCAACAGAACATCCCTCGCCTCACCCTTCCCTACAGCGGCCTCTAAAACCGTGAAAAACCAGAAAGTTGCTCTCTACAACCAGTTTGGTTTGTCCATTCTGGATTAAAAACACACTTCTTATCTTCAGGTACACACAAATGAAAACTTATTAATATTAGATTCCATTATTGCCAATAGATCCCGCTAAATCCTCCACACTGAACCTTTAACATAGTAACACAATCACAGTAATGCAGTGAAACATACTCTGAGGGGGAAAATACCATTCAGATGAATCCCTCACATTCCAGCGGAGGAGACATCACTCAGTGTTCGGGAGAATCACTGGTGTGTCTAATTACTCGACAGTCTCTGATAGGTGACATGAAATTTCCAACGAAAACAACTCCACTTGTCTGGGATCGTCCGAGCGAGCACCAAGTCCTTCTATTTCTGACTACAGCTTGAGACTGAACCGTGACGTGAACAAATCGTGCGGCTTTCTGGATTTACCCGGGAGTTATTGAGCTCTAAACATCTGCAGCAGCACATTAGTGATCCTCCGCAGCTGTTCATCACACACAAATTGTATACAAAGACACGGTGACTTTCCAGACATCCTGTGCGATAACTGAAAGATCAGGGAGCTGCGTTACATCAGCATGAGCTGCACGTCCTCACATGACAGCCTCTCCGGAGTGTAGCTTTAACAGGGATTGGAGAACAAACAGTAGCACGCCTGGATTCTCAAAGTGACTGGCATTTCTCTCTGAGGCTAGGTACATAAGGCTTAACATAATCGCCTCTGATCATTATCGGCGATCAAACACAATTTTCCTGATCAATGCATGTGTGATAGAGAGGGCATGGGTGGGACAACAGTAGGAGTACGCTGCTGTGACACCGCGGGACGACTTCACAACACATGGGAAGAAAAGAAACAGCAAATAAAATGAATGAGTTTTTGTTTGAGAAAATCTTTTTCAGCCAGGCCCGCTGTTTGCTTTTCAGCACATTAATCATAAAGGGAACTGGTTTGAACCTTTTCACATCCAAGAGCTCTTTGTTATGCAATGTAAACATTACTTTAGCTTTGGCAGTTTTTTTATTCAGTCAGACGGGGGATAAGGGTATTTTAACATTCCTTCTGAGGGGAAAGAAAAGATAAAAAAAAAAAAAAAAAAAAATCCTCAAAGCAGCGCTTCCACACTTAGTTTGACCCAGAGGGCACAATAAAGGATACAAGCACAGAAAAGCCCATAATGCCAAAAACATATTGCTCGTTAATAAAAGAAACTGCTACATTTCAGTGCCAGATCTTAAAAAACTGTTCCAGCTGCCAACAACAAGACAGCTAAAATCACTAGAGCTGCTCTGAATAATTTATAGAGGGATATTTCTATTGAAAAGCTCCGAGTACAATTAGGCTGCTAAGTTTTTAACACAAGTGAACATTCGTAAATTAAAACAACAGTAAACTGGATCTAAAAATATGGTGTCGTGTTTCTCAGGATGACACGCCTCCATGATTTGTATTCGCGTTTGAGACTCACAATGAGCCTTCAGAGCAGGGATCGACATAATAATCTTCGCACACATGTAAACTGAAGTGTATTGACCATCGTGTTTACATGTGGTCGGCGCTGTCAAGATCGAATTGGACTCATTCAAGGTGGGCATCATCTGCCCCGCAGCACAAAGGCAGCCTGTTATCAGAGGCCCAGCAGCTGCAGCGAACGCAGATAAACACTGGTCCATTGAAGAGACCTCACCTGCCGATATTATCTCCACACAAACCCGACCAATAAACCGCAGCCTTTCATAGACTCCCCGCCTGTTGACTTTATGCAAAGCCACATACTTGAAATAAAAGGAGCTCTTCTTTACACCTCAGACGGATCTTTGCCGTTTGTCTGTGTTCTTTTAAGAGGCTCTTCAGGAGGACTGGGCTCACGGTGAAGAGACGACTGCATGCGATAAGCAAACCTTTGAGTCCCTCCAGGAACACGCTCTTTATTTGGTGTCTGCAGTCAGTCGTTTGACTAACATGAGCAACTTCTGAACACATTCAAAAAGCGCATGTAATTCAGGGAACACTGTATATAAACAAGGGACTTAATCTGTTCACTCTGGCTTTCAAAGATGTAACAGCTTAGACGCCTTGTTGATTTGATGCCATTTCAGGCAGAATATGTAATGTTTGAGTTTATGTGCATCTTATCATCTGTTTGTGATCATGACTCCCTCTTTTCAGCCAAAGTCTGAGAGCATCTGGTGCAAATATTCTGCACGAAAACACCTTCACGGGAGCTCATTTTAAACTTCTGGTGCCTACGACCTCGCATCTCTCGGGGAGCATTATTAAAGGAGCTGTAACAGACAACATATTGAATCGCCTTCTTTGCTTTCTTTGAGACTGAGACTGGATACGTCTGCTGGGATGATTTATAGCATCCAAAATGGTGACACCCACGGTGTCGTGTTTGTTTTAAAACACTTCATAATCATCACTACTTGTAATGTGGCAACACCAAGCATCATTATGCTGCGAGGCTGTGGTTCGATAATTGCGTGATGACTTGATTAAGACAGCAGTGAGGATAAACGGATCATTCCAGCTGCTGACATCTGAGTGGCACTGTGAACAGGAGTCTGACGGTCGGTTTGATTTGCTGGCAGGCAGCTGGAGTTGGGAATGTTTCCCCTCACCTTTGCCAGCCTGGTATATTTTGTGCCCTCTGTGGTGAGGACTGACTGCACGAAGCTTTGAAGTCAGCGAGCATACCATGTTACAAGATGGAGTGTTGAGGTTAGCAGCGGGGACAGAGGCTTGTTGGTTCATGTTTCCTCTGGATCGTCCTCATCATGAGGTCAGCAGCATGTAAAAAATGATAAGTGGTAGCTATTTGCCCCATTTCTTGAAACTATTGGTGAAAGGTGGAACATCCCGCCTGAAACATCAAAGAGCAGCGATGTTTCATGGCTGCGTTTCAAACCCCCGCCACCTTACACTGAACAAAGACGGGCGAAATTCCCATCTGACTTTGAGTGAGTCCAGTTGGGAAAAGCAAAGCGATACAGAGATAAGCTAAAAAGAGCAGGTAGGATTCTTTCCATGTGTGTGAGTATGCATCTGTCTGTGTGTGTTAGCGTGGTCCGGTGGGCTCTGCGAGATCTACCGTGACAGTGAGAAACTCCAGCAGATGAAACACATTAAAGAGGCTGAAGGAATCCATAAAACACAATCTCGTTTTTACTCGGCCCCACAAAGCCACCGGGGGGAAAGGGAGGAGAAGAAAGGAGGGGTGCTTTAAGATTTACAGTCCACCCAGACGGAGACTGCTTCCCCTGCACAGCTGCACCATTGCCCCGGGCCAGTGTGGCCTATTAGAATGATCTGCCCTTTAAGTTTTCACCACCCTCCTCAAGATAACACTGGAGGGAGGGAGCGAGACTTTCAAACATTTGGAAATGCTCCGCTCAGAGTCCCCGTGGAAGCGAACAACCAGCTATGCTCTCAGACACAATGGCCATTTTGTTTCGCAGGCCTCCTCCAGTATCAAAACGGGAAGCTGCGCAGATGGACAAATGAGCAGACAGAGGGAGGCCAGTTGTCCCAAAGCCAGCGTTCATTTCACAAACAGTAACACTGCTTGCGACAACATATTTGCTTAAATCAAGACACTCCAACAGCGGATGCTCTGATGAAACCACGATTCTTTACATTTTGGGGCCTGTGAGCATAAAACAAACATGTTTTTTTTTTACTTATCCCAGAACTGTCTCCATTTATTTAACACAGGGCTGCTAAACCTGGCTGGGACCGCTCTGACGCTCACGCTGCCAAAACCCTCCTCTAAAAACAGCTGCAGCCTCCTCTGCCATCAGGAAGTCACACTCAATTACCAAAGGTATAAGTTCACTCGCCTGTTGGTTTTATGTGGAAACCTGAAATCATAAGGTTGAAGTTAACTACTTCTAATGGCCAGGAGACACAAGTTAATTGGATCTGTAGCCTACTGGAATACGAGCCCTGCTTTGTGAACATACTGTAACACACCTCCTGTCTGCTTTTCGCATGACGGATCTGCACAAAAGGTAATAAATTATGCTACTTGAGCGCCCTCGCTGTCGTGTTTGCCCTGGTGCTGAAACAAAGCCACGTAGAGGAGCGCGGCCATTTTTTAAAAATTCTATGGAGGCACGTTTTTGTCTCCAAATATCAATGGAGGTTTTGTTCGAGGAAGTTTGCTCATTTAATCCAAATTGAGTGCTAAAAATGAGTGACATGTTCTGAGCTAATATAATCCAGTGTTGGCAAATCCAGCATTATGTTAGCGGTATCCATTTCAGCTTTTCAACTGCTCAGCTTGTAAATCCAAGCATTTATTTGCACATATAGCATAGCCGCTCGGCTCAGCGAGACTTAGTGAATGAACTATGGCTCGCTCCACCCTTTAAAGGCTGTGGTTCTGGTTACTCCGAGCACCTTGTGCTGGCATGTTGTGTGTGTACAGGCTTTGTTGTGGCACTGCAGCCTGAGTTTTGGTTCGAGCAGGATTTGGCTAGGAGTTCAATAGTGTGCTGTAGCTGGTGGTGTTTGCTTTTAGACTATTGTATCCCTGTTGTTTCATCTTAAAACATCAGCTATTGTGGGCTGGGATGAATAGCCTGCATTCATGGGAGCATTTAACAGAATGCCCCACTGATGTTAGGCCAACTGTTAGAAGAGGTAAAAGAAAGGAAAGGTGCTTACAGTGAGGCTCGTACGGAGGCGGAGGGTCCCCACAGGGTATGCACTCCATGTCTTGGAAACCACTTAATTTTGTCTTCCTGTAATATCTGTTGAAGACACAAAGTTTCATGTTTTAACACAGGACCAGCAAACACAGTTCATACTGTTACATATTAATGAGACTGGTGTGACTACTATTGTGAAAAATCAATTTTAATCAATAACACGACTGTGTGGTGGAAATAAGTGTGTCCTCTCACCCCGGCAGACAGTCGCCACACACGGCGTTGCTCGTGGTGGAACAGTTGCCCTTCTGGAAGCGGTTGATGAGTCCACAGTCCAGGCAGGGCTTGCACTTCTGCAGGCTCCGGTCCTCTTTGAAGCGGCTGCTCCGGCAGGGCACGCACCGGGCATCCTCTCCATAACCAAAGCCACATTCCTGTGAGGATTAACGGGAGAAATACACCGGGTAAGAGGTGGGGTCGGCGGTTTAGGGAGATGTGCAGCTGGTGAAAAGGGGGCTTGAATGTGGACTACCGGGGGTCTGGAATTAAAGAATGATCTTGGCTTGCGGGATCAGAGGAGAACAATGGCTTGCTTCTTTTGCGAGTCCATCTTACACTGGCAATAATCTCCCTGACTCTCTCAGTATGAATGAGCAGCCTTCCGCTGCAAGACCCAGAAAGGCCAGGCATTTGAATAATAAAGGGCCTGGGGGACACCCACTGTTGTATTATTGCAAGTTTATTGCTGTGTTTTTGTGCGACTGCCTCTCCAAGTAGACTCAGTGAGTGTCCCGTTGATTGAGAGGCCAGCAAGCAAAGGAAACGCTTGAGGAAGGGGGCAAGGATTATGGAGAGGTATATGGAGAAAATAAGATGAATACTTTTTGTGTTCAACAATTGAAAGTGCATTTTAAAAGCACAGCGTCCTGCTACTGTGTGACTGATCTCATGCTGAGCCACCTTCAGAGGATTTTTTTTTTCACCTGAACCAAGCCAAATTTAAATTATGAAAGATATTTTTTTAGAAGAACATAAAATGTAAGACATTTACGCACAGTTTTCTATGGCTAAAAATATAGAAGGAAGATCAGATATGTATCTTGTTTGGTTGGCAGATTAACTGTATTTCAGATTTAACATTACGTTCCCATTCTATACAGCAACTGGCAATGTAGAAACACAGAAGTCTGCCCTAGTTTAGAAGCAAAATTCAACATTTCTAGTGAGAGGAACCCAAACTCAACACTGAATTAACCACAGATGTATTAATAATTCTGATTATGACTCCAGCTGTTCATTTCCCTCTGCCAGTGTTACTCTTGTTTTGTCTCTATCCTAATTGCTTCTCTGTCACAGGCCTAAAAATGATGTTGAAAGACTGGCGACCTCAATGACAAAACGGACATTTACATGACAGCCGATATGACTGTACAGCACACCGAGTGAAAAGACCCTGCAGGGCTGACATCATACATTGATCATTCATTATCAGCTCCATAGCAGCTGCCCTCCTGTTGTCCAGTATCGCCACACTTCAATCCAAAGCCAGGGGGATAGACAGGATGGTGGTGTTGGTCATAGGGGGTGCTCATATATCATTAAAGTGAAGGCCAGCTTCAAACACGGCTTCTCTCCTCTCTTCTCTCCTCGCCCGTGTCCCGTTTCACTGCCCGGGCATGCAGTCCTGCTGGAATGTGGGCACAAGAGTATGATATGGGGGTTGGGGAAGCAGGCTGGCGAGAAATGAAAAGGGGAGGTGAGGGGCAAAGATGTGATGGTGTGATGGCAGCGCAGAGTCGGGACAGAAGATGAGGATTTCAGTCCTTCCAGCCAAACACATGTGAGCCTGACATTGAACCCTTGGGCCACGCCTGGGCCCGAGGTGGACCAGCGAGGGCTGGACTATTGCAGCTGTTGTTATGAACTCTCCATATAAGGCCTTGCTCTCCAGCAGGGCAGGGAACAGTGGAGGTGGTGGTGGTGGTGGGGGGGGGACATAGGAAGGGAAGGCAAGAGACAGAGAAAGAGTGAGAAACAGAGAGGGGGTGGCTGATGAGTGATAAAGAGGCCTAAAGAAGACTCGGCCGCCCACTTTTGCAAGCCAAGATCTGGCCTGTCTAAGGGGAATAAAGCTCGGACTGAGCCAGGGGAGGCTGGAAAGTACCATAACCCTAAAACTGGTTCTGCAGAACGTGCTGTGGGCCCAGCCACTCCAGGGTACCTCACAGTGGTTCTGTGACCCACTTCCACATGAAGGAAGGGGCCCCGGCACCATTCGCCCCCGCTAAGCCCAGCACTGGCACAAGCTCTGCCTGTGGGGCGCCGCCTGGCAGGATGGGGGCTGATGCCACGTAGACACAGCAGGTCAGAGCACTGAAACAAAAGGAGAATGCAGCCAACTTCTGGCCCTCTGATCCAGGCAGCACAGATCATCAAGGAGTGATCTCTGTCTTCTTTTATCTCTGCTAACAAAGCTCAACAGAGCTGACAGCCTGCGCTCAGCGAGCAACGGAGCAGCTGAAAGAAGAACTATGCTCTGTGGTAATCTGTGATGTTGAAGTTATTATTATATGAAAAGGTGAATACACAATGTATAAGCCTTTCCCAACACGCAGCTGCCATAAAACAGACACCAATATCGACAGAAGATCACATTCAGTCTGTTAAACCTCCTTGAAAATAGCAGATTTTCAGATGAGAGGGGATGCAATGATTGCAAAACGCGCACACAAACAAAAGGAGGCAAGTTAACTCTCTATGACGTACATCTGCTCGCAGCTGAGGGACAATATTTTCATGTTTCTCTGCAGGTACATCTTAGATTATGTGTATGCTACACATTTCCGTGCTGTACTTTAAGGTGATTTCACGTCAAAGCCGTCCAAAGAAAGCAGATGCTTAACATCCCATTTCCCTGTTCTATCTGCTGATCTGGTTTGGGTGAGACTGCCAAGCACAACAGCAGTGTGGAGGGGAGAGGAGCGGTGGCGGGAGAGGGGAGAGCTGGCTGGGACCTGAAGCATGTTCAGACGCAGAGATATTTCTGAGATTAGGAGGCAATCACATGGGGGGCAGCCAGTCAGATGATCTGGTAGCGAAACAACGCTGAAAACAATGCATGTTAATTAAAGCTGTGTTCTGTCGGGGACAAAACACACTCCTTACTACTTTTGTTTTACTCTATTTGATTTTTTTCCCTTTTTTTTTTTCTTTTTTTAATGTCTGGCCACTTCTGCTGCTTATGCACTTCTTGCACCGCTGTCTCTGTCTTTAGCCAGTAGCATCCAAAGGTCCTTTGCCCTACGAGTGCGGCTGAAGGAAATCTTAAACTCTTGCTACATACTACAAGATGTTGACACATCAAAGTTGCGTTCCTGCTTTTTTTTTAAATTTTTTTTGCCACTGGCAGTTTTCCAGCATGCACTGGAAAGTAATTCACCCCTTCTCCTTCACGCTTGACACAACACGAGAGACTAACTTACTATGAATGAAACCTAGAATGAAATATGTCTGAAAGAGAAGAACTGATTTTAATGGACATTTCCTCTGTTTGGGTGGTTCTTTTAGCTACAGTTAGTGTGAAGGGGCTAATTGATGTTTGTCAGCCCGCCTAAGAGCGGCTTCCAGAGGCAAACTTCCAGAGCAAACTGGGCCACATTCCTCTGGGATCTCTATGGCAGCTGCACAGAGTGACTCCAAAAGTCTGCTTCGCTCCCAACAGTCAGTGCTGCCTTTCAGAGTATGGACAGATTGTCTTGGTTACACAGAGTTCAAATCAGAAATTGTGCCTCTGGGAAACTTTCTCTGAGTGCAGGCCGAGGTCTCCGCTGTGAGCCGACATCCCGCTACCTTCAGAGAAAGAATGAGGCAGCCAATTATTAACCAGGACCCCAGGGTGGCTAGCAGCATTCATGCCTGTTGAGCTGGCAGAGCAACACGAGGACTACTGAAGCGTATTACCAACCACAGAGTGCATGTCTCTGTGCGCTGAGATTAAAGGCAACGGGGCTTAAATGCATGTGTGCAACAGATGTCAAGGGTGAGAGTTTTTTTCACCAGCACTCAAAGATGTAGTGGAGTGTAAGTGCACCTAAAGTCAGGTTACCAGCCATTTTATTTGCAGAACTTTGTTTAAATAAGGCTGACGTTAACGTTAAAGATGTAAACTTATATAATGAACTGAAAATTAGCTTATGAGGGCAGAAACATTCTTCTCAAGCCCTTTCGCTTCGAGTCATGTTCTTATTTTCCAGATCTAGCCAATCATATATGTGGAGTTTGTTAGTCTGTGTATTATAATTAAAGTACTGAATGAGCTGTCAGTCACTTTGGGAGCAAAAACAAGGCCTAGTCCAATGGTTTAAAAGTTGGTGATGGGTGGTAAAATTATTTTATGTAATAATATTTTTTTAAGCTGCGTATGATACAGGTTTTGAGGTGTACCGCTATTTGCTACTGAATGGATCAAAAGACTAAAATCTTTCTTAATAAGCATTTGATATGTCACCTTTCCATCACTGCCTGCACTTGCAAAGGGAGGCGCATAGCTGCTGCCGCAGAGGAAAGCCTCTGCCGACACTACAGAGGCCTGTTTGTACAAAGCACACAAAAACCTGTGGCTAAGGTGGTGGAAAAAACTGTATTCCCAGTCGAGAGAGCAGCAAGCTTAGGCATGGCTGGCTTCAAACAGCGAAGACAATAAGTTGGACAGGGTGCAATGGGGAAAAACAATGGAAGCCATTCAGCTGCAGAAGGTCAAAAGTATGGGTGTGACTGATTAAAGAAGGGTCGGTGTTCTACAAAAGCTAATAACGGCTTGGCTGTTCTCTGCATGAAAAAGAGGAAGTAATAAATAATGTTGGTTCCCTGGATAAGACACGCTTTTCTAAACAGTGATGTCCCTTCTTTTCATGAGCTCAACGCACTTTTTTTTCCACCGCAGGAATAATCCCATCCAACGCTTTTTTTGTTTTCGTTTTTTCAGTTTAAGGAAGTCGATTCAACTGACCTGTTACGGATCTCTTGTGTTACTACACGTTCCTTTTCCTAAATAAACAAAGAGACAATACTTTTCCCTCTCAGTGGAAAACGCTCCTGAGTGAACACAGTGAGGTGATAAAAAACAGAAGAAATCCAAAACGGCTTTCTTCCAACCTTTGATAGCTCCTGTCCTGCATCACACTGCTTGCAGGGTTTACAGTTCCCAAACCGGTCCTTGTACTCCTGTTCTCTGCATTCTCTGGTCTCCTCCTCGGCTCTCGCAGGAATCTGAGGGGGGACAGTCGTTTGGTGACAGTTAGATTCCTGCATTTCATCACCACTTTCATGCATAGCAGAGAAAGCAGACTGAATCCCGAGCTATGCATCATAATCTCTTATAATAGTTTGAGGGGATCAACCCTCGCCTTGGACTCTTCTTGAAAACAAGTCTGATACTGTTGGGGTGAGATAAAAAGAGCTTTAATGAGCCCTGTGGGAAAACTGCAGAGCTGCAGAAGCAGAATCTAAGTCAAGAGCAACAATACAGGGTTCGCCAAAACCAGAGACTAGATAACAAACACAATGAGGACAGTGCAGCGTGGAAAGGTAAAATGATCCTCAGCACTGTCAGTGTTACCAGTAAGAGACTGATAGACCCCTGTGTGAGCAGCTGCCTGTTGAAGTGCAGTGCAGTTCAAGTTCATGTGAGCAGTTTGTGTCTGCAGCCTCTGCAGTTCACTTTTTGCAGACTCTTCCCTCCAGAAGTTGGGGTTTGCTCAGTCGGAGAAGGTGTGAAATGCAGTTGACAGCTTCAGAAAAAGCGAGGAAGTGGACCTCGAGTTAAGGCTTTTTTTTGTTGGACTCCATTGGTCAAGAATGAACCTTCACACTCAAATAAAACAGAGTGGAACAGAATAAAATGAAATGGAGCAGAAGATGGACTCGTTCTCTGTGTGGGTGGAGTGTGTCTTCCATTAACGTTTACAAGACTTCAACAGAGAAGCTACGCGCACAATAATAATAATAATAGATTTTGTTTAATAACAGGTTGGTAGCAAATCAGAAGCAACACATTCTCATGCTCGCTCGTGCTCAAAAACGCTGATGAAAAGTTCACTCACCACAGTTGAATATATGACATGCGCTGCGAGCAGAAGTGAGAGGGTGAGCTGAAACATCCAGACCATTTTGATGAGCCCTGTGTTGACTGCAGCTGGAAAAGGGTCGAAACAGCAGAGGGCTGAGTTTCTGAATGTTATCACATTGTTTTTCTCTGTTATACACAACAAATGGTTTCTCAAGAAGAAAAACATGTTCGGTGAGGTCGAATTTTCTGAGATAATAAATGCAGAATGATTAGGATTATTACCGATACAAGCAAGCTCAGTAGTCATTAAACATTGAATCATGGGTTTTAATATTCCAGTCATTGTAATACAGCTTCAATGGTGAATTATAAGAAGCACACAGAAGAAGAAAAAACATGTGGCACTATCATACAGCGTGGAATAAGGTGAAATTCCCATCCTTAAAGCTAGAGCAGTAAGGGGGTAATAAAAGGTTCAAACTGGATTATAAAGGATTAAATATCTATATAATGTAGAATAAAGACGGTAGACTATTGGCTGAGAGGCGCCAATTAAAAACTAACCTCACTGCACGTGCAAACTGTAGCAGAGTTATTGATGGTGTTTGATTAAAGTCCCATCAGAGGCTGACAGCCCAGCCCTCAGCTTAAAGAGCTTCAACAGGAGGAAGACTTCACAGGACCAGTGCGTTCAAATGTTTTAAAAGCTCAGAATAATGTCACCATGTTTCCAACATCTGCAAGCAAACATCACTACAGGTCCGTGCAGTCGACGAGTGAAGCGACGGAGAAACTGAAGAACTCCTGACTTTATGCGACATTAGCGAAATAATAATAATAACAATAATAACTGTGCATCATGTTTAGACTGCATTGTAGGTCTGGGGGTTTGGTGTTCAGCCCCGCACCCTGAAATAAACCAAATGTTTGTTCCATATCTTCTGTCGCGGACGCTTTAATTATCCAGAACTGATTAAAAAATGTTTTGAAAAGCTCTTCTTACCTGCTGAAAAGGCGCCTGTTGATCAAAGTAGAGCTTGTCAATAGTCGAAAGCAGACCGGTGAGAGGTGTGGTGCTGTGTTTCCCGCACCGGTCCGCTCACCATGTCTGCCAGCCCCCAGATCAGCACAGAGGAGCCGCGGCAGATCGAGGACAGGCTCAGAGCCCAGATCAAAGGCGGAGAGAGAGGGAGAGAGGGGGTGGCTTTATGGATCTGAAGCGCGTGTATCTGATCTGTGATCAGTCTGAACGACATCAAAGACCCGGTTCCACACAGAGCCAGTCACACGGCGCTGCCTGAGCTCAGCCAGCACGCTGTGATCAATAAGAGCGTTTCCATTCAGCTGGGAGAGTCCATGTGGACACGAAACAAAACAACCGACTGTGGAAACACAAGAGGAAGACCGGAGTCACTGCGCCGTGTGTGTGTGTGTGTGTGTGTGTGTGTGTGTGTGTGTGTGTGTGTGTGCGCGCGCGCGCGCCTGTGCGTGTGTAGTGTTTATTTGATGGCTTTGCTGGTTCATGGCGGTTGGTGTTCTGAAGTTTGAGCACCAGCCGAGCGGTGCTCAAACAATGGCCCGTGGACCTGTAATGGTCGTTCGTGGTGCCCCTACGGTCCCCACGCACAACTTTTTATCTACCAGCGTGACAGAGAGCTGACTCAGTGACAGACTACACAGACCACAGGTGTACCAGCAGCAAGCTTTGTGTCTGAAACATGACGCATAATGGCCTGTAATGCAGTGGTGAAAAGTATTTACTAAAGTACTGTACTTGAGTACAGTTTTGAGGTACTTACTTTACTTACTACTATTAGTTTGCAGATTCAGATTAATAATACAAAGCATAATCAATAAATAAATTAAGTTAAAGATAAGACTTTACCCAACAGTATATAAATGCATTAGAATAAAACCTTCATGTATAAATATTTAGAATCCAGTAATATAATAAAACATTATTCTGAAAAAGGTCATTAAGTGAATTCTGATGCAAACACTTCACTTGTAGGAGTTAAAGTATTGAAAAGTATCTCTACACTGTGGTCTCGCTACTTTTACTGAAGTAAAAGATCTGAGTATTCCTTCCACCACTGATGTTATGCTGGTTTGTAGTATAAGCTGCATGTATTTGGAGGTTGTCGACATTAAGTTAATTATGGATGCTTTCATCTCTGAGAGCTGCAGATGTCATGACGTCACTGTGCTGCTTCAGGATTGGCTGAATTTCAGCTGTCTTGTTAACCCATCTGCTGGGGAAGAGCATGGTTCAATGTCAAATTACTGATTTTGTCTGCAGTGGTGAGGGTACGCTGGAAAAGAAACGCTTCATTCAGGGATACAAATACATAAATGAATGAATGAATGAAGATCATTTAGTTTGTGTATTAGGATGTAATATATTTCTCCTCTTTCCAAAGTTGGGCTACTTACAAAGTTATGTACCTCAAACATCCACACAACACTGGAAAAAAATTGAATCCCAGTGAGTTAATATCTTTAAGAGAGATATTAACCGTGAAGAATCCAGTGAAGACAAACTTTTTGCTGATTGGTCTTGCCTCCTTTAAATCTAGATGTATAAGAAGTTAATAGTCATTACTTATTAATGGATTGTGTTTACACGCCTAAACTCTCTCTACAAACAAATCCTAATATTGTCTTCACTCTCCTAAAACGTGTCTTGAGATCACAATTAATTTGTGAAGATTGTTGCAACAAGAGCATCAATTGATTTGACAAAAGCCAAGTTGAGACAAAAGTACATGATCATATCCACCTCTGAAAAAAAAAAAAAAAAATGCTGTGTGAACACTGGTGTGTGTGTGTGTGTGTGTGTGTGTGTGTGTGTGTGTGTGTGTGTGTGTGTGTGTGGACCAAGGCAAAGACACAGAGGACAAAAGTTCAGCACTGCAGTAAAAGTGGCCAATTACTGTACATGTCTGGACATGTTGCATATCAATTCCAAGAAATCAGCTTCTACTTCACAAATGCAATTAGCTGTTTCTTACTCGCCTGTCGTGGAATATAAATATTCAAGCTGCTTCCTGTATAATGCAGCATGCAAGAAATCTCTGATTATGATAATAATTTATGGCTAAAATATATGTCATAATAAATGTAATCATATTTTGTTTGTTTTTTATGAAATCATAGAACAATTGTTTCACATTGTAGAAGTGGCCATAAAAATATTCGTATATTTCCTGTTAATGTTTCTACTGTATGTGTTCATTTCCACTGTGTTGAGGTCAAATGTATAGATTAGAGACCTGCACCTCTGAGACACCAGCCATCTATCTGTGAGAGTGTGGTACTACAGTCAAGGCTTCTCCCTCTTACAGCAGGAGATTCAAGCTTTGCCGTTGTCCCCATCTACTGGGAGGCTGGTGTCATGGTTTGTTGGTTGATTGAATGTTGCTGAAAGTTTGGTGTTGTGTGTATGTACTGTCATCTGCTAGGAAGCATATTGAACAGCTCTGCCATTAAGAGGTGTATGGACATTATTTTTTACTATTTGCTCTTATTTCTATATATTGTATTTCTTGCACATTTCTTGTGTTCCGTGCCAGGTGGCCTTCTATTCTATTCTATTCTATTCTATTCTATTCTATTCTATTCTATTCTATTCATATATGCAGTCTATGATTTTGCTCTATACTATTGTATCTATACTGTTAAGTATTATATCATACTTTTGCATACTTCATACATAATGTTCTGTGGCAAGTAGACTCCTGTTTTGTTTCACAGTCTATGACTCTATCTATTCTATTCTGTTCTATTCTATTCTATTCTATTCGTATATGCAGTTGATTATTCTATTCTACTCACAATGTCAGTATATGTATCTATTCTATTAACTATTATATCATATTTTTGCATATTTCACACATAATGTCTCGTGGCAAGTAAACTCTTATTCTGTTCTGTTCGCCCATCCCATATTTGCTGCTGTGTCCCATCGGAGCTTCATTCAGAAGAAGCTGTCGCTTTAAGAGACCTGTGCGTTAAAACCTGCAGTATGAAACTGTCCAGAGGTGCTCACGACGATTAGATGTTTCATTTTGAGGTCATCCCATTCAAACAACCATCCCTTAAGAGTTGAAATCATTGTATTTGTGCAGTGATTTAAAGGAAAGCTCATCCCTCCGCTGTGATGCAGAGGACAGGACGGAGGTGCTGCACTGATGCTGCTGCCAGCATGCTGCTTTCCTAACGTGAGTATCCCTCTCTCTCTCCAATGCGGCATTAAGATGTAGGCTACTGGGGCGAAAGGGCACTGGGGAAACTATTTTAGCTGTAAGGATATTTTAAGATTACAAAACAAGGCATCTTTCTATGCAACAGCTCTCTACATGATGTAAATGAGTCTTAAGGGAAAGTCTCTAATATAGTCGTGGGCGGCGGGAGGCGTTGAACTCTGGTAAGTCTGACGTATTTTTGCATATGTCAGTTGAGTCCTTTTGTACTGCTTTGTGAAAAATAAGGGATTATTATACTATAGAGCTGTTTCTGCGAAGGGCAGATTGAGTACGTGTCTTCGGGAAACCCAAGAAGATGCCACTGAGAGCAGTTCATATTTTAAGGTGATGGGAGTCCTTGACTTTGATGATGTCACTTTTCTCTGTAACCCTGCTGGTTTTGTCAAAAAGCACTGCACCACACTCAAGATGATTTCAATCCATTAGAGAGAGTTTACATGGTCTGTGCATCAGATATTACTGTCAGATCAGTCTCTCGATAGTCAGCAATAAACCAAAATGAATGGACCAAAGAATTTATGAATGTATTGTTTAATGCAGTGTGTATGTTTTCATCATGGGCCTTAAAAAATGCGGCTGATCAGATTTCCGGGGAGAAATCCAACCTCAGCCACTGATTCTCGTCTACAAAGTTGACGTGCGCATCTTCGACTGCAGTGTGCTGGCGTCTGAGCCCATTGCTGTGAGACTACAAGTCCCAGAATTCAGTAGTATCAGCCACTCCGGCTAATCAAAGTAATGCAGCTGCAAGCAGTCACCAGTGGGAATGTGTTTGGGAGTCATCACACTTGTAACCTGCAGTGCCACCTACACAAAGAACAAGGTACTTGACCCTGGGTGTAATGTCATTTTAAATAGCACAGGCCTTACTTGGTTTTGTTGTTAAGCCTAGTTACAGCATTCATTTGAATTAGCCTATAAAGAGTAAAATAAAACTGGGCACCATGACGAGTATGAGTAAAACAGTAGGCTAGGAGTCTGGAGTTCGCCACTAGGTTTAATTCTAATCAATCAAAATGAATAAATGTAATCTAAAGATTATTATTATGTGTCCCCCTACAATATTTTCATCCTGTTTACATTACTATTTCCATTTTATAATCACCTTGATTTCACTTGTGGAAAAAATTGTTCCTCCTGTAAATGAAATGACCTGCCAGAGCACCAAACAGGAGGCCTATCAGAGCAGTTTATAATTGTATTAAACTAATGTTATTAAGCTGCATATTTCCCTCAAGAGTTGGCGGAGAGTGGATCTGAAAGGAGAGGGGATATGGAGTAAGCAGCTAGTAGTGCTAATATTGCTCCTTGTCTGCTGGATGTGGAAATAAGAAACTGTTTACTGCCATGTCAGCCAGACCAACTTTTATTAATAGTTATATATTGGACAGTATTTTTCAGCCGGGAGTGTTCAAGAGGCAAGGGGGGAAAAAATCAATTAATGCATCTTAAAATTCTACCAATCGACCTGACCCTTTGCCGCACAGATGGCCATTGTTTGAAAGGATGGTTTCAAGCCCATCCGAGCCAACTCGAGCCAACTGCCAGTCACTCATTCATCAATGTAATATCAATAGTTTTACTTCCGGAACACTGGGCCAGTACAGTGGAGCAGCGCAGAGTGAAGCTCCCTGGTTCTTCATCTCTGAGACTTTAACTGTACGACGCTAAACTCGCTTCATGTGTATGTTAGTGTACATGAGTGTACGCATTAATAGTATTTAAAATATAGACAGCCAGCTAAAGTAAGCCACAATTAATACTTAACCTACAAGAATGTTTTGAATTTGAATACCATATATTAGCTACTACGCATGCGCAAGAGAAAACTATTGCTTCGTTCCAGTCTGTTTTAGTATTACAGAATTAGCAGAAGCTTACGGAGTACCAAATAAACCCCTCGAAGAAAATATGAATTAAATGTTTTCTGTGACACATCATTGGAGACTCCCACAGAAAAGGCAGGAGAGGTAGTTGAGACCGTTGAGTCCGCCTGATGGGACTTAAGGCGAAACGGAAGTAAGAGGGAGAGAAGCCTCTCGCTTCGTCTCAACAGTTTTTGCTCTCACGCGCAGTCCAATTCATTATTAATAGAACATCGCCTTTGAAGGAGTCAGTATGTTGATGGAGGCAAACAACCATGTCACTTGCTATTGTTGATGTTATTGTTTCCAGGAACACAGACTGCAGTGAAATGCATCAGAGGACCGTTAGCGGCGCGCGCTGGACACATTCAAGTGAGTGGGCTTTGCTGGGATCACCATCCTAAAGAGGCTAAACGAAGCACCCGGCACCGGCTACAAACGGTTCAAACAAAGCCTCTTAGCCACAGTCACAACAACATATTGATTTTATGTGTTGTCTTGTCTCGTATATATCACCATACTCGGGTTGCTATGTGTTTGTCGCATAGTTATGCAGAACAGGCAGGTGTTTTGAGGAAAATAACGGTTCGCTTGTTTTGCGACAGCCGTCTCCCGGGTGGAGTATTCCTGCGCTCGGTGCAGAAGATAGTCCGATGACTGTGTGTGTGGTTGGACACTTAGCAGCAACGACATGGCCAACTGTCCACACCCGTGGTAAGTTTAATGCTTGCTGTAAAATATTCCTGCTAACATTACTATCATCTTGACGGTTAGGTACTGTACTCTACACTGGCTGGTATGTTCAGAACGAGAAAGAGAGGGCACTTTCCAGGCTCACTCCCGTCTGTAATGTGTCGGTCTGTATGTCTTCATGCTGTAAATACTGGTCCAGTATGGTTTGTATGGGCTGAGGAGCTTTTCCCGTGCTGGCTGCCACACCCACTCCAGCTCCCGTGAATGCACCACTGTGGACTTGGCTGCGTGGGTCCAGTGCCCTGCTGCTGAATAAGCAAGAATATTTAGCATTATTGCTGTTAATATGTTGACAGGCTAACTTCTGTGTTTGCCTTACATAAGTAAAACACCCATGCTGGTCCCTTAAATAGCAGCACGGTTCATGCTGAAGAGGGTGGTAGCCAATGGTAGTGTCATGGAGGCAGAGGCTGGAGGGATTCAGATGGGAAAAGGCACAATTCTTTTGAGAATGGGTTCAGTCAACACATTGCCCTGCACTGCAGTGCAGTGCAGTGCAGTGCAGTAAGCCTGCAGGCTGAATATGAAGGTAAACTGAGCTCAAAGTCAAAATCTACTAATGCGCTAATGGACCACTAACAGATGGACCTGGTGAGGTGTCCATTATCATGTTTCTTCCTAACCTAAACTTTGATCAATAATAGCAGTAAGCAAGACTCTCATGTCCTCAAGTTGAGAATAATTTGACACGTCCTTTTCTCCACAGTGGCGATCTAGTCTCGTCAATGCATGCATGGTGGAGAGCTCCAATCAGAAGTGTTGTACATGTTTTGAAAACAAAAAAAGCCTCAACTTAATACTGTACATGCACAGAAGACTCCATCAGAAGAATATGAAACATTATTTGAACAAAAGTAATCAATCTTTATGCACCCTGTCAGCCTAGTGGTGAAGACTCATAGCGTACCATAAACATTCCTGTTTGATTCTGAGTGTTTGTCTGTGTCTGTGTTTCCTGTCTGTGTCTTTACTGTCACTATCAAATAAAGGCAAAAATGCAAAAAGAACCCACACCGCACAGAAATTTCAGTGTGTACACAAAGATTTTACTCAAACCTCAAACAAAATTTCCCTCTGTTTTCTTTAGTTTGCCATGGGTGACAGTTCGTCATGAGTACATTGGCCTGAGGTCCTACCAGGTCTCTCCTTTAACATCTGTTCAAGATGTCAAACAGCTGCTCTACGAAGAGACAAACCTGCCTGTCAAAGAGCAACGGCTGACTCACAATGGGAGAGTGGTGAGTTTTAGGTTATTAGTTAATTATTAGGAAAGATGCCTGTTTAATGTTTCTTATTTTTGGGTTGCTTGTTCATTGTTTCCTCATGTATTGGAAGGCTTTGCTAAAGTATTTCCAGTCATAACAATAATGGATGGTGGATGGTAGATCAAAGAAGAAACTGACCTTTTTTATCCAAAGTGAAGACAAAACACAGACGTCTAGATTTTGAAGTATGTCGTTAAGTAGGGACTCAGTCCTAGGAGTGGTACTGTATTGTTAATGTCATTGTTATTATTATTATCATCTTCGTCTTCTTGGCTAACTAAATATTGGAGTTGTTCTGTGTTTCTGTCACATTTTACCAATGACTTTACAGAGACACAGGAGGAATAAGCGAGGTCTCTTTCTTTTTTGGATGATCCTGTGCCATAGCTGCAGGACAAATGATGTGATCCTGATCTAAACCATTAACAGTACCTTCATTGTTGGGATGCTGTGAGCCAAGTTTCCCCCTCACAGGTTTAATTTGTTGTCACTGTGAATAATGAATTGAATCCTTTCTGTTTTGTTATTGATCTTATGATTGATTTGAGCATGGTGATGGTCATATGATATCTATCTATCTATTTATCTATCTATCTTAACTTGTGTAATCTTATCTTCTGTCATCTTTACTGCAGGCCTTTGTTAGATTCCCACAGAGTAATGCAGTGGTCCTGAACACATTATCAGCTCGGATGGCTGCAGTCAAATAATCTGACTCATACTGTGGGCAACATGACACGGCACCTCATGGCCACAGTGTACTGAACAAAATGCAGCTGTTTGCTGCCTGTACTGTTTTATAAATTAAGGTCTTGCTAATTACCTTACATGCTGTAAAAAATCTTATTTTGCATCAAACAGGTATGTCAGTCGTGTTAATGTGATGAATTGGTTACTTTTTCAGCAGATAAACGTACTGTATGGCTCTTGTGTGGTAGTATGTGATGGCTGTGTCAGTGATCCCCCCTCTTAGGGCTCAGCTGATGGAAAGCACCAGGTGGTGGTCAGTGCATGGCAGCCCCCCTGATCTCATACGCAGAAATTAGCTGCAAGCCACACCCACAAACTAATACAAAATAAACACACAAGGTCAAGAGTTTTAAATAAAAGGAATACTTTAGTCCTGAATTCTGTTCTGGCTTTCCGTTGTGCCCTCCAGATGTAAGTCTGAAGCTCAAGTTGTGTTCCTGCTGTGCCTGATGCAGTTAATAATGTGCAGTAGTCTGATGGAGGAGGCCTCGTGCCAGACACTGTACTTAGCTGAGGAGTGGTATGTGCTTTAGGAGAAACTGAAAGGAAAGTTAAGCTTGTTCTCTGTGAGTTTCAAAGGCATTCTTCATTGTAAAAGCCTGTGGGTGCTCTCAAATGAAATAAAACATTCAGTCCAGAAGCCAAATGTGGAAAAACACTTTAAACTAGTGTACTGAATTTGGCCACAATTCCACACAGACATCAACATGAAGGAAGTACGACTACTACTACAGCTTGTAACCTCTTTGTTTGTCCCAAATTATGAATTAAACATTAATATGACATTAAGGCTGAAAATCATCCATCCTGAACTGTATAAATGATTATTGAACGGTGCAGTGACCATGATTAGGATGATGACTGAGGGTTTTGCTTATGCAGAGCTCAGTTTGCCAGGCAGCATGATGATGTGCAAAGAAGACTGCTGAGTGCAGTGGGTCACAGTGTCACCTTGAAAGGCCTCAAACAGCGGCAGCAGCAGTATTCGGCCCCGTCCCAACTCTGGCTCCCCGCTGCATCGATTCTGAAAGATGCACCAGGAAAAGACTGTCACACTAATATGTGCAATAATACAACCCAAAAGGTTTAACAGTTGCCGGAGTGAGAGACTGATGATACATTAAGCTTGATAGGAGGAATAATAAGTCTGTTAATAGTTGTCATAAACATGTCAGTTGTAGTTGGCTTTCAGACTGTTTTATGAGCACATGGAGTAATAAAATAGAGTTTATGACAGAATTAATTTTTTCATTGTTCGCGATATCTGTCATAATAATATTATTCTGACACGGTGCAGGACAGTCAATAAACACAAAAGCAATTACTTTGATGAGCTGAATAACTTTGTATTGAATTAGTTTTTGTGGAGTCAGTGCTTAATTTGTTTTTTGGTTTCTGTACATTTCCACAGGACTTTTTCTCTACATAACAGACCAGATCATTCAAATAATTTGATTTCCTTAATAAGACAGTTTTGTGGTGTGTTAAATTATGCTTTGCCCCTGTATCAACCCCTCCTAGCTGGATGACAGTGTGCAGATCAGGACTTTGGTGCCTGCAGGAAGCCCAGAAGTATCTGTCACACTGGAGGGAAGAGGGCTTAAAGGGGGAGGTAGGGTTGCAACCACCACATATTTGCAAAATAACCAAGTCTTATAACACTGAGGCTTACTCAGCTTGGCTCTTACAGGGAGGTTTGGACAGACTACGCCGCCACTCGTTGAATTTCTGAAAGATATTCTGAGGAGGTATCCTGAAGGTGGGCAGATTCTGAAAGTAAGTGTCACGCAACATTGTTATTTCACATTTTTCTCAGACATTAAATGCATTTAGCATCATTGTTTTGTGGATGTTGACCTGATACAATTCTCTCAAACAGGAAAAAAATGTTTTTATTCTTAGTACAATTGCCTCTCTTTTAATTATTGTGTTGACAGGCTGTCATGGTCAAAATTTCTCCCAGACAAAGGCTACAGTCAGTAACACAGATGACATGGGATTTGGAGTGAGAAAATATGTCAAGCTTGTGCAAAAACAAAGGGCATAGTTTTATTTTGGCTTTACTTGCTGGCATCAGCTATATTACCATACATGGTAGCAGCATTGCAGGGGCAAAGGGATGACGTCCCACTGGGGCCATCCACTCTAATAATGTGCTCATTTTACTGCAGTGCTTTTTGGATAAAAGCATCCACCAAATAAGATGATGTCATCGTGTAAATTGCATTTCTTCCCTGCCTTCACAAATGTATTTTTTGCATTTTATTTTGAAGGAGTTGATTCAAAATGCTGAGGATGCTGGAGCCACAGAAGTCAAGTTCATGTACGATGAGACAGAGTATGGAGTGGAGTCACTGTGGTCGCCTGACATGGCTCAGCATCAAGGTGAGTAGTTACAGTAAACAACTAAGCACCCCAGGATAGTCCAGTGATCAGTGGTAGTCTTTTTTAATTGGAGGACATAAGCCCTTGTGTTGGCAACAGTCTGTATGCTTACGTGTCGTTAAGCAGGTGTTCTGGAGGTGATCCTCTCCTCTGACCTCTCTGTGAGCAGGCAAAAGGGAAAAGACAAATACATTTGTTACAGGGATTATTAATATGATACATTATTACACTGTACCTTTACTGAATATGCATTTTCATATTGTCAGGATTTGTTTTTGCTGACCTGGTTTTAACTTCCTGTATTGCAGGTACAGCATTGTATGTCTACAATGATGCTGTGTTCACTGTGGAAGACTGGAATGGGATTCAGGAAATTGCGAGGAGCAGGAAGAGAGAGGATCCTTTGAAAGTTGGACGATTTGGGATTGGCTTCAATTCTGTGTACCATGTTACAGGTGAGGACTGTCCGGAAATGCTAATTATAATTTCTTTTATCAAATAGTTTATATACATAGATATTTCATACATATTTAGACATATATTCCACATATATTCATACATATTTGTATACATAGTTTCTTACAGTATAGCCTGTTTCCTCATGTAGTAGGGCAACAAAATATTTAAAAAAGCCCAGGATGACATGCCTGCACAAAATCCAAAGATATTCAGTTTACAATGATACATAACACAAAAAAAGCAGTGAATCCTCACATTGGAAAAGCTGGAAGCAGGGAATGTTTGGCATTTTAGCATGACTTGAAATGAAAACTGTAAACATTGAAGTTGTCATTTAAAACACAATATAGAATTAACAGCATGTTTAAGTTTTAATGAATAGTTTTCTTCTCAATTTTTAGATGTTCCCAGTATATTCAGTGGAGACCAGATTGCCATGCTGGACCCTCATCAGACCTTGTTTGGAGTGAATGAGTCTGGACAGTGTTGGAACTTGAAGACAGATATTAAGGAGATCACAGAACTGGCTGACCAGTTTGCTCCCTACATCGGGATGTTTGGGAGCTCTGAGAAAACCATTCAGGATGGCAGCTTTCCTGGAACATTGTTCCGCTTCCCGCTGCGGCTGAAACCCTCGCAGCTTAGTGGCAACATTTACAACAAAGAAAAGGTTTTGGAGCTCTTTGAGTCTTTCAAAGTGGATGCAGACACAGTGCTCCTGTTCCTCAAGAGTGTTCAGAAGATTTCCTTGCATGTGCGTGAGTCAGATGGTACAGAACGCATGTTGTTTCAGGTCACAGCAACAGAGAATACCGATGACAAGTTAGAAAGACCGAACGCGCTGAAAACACTGGGTCAGGCTATAGACAGCTACAGCAACGGTGTTCTCAGCTCCACCATCACATGTGTCACTTACCAGGTCAACATAGAGACTCAGGATGAAACAGCTAAAGAGCTTCAGAGGATGACATGGCTGGTTTGTAATGGAGTTGGGGGCAGAGGAATGTGTGCTGAGTTGGACTCTCTGGCAGATGATTTGAAGTTCATGCCTACTATTGGCATCGCTCTGCCTCTTACCCTGATTAACAAGGAAGACAAAGGTGCCACATCTGGTTTCTCAGGACGAGCTTTTTGCTTCCTTCCCCTTCCCCCTGGAGAGGAGAGTGAGACAGGGCTTCCAGTTCATGTCAGTGGCTTCTTCGGTCTCACAGACAATCGTAGGAGTATCAAGTGGCGGGAAGTGGACCAGTGGAGGGATCCAGCGGCCTTGTGGAATGAGCTGCTTATAATCACTGTCATCCCGAGGGCGTACTTCACGCTTATCATTGAGGCTATCAAAAGGGTTGAGACAAAAAAGGACCAAGACTTTCCGCTGTCCCCCACAGGGACCTATGGGGCCTGGCCAGACCCTAAGCAGGTCAAGTCCCGCTGGAAACCCATCCTCCAGCCGCTGTTTAATGATTTACTGCAGCAGCAAGTAATCTATTCCCTCAGTGAGAGCTGGATCCAGGTGGACCAGGCTGTGTTCTCAGAGCTGGACACAGACAAGGACATTTCAGAGACTGTGATCAACTACCTCCAAAGCTCAGGAATGCAGGTGGCAAGGGTGCCTGTGGCTGTGGACTTTGTCTTGACTGCCTACATGACTGAGTCCACTGAAGTGAAGAAGGTGACTCCATCTTTGTTGCGGCAGGTGATCAGGAAGTACAAACACAAAGGTCCCTCAAACGAGAAGCTGCTGCTGCTGGAGTTTGCACTTAGTGACGGCAATTACAGCGACCTGATTGGACTGGAGCTGCTGCCACTGCAAGATGAGACATTTACAATGTTTTCGTCCTCTGTCAGTGAAAAGGATTCCATTTACATTGCATCTGAAGAATACCCCAGGTAGAGATAAAGTGAAATAATGTATTTCCAGTGCACTGAGTCGCAAAGACAGTCTGTTTCAACTAAGCTTTTACAATTGACTTGACACTGACCAAATTACATCAAGTCTTTAGTCTCCAGTAATTCAGCGATTGGCATTTCAAGCAAAAACATTTGATATTCACTGGGAACTGTTCTTCGTAGACCCTCCTTTCCCTGCTCGTATACGCACAGAGACGCACACTTGTCTTAAGACACACTTATCTTAACACTTTCATGATGACTATTATAAAGCACTCCCTGTTGAATGCACATTACAGTGGCACGAGACACCTTCTTGCTACAGTACCCGATGAACTACATCACATCCACACAGGTTAAAAACAAGATAAAATACAAAGACAAGACGAAAGTCGTATAAACTATTTGATAGTTTAATGACTCCAAAAATCATTATCCATTCCAAACCTTAATGTACATTTGCCTTTGACTTCAAAACTGATTTTAATGGGTGCAATCAATACAAATTAGTTTTTCAACCTGAAGTGAACTGCAGCAGTTATTTATTTGAATATTTTATATTTTAGACCAGTTTAAAAACGATGCATCCGCCTGAAGGATCACTTCAAATGGAGAAGTTGTGGTTGATTACATGATTAGCTGCTGGCGTTGCTTCTTCCTTTGAAAATCAGACAGTAATTACATGCAAATTGAAACCACAAATTGAATGACAGCCATTGTGCAAATTTCGCTGTCTTTTTATGCACATCAATTTGGCCCTCGGTGTACCTTCTTAGTATTCAGATGTTTGTCTTTTACACAAACGTCATCGAAATGTATTGTTTTTTCTCAGTTATATTACACTGAATGGCCAGATATCAAATGACTAGATCAATGACAGCATCCAGCCATGTATATGGAAATTATTCAGCAGTAAAACACATGTACATAAAAATACACTGACTAAAAAAACACTTGCATGTAGAATTGAATTTGCAAAATTTGTCACCTTTTTTTCTTCTTCCTTGTCCTAAGGTCTCTGTTTCCAGGACTTGAGGGTCGGTTCATATTGGAGAGCATCAAACCTTCAGTAATGGACAGTTTGAAGAAAGCGGCCAAAAGCAGAGGTAATGTAACATAGTTAGTATATATAATCTGCATCACAAAAAAAATATGTGTAAATATCCTTGGATCTAAGGAGGAGACTTTAGTATTATAAAATATGTTGACCAGTTTATTTGTTATCTTAACAATATCTGACAGTAAAGCTGTTCCTAAAAATCTGTGGTTTAGCTCTTTAGGGGCAACTATGGAAAGTATGATTTATAGTTAAGTATAAAATGTATGAAGTCAAACTGAAACAGAAAAATCCTTACTGTGCCAGTGATGGCTATGTGGGTTATGTGACTTCAGCCATGTAGAGTGATGCTGGGTCACCTTACTCTCCTGCAGTGCCAGCAAGGCATACAATCTGGTGCTGCTGATAGATAATTTAGGAGGGTGAGCATGATTGCTGGTGAGCTGATTCCTGGAAGAGTTGTTTTTGTGCTACACATTCCATTCGATCCACAAGATCAGATCCTAAGTGCACTCACTGCCATACACCACCATGATTATGACGAAGGCAGTGAGCCAGGCAGGAGAAATATGCTGAGTAACAGATTTGTCCTGTAAAATGAAAGACTCAGAGAATACTGCAACAATGTGGATTTTTATTATTTTTGTATGGATGTGGGATTTTTTAAGACACATACAATAATATTTCCACTCATTTTGTACAGTCATTTACATAGTGTCTACAGTATCTTAATTTTCAGATGCATCCCATATCTGTTACAAATCTGTACTCTCCTGCCCACACTGGCCCCACCCCTGTAGATGATGTTAGAGGACCACTATGGAGCTTTGGAGTTATCACCTGATCTCCCGTTTCCCACCCCCTGACTCACTCTCTTACTCACTCTCCACAGCACCTATTTTTCCAAACTGTTCATTAAGTTGAGACAGGATGAAATAATTTAGCATCATATACTGATGTGAAAGACTTAAGCAGAACACAGCCATCATTAGTGTTATTAGTTACAACTGTGTTTTTCCAACTAAGACAAGTCAAAATGTCTGCTGTGAAAAAGGCCTATGCATTTGTAGATATTAAAATGTTATTTTTTCTTTATTTTTTAAATTTAATTAGTACAGAGATACAGGGTGCAATTCATCCCAGAACTCTAAAAATGTCACTTGAATTACAGTGCAACAGTATCTTTGGGGGTGCTCAGGTAGGTTTTTCAGTGTGTTTAGTTTTGAACCTTGCTACTATTAACATAAACTAATGCATGATTAGAAATGAGCACCATGGTAACTACAGTCAGAAAACTCTCACTGATATGAGAAGTACAAAAACAACCACACATATTTAGTTTGTGTCCAATCAGTGAAAAACATTCACTCATTATCATTCCAACATATAATTTGATAAAGGTTTCCTGCAGTGTTTCATGGTGCACTTTATGACTTACAATGTTTTAGTAGTTATTCTCTTTTAAAAATGGTTTCCCTCACACAGAAATGATAAGAATGGGATCAAGGATTTTGGTGTAACTGTGTGTCTGTGTGTGTGCGAGTGTGCGAGTGTACAGAACATGGTTTGTGCAAGTGTATTTGCATGGCTTACGTCAGCAATATATCCTGCAATATTGCTTTAAGTCATACATGTTGAGTATGCACATACTTACTATTTATACAATTTATTATATAGTATTTAAATGAAGTGATTCTTGTTTGTGTAGGATTGCTCTGTAATTCATTTAGAAACTGACTTAAGTCGATTGTTAAGACAGTTTTGACAGTTATTTCCAAAACGGCTGCAATGTTTTTGCAGTTTTAAAATGGTAGTTGATTGAAGGCAAGTGACAGCCCACAGTGTTTTGCAATTTTAGAAAGGCTTTAGAGAACTGTCAATCATCTGTTGTGCCGTCGGCTTGACATAACATCTGCCCTAAGAAAAAGCCTGTTGCACCTTGTCATACCTCAGTGAAGCAAAACTTTCATGTTCAGACTGCTGCATCATGCAATAACAAGAACAAACCTAACTTTGTCAGCTTTTGTAGTTAACGTTTAGCAAAGTATATAATAATAACTGAGGCTAATTAAATTTTCCCTGTTATTTGAACAGGAAGACCATGTACTCAGCTACAAGTGCTGAACCCTGAACGATCAGCTCGACTCATCAAGGATATCCTATCAACAGCCTGGCCATCTAGAGACTTCATTGTCCAGTGGGAACCAGGAAACAGAGAGTTGAAGCATCCTACAGTTTCCTGGCTGAAGATGATTTGGAAGCATCTCTACATAAATTTTGCTGATGACCTAAGTACCTTTGAAGACATGCCTTTGATCCCACTTGTGCCACTTGAGGAAAGCATGGACGTAGTTATGCTTCTGCGTCTCAAAACTCCATCCCCCATAATTCTTGTGGATGAGGAGGAGGCACCGCTTTCTGGAAACCTTCTTGACATCATGGAAAAGCTTGGAGGAGTAGTGATAAAAAAGATGGATTCATGTTTGCAGCACCCTCTGCTAAAGAATTACATCCATCCTTCCTCTCCTGGTATGCTCCTGCAAATTATGGATAGATTGTCAACACAACGATTGTCCAGCTTAGTCTCTTCTTTTACAGTCAAAGAGAAGATTGCACTCAGAAACTTTCTCGCAGGACTGTCTGACATTACAGAGAGGGAAAAGCATACCCTGCTTGAGCTTTCCATCTTTGAGAAAGTGGGGGCCTGCTCTGGAGGTACCTCAGCATTTACTTCTCTGAGAGGAGCTAGAGCTTTACATCATAGAGCCAAGTATCCACCAGATGTGAAATTATCTGTAAATCTTGTGGGTTGCTGTGATGAGGAATCAATCCGCCTCATCAAGATGCTAAATGTAGAACAAGTGAAAACAACAGAATGTTTGAAGATGATTATTCAGGATATTGAGAGGGGGTTCTACACAACAGATGAGATAACGCAAATCATGCTTTGGGCACTCAAGCATCTGGCATTTCTAAAAAATGAAAACTCATCTGTAATTGGATGGCTTGCTGCTCTTAAATTCATTCAGCTGCCTTGTGGAAAGTCAGTCAAAGCCTCTGATCTTTTTGATCCTGAGCTGGAGATTTTACAAAATCTCTTCTACATGGAAGAGAAAACCAGGTTTCCCACAAGTACATTCACATCTTCCCCTGATATTCTTCATTCACTCAGACAACTGGGACTAAGAAATGAAGTACAGCTCAGTGAAAAAGATGCACTCAAAGTGGCAAAGAAGATAGAGGAGTTACAAAGCAGCAAGGAACCTGAATGGGACTCCATAATCAAAAAGGCAAAAACACTCCTGCAAATACTTAACAGACAAACCAAGCTGGTAAAATCAGCTGATGCTCAGACATCATTGCTTAAACTGAAATGGGTACCTGTCTGCAAAGAAAGACCTCCAACTTACCCTAAATCCCTTGCTTGGTTTGGAGATACTCTCAATATCTGCTCTTTGTCTGAAATGTGTGACATATCCCATGCAGTGCTTGTGGGATCTGCAGTTGCACTGGTTGAACACACATCTGCAGGTATGAAGAAGGCACTGAAACTAACTGTAGAGCCACAAGTGGATCAAGTGTTACAGCACCTGAAAGCTGTAAATGACTGGCATAAATCTCAAGCATTCACGACAGAGGACTGGTATCAGTTCCAGCAGATCTTGTTTGAGATTTATGGTTTCATGCAGGCTCATCTTGAGGATGCAAGAGAAGCAATGAAATCACTGCCTTTTGATTGGGTGTGGACAGGAAAGACATTCTCATCACCAGGCCAGACAGTCCTAAAGCCCCTCCCTGACCTTGACTTGCAGCCTTACCTGTACTCCCTGCCAAAGACAATTAGGAAGTTTCACAAGCTTTTCAAGTTTTGTGGTTCAGTTGAAGAGGTTGTCCCAAGCCATGTTTTTCAAGTCATCAGCACCATCCAACAAAGATGTGAAGGGGAAATTACCAAGGAGGAAAGCAAACATGATATCATACTATTAATCAACATCCTGAGATGGATGTACAACAGTCAGATACCTGTAGATACTGACATGCATGTGCCGATTCTTTGCTACAAGGACCCAAGCAAATTAGCAATGAAGCCAATTCATGAATGCACCTACTGTGACATCAAGGTTGACGACTTGAATGACTTACTTGAAGATGCATCGGAGCCCATTATATTGGTTCACGATGACATCCCCATGAAAACTGCAGAGTGGCTGAAGGTGCCATGTTTGAGCACAAGGTTGATAAACCCAGAGAACCTTGGCTTTGAACAATCAGGCCAACGTGAGCCTCTAACAGTGAGAATAAAGAATATATTGGAGGAATATCCATCTGTAGCAGACATTTTTAAAGAGCTCCTCCAGAATGCTGATGATGCGAGTGCAACAGAGTGCAGTTTCCTCATTGACATGAGAAAAAACGCTGACATTCGAGAGAATCTCCTGGACCCTGGTATGGCTGTTTGTCATGGGCCCTCGTTGTGGTCTTTCAACAACTCTGTATTCTCAGACACAGACTTTCTGAACATTACAAGGTTAGGTGGATCAGTGAAGAGATGTGAAGCAGACAAAGTTGGAAAGTTTGGTTTGGGCTTCAACTCAGTTTATCACATCACTGATATCCCCATCATAATGAGCAGAGAGTTCATGATCATGTTTGATCCAAACATCAATCACATCAGCAAGCACATCAGAGACAGGTCGAATCCAGGGATCAAAATCAACTGGAGCAAACAACAGAGAAGGCTGAGAAAATTCCCCAACCAGTTCAAACCTTTCATTAATGTCTTCAATTGTCAGCTTCCTCTAGCTCAGGATTCCCCGTACAAATACAATGGTACACTGTTCAGACTCCCATTCAGAACAGAGCAGGAAGCCACACTAAGTGAAATCAGTAGTCTGTACTACAACACCACGGACATCTATTCCCTGGTTGATGAGTTCAGTATTTGTGGCCATCGGTTCATTCTGTTTACTCAGCATGTTGGAAGTATGGTCTTAAAATACCTGAAATATGAGGAAATAAATCCAGCAGGAGCACAAGATGTTGTCTCCATCAACAAAAGTGTGTGGTCTTCCAAAGCCTCATATGGACCTCTGAGTATCTTAAAATCTGCAGCAAAGGTTATGAAGAAAGTAGCAAGCACCAACAAGGTACCTGCTGATGTTCCCAAGTCCGGGTGCATCATACGTGTTATGGTGGAAGAGTTTCATAATGTGTTCAAACGCATTGTTGATCTCCACTCACCACTGTTCAGAGGTTCAGAGGAAGATCCTAACCAGTACTTTGAAATGGCTGCCAAAGGTATTCAGACAAGAAGACTCACAGATGAAATGCCCCAAAAGGCGGTCGAGGTCACCAACTGGCTCATTTGCTCATGCATGGATGTAACTGAGGCACTCAAGTTTTCCCTCAGTGACAGCGGAAAAAGACTTGGACTAGTGCCTTGTGGAGGAGTGGCTGTTCTGCTCTCAGAAGAAGAGAATCGTAAATGGACAGTGAAGACAAATGCCACACCAATTGGTGAGGTCTTTTGTTATTTACCTCTCAGAATCAAAACAGGCCTACCAGTTCATATTAATGGCTGCTTTGCTGTAACATCCAATCGCAAAGAGATCTGGAAGACTGACACCAAAGGACAGTGGAATTCTGTGTTCATGAGACATGTCATTGTCCAGGCCTATTTAGCAGCACTCGCAATGCTACGTTCAATGGCTGAAAGTGGAGAACTGCTCGACTACAGCTATTATGCAGCATGGCCAGATCCAAGTCAGGTTCATGATGACTTCACGCTGATCAGCCAGGGTGTCTACCAGGAAATAGCCAAAGGAGGTGACAGTGACCATGCAAAGGTTTTCTCAGACGGCAAAACCTGGGTGTCAATCAAGTACGTCAGATTCCTTGATGATGCCTTACTCTGTAGGCCAGACATTGGTCCTGCTGCTTTCAAGATATTCTTGAAATACCTCAAGAAGAGTGGCTCACAAAACCTCTGTGCTGTTGAGCTGCCTGATTGGGTGAAGGAGGGATTTGATGATGCTGGATGTAAAGGGAAGTTGATGGAAAACACTGTGACAGAGAAGCAGTTCTTTTCAGATGTCTTTTTTCCTCACATCCAGGAAATCGACAAAGACCTTCGAGATCCACTAATGCATTACGTTTTGAATGAAAAACTTGAAGATTTTGCATCAATCCTGAGGGTTACACCTTGTATCCCATGTTCTGGCCCCAGTAAGGAACTGGTTTTACCCTCCAGGCTCATCCACCCAGAGGGAAGAGTTGCTAAACTCTACAACACTGATGATGGAAGATTTCCCGAAGGGACTTCTAAAGACTACCTAAACCCTGTGTGTTTAGTGAAGCTGGTGCAGTTAGGCATGGTTAAAGATGATCTATCGTGGGAGGACCTGACTGAACGTGCTCAATCTGTGATTGATCTTAATGAAAATGATCACATAGCTGCATGCTTTCGTAGCAGTATACTACTCAGTCTCATCGATGAGAAACTGAAGGTGAGGGATCCTGGAGCAGCAGAACTCTTAGACAAGCTACAGGACATCAAGTTCCTTCCATTCCTGACAAGACCTGCCGGCTTCTCACTGCCATGGCATGGGAACAGCTTTTCCCCAACAACAATGTTCTCTGCTAGAGAACTCTTCACAACTGAACATCAGGACACAGTGTGTCTGATGAAGCCAATCCTGAATGAGAATTCCCCATCTTTCAAAGGTTGTGGAACAATGTCATTGGCTGTGAAAGATTGTCTTGGTCTAATAAGGAAGCCTGCAGTTGGACTGGTCATCAGTCAACTCAAGAAACTGTCTCAGTCATTTGATGGTGTTACACTGTATCAGGAAAACATAACAAATGCCTGTTACAAGTTTCTTCATGAGGAAATGCTACAGGATGAAAATGCAAAAGGACAGATAACTGAGGAACTGAAAGCATTCAGTTCCATCCTGGTGGAGAACACATATGTCAGTCCCTCCAAAGTTGCATTCCACTTGAATTTTGATGCAGCTCCACATCTTTATCAGCTACCAAACAAATACCGAAACAGCTGTCGTGAGCTCTTTGACAATGTTGGGGTACAGCCCAGCTTCACAGTCGAGGATTTCTCAGCAGTTCTTGAAACTGTGAAGCAAGAATGTGGGCGAAGGACACTCACCGAGGAGAACTTCCAGCTATGTCGCAGAATTATCAGTGAAGGAATATGGAGTTTGATACGAGACAAGAACCAAGAATACTGCCAGGCAAATTATGGTGGGATTCTGTTACCTGACTCCAGTCTGACATTGCAGCCATCAAAATCACTGTGTTACAACGACTGCCCTTGGATCAAAGTCAGAGACTCTTCTGTGAAATACTGTCACGGGGATATTCCAAGAGAGGTTGCTGTGAAATTAGGAGCAGTCCCAAAACGTCACAAAGCCTTGGAGAGGTATGCCTCTAATGTCTGCTTCACTCCACTTGGGAGTGAGTTTGGACAGAAAGAAAAACTCACAAGCAGAATTAAAAGCATTCTCAATGCTTACCCATCAGAAAAAGAAATGCTGAAAGAGCTGCTTCAAAATGCAGATGATGCCAAAGCCACTGAAATCTACTTTGTTTTTGATTCAAGGATACACCCCACAGACAGAATATTTGATGATAAATGGATCCCAATGCAAGGCCCTGCCCTCTGTGTATATAACAACCAGCCTTTCACAGAGGATGATATCAGAGGTATACAGAATCTCGGAAGAGGAACAAAAGAGGCCAATCCAGGCAAAACTGGTCAGTATGGCATAGGATTCAATTCTGTCTATCACATCACTGACTGCCCATCTTTCATATCAAACAATGACATTCTGTGCATCTTTGATCCACATGCACAGTATGCACCTGGGGCTACATCTGTGAGTCCTGGAAGAATGTTTAGAGACTTGGACTCTGACTTCAGATCTCAGTTTTCAGATGTTCTAAACCTTTACTTGGGAGCTCATTTTAAGTTAGAACGCAGCACCATGTTCAGATTCCCCATCCGCTCTCCAGAGATGGCAAAGATTTCAGAGATCAGTTCTGTTCCTGCATCAGACAGAATGGTACAAAATCTTCTGGATAAGCTTAAAACTGATGGTGCCGAGCTTCTGATGTTCCTTAACCACATGGAGAAAATATCAATCTGTGAAATTGATCATGCATCTGGAGAACTTAAAGTGCTCTATTCTGTGACAGCCAAAATAACTGATGGTGATCGGCTAAAACGCAAACAGTTTCATGCGTCTGTCATTGATAGTGTAACCAAAAAGAAGCAGCTTGCTGCAATCCCAGTCCAACAAATAACCTACACAATGGACATAGAGGACACTGATGGAAATTTAACCACATGGATGATCTGCAACCGATCTGGCTTCCCTAACATTGACAATGTCTCAAAAGGTGTGGTCTCAGCTCACAAAAATGAAGACATAACTCTATTTCCACGTGGAGGGGTAGCTGCATGTGTAAGCCACAACTACAAAAAGCCCCACAGAGCCTTTTGCTTTTTGCCCCTTTCACTGGAAACTGGCTTACCTTTTCATGTCAATGGGCATTTTGCCCTAGACTCTGCAAGAAGAAACCTATGGAGAGATGACAATGGAGTTGGGGTAAGGAGCGACTGGAACAACAATTTGATGACATCACTGATTGCTCCTGCCTGTGTGGAACTGCTGATTCAACTTAAGCGTAGATACTTCCCGGGTCCTGATCCCACCATGACCATACTACAAGGAACACCGCTTCATGTTGTTAAAGACACATTGCGGAAATATCTGTTCTTCTTCCCAGTCAACAGACTTGATATACAGCCAGATTGGTACTGCCTGGTTAAAGCAGTATACAACTGTATCCATGCTGACTTGAAGCGCCTGCTTCCTGTTGTTAGAGCAGCACACATGGACAACTCTGACATGCACTCTGTCATTTACATTTCGTGGGTGAATACATCCACTACTAATAAAGGCAGAGCTTTTTTTGATAATCTGCTACAAGATGAGCTTCAGCACTTAAAAAACACAGAGTACAACATCACCTCAAGGAAATCTGTGGCTGAAAATGTCTACAGGCTGAAAACCTTGCTTCTGGATATTGGTTTCAACCTTGTTCACAGCTGTGATGAGACAGCAAATCTCTACTTCTGTTTGGAAGATGCAGGGATACCAGTCAGTTATGTGACACCAGAGGATGTCCGCAACTTCATTCACACTTTCTCATCACCAGATACATCTTGCCATGTTGGAAAACTCCCCTGCCGTCTCCAACAATCAAACTACAAGCTAGTTCATAACTTGAAGCTTGTAGTTGACTACTGCTTCAAAGATATAGACGTAAATGAAGTCAGAATTGAGGGTTTGCCTCTGTTGATAACAATGGACAACATGCTACAGGTGTTTGATTCCAAGAGACCAAAGTTCCTGACACAACACCATGAGCTTATCTCATCAAGGAAAGAAATGTTCATGAACACATTGTACATCAGGTACAGCAACATCCTTTTGAAGGAAGGAGTTGCAAAAATCTTTGACATTAGCTGCTTTGGTGACTTACTGGGGTCTGTTCTTCCAAGAGAGTATCGAACAAGGATCCCTGTAAAGTGGAGAGACACCTTTGCAAGTGAACCTTGGCTGAAGAATGTTTGGAACTTCATCAGTGAGAATATTGCTGTTAAGGACGATCAGGTGGACATCAAACCCAGCTTTGACATGGTGCTTGACATTCTTAAAGACTGGGCTTTGCTACCTGGAATCAAATTTATGGCAAGAGAAAAGATAGTTGTCCCTGAGCATGATGTGCTTTTGCCACTGAGTTTGATGAACATAGCCATATTTCCACAGGGCCAAAATGACAAAGTCTTTCACACCCTAATGAAAGCAGGGTGCATTCAACTTGCAGTGAGTAAAATATGTGTCAAAGAGAATCCCATCGTGCCTTTTCTGGCACAACACACGGCAAACATTGAAAATCCATCAAGTGTTCTGAAAGCTGTAGAGTACATGATTCAGACATCTGCATTCAAGGCAGCAAATCTGACTGACAAGGACTTTGAGGCTCTCCTGTTGTATTTTAACTGCAACCTATCTAACCTCACACAACAGGATGCACAGAGCCTAAAACTGCTCCCATGTTTTAAATCAGTTAGTGGGAGATACATCAGCATTGCAAACTATGGGGCAAGCTATGTCCTTGCAAAAAGTATTCCCACTGCAGACATTGAGAAATGGGCTCACACAGCCTCCTCTGCCTTTCTTGCAGATAATCCACAGCTGAAAGAACTGTACACCTTCTTAGGCTGCATGCCAATTGATGACTTAGAAATCTACCTTCAACATCTCCTGCCAAAGTTTGAAAGTCTTTCCTATGATGCCAAAGTAGAACACATTGTCAACTTGAAGGAGAGACTTTTGTCAATGGAAGAATCATGCGAGATGAAGGATCAGCTCTATGAGAAATTGGAGGGACTGATGTTCATCTATGACTACTCGAACAGACTCAGGCCAACCAAATTTTTCTATGATGAAACAGTGAAGGTCTTTGAAGTCATGCTACCTGCAAAGTCATTCATACCAAGTGACTTTTTTAAGAAAATTGAGCAAGTGTCAAAACCCAAGAATGGGACACTGATGCTCACTTCGTGGATAACCTTTCTGAGAAATATTGGTCTCAAGCATGAAGTGTCACAGCAGCAAGTTCTTCAGTTTGCAAAAGAAGTCAGCATCAAAGCCCAAACAGAGAGCTGGACCAAAGAAAAAGTGCAAACCATTGTCGATGTTCTCTTGAACCACATTTTCAAAGAGAGGACAGACTTGTTCCAGGGTACTTTTCTCAAAGAGCTCTCAATGATACCATTCCTGTGTCCCGAGAGAGCCCCCAAAGAACTCATTAAGCTTCATTCGCAGTTCCAAGAGATGACTGGTACACTTCCTCTGATTCGCTTCAGTGGGTCTCAGGTAAATCCAAAATTCAAGCAAACAGATATCATCCACTTGCTTTGGACATCTTGCCCAATTCTACCAGAGAAAGCTACACCATCAAGCATAACGGACCAGGAAGGAAGCACTCTCACTGGACAGGAACAACTTGACCAAGTGCTGAACATGTTAGGCGTCAACTTGGACCCACCGTTGGAGAAAGTCATAAGCAACTGCAAGAACATCTGCAACATATCCAATCCAGATGATGAAATGGTGAAAACCAGGAACAAAGTTTTAAGGTCCACCTACGAGTTCCTTAATGCAGATAAAAGAGATTTCCGTTACCAGCTCCGTGGGGTGGCTTTTGTCATGGTTGAAGATGGCTGGAAACTGCTGAAACCTGAAGAGGTTGTCATTAATTTGGACAACGAATCTGACTTCAAACCCTACTTGTACAAATTACCTCTAGAACTTGGTACCTTTCATCAACTGTTCAAACTTCTTGGGACAGAAGACGTTGTGTCAACTAAACAATACGTTGAAGTGCTGTGGCGAATTTACAGAAGTTCCGAGGGCAAGCAGCTTGACCCAAATGAAATGAGAACTGTGAAAAGGGTTGTTTCAGGATTGTTCAAGTCTCTCCATAATGATCCTGTGGAAATTCGCAAAGATCTTGAGAGTCTCAGAGATTTGACATTTTATCTGCCAAGTCATGATGGTAGATTAGCAAAATCCAGTAGCTTGGTGTTTGATGATGCTCCACACTACAAGAGCAGAATTCAAGGTAACGTTGGAGTTCAGATGCTTGTGGACATGAGCCAGTGCTATCTGGGCAAAGATCACTCCTTCCACACAAAGCTGATTATGCTACTTCCGCAGAAACTAAGGCCTAGACTGTTGAGTAGCATTCTTGAAGAGCAACTTGATGAGGATTCCCCAAAAATGTGCCAGTTTGGAGCTCTTTGCTCACTTCAGGGTCGCCTTCAACTGTTGCTGTCATCAGAGCAGTTTATCACAGGACTGATTAGAATAATGAAACATGAGAATGACAACGCATACCTTGTCAATGAAGAAAAAGCCATACGTCTCTGTAAAGCACTTTGTGAAGGATTGAAAGTCTCTTGCTTTGAGAAACTCCAGACAACATTAAGAGTGAAGGGATGTAGTCCCATCCCACACAGCCGCAGTGAAACACTAGCCTTCCTCAAGAGGTATGGGACAGCTGTGATTCACCTTTACATTCAACACTCAGACAGCAAAGATATTAATTTTCTCTTAGCACTGGCAATGACATTGAAGTCTGCCACAGACAACTTGATTTCAGACACATCCTATCTGATTGCCATGCTGGGATGTAATGACATCTACAGAATCACAGAGAAGCTGGACAACCTTGGGGTTAAATATGACTCAACAGAGCCTTCACAACTTGAGCTACCCCTCCCTGGAACCCCTATACCAGCTGAGATACATCACACACTCCTCATGGATCCCATGAATGTATTTTATCCGGGAGAGTATGTGGGTTATCTTGTAGATTCTGAGGGTGGAGACATGTATGGGTCCTACCAGCCTACCTATACATATGCCATCATTGTTCAAGAAGTAGAAAGAGAAGAGGAGGAAAACACTAGTTTCCTTGGAAAATGTTTCCAGATTGACATTGGTTACAGTGAGTACAAAATAGTCAGTTCCCTCGACTTATACAAATTCTCAAGACAAGATGAAAGTACCCACGTGCGAGACACCAGTGCCCCATCAACTCCTACAAGTCCAAACAGTCATTCCTCTGGTCTACGAATGGTCCCTCCTCTTTTTGCTGGTAAGGAAAACCTCAGACCCCCCCCTCAAAAACAGTCACCAAAAAAGATCAAGCTTCATGCATTGCCTGAGATTCTGAAAGAAGTGACCTTAGTAGTTGAACAAGCCTGGAAGCTTCCAGAGACAGAGAGAAAGAAAATAATCCGCCGACTTTATCTCAAGTGGCATCCGGACAAAAATGCAGAGAATCTGGACATTGCCACAGAAGTCTTTAAGCACTTGCAGAACGAAATCAACAGAATGGAGAAACAATCTTTGGCTGATCAGCAAAATACAGACAGAGCTTCCAGAAGATCCTATTCCACATCATCATCCCGTTTCCAGTCAGAAAAGTTCTCATTTCAAAGATTTTATTCATCATGGAACCAAGAAGCAACAAATCACAAGTCAGAAAGGCAACAGTTCAGGGAACATCATACAAGCTATGCAGGTTCGTCACACTCTCACCGTTTCTTTGTGCCCCCTACTTTCAAGACAGTTGGGAACCCTGTGGAAGCCCGCAGGTGGCTAAGACAAGCAAGAGCGAACTACTCGGCTGCTCGTAATGATCTGCATAAAAATGCCAATGAGTGGGTTTGCTTCAAATGTTACCTTGCTGCAAAGCTTGCACTGATAGCTGCTGACTATGCAGTCAGAGGAAAGTCAGACAAAGATGTGAAACCAACTGCTCTAGCTCAAAAAGTTGAGGAGTATAACTCCCACTTAACAGGCCTTGCCAATGATGTTCAGATCTTGGAAGGATATGGTGTGGACAGCCTTAGAACTCGCTATCCTGATCTTCTGCCATTTCCACAGATTCCTAATGACAGATACACATCTGAGGTGGCAATGAGAGTGATGGAATGTACGGCACGGATTATCATAAAGCTTGAAACATTTGTGCAGCAAAAAATATAATACTGTTGTTAATGATAACAATGAAACTACAGTATGCATAGCTCCTCTGTGGACTAGAGGACACCTGTGGCTGTGTGCAATACAGATCATATATATCACTTTGAATAAAACTGAAGTATCCAGCTGGCAGCTTATGGTAAATATGCAGTTTCTACCTGTGATGGGGGTGCTGTGGCCCATGCACAGTAAATACATGTATGGCTCCCATAACTTATTAGGCTGTGTCAGTATAGATTTGCTGTAATATGTGAAAAAAACATCTGCACATGCTGTACATACAAATGCCTAAGCAATACATTTTGTTTACCAAAGTCCCCACACTGAATATATTTGCTCTGAGTTAGATTTAAAAGATATGCTGCTTTTTTACTTTATCTTTTATAGAAAAAAAATATCTAAATATATATATTTTCTTGCTACAGAAAACCAGTTGACTGTACTGAAAGGATGTGCTTATAATAAAGAAACAGATAAACTCTAAATGTCAAATACTGCAATGACTGTCATGCAATTTGTCCTATTTACAAGATCTCAGCAAGTCAAGGAAATTACAATCGTTTGTAATTTTTCTTTTTTGTATTTTTATGGTTGATTTCATATCATTTCTGTAAAAGTTGTACATTTTCTGTAACATAGCCAGTCACTGTTTATGGACAAAGCACTTTTTTGAAACTTCTCCGCATGTACTCGCATTTGCACTTGTAGAGCGCTTGTGTCACCCCAGCAACTTGGGAAAATCCAACTGTGAATGGAAAACCGTTTATGTTTAAAAGACCTTTTTTGTGTATGTTTTGTTTTGTTTAAGCTATGTTAAATGTTTGTTGTGCTCTGTACAGTACCATTTGGTGACTGTTTTGCATCATTACCTTTCATATAGCAGCATTAAACCATGTTCATACATTTTGATAATTTTAACTTTTCAGGTTTAAGGAACCTAGAACAGCACCAAACAGTGGTGCTGGTGTGTTTTTACTGTATTATTGGCTTTATTTTACTGTTGATGTGACGGACTACACACACACTGACCACATATTGTAAATGTCATTCTGACACAATTTGAAATGTGCTTCTTGGTATCCATTGTCTTATTACACCTCAAACTTGAGGTGACAACCAAGGTTGTCTCTGTCAATAAACCACAGAGAACCTTAAGTATCATACATGTTGATGTACACTGTGCCATAGGAAGGCCAAATAAATTCCCCTTAAATAAACTGTGTCCGTTTTTGTTTCTCAACAAGACAATCTGGGATTGAAACTACAGTATTTCAGCACTTGTAACTTGTAAATTTTGTATTGCATCAGTTTTTAATACTTAAATAGTTTTTCTTATGTTTGCAAGCAAAAAGCACTCTTTGTTCTTGTAAGTGAAGAAATAACTCAGTTATAATGTAATCTCATTATTGATTTTGATACGGGATTGTCAGACAGTAGGTTCACAGATGAAAAAAGAAAATCTGATTTTCTGATATGACATTATTTTTCGTTGAAGTCTTAACAGTCTTAATGAATCCCTCCACTTAAGAAATGTGTAATTCTGAGCCAGATCTGATACAAATCATGTGAGAGTATATGGCTGATGTCATTAACAGGCCAGATTATCAAGTATCGTCATATGTAGCTGAGCATAAACGGAACAAATCTTGGCTGCAACAAATACACATTGGAACCTGTTGAACAAGGTCAGAAATTTTGTAGGCATGAATCCTTAAGTTTGTGTTGATGGTCAGACCATCTGTTCTGTGCATCCTGGTGGCACTGCACAGTTTTTCCACTAGAGGGGATTAGAGAGCCAATAAACATGGTTAGGAAATGATCAAATTTCTATCCATGACAACTTTAGTGCATAGCAGAGCATAAGAAACAGGAACTTGTAAAAATCTGTTACCATAAGATTTTGTCAAGAAAACGTGAGACCAGTTTTCTGAAAAACAAATATATGAGAATGAACGGCTCTGATAGACACATCATAGAAGAATAGCACAAAGTTTATTCAACATACAAAATTAATAAATACACATTACACGCTTTATCAAAATATGCCAGAACATAGGTGAGAACTGCATCTACACTGACGATGATAACACAACCCCATGAGATGTTAACTATGCTAAAAAACTTGTCCCGGAGATAAATTGATGCCAAACTCAGTGTAACTATCATTACAAAAAATTGCCCTTTTTGATGTAGCAAACTGAAAACATCACAAGAGAGGCTAATGTTGTTAATCACCTGTCATGCATACTGTGTAAAAAGAAAAGAAAATCAAGGCATATATGATGCACAAGGCAAAATAATCCCATTATTGTTCCACTCAGAATCATAAATTCCCCACAACTAAGGAAACCTTTGTTAAACCTGTTTTGTTGTTGTTTGCTGTTGCTGTGCTCAAAGGTAATGTAACCCTCGGTTGTAAATGGTTATTGAATGCACAGAGCAGCTTACTTGCAAGAAAAACTGTCTTGTCGCTAATGCATAATTACATGCTTATGCAGGGTTTCAAAATAACACAGGCCAAACATACATAATCTTATAAACTGAAAAAAAACAAACAAACAAAACATAATTACACATGTGTTACCACACTACTAACACTTTATGGTACCATAAGGACGTGGTATTTTAATCTCAACCCTATAAAGTAGTCAAAATAAAACAAGAAACAATTCTGTTGCCTAGTGTTATGTGTGTGTCTGAATTTGAGTTAAGACAGAAAGAGATAAAAATCCATCTGTAAATCTCTGAAGTGATTATGACAATGACAAAACATTTACCAGCATTTCTCTAGTTTTTCCTTCAATTCAATAAAAACATGCTAAAAACTACATACCAAGGGCTTGTAAACCAAAATAAATATTTCAATAACATTCTGACAGCGTTTGAGAGATTTCTTTTTTTTTTTTTTTTATCATTCCAAGCCCTTGATACGTGTCACTTTCACTTATTGCACCACAAGATAATATTGCATAGGATGTAAGCTGTTACCAGCTCCTCATTGCCCAGCCATGATACTGTGTGTGTATAAAAAAAATGTCCACAAAGCTCTGATGTAGATAAATTTGGAACTGAGTGTCGATCTGTTTCAGTTGAATAGTTAGAAGTTCATAAATGCAACTAAAAGGATGCACTTCATGACATCTCCAACATGTACGCCAGCAGGCATTTGTATTTTTACAGGCCTCAAAGTGCCAGTGGGATCGAGCACTGAGAGCATCATAGATCCACTGTAGTATAAAGATTAAAAAAAAAAAAAAAAAAAAAAAAAAAGATATAAACAGTTGTGCTTGTTGCCTCCCAGAAGTTACATCGACTGAGAGATGGAAAATCGATTACCTTGTCAGAGTCTCTCTAGCACTCCTGATTCTCACTGCAAGTGGAGGTGACCCCAGCCTTGGACAGGAAGAGCTTGCCGCTGGGACAGACGCAGACCTCATAGAGACCCTGAGCATTTCCAGAAACCCCTCCTTCACTCAGGGGCAGGCTTGGCATGCGCACCGTCTCAGCATCCAGCACCAGCTGCACAGCAGACAGTGTGAAGAGCAAGGACGATACAAGGAGAGCAACAGAGCTGCACTGAGACAACAAGGCGGTATCACTCTGCTCCATTCTTTCCACTCATGGCGAGTGCATACACACATCGCGGCACATAGTGTGGCGGGAGATAGAAACTGGTGCATAAGGAAGATAGAATAAACAAAATGTGAGCCAAAGTCTGCAGAAAAGCCCAGAGAATATGAGCGCTCAAATTAACTTTTACTATTGTCCAGGACAAGTTCAGTGCAGATTAACACCCAGCTCTCTCCCCAAAGCAGGAAAAGAGAGATGAGAGTGTAGTCTAGCCTGCAGCAACGCTGTCACATAAATACGCTGGGAATGAATTCAAAAAGGTCAAATAAGTGCCTGTGTTACAAATGCTTTACGTAGTTCAGCCAGTTAGCTGCACCACAACAATTACCCAGCCCTGATTCAGCCAGAAGCAGTCACTAAAACTCACTCTAAACATGGAAACTGCAAACCACCACAGACTTACAGAGCCCAAACAAATGTTTTGAAATTTCAAACGGCAGTTAAGTGATTACAGCTTACAGATGAGTATATTGGTGCAGCTTTTGGCTTTGTTAAGAACTCCTTGTGTGCTGGAAGTCCAAACATTTAGTCCAGAATAATGTCAGTTCTCACTGTTAGTACTTTATCTTTACAACCACAAGCAATAGACAGATAAATGTCACTTTTTACAGCAAAATCAAGTCAAAATGTAAAACGAAAGCAGAACTGTTCTAATGAGCTCTCTCAGGGTGATCTGTAAGCTATTTTGGACAAAAACATCCAGAGAATGGAAAAAGCAGAGCTACTGTCAAACTGCACTCGAATGAGCTTGTGGATGAAAAGCTCCCAGGTGTGACTGTGAGAGATTACAGCAGCTTGAAGCAGCGTGTTGCTGAAAAGCATACTGTGTATATATTCCCTCAGTAATCACAAGAAAAAACAGCAGAAGATGGCGTGTAGCAGACTTCAGAAAGTGAACAGTGTTTTCCTTACCAGTCCTATACTCGACTGCAGGATAACATCCATGTTGGAAGCAGCATCAATGTTGCCAGCCAGTGCTTTAATGTGAACTCCTTTTGGTGCGTCAATACTGAGAGAGCGAGTAGGAGACTCCAACCTAAAGCAGCACAGCTTCATATTATACAAGCACAGCTTCCATCCAGAGTTTATTAAACACTACTTACTTAAATCTTTAAAAATTTGAAAATCATAACCTCTTAAGTTTCATTTTCTACAGTATGCAGTAATGACATGAAATGACAGGCTCAAGTGTCTTGTAAAACCTTAATGTTTTGTATTTCTTTAGTGGATGTTGCAAATTTGCTGACTGCAAGATGACAACCTGATCCTTCCACTTGACTTGTAGGAGTCAGTCTTCGCATATTACCTAATAATATTAGCCCAACAATACAGGATGGCTGAAATGCTTACCTCAGATCTTTGAAAGGCTCAGATCTCAGCAGGGGCACTTCCACTGAATGTTGGAACAGCGCTCCTTCAGGACCTGATGGACAAAGAGATGTGCACATTCGCATACTTCCAATGAGGTTGAGTCAAGATATGTTAGAGAATCTATTGGAGTCTAAGGGCTACTTACTGAGGGCTGTAAGGCAGCTAATGAGCTATTGGAATCTGGCATTTAACATTTTATTTTTAGCAATGCTAGCAGCATGGCTCCAGGGACGTCTGTCTGTCTGTCTGTCTGTCTGTCTGTCTCTAAATAAATATTGAATTATATACTTTGTGTCTTGTGTTAATTGGAAAATGTTAGCATGCTAAAATTCTAAACCAAGATGGTAAACATGTTAAACATCGTCTGCTTAACATCAGAGCGTTAGCATGCTGACATTAGCATTTAGCTCAAAGCAGCACTGTCAGCATGGCTGTACTCTGTCTTGTGTAAACTGTGGATGCTTCAGCGTGTACAGTTGGATTTTGAAAAGGGAGAGTGGGCTTTCTGCTCACTTTGACTGCTGTGAATAATGCCAGAGAAGAGAGGCGACGGATTAGAGGAGACACAAGAGGTAAAACTGGATCCAAAACCTCCAACAAGCCGTGCAGCATGTGGACCCAGCTGTGGTGGATGTAACCACTCCACTCACAGTGGGAACAGAAGGTTTGTCTCGAGGATTTTACTAAGCAGCTCCTCTGCTGCTGCGTGCTGCTCTCTGTGGATTGAAACAACCGCGGGCATAATGAAGCTATCGGCTGACACTCCAATCGAGATTAATCAGCCAGCGCAGTGTGCGGTCAGTGACCCACATCACCATCGATACACACACTGGACTCTGAGAGAGAAAAGAAAGCCAGGGATGGTTCAGCCTGATATTTTAATGCTTCAACACTTTGTTGAGAAATATTAGATACTGTGTGGTACTGAGCTCCTGACATTCATTTACATGTAGGTGTACTTTAGAGATGTGCATGCACTCAACTGCAAGACACGAATGACCATGAAATAACTGCATCCGTCTTTGTCCTTGGCTGCTGGATGGATGCACAGATATCTGCCATCAAACCAAATTGTTGCTGTCGAGTTAACATCTGTTGTCAATTCTATGTTTTTCCAAATCCGAAAAACATTCTCGCCGAGAGGCGTGCAATTTTTCCAAGGAAACAGCAGGTGGCAGACGTCGGGATACCTGTAATTCGTAGTTTGTCTGGTCCAATCACAGCCTGGTCGCCATCTGCGGTGAACAGCATGTTGTCATTGTGGGAGCTAATGAGCAGATTTTGAGTGTGTCCCTGAGCCTCTTTTGGACCTGCAATGACAAAAACAACAACAGCAAGAATACCTGAGCTGGTTTGGCATTATAATGACGTGTTACAGGCATCAGAATCAAATCTTTCTCTTCCTTACATCATCTAATGAGACACGTTCATGCTTTACTATGTGAAAATCTCAACCTCCCCACATGCATCCGTCTAATGAAAAGAAATGTGTAGATTAAACATGCAAATGAAGGAAGTAAGTGAATGACCCCATTTCTGCTCAAACTGAGAGGTAACATTTCTGAGGTTGTTTCACTTTACCCTCATTTACATCAATGTTTCCAGCCCTGGACCAGACAGATCTAAAGCAGGTAGATCAGTCAGTGAGATATTTAACCCTCTTCAGCACCTACAACTGTGAACCGGCATGTAATCTTCTCTAACAAGCATTTCACTTTTATGCACAGGGGGCAGAGGGGATGCAGGCGATGCTTTTTATGGCTTAATGATCAAGGACACATAACGGCACCGTGGAACACGGCAATTAGTTGGGTCATTTGTTGGCCTTTTAATTATGACAAAATACCCCAATGCAGCCGTCGGTGAGCTATAAAAGAAGCACAAATACGATCCTCCACAGGCCTCGGGCCTTCTGCGTAATGCAGCATGATCCAGAGGCAATGGGAGGGAGAGGGATGTTGCATTTAATGGATTTTAAATGGAAATCTAAGAGATTATAAATGGAGAGATGGCTTCTTGTCGCTGTTAATGTTGGATGAGAAATAGCTGCAGGACAAGTGCATGAATGACTTTACTATTGCTCTCATACATCAATGGGATACTTTGTTATGCATGAGTGCCATACTACTGTATGTGTCTCTCTATGTCTGCATGTGTCCTCTTGCAGGCTCTTACCCACAGATATCCTCCCTGTGACATTGCCATTTTCGTTACGGGCATTAAGCAAAACATTTTCCGTTGAGTGCACCAGAAGTGAAGAGTCCTGAAGAGAAAAAAAAAAGCCATTTTAGCATGTTGTGTATATCCAACTGATATGCATTTGAAACACAGCAATTAAATTATCCACCACTTTGGTCCACACTGAAATATCTCAACAGCTCATTCCTGGATTGTCCTGATGCTTTGTACAAACATTGATGGTCCCCAGTGGGTGAATCCAACTGACTTTCATGCTCCTCTGACTCAGCTGTACTTTGTGACTCTACTTTAAGCAAATGTTAGCATGCTAGAAGTCTCAACTATGGGATGGTGAATATGGTAATATGGCAGTATGGTATTATTCCTGCTGAACATCAGCATGTCAGCATTGTCCTTGTGAGCAGGTTGACATGCTAACATTAGCATTTGTAGACCCTTAAGACTGTTTGAAACCACATACTGATTGTAGACCAGAGAGCGATGTTTCACAACCTGAAAACCTGTTGTTCTTATTAATTTATTTAGCTCTATTTATATTTATTAAGCAGCAATAATGTCGTTAATACAGCATATACAGCCTTTATACATGATGCCTTATTAGACAGTGGGACAGATTTTTTACACAAATATTAGCAGAGGATATGACACCAGCTAATTGAGCAAGACATAACTGAAACACATTACTGAAAAAAAGTAAGCTTTGCTAAAATGTGTAAAGGAGGCAGCCTGAGCAATAAATCCCCACTGTTACTTTGGAGCTGTAAGGAAGGCCTGTTAATAAAAACGATCTAAGAAAATAACTTTGACATCGAAGGCGAGACGGTGGCTCACTAAATCCTGAATCTCATTGGAAACCCATAGAAGACATTAGAGAAAGTGTCAGTCCATAAATGAGGGATACATTGCCTTTTTAATGAGGCCTATAAAGAAGAAAGAATGCAAAAAAAATTGCTGCTATGAGCAAGAAAAGCCATAACATGTAAACAACTGCAGCAAAGTGTTCCCATCTGCTGCTGGCAGGCGGGCCATAAACTGCTTTCCACCACAAATATCCCCGAGGTTAATGGGGAGCTCACTGCACCACCACGTGCACTGGGTGGGACTGCCAAATCCAGTTTGCTCTGACACATCTCCCAAAAAAGTACAGTCAGAAATATGCAGTTCACTCACTACAGTTGCATAAAAACTGCTCGAGTGTCAGCAAAGAATGAGATTTAGATGATATCAGCACGTGCTGTCTGCATAGATCCAACTCACAATCAAGCTCGGTAAACAGCGAGATGAAATAATGGCCGGGCTGTCGGGCCACTTAATGGAACAAACAGTAGTTTGAGAAGGAGCTGCGAAGAAGACAGAGGAGGGAGGATAGCACGAGGTAGAGGGGGAGGAAAAGAGGGATAGCAGAGTGAAGAAGGACGAGGGAAGAGGAGCAAGGAAAGTATGTGTGTGTTCCTGGTTAACTTACTTCCCTGGAGTGGATCTCCTCAGCGTAGACGGGGAAGAGGAACTCAGACTCTCCCTCCTCCAGCTTGACCCCATCTGAGTGCACCTGCAGGTGTCCCATCCCATCCTGCAACCAAAATGAAGACACGCACGCCCTCAGACAATGATACAGCAAAGCCAGGTTAACAGATAAATGACAATGTGAAAGCAAAGGTGAATAAGTGACTGTAAATCAGATGTATTTGAAAAGTAAAAATCCCCAAAAAATGACGGGTTAGGAGGTGAGGAATTCTGATTTTATCACCAAAACACACATAGCAATGTTCCCTGTAGAATAAACAGGCCAGTTGCTTTAGCATTCACAACTATGTGTGTGCGTGTGTGTGTGCGTGCGTGTGCGTGCGTGCGTGCGTGCGCGTGCGTGCGTGCGTGCATGCGTGTGCGTGTGCGTGTGCGTGCGTGTGTGTGTGTGTGTGTGTGTGTGTAGGTTTGTTGTGTCCCTTTTTCTGCATAAATCCACAGTTGCCATCTGGACTTGAGACAAAAAGCTAACAAGAAACAACAAACAATTAACTGTCCTGTTTAAACAGCCAAGTATCACTTAATGATTAATAACACCACTGCTGATAATGATAAGCAGTGTCACTGGGTCACTGGGGTGGATACACAGTCAGAAGTTAAATAATAATAATAATAATAATATGAGGAAGTGACACTGATCACTACCATAATAACACTGAGCACATAGAGGAAAGCATGGAAGGAAGAAAGGGCGCAGAGGAGTGGACGAAAACTGTCCCGGCTGAAAATACACCCTGTCAAGGTGAGTCATGCGTACCGTGTTGAACCACATCACCCTGAGGATCCAGATGGTGAGGGCGAAGTTGACCACCAGGATGATGATGAGCAGCAGGACAAACAGGTAGAGGCAGCGTTTCCTCCAGCCATAGATGCCGATCTTGTAGACGTGGTCGGGCACCGACCTGGGCGAGCTGCTGCCCTGGGTGGTGGTGACATACTGCTCCCGCACCATCTGCTGACTGGGCACGACACATGAAGACATCAGGCAAGAGAAATAGATGTTACCAAAGAAAAAAAAAGGACATTAATCTGGCATGGCATGTCACGGAGGTGCTGGTAGTTTGTCAGGGATCAGAGAAACTTTGGAAAATAACTATATGTAAAACAGGTCAACTGGCTGCACAGAGAGAATTATTTAGACAAAACCAACAGCATATTTAAACCTGCAATAAGTGATTTATTTTGCTTGTTTGTTACTTGGGGATAGCAGAGAGAAGCTGTGAATGCACTGACACTGACACATTATCGCCTTTATCAACTGTTGCCTCGTTACACATCCAGCAATTATTTTTAGCTCTATTTTTGGTCTCCACCAACTCCTGAGGGGAACATTTGGCTCTTAAGCTGCTAAATGCTCCATTATGTTCCCCAGCAAGTCGCTAACTGTGTCACTGTGTGTGGTGTTTGGTGCTGTGCAGGTAGTCTATGGTGGGTTTTTTGGAGCGTTTGTGCTGAAAAAAAGCTGCCTGCTAAATGGCTCCATGAGAGCAATGAGAGTGAACCAAAACAGTAACTTTATGGGCCAGAAAACCCAAAATATCACCTGAAAGTTGCTATAAATCTCCATGGAGAGCAGCATTAAGTTACAAAGCCTACGAACATAGAGACTAGAAACATATTTGTACATGTTGCACTTTAATCTCCTGCAAACACTAGTTCCCAGTTCCAGAGGAGACCAGCTTTTCCTTTCATTGTCTTCTGTCCAGATCTGCACAGGAGAACTGTTCCATAAATTTGTTGCTATCTACATTATTAGCATGAATGCAGGTTTGGAGAAAGAATTCAGATATCAGTAAGGTATCAGTAGCCTGAGTCAATACAGTGCTGTAATATAAAAGATGGTAAGCAACAGTTCTGTCATATGGGTTTGGTCTGAGGTGGATCCCTGCTTTCTGAAGTATGCCAAGAGGCTGATTTTCATATTAGCTGTCACGCATCTTGTAAAATCTGGATTCACTATGTTTAGTTTGAGCATTTTCCTCAAGCCTTTAAGTTTAGTTGTATGCAATGCAGTCTGCCTAATCCCCCCCCTGTACAATGCTGTGTTCACACAGTACACAGTACATCATTCATGAGGCCAGAGCTTGCGCACAGACTCAGTGGATATCTGGCTCATTGTGCCAATGGAAAATTTGACTGAACGTCCAGCAGTTTTTCAACAAGGCAAAGGAGCAGACCACTTATTACGGAGCAGAGGCAGCCCTTTCTGGCTCCACAGCAGCAGGCTATCAATGACAAAAACCAAGGAGATGAATGTCAGCATATTTCAAAACACAGTCGTTTTTGCCGTTCGGTTTACGTGGGGGCAGACGGAGCTCTAACTGCAGGGCTGCAGCACCTGCAAGTGAGCCCCCCAGTCAGCACATTTGGACCATCTGACACAGTGACAACAGGGGACCCTCGGGGACAGAGCGACATGGAAAGTGTGTTCGAGCGCAGTGGAGCCGAGGACCGCACAGCCTCATGGGGCTGCAGAGAGAGGAGCCGTGTCACTCTCTATTGAATAATCTGAATTAATAAGCAGATACAGGCTGGAGAGAAAGCTGTTTTCAGGCCTGAAGAAAATGCTGTCAGTTGTAGATTATTATGAGTCAATAAACCACCCAAAACAGGCAGAAACAAAGACAGACTGCAGCTTTCTGCAAGCAACAAACCGCTCCAAATCTTCATCAGTAGTTTAGAGCCGTCGCATCTCAACTTTATGCGAAAAGTTATCTGAACAAAGACGTATCGGGGCTGTCTCATCAGTCTTTTCTGAAGCTGGCAGGGCTCAGGCTCCCGTAGCCAGGCTGATTTACATACAGGACAGATGTTGGGTCTGACTGCCACAGTAAGGGTGTTTTCCATCATGTTAAAGGAGCCACTTTTCAAACTAAAAAGTCAGTTTTCTTTGACATTACCAGATGTTCAGCTGGGAACATCATCCCACTGTGACTTCCATGTGATGACACAAGCAGAAAGGGGCTGATCGGCTCTGAATACAGAGATATGCTGCATATATAAAGAAACTCCAATAGGTTGTGCTACTGTAAATAATGAAGCAAACATCTTTCTGCCCTCACAGCATAGGGTGATGAATAAAAGCACACACGCTCGCTGCCGCCGTCTGAGCTCTCTGAGGTTCAGGGAGAGACGTTTCAGGGAGATGATAATAAAGGCCTATAGTCTCCATGGCTGGTTTCTTGCTGTTTCTAGTAAACACAGGGAGGAGACGTGTTGGCACATCAGGCGGAGAATATTTCTATGACCAAATCCGCCTCTCTGGAGGACCTGTCACATGGCCTGCAAGCCCAGCTGTGATGAATAGCCCTTAATTCAAAACCAAACAAATGAATGTTGGCTGAAAAAGGAGAAAAAAATGAGGAGAGCAAAGGTTGATAAGGAGCAAGTTATATGAAATGGTCTTTTTTTTTTAATCTCACTTCATTTATATTTATTAACCAAACTTGTGAGAATGAGTCTTAATGACTAATTGAATTTCTGCAATGCAGCAGAGCATCAGCAATTTTTCATGAGGGCATACACTACAACATGGCATTACTCAGCTACTTTCATGAATGTGGATTCAGTTATTTTTGGGATATTTTTGAGGGAGTTTTCCACTGAGTCTCACAAAAGGACTAAGATTAATCAGTGTTAGTTAATTGACCAACTCAAATACCCCACCATATACCTATTAACACCCACAGATCATTTGTGTGTTAGCATGTTTGATCAGCCCACTCTGCACTTTGGGCAAATGAGCAGCGAGGATGAAAGAGCTCTGGATTTCTTCATTATGATGTTAATGAATTTGATCGAACCCAGTCTAATTACGTTAAATGAAGTCATTAAGAGGCTTCCGTACTTAAGCAGCAGTAGGAGGAGGAGGAAGCAACTTTAAGGCTTGATCTTTAAAGACGCCTTGCAGCTCCAGTTTCAGCGTTAACCACCAACCCTCAGCCACAACTGGTCCTTCCATAGCAACCCAAATAAACACTCCCTGAACAGTCTTGCCGCTCAAGTGCCAAGAATGTTCAATGTATGGGACTTTATGGTCGGAAAGACAGTGTGACCTTGCAGAAACAGAGAGAAAATCAGATCCACGCCTGCATTTTTAAGCTTCCTGGTGATAGAAAATTGGGTATAAATGAGATTCTCAGTCTAAAACTTTACAAATAAAACTTTCTATACCACAGGAGAGACAACTAAATTCAAGATTCAGAGGAACTGTAGACCTCTAACACAGTCCCAAAGCTGCTTCCAGAGATGAATAGCACTTGGTTCAGCACAGTTAGCAGGGCTATTTATTCTTGGGCACCATCTCAATTAACCTTAAACAAGTGATGCTCCCTGCCTGGCTCTGACTCTCTCTCTCCCTCTCCGACCTCTGGATGAGAGCGAGAATCCACAGGGTCCGGCTGTAATTGAGAATCCAGGCTTCCCTCTGAGCTGAGGCTTGACCTGACCGCACGCCAAAAGTTTCAGCGAGTTAGGAAAGCTCAAATTGTTGTGCTGGAGGACGTTCGAAGAGGAGCACTCAGAGGAGCTCGGCGTGTGGGGCGAGGAGCAGTCGAAGGCTGAACGCAGGGCTGCAGTCTGTGTCTAGTAAGTGGCACCACTCTGCTGTGATGCCTTAACTTCTAAAAATAGGACACAGCATTGTGAACTAAATTTAACGCACACACGCTCATATACACACACACACACACACACTGCATGGGTGTAACTAATGAGAAACAAGACACCAGACTCCAGTGTCTCACTGTTTGATACTTCTGTGGCTGAACTATTGCACATAACACACATAAAACATTAGTGAGGTGCTCTTCCACAGAGTTATTTTTGTATGCCAAAATTGTGGCCATGTATGGTAAAACTGGAGCTGGCAACCAGAAAAGACTTTTTCCAAACCCCACGCTGCTTCTGTGAGGACTACAAAGTGGTCAGAGCACAGCACGCGTCACACAGACAGACAGAAACTGAGGAAAATTGAACAGTAGGTCAAAGGTTGCCATTACAGAACATTTGAGGATTATCTTAAGAGGAAGTTACGAGGACCAGTGGTCCTGGAAGAAAAGGCAGACGACTCACCGTTGTGTGTGGAGGCACAGCAGTCCTCTTCCCTACGAGACACTGAGCAGGGCTCGAGCTGGTACGAGCAGCTTGAGAAGCAGCAGCGCTTGAGCTCCTCACACGTCTGTCAGCCACTCAACAGCTGCGTGCCATAAATCCAGCTCTGGAAGCGCCCTGACTAATCACCACGAGACGGCGCTCCCACTCCCCTGCAGACCCACTCTGACTCTTCCCCTCTGCCTTTTTAGCCTTCCTGCAGACATCTGAATATCACCAGTGTGTATCAGAGAGAGAGAGAGAGAGAGAGAGAGAGAGAGAGAGAGAGAGAGAGAGAGAGAGAGAGAAACACAGAGGAGGAGGAGGAGGAGGAGGAGGAGGAGGGGGGAGAATTAACCATCAGTGCAGAGGTTCAATCTCACACACACAAAGCATTCAGTTTGTCATGCATGCCAGTGAGTCACTTTCACTGCCCAGCCCAAGGCTTCAGTGCAGTCCAGTCCAATTCAGGACGTGAGTCATGGCTCTCAACACAAAGTGAAGCTGGTGTTTCAGATAACTGTGCTGGGTGACAGTCAGCACGATGGGGAGGACCTTGAGGAGCGCGGTTAGGAAATCAGAGTGGCAGAAGAGACAGGCAGCAAACAGCGTATTAATAGAGAGGGGGGGGGTGAAGGTTGCAGTTGATGAAATGGAAATTGTTTGAGTCATGGTTTTGAATTATCTCATTTGCAGGATTCAGCTCACTTTCAGAACTTTGCAGGTAAGCAAATGTGAGAAAGCCAAGGTCGTCCTTCGATATTACTACAATAGACAATCCATGCTGCTATTAACTATTAACACACTCCTGATTAAAAAAAGATCAATAACTCATGTTTATAACACATTTACATGAACATAGTTTGTGTGTACTCTTTGTCATGTGACAGACTTCTCAAATTCATGTTAGAATGTGGCCTGTGAGATTTTAAGAAGACACCCACGCCGCCCGACGCACCCGTCGAACATAACTTGATTGACATTCATTGTTGGTGACAGCTGAAAGAGTCCTGAAGCTACGTGGTAATATTGCACACTGGAAAAGACATGGCTGACAGAAAACGTCTGCATCTCGCCTCTGTGTGTTAAATCGCCTCTGTCTGTAAAATACAGAATTAAAGGAGGATTCTTTACCTGCTCCAACGTGCCAAATGAAAAATGTTGACATGTCATGGTAGGAAAAGCGCAGGTTTTTACTTAATAACATTAACGATGGCTCTGCTCACTTCAAGTGTCCTGATAACTCATGACGGTGTGAGCCAGTATGAATATTCCAGGACCCTGAAACTGAAGCAGCTAAATGGAACTCAGCCATCATTAGTCTTCTGACTGACACCTATGTTTTTGTCACTGCTCATGAACTTACTTACAGACTATCCCCGCTCTTTGTGTGATGGTTTTACTTTTTTACCTCTACCTTTATTTACTAGAATGAAATACTAAAAATACCACCTTAGAGGCCCCGCACAGCCCTGACAACCCACACAGGTATTTGAACCATCATGTCTGATTGGACCTCTTTCAGGACTGTGCAGGTGTGCACCCTCTGAGATCAATTTACATCTCCTTGACTCTATTGTTAGCTTTACTGCACCTGTTAGGGTGAAACAAATCACATCATAAAGGTACAGTCACATTACTCTTCTGGCATACTGTATGAATAACCTGCAACTTGAACATGTCAATATGTATTTATTTAGTTATTGCCCTCTATGGAATTGTAATATTAGTCTTTTTTTAGTGGTGAGTGTGGGGCACTGTCATTGGACTGAAGGCTAATGGGAAAGGTACCTTTACATGGGGTCTGGTGACCCCACGAAGTTCAAGCATATCCGCACACATCTTCAACCATCATAGCTGAAAACACCCGCGCGGGGATGCGGTGCCTTTCAAATGTGATGCGGTGCCTTTCAAATGTGATGCATTTGGAAACACAGCAGGAAAATTACTGATTACTGTTCTGTCATTACATTTAGAAAGGTAACATGAACGAGCACTGATTGCACGGCACAAAAATAGGTTATTGGAGCGTTCCATGATGGGGTGGGTTTCCGAGCCACAGACTTCAGCATCCATGCACAGTTTAAAGGGTTTAAGAGATGAAGACAACATGATTTGCTGTCTGTTCTATTACAAGGGTGAGGACTGCTATTGCAAAAATCTTTAGCTGCAAGTCTGATTTGACAAGAGCGCAACACTCAGCACCTACAAGCAACCAGCACACTGCAAGTGAGAGATAAACCTTTCATTTATTGCTTACAAAGTGAAGAATTAAATGCTTGGGTCTGTAACTGAAACACCACTAACAGGTTCATTCTTTGCTTCTGTATTGGCGGATGATTCCAGAGCAGAAGCAAAAGCAAAACCCAGATAATAGACAGGCTTATGAAGAATTCAGGCTGATGGAGGTGAGAAAACCAGCAACAAATACTTCAGTGTGTGACAGTAGATCTGTTGAAAAGACACTATCGGTGAGGAGTGAGCTCCATTAAAAACACAGTGGATGTATTGGTGTTCTCACAGGCAGATGCTGTTGGAGCTGGCGGTGGGTGCATCTGTCAGTGGCGTGCTTCGTGCAGTTTGTTTTGCTGGAGCTGCTCGAGGTGGTGCTGTGCAGTGACAAAGGGACGTCTGACAGCATCCATCACAGGACTCCTGTGTCTTTCATGCCCTGAGAGCAAACATCTGATGCTGGGGACAGCTTCATTTCATGCCATTTCTTATCAATATCTCATAACCTTTGACTGCCTGTGGCTTCAAACAGACAAATGGAAGACGTAAATGATTAATGGCTTGGACCGAGCAAGAAACGATCCATCTTACACCGAAAACAAGATCAGTGGAGTCAGGATGTCCCTTTGAATTTACTGGGTGACGACACAAGGTACATGGTTCTGGTGAAGTACGTGTGTCATCCCAAGTGTGCTGTTTTAAACAGAATAATGCAGGGAAGGCTTTCAGTGTGTCTGCTGTGTGTTAGAGGCCACACCGTGTCAAAACACCCCAAACCAATCAGTGCAGTTCATTTTCACTGTCAACAAGGGGATGGATTGTTACCAACTATGTGTAAAAACAAGACCACATCACTTCATAGAACCACCTTAATAAAGCCCTTCTCACCGCTGTGCATTAATAAAGCAACGCACCTTAAGGAAGAATCCATCCCTTTCTCTTGGACAGGCGCTCACTGCTCGTACACCAGGAGCACCTGCTTTCTGTTAGATCCCTGTCAGATCCCATCAGCCTCCTCCCTCGGTTTTACGACATGTTTTGCAACTTTGTTTTCAGCATCGCAGTTTTAAGTGCATATTTGTACAGAGACGAAAGATTGAGATTATAAACAGGGACATTTCTTCTTTGCTCTTAGCTCATCCTAAGTTTAAGTAGCATTAGACAGAGTGCATCACCATCTCACAGGCATGAGATATGGACGTCTTATTTATTCCTGACGTGCAGATTTTCCAGGTGGGAGGACATTCAGACTGTGGGAACTACAAAATTAATGTGCCCCTGGCTTGGTGCATGTTTTATAAGTGCCACCCTTACAACACTTTTAGCCTATAGTCTGTTTGTCTCTGTCTTTGTTTTGACTTTGTTCATATTTTACAATACAGGTCCACAGTTATTTTGATAATTTCCAACTAACACAAAAATTTAATATACCAGATTGTACAAAATTACCAAACTAGATGACCCAGTGACACAGGAAGAGTAAATACACAGCTGAGATTTTGTCTTTTCGGTTTTTATTCACCTTACATTACAAACAGCTCGTCAAAAGGAAGCAAACAGGAGAACCTGCAAGACAAAAAAGGATGCAGGTCAGTGGATGCAGCTTAAGAAAAAAAACAAAACAAAACCCCGAGTGATAAGATGTATGCAGACGTGCAGTCCTGCTGCTGTACCTGATTATGCCTTCTCTGCTGCTGCCTCCTCATCGCCACCCTTGGTGTTACGTGTGTAAATCAGCTGTGCTCTGTGTTTGGACACCAGTTTGATCATGCCTGGAAGACAAAAACAGGATCCCGTTCTGTCAGCCTCTTCTCATTTTCATGTACACATTAACCATCTGATGTTGTGACTTATTTTAGCTGACCTGCATTGCAAATCACTTGATCAGTGGATGTGTCCAACAGACCATTTCAAATGTCACCGTGAATGTGTCACAGTTCATAGCATCAACAGCTCCATCTTCTACGCTATTATACTGTTTTCATTTTCAGAGGACATGGTTTAAAACCACCCATACAGCACATGTGTTTCCGCTACACGTTAACTCCTGTAGTTTAAACTCAAATTCATTTTGGCACCTGATATTATACAACTAAAACTGATGTTTTGTCACAGGTGGCAGGTTTCATACAGAAAGGCACTGAAACAAGTTCACCATTAACATGTGTAAACTGAAATCTGATGGGATACAAGAGCACGACATTAAAATGTTTGAAGTAACATTCACAGTTGTACCGCTTCCTTTCTAACACTTTGTACCTTGAGTATTTTCAAGATGAGCGTGTCAATGATTTCAATGGAAGAACAAAAAACAAATGCTGCAGCTGCGATTAATGATGTTAGCAGCAGTCACGCTGCATATTAACCAGGAAAAATCACTGTCAACTAATGGAACCACAACAAAAACGGATCTGTAAACATTTATCAATGTTAGACGCAGCCAACACACGCAGTGCTGATGACTGCCAGACAGATCAATGGGATGAACTGAATGTTGAATCAAAATATGGGAGATGTCAAAACATGTTATTGTTGCAGTTTAGCAGAGGGGAACCATCTCCTCCTCTACCTCTAAGGTAAAACACGGGTTCTGGCAGATGAGACGACTCAAGAAAACAGTCAGCTCAGCTCTAAGTTACGACTTCTAGTGAACTTTTCTCTGCATCCAGTTTATCGTGGTGCTAAAATATTCATGTAAGCATCTCATTTTTCTGCTTCTATGGCTAAAATTTCACTTTTCACTTGCTGGATGAACAGTCAAGCAAATTCTGACATGACTCCCCAAACACAAACTGACATTATATTAAATACACATACATACGCAATTTGTGCTTTTCATCAATATGTGACATTATCAACTAAAAACCAAGTAACAATCTTTAAGTTACTTATTCTAAATAAGTGCACATGTAACAATTAAACTGCATCCAAATGCTACCTGAAACAAAACGTTTTTGTCTGAACCTGTGCATTTCGGGGATAAAGATTCACCTTTGGCGAGCAGTTCCTGGAGGGCGTTCCTGGCCAGGGAGCCACGGATCTTCAGCCTCTCTGACACGACAGCGGGGGTGATGAGCTTGTAGTTGGGAACTTCTTTGTACAGCTTGTCGTAGGTCGCCTTGTCGAAGAGCACCAGGTTGTTGAGCTTATCCCTCACTTTTCCCTTGGACCACTTCTGCTCACAGACAGACATACCGGATCAATGATTAGAAAAGCTCTACAACGTACCTCCTCATCTATTATTTAGCAATTACATGTGAAGGGCCAATACAGGATCAGTATTAACCACAGCGTACCTTCTTCTTGGCTTTGCCTCCAGACTTGTTGACTGGGTCCTTGTCCTTTTTGGACTTCCCGGTGTCCTTCTTCTTGTCCTGCTTGGGAGGCTGAAAGCAGAAAAACATGCTTTAATGTCCGTGCATCAGAGTATATGAATGTCTCTGCATCAAAACAACTTGAATAATGACAATGCCCAGCAGATGGACAGAGAAAGCAGCCTCAACTCCGCTAGCCCGGCATGGGATGGCCTTTTCTGCGTCTTTACAGAGCTTTACTAGCCGCACAATTAACACTGTTGGTTATTGTCATTGTTACAATAAGCGGACATTATACTGGCTTTGGCGAAGTGTACATTTGTAGATATTGTTATCATTCCGTGGATTCATGATAGATAACTTTATTGGGCCCATTTCCTATAACCTCAGTGCCGCATGAAAGCGTGGTGGAATTAGCAAACTAGCTAACTAGCCAACGGCTAAATTAGTAAAATTCAACAACTGCTTGCTTACTCCACGCAGTCTTATCGCAACGTGGGGAAAGAACATTGCTTTTGTCAGCTAATCCGAATAATTACAACTCCAGATCAGTGACAGAAACATGGGAAAGTTTTCATTTGTTTCTATAAAACGTGTAATAACTGTCCTCACCATGTTTCCTCGTCAAGATGTCGGAGCGAAAGGAAGTTCACCCGTGCAAGAGCCCCTTAGAGAACCTGTATATGCGGAAATGGAAAAGGGGATTATGGGAAATATAGTTTTTGTGTTGTACCCTATTAACTGAATTTTATTTTTGTTACTGGCCCACCAAACTGCTGCAGTGCAGTGAAATCGATAATTTTTGGATTTATACGGACATAAAAGTCATCACAAAGCTCAAACTAGGAAAGTATGAGCTCATATAGATTTTTTCTGTCTTTTGACGCTTTACGGTCACATGACACTTTTGTCAGCTACGCATGACGTTGCAAAGATGGTGATCTTCAGTGTGTATGTTGTTAACAAAGCTGGAGGTTTAATTTACCAATATGACAATTATGTCCCCAGGGCGGAAGCCGAGAAAACATTCAGTTATCCTTTAGATTTAGTGCTCAAGCATCACGATGAAAAGGTCGTGGTGTCATTTGGACAGCGAGACGGAATCAGAGGTAACGCTTGAGAGCGCATCGTTAGCTCTTTACTTGCTAACCTAGCTAGCCGGAGATGTATACTTAAGACGTAAGACGAAGAAAAATCAAGCAAAAGTAAACGTACTAATAAATCAATCTGTCATTTATGCCAATCGCTTAATTAGGTTGTACCAAATGAGTTAGTTTCCCTTGGACTGGCTAAAGTGTTCGCACTCTGCAGTTCACAGTCTGCATGACATTTCATTCTGCATTTAAATTGGCCTTATTGTAACATTACGGATGTGAAAATCCCTTTGGAACTTCCTCACTGCATGAAGTCTGACTGTAAACTGTATTTTCTGAGACTTGAGTGCTTGTTGTCATCCTCCAGTGGGCCATGCAGTGCTGTCCATCAATGGAGTGGATGTGCTCGGTAAGAACACAGCAGAAGGAAAGGACATCCTTGAATACCTGAAGGATCCCTCAAATTACCCAGTGTCCATTCGCTTTGGACGGGCACGCCTGAGCTCCAATGAGAAGCTGATGCTGGCATCTATGTTCCATTCGTAAGTCACATCTCATGTACCATGTGTGGGCAGTGGAGGAGTCCGTCAGTCAGCCTGTTTGACATCCTGTTTGAGAGTGAATGGCAGAGAGCTCTGGGTCTGGTGGGTTTTAACAAGGGGCACTTCGATCCATCTTTGTCCCCCTTTATACCAATTCTGCTCTCAAACTCAGGGTTTCTGTCCAAACTGGAAGCGATTAACATCATTTCCCTATACCTACACATCTGACACATCGGAGACATCCACACACCAACATCCTTTATTGGCATGTGCGAATGCAGCTCCTGTTGTTCTGGGGGATTCATGGAATTGTGTTAGTTATTGGTGGTCAGAGCGGATGTTGTATTTGCTGTCTTCTCTGTGGCCGTATGATAAACAAGGAAAAAAAGGCTTCACTCAGTTTAATCATGTTTCTGCATCTCCTCACCAAACCACATCAGCTGTGCTTGGCTCCATGTTTAAAACTACATCTGGTTTAATAACAACTGTTAATACAATGACAGTCTACAATCTACTGTGAAGCATTGGCCTCACGTGTATCGCTGGGTGATCTCAGTATAGAGCGTTGAACTGCCCGTTTCTCCACAGGTTGTTTGCTATCGGCTCACAGCTGTCCCCTGACGTTGGTAGTTCAGGGATTGAGATGCTGGAAACAGACGTCTTCAAGCTCCACTGTTTCCAGACTCTGACAGGTCAGTACATGAGTGAGTGAGTGCTACTCTATGTCCAGTGCAGAAAAAAGCTGCAACAGTGACATTCAGGCCCACTGCTCCATTAAAGACCCACCCACTCAGTCAGATCCTTAGAAAATGACTTGTTTACTTATTGCATGATTGACAGTATCTAGTTTAAACTGACGTCTTTCTCACTGCTTGTTCTATCTCTGTTCTGTCAGGGATAAAGTTCATCGTGCTGGCGGACCCCCGGCAATCTGGCATTGATGCGCTATTGAGGAAAATTTATGAGATCTATTCAGATTTTGCCCTCAAGAACCCGTTCTATTCTCTGGAAATGCCCATCAGGTAACAGAAAGAGTCATGACGATGTCACCTTCTCCTGTGTTATGTTGTTATGTGTATTAAGTTAGTGTTTAGCATTTGTTACGTTTCAGATTACATATCAAGCATCCAGTGTCTAACACTTGTCACTGTAAATGCTTGATTTTCAGGTGTGAACTCTTTGATCAGAATCTGAAGAGTGCACTGGAGATCGCAGAGAAAGCTGGCAACTTTGGAGCTGGATCTTGAACCACAGAAGACGAGTTTGAGTGTGCTGTAATTTCTAACCGCAGCAGATTAACTGAACTCGTGTGACTGGTTAAACTCCAGTTGGTGCATTGTCTGTGTTGCTTTTTCCCTTTTGGTATCGAAGTGGCAGTTAACACATTGTAAATACGTCATGTTTTGTAAATATTTGAAGATTAAATGACATACTGTGTGTAAACGTTCCATAGCAAATTTTCTTTTTGCCTGCATGTAATGAGTGATGTCGCTGTAGTCTACAGTGCACTGAGCATAAACTATGAGAGTGACTGAAAAAAAGTATCATTTATTTAAGCCTTTGACTGTTTTCATGAGGAAGACCACACACTTTCTAGAAAAAAGACGAGCATGGTGTAATGTAATCCCACTCATCGTTCAGTATTACAAAGTTGTTGATTAACACAGATGCTGTACAATATAGCAGTTACTAAACCAGGCTTTAGTTTTGTGCGCGCATCATGGAAATACTGCAGCAGCCTTTGTAGAGAAAACCTTTCTCTTTCTGTATTTTTGCCACTTTTCCTTCTATGACACACACAACGTGCAGTCATTTACATTCACTTGTTATTATTGATTCATTGTTTACAGACTGTTAATACTGTATGTAGAAAACCAACAAAAGCGTTTACCGAAGAAAAAGTGCTGAACTTCTCAGAGCTCCCACTCATGTTTCCATCCTGAGAATGACAGAGAATATACTGTGGTATAAAAAAAGAAGTAGGAAAAATATGGAAATACAGTGATCAAAGTATCTGGTTTTCCTCTGGGCGCAGAGGATGAGGTGGAATGATGTTTTAGTCAGCCTTCTTGGGCACACGACCCATCTTGGTTCGGATGTTGCGCAGCAGGAAGAATCCAATAGTGGTGACGCCGCAGGTGATCTCCGCTACCCAGAAGGCCATCTCCCAGCCGTGGTGCTTGGCAATAGTGCTGAATGGTAGTCCAGACAGGAAACCACCAACTGAGGAGAAGGCAAATGGAAAAGTTTGGTCCAAGGATTTGAGAATATAAAAAGTGTTTTACAGTATATAAACTATGAGAAACTAGTGGTCTGGAACTGTCTACAGGACATTCAACAGTAACAGCTAATACAGGCTCAACATGTGTAGTTAAAGCACAATGTTGAGACTGAAATGAAAACCAATCCACTTACGGTTGGCCATCAGGGCAACAATGGCATGTGATGTCCCGCAGTAGTTGGATGGGGCGCTCTCATTGGCTATAACTCCAAACAATGCTATTGGTCCATAAGAGGAGAAACCGAAAGCAGCACCCAAGCTGAGGATCCACATCTGAAAGTACAAATGAGAGATAAAACTGTGAAGACTCTGACACACTGCGCGCTGCTTTACAGAGTCAGCCATTCATTTTTGTCCATGTGGATGTCAGCGTGAGCGCAGGTACCTTTGAGCTGTCAGGAGTAACCGTGACTCTGAACAGGTACATGGATACAAACATTCCAGCCATCATGCAGATCAGGATGAAATGACGAGGATTGCCGTAGATTCTCATGCCTTGCTGTAAGAAATAAGTAAATATATAAAGACAAGCTGGTTTTGCTGGTGATGAGCAGAGCATTGGCCAAAATGGTGCAGTCAGTTCAGTCGCACATGGCTGATTATGGAGGCAAATTTGCCATGCACCAGTCTTCATGTTGCACAAGACAAAAGCAGCCAAAAACAAACACCTGTAGGCTGAGGTAGAGTGATTTTGCCATATTGTGGGAAACAGTTATAGTTCTATCTGCAAACTCACTTTGGCCACAGCCTTGTCAGAGAGGAAACCTGCAGCCAGACTGCCCAACAGGCCTCCAAGCTCCAGGGCACTCATGTATGAGCTACCTATCGAGAAGAATATAGTGATTCACAAGAAATAATAAGCGAAGGACACTTAGCTCTCAACATATTTCTCTACAGAACATGGAGGTGTCTACTCTGCCCCCTTCCATACCCATGAGTGTAGACTGGCCCTTGTCCTGAATGAGAAACAGCTGACCCCAGTCGGTGCACACCGTCTTCACCCCGAACACCACCAGGTAGGACACAGACAGCAGCCACAGGTAGGGTGACAGCAGGAACTCAGACAGTGTGCTGTCATCACTGGAGGATCCTGAGCAGAGCGGAGTATTATCATACTGAAACACTACCATCAACACGACACGATGGATGTAGCATTACGGAGGTGGGGGTGGGAGGGATGTGTGCTTCTAATGAGACTATTGCATCTCAAATATTACTTTCTCACTCTGCCTGTGCATGATCTACACACAGCTCACAGAAATGGCATGTGAGGGGCACACTGGGTACAGAGTCCACCAACCTTTAGTCACAAGAGACACATGCTGTATGAAAACACACACACACACACACACACACACACACACACACACACACACACACACACACACACACACACCTGCACAACACACAGTTATGTGTTAACTGCCTTTACACAAACAGGCTCCTTCAGTCACTGTCAGAGAGAAGCTGAGGCTGCAAACTGTGATTGTCATCGGATCATGCAGTCAGAGTCAGCCTCACCTCCTTTGCTCTTCTTGGCTGCTGTCTCTATATTGGGCAACCCCACATCCTTTGGCTCATTCTTGATGAGCAGCAGACAGACGAAGGATACCACCACACAGATCATCCCAGACACAGACAGTATCGTCCTCCAGCTGTAACTCTGGGCCAGCACCGTGGCAATAATGGGGCCCAAGCTGCCAGCCAGGTTCATGCTGCAGGAGAGGACTGACCACCATGTCCCAAACTGAGAGGGCTCGAACCACTGAGAGCAGAGAAGGGGATGTAAAGACATGACATCATGACAGATTGAGAGGAGGTGTCAATTTGTTGCCTCTGATGTACAAGAGGGATGAAATAATTGAACCGGGTCATAAGTGAATGGCGGTCATTTGACCGTTGCCATATTGTACAATGTGATTACAAACAACTGATGTCCAACACTCATACTGTACATACATTTTCTCAGATGGCTTCTTACTATGAGCAATGGGGCCCAACATGGACAACCAATCCAATCATCCAATCAGGATTTAGCAACATTTACATTAAGATGAGTTGACAGTGGGATTGTTTTCTTATACTAATCTGATCAACCCACACAGTCCTAGTGGAGATTATAACACCTGAGGATGCTTCTTTTTTAATGTTAACTGCGGTTGGTGATTATTTAATATAACAGAGAAATACATAAGATTTGGAAACAAGTTTTCAGTGTGTTTGGGAGCATTTGGTGAATCAGTTCCAACTTTAATATTATCATGTGAGCAAATTCCTATTCAAGTACAACACTGAAAACACAAAATTCAATAACTGAGTCATTGGTGATTCTCTAGAATGCCCAGTGGGTCGGAAATACTGAATTATTGTGAACAAAACAAAGGAGCAGGAATGTGTCAAACAATAAAAGAACATCCTCCCTAAATCAAAAATGTAGCCTCTAGTAATTGTACATGTTGCAAAGCCAACATCAGAACAACTTTCGTTCAGCCACAGGCTTTCTGTAGTCTTGATGGTCAATCTTTCATTGATTGTGCTGAAAAACATGTCAAGACTCCAGCAATGCAATCATTTGTTGAGTACACTATAAACAATGTGGTGTTACTTACGAAACAGCATTTACACAATTATCAGTTTTATGAGGCGTCTTCTGTATTTGATGAACTGGCCACACAAGCAGAGGACAATTTTCAATAAGCTACAGGCATCCAACCTTCCTTCAGAGCCCTAGAGGAGAATATAAAGACCTTTATCTCTGTTTCAGTATTCTGTGGCTTTATATATTCATATTAAGTAGATACATTTCAATTGTTATTTCTAAGTTATGTTTCGTTTTAAGCTGCGTAAGTAAGCAAAACTCCAATCTTTGTTTGATTCCTGAAAAATATCAACAGTAACTATTTAACCCCTTATTTTTGAGGATGACATACTGTGTGTCTGATTTGAACTGTGTTTCTACCTGCATGCATAACTGAACCCAGTTCATACTCCATGTTCCCGGTTAATTATCAGCTGTGTTCTGGTGCCTGTTTGTTCTTTGCAACACAGGAGAGAAAAAGAAACATCTCAAATCTGATATCAGCATATGGCAGCACTGATATACTGGCTTGTGGGGTACCTTGCGCAGCACCCTTCCGCAGGGAGGCCAGCCGAGGCCCTGGCCCAGACCGTTGAGAAACCACAGGGCAGAGAAGACAGCGACGGTGGAGGACCAGGAGAAGACCACATTGATGCCTCCCACCATGCACAGGCCAATGGAGAAGAGCCAGCGGGCACTGATCTGGTCCGAAAGCACACCACTGATGAACTTACTGATAGCGTAAGCCAAGGACTGACTGCTGGTGATCATGCCTGAACAAAGAGAGGGCAGGAGAAGAGGAATGTCCACAGAGCAGATATTTATAACCAGAGAATCTTACTATGACATACTGTAAAACACACAGCTAACATGAAATGAATGAAAGTGCACCTGTAATCTAAAGTCTAGCAAGAAACAGTATAAAGTCTCATACCCAGGTCATCCTTATCCAGCTTAATTTCTTGCATTAGAGAAGGCATCACAAAGGAGAAAGTCTTTCTGTTAAAGTAGTACAGCGTGTAGCCGACAAACATGGCCAGAAATATAGTGGCTCTGTAGTATCCATAACTTTGTGTAGCCATGGCTGCAGATTTAGTCCTATAAAAATAAGGAATAGAGGACGAATCCAGAGGAGGGAGCGAGCTCCTGCTGTTTGACAGACTTGTGCTGCCTGTGACAGTGAACTTTGCTTCAGGACCCGCTGTACAAGAAGCAGCTGCTCACACGTGGAGAGGTGATTGCAATCAGTAGGGAAGGTTAATAGTCAACTTCTCCTGCCCGCATCTGATTTAATCTGGGTTGTCATGTGCTGCAGGACAGCCGGAAGGGAAGGAAAAGGAAGTCATCAGTCAGTGTGTGACATCAGCGCTGAATATGATCTGCTGATTTCTTTAGCCTGCTGTTTACACTTGAAGAATGACCTCGCTGTTCTTTACATCTGCGGCTGTTTGTCCCTCTGAGGATGTTAGGGATGGCCTCCGCAGACTGATGTGGTTAATGATCTACTGGAGAGTCCAATAGTCACTGCAGACCAGGGGGGTGTGTGAGCTGTGGTGATCCTCAGCAGCAAAACAACAAACAGTGTGTGAGCACAGCACAGAGATTACAGTCATTGTGGCTTGTCTTCATGAAATATAACTGTAAGCATGAATACAAAGGTCCTTTATCTGAGCTAACATAAAGTAAAACCTTACATTTATAGTATTCCAGACTTGACAGCAGTAGTGGTAGTAGTATGTAAATGTCAGACATGCATGCTCTACAAAAAGTGTGCAAACAACCCATTCTGACAGCTCTGTGTGTCCAGCTCTTCTTTTAAGTGTCCACCTCACAGATGTTTGCGTGCTGGACTTCTCCCCCGCAGCATAAAGTCGCTTGTTTTCATTGCAGAGTTGCTCATGTCCAGGCTGCAGAACAGGACTGAGGGACGTTTCATTTCCGCATCACGTAAACTGACGAACACCGGCCAGCCACGGAGGCGAGCAACACAACGCCATGTTTTAGCAGCAGTGACAGACACAGATTACCAGAATTGTCACAGGCGGTTGTGAAACAAAAAATGAATAAATCAACATTAATGTTGAACCCACAAGTTTCACCTTAACTTGTACTTTAGTTGTTCGTGTAAGAGTTAAACTCGTATCGCCCAGCAGAATAGCTCATGAAACTCTTGTGTAGCTACAAATCATTTACCGAACAGGAAGCACGAATACGGCTGTCAGCTTGATGCACGCGAGTAGAAACACGCGAGGCTAACATAGCATTTTCATGCTAACGATACACGGTTAGAGTTTTCGTTTTGGACGCGAAATCCCACCTAAATTTATAACATTTTATTTCTCTCTGCAATACTTTGCAGTTGCTCATTTTCTTATATGTGGCGAGGTGTAATGTTCACAAGAGCACGAACCGGATGTGACGAACCTCGACCCTCCTCGTTTTAAAGCCTGCCTGTTTGTTCCCATGGCAACAGACAACAAACGTTTCGGATGTTGTGACATTGTCAAGTTTATCTCGCCTTTGAAACTTAACAGAGACGAACAAACTTGTCTAACTGGACACGACTAATTAAGGACCATGGTAAGTTTTAGGTTTAAATAAGAAGCCATGACACTTCTCATGGGACGTGAGCTCCCTGTTAAATCCTAGTTTTCAAGCCATCTCAGTTGAACTGTTGACTCCAGCGGACTGTTTTCATGAATAAAGAAGGTCATTTATTGACACTGTTGATGTAAATTTCCATAGAAACTCGGATCCAGCTCCATGACTTCCAGGAGCAGCTCATATACCCGTCGGTACCGCAAACGGGCTCCCATCTCCGATGTGGATGAAACCCTATTTGCAAGTCCACCGGTGAGTGACTGTGTTACAAACTGCTGCTGTGGCGTGATAGTAGTCCAATGCGTCTAGTTTGACACTTTTGTTAGTGCAATATATTGCGAGTGTGGAGAGATGACGAGTTATGAGTGGGTTTGTGAGATGTCGCTTTCTAACTCTGTCCAGGTATCATCACAGGTCGAGAAACATGGGAAGTCACCTTCCAAAGACAAGAATGAGTCTCAGAAGAACAAAGACAAAGAGACTGTCCAAATCATCACCAAAGACCTCATTCGCAATCTAAGGTTGGTGAGAAATGTATAAACTTTATAGTCAAGGCCTACAACAATTCAGATTGGTAGTGAAACTGAAACCTGTATGACAACCTGACATTATGCCAGGATCCCATCCAAGGATCCTTCAGGAGAGTCCATCATTCTCCCTTCAGCTGAGTTTGAGCGGATCAAATCGGAGGCCCAGGTTCTCACCAAGGAGGAGAGGGAGGCCCTGAAGGAGGCTTATCAGAGGAAGAAAGAAGAGGAAATTGTAAGAAATATGAAAAACTCCCGAAATGGTCCTTTAACGTGCATAATTGACAGTAAGACAATAAGCCCTTCACTCTTTTTGTAATATACCAGAAAGCTGCAGAGGAAAGCAAGCGTCAGCTCTTTGAGGCAGACCTGTCCCGTAAGAAGAACCAGGCTCTGACTGAGCTGGAGCTGGAGGCCCAGGACCGTGCGCAGGGCTTGGTGGAGCGGGCCAGAGAGCTAAGGATGGAGGAAGAGGATGAGGTCAAAAAGCTCAACAAGGTGGTCAAGTTTTTTTTTATACAGCACATTTCATACAACAGGCACAGACTCAGTGAGCTTCAGAGAAAGAGGCAAAGATCATACATGACAAAAACAGATAAGAACATATAGAATAAAACAGGTATTACAATAAAATGGAAACAAGAAGGTAGTATTATTGTAATTAATAAGGTAAAAATACTAAGAATGATATTGATTCTAAGATTGAAGTTTTATCCATAGATTTAAAAATGAAGAGGCATTTTAAAATCAATTACTGGGAGTCAGTAACAACATGTTAAAATAAGAGTGATGTGTTCAAACCTTTTGGTTTTAGTTAGTACTCTGGCTGCAGTATTCTGAATAAGCTGGAGTTATTTCACACCTGCTTTGTCAGTGCAGGAAGAAGGTGCATTACAGTAACCTGGTCTGCTGGAAATAAATGCATGAAGCAGTTTTGCAGTGTCTGACTGTGACAGGGAGCATCTAACTTTAATATGAAAGGCAGCCTTGGAGATATTAGATATATGCTTCTGGAAGTGAAGATCAGCATCTAAAGTCATACCCAAGTTCTCAGCATGCTCACAGGGGTGTTCAGACAGGGGAATTAACAAAGTGTGAACCCGGCGCCTCAAAGCCTTGGGACCTACTGAAAGAACCTCTGTTTACTGTAGCTGGAAAAAGTTATTGGCCATCCAATTTTTGACATCAGGTAGGAAGCAGCAGTGGACATGTGGATGTCAGTACTGCTCATTTGTTGTCAGTACATCAATACTTCCGTGTGTGTGGTTCCCTCAGCTGATTCTGGGTGCTCAGTGTCAGGCCACACTTGACGCCCAGATCCAGGAGAAGAAGCAGATCCAGGGGGAGCTGTTAGACGAGGAGAAGCGTCTGGATGACATGATGGAGGTGGAACGCCGCAAGGCCTTGGAGACTGAGGAGCAGATTGATGAGCTGCGCAAAGACCAGAGGATCCGGTGAAGGGAGTTCTACTGAGAAATACACACATGAATCGTGGATTGATTTGATTTGATGAATGAAGTTGAAAAAAATATTCTTGATCCACCCAAACCGCCCACATCCTTCCAATAATATCCCTTTTCTGATCATCAGGCTGCTGGTGAGCAGTAAAGGCAAAGGGCTTCCTGTTTAGGATAGTTATCATGTGTGTGTTGTGCCTGTGTTATATTCTAGCTGGATGCAGCAAATTAACAACCAGATCCAGGAACGTCTGGAGGACCAGAAAATGCAGGAGCAGATGAAAGAGTATGAGAGCCAGCAGATCCGAGAGAACCAGGAGAAAATGAACATGGAGGACCTCAAGGTGCCGCCCGTGCAGAGACAATGCACACAAACACTAAAAATGAGAACACTGACTTGAATGAATCTGTTTCCTCTCTGACTGGTTGTCTTGTTCCAGGCCCTGGAGATGAAGAGGATTGAGCAACAGCATCTGCAGGAGGAGATCATGAAAATCAATGCCGAGACCACGCAGGCCAAGGAGCAGAGGAGAGAGGAAGAGAAGCTGGCTGACATGAGAGATATGGAATACATCCGAAACAAGATGGTGAGATGAAAAGCAGATTACTTCCACAGACAGTCCATGGACAGTCCATTCAGTTAAATAACTCTAACCTCTGCAGGAGCGAGAGGCAGAATATGAAGCAGAGCAGAGACGAATCAAGAAGGAGAAGGAGCTGGAGATCGCCAGTCTGAGAACTCGGCTAGAAAAAGCAAAAGACTACAAGGCAGAGCAGGTCAGGAATAAAGTGCCGGCTGAGCACAGCCTTAAAGGTGGTACCTGCTGGATTTAACCCCTTTACAAAATTCTGTAATCGCATTTTTAAAAGGGAATTAAAGCATTCAGTATGTCCAAATGTAGTGTGTTTGTGTGTGTGTGTGTATGCATTTGGAAGGATGAGCTCCGAGCTCGGAGGAACCAAGAAAGTGCAAACAGAGAGTGGAGGAGGAAAGAGAAGGAGCTGGCTGCAAAGAAAGCGCAGGAGCAGGCGATGCTGAAAGCAGCTTACCTGGAGCAGGTTCGCTGCAAAGACCACTTGCTGTCAATTGAGGCTGGCCGGGAGAAGGCAGAGTTTGAGCGGGTGCTGAAGTAAGAAATTTGATTTCATGAGATCACTTTACTTTAAGAAGGATGGCTCAATCACTGTGGTGAAAAGTGTACATAATATTTGGTCTTTAACATGTTTCCAAGTCCACCTACATCACTGTATTAATGTGAGTTTTCCTGGCTCCTTCTCTGTCCCTCCACACAGGGCGCAACAGGACGCGATCGTCAAACAGAAGGAGGAAGAGGAGAAGCGGCGTCAGAAAGCGTACCTTCGGGCAGAAGCCCTGCGACATCAGGTGAGGGAACGGGAGCTGTCAGCCATAGCGAAGCGCAGGGAGATCTCGGAGGAGGCTAATCGGTTGAATGAGGAGGCCCGGCAGAGACGTATGCGCCTCGATGAGATCAAAGAGAAGAAGCTGAAAGAGCTCAGGTAAGAACGAGTGGGTTCATGGTCTCACTGTCTTGCATGGACACAGAAGCTCTCCTGTGCTGTGAACGTGTGTGTATGAACTGAATAAACCTGATGTGTGTTTGTTGTGCAGGGCTTCAGGGCTCTCTGAAAAATACTGCACTGAAGTGGAAAGGAAGGCCCGGGACGTCGTACCCTGACTCGCTCACAACTGGATCCAAAATAGTGTGAAGCCATCACCTCTTAATTTAACATTTAACGACCTTGAATGAATGTACCAATAAATGTTTCTGTACCAGCTACATTTTTGTTTTCCAAGCTTTCGATCACTGATATGTACATGTTTTACAAGCTTATGGGATTTTGCACATTTTTGCGAAAACAAACAAAATAAGGTAACTTTTTGAGACATTACCACTTCCTCTCACACAGACTCCACTGAAGACTGGATACAATTTTGAGTTTTTATTTAGGCTAGTATTTCCCTTTCAGGTGAGTCATATTCTTCCACTTATCAATGACAGATCCCCTTTATTACTAATATGCATGACAACAGAAAGGAATTCAACTTATGTTAGGGTTAGGATGACACTTTACACACACAGCTTAAAGCATGTAAGGAAGTTAAGTACATCAAGGTAAGTACAGGCTCTTGTTTCAGACCATTCTTGACAAAGAACTGGATGTACTGAGACCTAATTTCTTCATCATAACCATCTACACACACAACCTACAGGAGTGTTTATGGATCTAATCAAGCTGTCATAAGGACACCAAAGGTTCCACCGGCCCGTCTTCTTCCGCCTCCTTGTTTCTTCTTGCCGTTAAGCACTGACGAAGGAGGAAACAGGACAGGAGAGTGGGTGGAGGACAGATGGGTGGGGTCTCCATCTAAAAGTTTTCAATTCGTCATGTTCACATCTGTACACGCAAAAAAAAAAAAAAAAAAGTAATGGTGACCGAGGGAAACACCACAACACCTGGCATACACGGACCTCAGCATGAGGAGGGTTCAGAGTAAATACACACACGGTACGGTTAAGGGGTGAGGGCCCTGGGGTTTACAGGTAGCCGTGGTCCCGTCCTTGCACATACACAGATACAGTCTCACACAAGCACTGTACACGGCACAAGAGGTCACCTAAATACATGGAGCCAATGAGGGAGAGCTAACACCTAGGAGGGTGGATTGGATCGCCCAGGACAGGCTGAGAGGGGTTTAAAATTCTTATTTCGACCATCAGGTCACACTTGTGCACACACACACAAACGCACGCTCATTCACACAGTGACATACGTCTGTATGCATTTAAAACTCCATAAAGCTACACGCCTGTGCAGAATATACTATCATCACTTAGTGTTGCTAGCTATAGCCATTGAAATGGCAATATATGTTCAAATATTATATGTAACCTTTTTTTCCTCAGAATATACAATGATGAAATGCATTATACAGACAAACGAGACAATGTAAGCTGTTCACATGTTCCGTACATCAAAAGTAAGAGCTTCTCTACATTAATTTCTTCACGAGTGCAAAATCCAATGCTCCTCCACCTACTTCAAAGGTTCATTGCTGAGCTATAGCAAGTCCACTTCTGCACAAACCATAAACCAATTAAAAAAAAAACAAAAAAAACATGACATCAACATCAACACACAAAAAAAAATCTAAATAAGTAGTCATAAATATGGAATGTGAAAAACAAACAAACATGTGGTCCAATTTCTTTTCAAACAATACAAATAAAAGTCCTTCGATGCAGTTAAATGTTTTCTCTTGTAACAGGACAACATAATAAAAAAATAATACTCAAAATGAGAGTGGGCTGTTGCTTGCTTGTGGCCCCTGTTGTGAGTAGAAGACCATGGGAAGCTGGTGAGGAACACAAAGAGAGAGGGACAGATGGAAGGAAGGTGTCGGGTCGAGTCGTGGTGGGGGTCGTAGGGGTCGGTGGGTGTTCACATGCCGTAACCGAAGCTGGGCTGTGGCGGCTGGCCGTAGCCTGGTGCTGCTGTGTAGCCGTAGCCATAGGGCTGCTGAGGAGGAACGGCCACGTTAGGCCCTGCTGTGAGCATGAGCTGGGGCGTGCCTGCGACAGAAACAGCAGAGTAAGTAGTTAGAAGAGCACGGCTGCGCTCATATTCTCTAAATGTTCTCCACGTTTCCTTTAAACCTCCTCAAAACATCTGTGTGAGTGTGGTCTCCTTACCGTAAACAATGGGTTGAGACTCAGTAGCCTGCTCCTCCTGTTTCCTCAGAGACTCGGATGCTTCGAGTTTGTCCACCTGAGGAAAACACAACAGCAGTGACAGTGTTAGACCTCGGTTCCACTGCAGCCGATGGGGCTCTTGAAGAGCAAGGGCTGACGCGCCGGGTTTGCAAAAACTGACCTCTGGGGCAATTCACTGGCTGACGGATGGGACCATTCCTGACAGGCGAAGACGAATACAGTCCAGATTTAAATAAAAAACAGGCTGCAGGATGCAGGCCTTGCTAAAGTGTTGGAGGCCCTCTAGAAGGCAAGAGGAGTAACTGCATCTGGAGAGCTACTGGCTACTCTATCGAGCTTGGCTACAACAGTCTATCAGATAGACGTCCACGTCTTTGTGGAAAGTATTAGGGATTAGGAGGGGAGACAAAGACAAACAGCTACTGGGCAATAATGGTCCCACCATCCAGCCATCCAAATCATCTACTCTAACATGTTGGAAATATGGAGTATGTAGAGAACCAACCCTCACCAGTATAAACTAAAACCTACAGTCATGTTTGTCACCTGTTAGTTTGTCCGTCTCTGAGCAGAATATCAACACGTTCTGCACATTTTTGTACCAAAGTTGTCGAACACAGCTTAGCTAGCCTCCAGTAGTGTTTCTGTCAGTAATGATTGTAATACATTTTTCAGAGGTGGACACTTGTTTCTGAAAGACTGAGCTCTTAATAAATTAATAAGTAAAACTTGAAAAAAGCTTCCCGTCCCTGTGAGCACACTAACGTGTCTGTAGACTGACGTGTGCCATCCACAATGATGTACGCACACTTACTTCACTTTCTCCTTAGACATTCATGGGACAGACGTAGAAATGCTCCTCATGAGAATCCTTCAGAGCTTTTTTGGGGTCAATGTAGGAGTTACAGGAATAAACATGAACTGATATGCTCATTTGAAATGCTCTGAGTTTCCTTCTACAGCATAATGCAAATAATTAATGCTGAAAATAAGGCTGCATCTAATGATCACTTTCATTATTGATTAATCTGCTGCTGATTATTTGATCTATTAATGGATTCATCATATGTTTTACAGAATGTCAGAATAGAGAAAAATGCCCATTGAGTGGAGGTGATGTCAACAAAAGGCTTGTTTTGTCCGAGCAACAGTCCAAAACCTAAAGATATTCCATTTATTACCACATACTTGCAGGTTAAATAAACACTGAGCAGTTTGTTGTTGTTTTATTTGCGCATTCTGTCATTTCCAACACAGAAATCCAATCACCAACAATGTGTTGTGTTAGGTGTTTGAACATTTTGAGAGGCACGTCCCCAGCCCTCACGCATGTCCCAATTAAGTCACTGTCTGCGTGGAAACAGCCACAAGAAGCACGTAGCAGCCTTGAGACTCAACTTGCTAAAACCTCCTGGATTTTAATTGGTGCTTCGGCACTTGTTAAGCAGCTCAGAAGAAGACGATGACGGGGAAAGGACAACAGATAGAGCTAAAACAATTCAGAGAATGAAGCAGGCAGCAAAGAGCTTCAGATATTACCCCCAGCTATGACAGTGTGCATCTTAAATACCAATACAAATCAGTGATGGACAATGCTACATGATGCAACAGCACAGATGTCCTCTCATGGTGGTTTTGGGTTCAGTTCTCTACATACTGTCTGGTTTACTGCTACAGTCAGTCTGGTTAAGCAGGCTGTTTCAAGAAAAGACAAGCTGTTGTTTCGTTTCAGAAGAGAAGGGTTGAGAGACATGCTGAAGCGGCAGTTTAGTTATTTTCTCCTTGAAGAGTGCATGAGAAAGAAAGACGGAGAAGCAGAGAATATAGTGGAGGGGGAGTGTGAGCGAGGGTGGAGGGGATGCTTTTGTACAGCCAGTTCAAGGTTTCCAGAAGCAGGCACAGCCAACATCGATGTCTCCTAGCCTGGCCTGAGTGCTGCTGATGCTACCAAGGGGAAGGGAAATGCATGCTTGTTGCTCTACATGTAGTTTTTCCCCAGAGAACGCACCCAAACTACAGATTATATGCTCTCCTAAACTCAACTTGTTTGTCGCTTGAAGAGACCACACTTTACAGTAGCAAAGAACACCCCGCTCTTGAAATGCCGCTTGGTTTTTAACTTGTGTTCTTCTTTAGCACTGAGATAAATTCAGTAGTACGGACAGACATGGAGAAAAATAATAGAAAGGTCTCTGAAAGAATGGTCACTTCACTAAAATAATGCCTCGCTGGCTCTTCTATTACTGATGATTATGAGGTTTTACACTTAGCTGCAGTCTACACTACTGCACCGCGGTGCACATGCAGACATAAATATGCCCTCACCCCTCACAACATGAAGATATATTGAGTCGGGGTGATGTCTAGCAGCAGACTGCAGCTGAGTGGTGTTACAAAACAACTCAACATTAAAACTGATCTACAAGTCAGTGAGAAAAGGGCCTGACCACATCAGGTGAGGCAGTTATCCAGAGTGGCGCTCTTCGCCCACTCCTGAGGAGCGCTGGTGGGCATGCTGGTTGAAGTGGGTGGCTCGGTGTGTTTGAGGAGAACGGCTGTCATGGGGCACATTTGATAGAAAAGGGGGGACCCTCCTATAGACAGACCCTCAGAGAATTATCACCGGACTCCCCTCAGATCTGTGGAGCTTTGTAGCATCTTTAAACTTAGTGTTTTGGGTCATTCTCGCTGTTTTCATAGTGTAATTGTTGGCTGTAGCAGGCAGCTGTTTCCAGAGGAAAAGCTCTAGTCTAGCTTCAAAGATGACAACAGGTCAGGGTTGGGTTTATGGTTTGTTTCCTGCTGACAAAAAAAATGCTATTTTGTTGGTTTCAGTGAGGCTTGGAGCAAAAAGAAAAAGAAAAAAAAACATTAGCAGTAGCCTCATTAGATAAATTTCACTGTACTTAAGTGTTTTTGCAAAGTGCAAGAATATACCAAAAAAAAACCAGTCTAAAGCTGACATTCTGAACCGTAATCCTGCTAATTAAAAGTAGTGTTTACACAAACCAGAACAATATAGATCCTGAGTCAATGCTGGAGAAAATCTGACATCTCTGACAGCAACATGTCCCCACAACAAAAACACAAGTTTACAGTGATCTCATAAGGTCTCCCACTAGGTGAATCCAATTAGCATTGGAGAAATTGATTTTCACACCTCCGCTTGGAACAAGTTTTGTGTCTAATTCAATAACGAGTTCTGAGGTCACTCTTTGGTCCAGAGCCATCACTGACACCAGTAAACCCATCAGAGCCCTGAGGGATGGGTGTGAAGAGCCCCACTCTGGAGTCTTGTGGGTTGGTAGGTGGTCTAGTGGAGATGTGGAGTTTACAATCAGAAGCAGCAGAGTGACATGGGGGGGGGGGGGGGGGGGGGTCGGGGGGATCATGCAGTTTCTGCTAATTTTACTCCTCCAAACTACAGGCTACAGGACAGGGGAGAGGGGTCAAAAAGAATGATTAGAAAATGGATTCGACTTTCACCTTTTCCTTTATCGCATCAACCTGGAAAGGAAATTCAGAGAGGCAACTTAAGGAGGAAAAAAAAACAAACGGAAGTCTCCCAAAAATAGAAATTGACAGAGAGAAAAGAGCAAACAGGCGACTTGTCACAAACACAAAAATCCTGAGAGAGAGAGAGAGATGCGGGTAATAACACCACTTTTGATACAAATGCAGACTTGAGATTACTTTGGTACTGTGAAGAGTGTGACAAATAAAACACAGATGTGGACTAATAGGGACTCAGTAAGTTTTAACACTTAAACAAGGTCTACTAAATACATAATGCAAGGACTTGAGAAAATGACTTATTGTCACTAAACAAACAATTCCTTTGGTGGGGTTTGCCACAACAAGCACCAACAAGTAGTCAGCCACGAGCAGACCAACTACGAGACTGCTAATATGACAAACTGTATTATTTTGATGTCATAAAATCCACCAACTTGACATTTCAAGTTTGGCAAATAAATGCAACAAATCTTACAAATGCTCCACTCGGGTCGACTGTCTGTTATGAAAGCAAACGGTGGGCCCCCTTTTATTTTTTTGCCATGTAACAGAGATAAATGGCGTGACGAGCGACACAGCAGTTATGAATCTCCTCTAGAGCACATTTGTATGGAAAAGTAGCTTGAATGGATGGACACTCAAATGAAAAGGAAAACACCAGTGATGACACATGACAGAAGCATAGGAAGATGAGCATGAATGGAGGAAAGAATAGGCAGTACTGGGGGGGCTTCATTGGTACGGTCTGGGTGGAAACTGTGTGACACCGCCTATGGCTGTATGGTATTCGCAAACAAATTCTAGCAGATGCTGTTTTTTTTTTTCTTTTTAAAGGTCTCAGGTGGCGGGAAATACCAGACGGCAAACAGGGAAAAAGTAAAGATTCAATTGAATAATTAGTGTCTTTCTGTGGTACACTCATCTAAGCAGGCCTGATAAAGAATAGAAGTGTATCAATAGTATCAATACCTAACAGCATCATAAAAATAAAAAACATCAGCATGAAGGTAATCTTGCCCCTCTCCCTTCTAATGATCTTCTTTCACTGTAGTTAGTTTAGATTTTCTTCGATTTTGCCTTTTACTTTTACGAAACCTGATTCTACCTCAGCCTGATACATCGCACACGCTGGTTACCTCCGGTCAACTCACCTTAGAGAGGTACTCCCTCATGACCTGGATGAAGTATGGCATGGAGAAGTCCATGATGTTGTGTCGCCAGGCGGTCTCCAGCACCACGTCAGGCCGCAGCAGGTCGTAGCAGGTGAAAAGGCAGGCTGCAAAACACTCCTTCTTGTCCTCCTTCAGGAACCAAGCGAGAAGCTCCTCTGCCAGCTCGATGTCTTTGGACTCGGACGCATACTGCATGGCATCCTGCAGAAAGGGAGGCAACAATACGTTGGCTTGGGGAAAAACCACATCTGCAGTTCAATCCACGCTGGTTTCAGGGCCTTGATCTACATTATTTGGAAGGAGTGGAGCATCTACTGAAAGTTATCATTTGTTTTAGTGGTCATGCCTTGTAGAGCTTGTCCTTCTTGCAGAGCTCGACACTCTGTTTCCAGCGGTTGTTGCCCTTGAAAAGGTACGCTGCGATCCTCCTAAACTCAATCAACTCGTGCTTCTCCAGGCCCTGGGCCAGTGAGATGTTGTCAAAGTTGTCATAGGCATCGATGGAAGTGCGCAGTGCCTGGATGAAAGAGACAGAGAGGGGATTAAAAGATGCAAGTGAAAATGCAACTCAAAAGTCATCAGAAAATATATATTAGGATACAATCAATACACAATGTTAAAATATCATACCGCATAGTCTTCCTCAATGATGAAGAGGTTGTTTAGTGCCTCATTTACTGACTTGTTGTTGTGATTCTGGACAGACCTTAGGTAGGGTTTTACCAGAGGCAGCTGCTTCACCTGAACAAAGAATCAGAAAGAAGGATCAACATCCATTTTCATGTGAACTCGTGTTCTCTATCAACCACAGACCACTTCACGGAGAACAGTCGCTCATAACTTCACACAAATGATACACAATAGCATTTCATTTATATTATTTCATTTTTAGAAGGAGTTTTGAACTGAAGCACACGCTGACACCGTGAGAACTGTTTACAGAGAGCAATAACGACCTTGCTGAAGAAGTTGACGGCACGCGTGTGGTCCAGTCTTGGAGAGAGGACGATGAGCAGGTCGTTCAGTAACAACGGTTTGAACTCCAGATAGAAGTGGATGGCCTTGTAATACAGCTCCACATTGGCCACCTACAATGAACAACACATAGAAAAGGTCACCATTGTGTTTTGGCCCTTGAGAGTCAAATCTCATACCAGGATGGTAACTAACATCACTCACCAATCTTTCTTTCCTTTTTCTTACCTTGGTGACGATGTCTTTGAACTGGCCCTCCTTCCACGCGTCAGCTGGGTGGTTCATCATGGTGATGATGGCGTTGTCGTACTCCTCGTACTTGTCATAGAGGAACACCAGCTCCGCCCAGAGGTGGGCCTGCTCTGCTGCCCTGAGAACCTGACAGACACACACACACACACACACACACACACACACACACACACACACACACACACACACACAGAGTTAAGTTCATGAACTCATATTTCAATTAGTTCACAGATCAGGATTATTATCATGTTTTTAACAGCTGCTTCTACAAAAGATAATCATGCATATGATTATTCAGGATTGCTGTATGTTCACTATATTCCAAATTATTATGCACATGCCAATACCATTAAGGCTGTTTTTTTTATTACGCAGTACAAAATCTGTTGTATTTGTTGCATGAAATGTTCAGAAAGGAACTCCACATATTCAGTGGTGCTCATATTGAGAACGCCTCTAAAAGGGACCCACCATCTTTTTGGTTGTCAATGCTTGTTTTCATGCCTTCTACAAGACAGTGCACATAAAAACAGGCAAAAACTTTCATTGAAAAACTAAAAACTAAGTGACCTGAAATCCTATTGAAAAGCATATGCTGTTAAGTTGATGATTAATCATGCTGTGCTTGAAGATGCCTACCTTAGGAATGTTGACGCGGGACCAGAAGAGCTCCAGGTGCTCCCTCATCTTCTGGGGCTTGAATTTGGAGTACAGGATGGCAAGCTCAGTGAACATACCCATGTGAGCACGCTCCAGACCGAGGGCGGCCTCCAGCATGGTGATCAGCTCCTCAAAGTAACCGCGATCCTGGAGAGTACAGAGAGACTTAATGACAGCGGCTATTTCCCTTTAAACCTTACAATACAAACAAAACACAAAGACATTTGGTATTTAAGTGCAAAACAAGGCCAACAGGAAACACCACCATCCTGAGCACTATGTTTGATTCCAGATCGTATATGTAATCAGTAATTACCCAGCATTCATTCAACAGGTGAGATTTACACTGGCTCCAGTTACCTGGTAGTAGTTGATGAGTTCTTCCAGTTCATCGGCGTGGACGACAATATGCAGGCCACACATTTGGGCAAGGCGGAACTCTTTTCCATCTACACACGCAAAACACACCTGGAAGAGGAGAGGAGCAAATCAAACAATGTGTTTAATATAGGTGACTGGGCGGCACGCTGCAGGAGATAGAGATAGAGAAGATTCTTCAAGTACAGACTTAAAAATGAGCTGGATCATCATTCCTCACCTCCTTCCAGGTGCGGGTGCTGTTGGCCTTGCGCGCTCCGTCCACAGCTGCCTGGTACTCTCCCAGGTGCACCAGAGTGGAGGCCAGACGGCCGAAGTTGGACACGTTGTTGTAAAGCAGCTTGGCTGCCTCGTACATCTTGTCGTCGTAGCAACGGTCACCCACCTGGAAAATTGACACAAAAAAAAGAACAAAAAAAAGATCAGGAAAGCAGCAACAGACAGGTGAAAGAGACATCAGTGGTGACACCTGTTTAGAGCTGTGCTGAATGTTCATTCAAAGCTTTTTACATTTGAACAAAATCCTCAATTTGATGAAAGTGATTCATCACATTAAATGAACAAGCTTCCAAACGTTTTGCCCAGTGAAAGCAGATACATTATATTATTTTTTTCTTTGTAAAGACAATAGTAATTCACTATAATTGTTAGAGCTGAAATAGATTTTTTTCATTATCATGGTTATATAAATGTAATTAATGGTGCCGCTCAACTGCCCCATTAACACAGGTGCATGCTCTTGAGTGTGTGTTGCATGTCGCTATGCCTCTCAGAACCTACTTGCTGTATGTGAGCATTGTTGGGTCCGTTGATGAACTCCTCCAGCTCAGCCAGGCGGTTGGTCTTGGCCAGAGCAAAGATCAGCTCTGTTTCAACGTACGACTCGCGGGCCTTCTTACGAGCCATCTGCAGAAACTTCACCAGGTCCTCCCAGTTTCCTGTGCATGAAAATCAACACTGATGAGTTTCATAAACACATCTATCTCCTGTATATCTACCAAAATGCTATGAAAGTGTCTTCATTAAATAAAACTATAAATGACAACCCACAATGAATTCAGCATCTATCCAAAATTCTTCAATTCTAAGCATCAAATGAGCTCATAAAGTCTATCTTACCGCTTTGGGCAGCAGCTTGTCCCACCTCCATGTAAGCAGAGGGGTCATCAGCCTTGATGTAAGAGTCAATGGCTTCTTTGACCAGGCCCTTCTGAAGCTGGGCCTTTGCTAGCTGACTCCACACCGGTGGCTCATTGCAGCGCTCAGCAAACTCATAAGCTCGGTCCAGGTTACCGATGTGCTCAATCAGAACCTGGCAAATGAGACCACAGATCAGATCACGTTACATCAAGGTCAATAACGCAATTCTGGTGGCCATGATAGTCGAGCAGTAATGCACTGACCTGCACAGCAGAGGTGTTGACATCAAATTTTCTGAAAATAGCGAAAGCTTCCTCAAACAGCTCATTGCTGATGGCGATGTTTGCAATGTCTGGGGCATCGTAGTTGTCAAGACGGTTGATGTACTCCATAACGCGTGTCCGATCAGCTTTAATGGCTGTCAGGATGAGCAGATTCTGGAGGTTTCTGGAAAAAAAACAACAAAAGGACAATCTCAGTGAGGGTCTTTATTTTCCTACATATATATTTTGGATTCACAGCCATAAACATTTTGAATATACAGGTGACATCAAGCCTCTCTCACCTGTGCTCGCTAAAGACAGAGTTATCCAGGACAATCTTCTCCAGAAGCTCGATGAGCTCATTGGGAAGGTCGGCGGTCATGAAGGCCTTGACTGTGACAGACACCTCCTCTGGATCCTGGGTCTCAGACAAAGCTGTCTGCACAACCTGTAACAACAGATGCGACGCACTACAGCTGATATTTTAAGTAAAAAAATATCCTAGATTACAATTTAAGAATCCTATTCCAAAACAGCTAGATATAAAAAGTCAAACTAGAAGACATTCATTTTTTTAATGTATCTATTATGAAAACCAAATCTGTAATACAGGTGCTTTCTGCATTAACAATTTTGATCAAGTAGTAAATGTGTTATTATTTTGTATTTGAAATGCCAAGGGGTTGGACCTGGTCGATGAGTGGTCTTCTGTAATTGTTGGTCTCAAGCAGCACGCTCGCCCACAGTTCAGGGTTCTTGCGACGTACAAGGTAGCGGGACAGACTCTTGAATAGTGAGTTCTCATTGCAAACCTAAGGGACAATACACAACTCAAGTTTACATGAGAGACAACAGTTCGGAAATATCATGAAAGTAATGTATGCACATCAGAACTAAAACAGGAAACAATAATAAACAAAGAGAGTTTTTGCCTTCAATGAAAGTATGACTTCAGACTAAACTCACATGAATCAGTTCCTGGTCACACTGTCCTCTCTCATAGGCCACACAAGCCAGGTGAGGGTCTCTTTTCTCACAGTACTTGCCCACTACGCGGCTGTCGTAGTAGGGGTTCTCCCTCAGGAAGCGCTCGGGATTGTTGTTGCTGTCAATGTAGATCTTTGCCAGGGCGTTGTGAGTAGCGGGCTCCTCACAACCGTCATGAATACGAGCCTCCAGCCAGGGCAGCAGCAGCTTCAGTCTGGCGAAAGACACACGGTGAGAATTTCACTGCACAAGGTTTGAAGAGGAAAAACAACTGCTGACTCACGACTCTGGATGAATGGGTCTCCTAAAACCAGGATATTTCACTAAGATGGGTATGTTTTTGCTAGTTCATGTGAGTGATGAGACGACCCAATGTGTGCCAATGAGAATGCGCATCAGACACACAACAGGGAGTCTCCTATAGGTTGCGAAGCTTTGACCCACGATTGTAATTCAGTTCCATTAGTTCCTCCCTTCTTACCGATTTCTTTTCTCCACTTCAGCCACCAGTTCGTCCGTGGAGAACTGTCCTCTAACCACCATGATCAGGTTTTTAATCACATCCTCTGCACAGTCCACATCCAGCAATCCTCCAATGACAACTGGCAGACGGCTTGGGTTCACCTGGAATAAATGATGCTAAAGTTAGGACATATTCAAGAACAAATGCACAATAGTTTAATTTAAGTGCACTGAGGCAGCCCAGTGTTTACAAGCTTGATTCTTTGCATCAGTGAGACACTATAAAACCCCTTTAACATAAGTTGAGTTAAATGTTACTTTTTACTGTTATGAATATTGAAAAAAATCTGTTGTGACGTACCTTCTGCACATAGATCTCAATGTATTTCTGCAGGCTGTTGCGGTACAGGTACAGGACCAGATCATGGACAAAATCGAAGCGGTCACACACAATGATCAAAGGCAGCTGGTCTGTCAGCTTGGCTTCCTGTTGAAAAAAAATATAAAGCATTTTATTGGCTAATAAATGCCTGCTTTGTTGAATAACAGTCTTGCAAAAAAGGTTAGATTATTCTGAAGTGAAAAGTTTCTTCTGCACTGGTCCATTTCTGACCTTGAGGAAGTTCTTCACACGCTCGGGGTCGTAGCAGTTGCTCTCCCGGCAGATTCTCTCCACCTCTTTGATCTGGCCTGTCTTGCAGGCGGCCTGGATATACTTGAAGTGGACCTCTGGATCCTGGCTGAAGTTCACAATGGAACCCAAGAAGTAGAACAAACCTGAAAGACAAAAAAAAAGTCAAAATCAACAGGAGAACAACTAATTAAACGTAGAGGACAAGCAAATTTGCTCAGCACGGTGCACATTGCCAGCGTACCCTCAAAGCTCTTGAACGACTCAAAAAGTTCAGTGAGAGACTGAGTACTGAGCTGCTCATGGTACTTGGAGGCGACCTGGACGCAGATCTGCAGGTTCTGGCGGATGTTTGCAGACAGCATGGCTCTCAGACACTCCAGGGAGTCCTCGACTGACAAGGAGCCAAAGAAATTCACCAACCACTGCAGAGACAAAGAGAAAACTATCAGCAACACAAACCCAAATACAGTAATGAAGAACCAATCAATCAGAACACATAACAAACAGGACTGGTCATATTGTATCAACTGTGTTAGTGTTAGTATTCTTCTGTGTTGTACCTCTGGGTTGAGAAGGTGTGTGTGCACCACAGCGCGCTTTATGTCATACAGGTCAGTGTAATGCTCCAACGCCCTCTGCAGGAGACCAGCCTTTTCACACAGCTGTGCCACATGAGCGCGATCATAGTGGGTGAACATCTGATTGCCCAGGATAGCGTCAGCAACCTGCAAGACACGACACAGAGGACAAGGACATTTCAACACTGCTTGAAGCTTTTTTTTTTTTAACCAGGAAACTGCAGCAGAGGCAATAGGAAAAAAAAATTGGTGCATGATAGAAAAAAACTGAAGGAAAAAATCCTGAATTTATTGAATTAATCTGTACGAATGCTGACTGTGGTAAAATGGCAACTGAACAACATGAGAATTGTGTTCATTCTCGCATTTGGACATCTGCCAACCAAACTAAACTGTGGCTTTCATCTCTAGATCAGGGCATTTATGTACCTGCGGTGCATGGACCAAATTCATCTCCAGTAGACGTGTCTGCAGTGGCCCTTCCATGGGTCTGTTGTTCTTCAGGGCATCTAGTAGGAAGGACGTGCACTGCTGGATCAGGTTGTACTCCATGAACACATCAACGATCTGGAGACACAAAAGAAAGAAATTACCATAGATGTCAAACTCCTCCTGGTTATTGGGTGGAGGGCAGTAGCCTTTGCATAACTCTGCTTCTGCATCACTGATTTTCCGGTCATGGGGTTACTCTTCTAGCCTTTAGGTAGTGTAGGTGCAAGAAATGGGGAAAAGTGGACCTGCTAGAAGCTGCTACTGTGACCTGTGCAAACCTCTTGATGAAAACCACCATAAGTAATAATAGCCATTTGTTATTTTTTACCACTTACATGTAGTTGCGTGTGTCTGATAACATGATAAACATAGGGGCTTTTTTTTTGGGTTTTACCTGTGTAATGTCAGCAAGTGGCTCTTCATCCTGAACCAGCATCTGTGAGAACTGAAGACCCTGCTCTGGACTGATCCGCATTACGTTCCTCAGCAAGAAGATCCAGTCTGGAGTGTAGCCCACCTAAAGGGACAACAGATGTTTAAACTTACTAGGCCTACATCTGAGATTTGCCACAGCTACAATGCAATCATATAAAACACATAAATGAAACAGTGGAACACTGATTACAACGTTGCAAAATGTGCCAATAGTGTCTTGGAGAATCAGTCAATTGTCTTATATTATATCGGATAACCCTGGTATAGCAGGCATCGTCACAAACCTTCTTGGCATAGAGGACAATCTTCTGGAACTGCCCAGTCTCTGCAAAACACTGAATGACCTTATTGGGGACGTTGGCTCTGAGGTAGACACTGAGGGCAAGAGTAGGATCTACAGACTTCACCAAGTCTCCAAGCTCCTCAGAGCACTCCAGCTGTAAACACACACACACACACACACACACACACACACACACACACACACACACACACACACACACACACTCTCTTTAGAAAAATGCTCTTGCCTAAAATTTCCTGGCCAGTTTTTCCAAAACAACAGACGATTCTATGCTCAAAAACACACATAATTGAAAGCAGCAGTGTAGTGCTATTTGTAGAGGAGCCACCTTACTGACTGTAGTGAATATTGTCCAAAGAGCAGATGTTTTTTTTCTGACACGATTGGTGAAAATAATTCCTCTAAAGATAAGACAAAGACTGTCCACTGTCAAACCAAACTGCTGAACACATACCTTGTCCTCTTTCAACCACTTCTCTAACAGCTGCTTGCGGCCCTGTTGGAGCACTGGCCTGCACAGCTCCAAAGACTCAAACTTATTGAGTTGGCCTTGGTCCAGCAAGATGCCAAAGTATTGGAGCAAAGGAGACGTCTGGCCTGGTTGGGCTGGAACACTCTGGAATCGACGGATTGTGTCTGGAGTGCGCAGGATACCCTGAGGAGGAAAGATGGATGGATAGACAAAGTAATTAAGTGACAGTGGGAAGATTTGGTGAATGCTGAGTGGTGTGTGGTTACAATAGCTGAACATTAGTGACTGCAGTGAGTCTAGATATATACTGTTTTCCTTTCAGAAACTTCTCAGGCCATTGCAGACACAAAACAGGCAACTATTTTGCGTGTGTTGTATGTAAATCAACACTTGCTTTACACACACATTACCTCTGGGTGTTGATTGCTACACTAAGCTACAAAAATCTGCTTAGTCTTAACAGTCTGAGCTTGTATTCCTTGAAGAAGGAGTAACGTCACGTCGCTTGACCCTGCTCTGAGTGCACGGTGGCACAGCTGCAGTACCTTGGGTGCATTGGCTGCCACCTTGGCAGCTTCTGAGTAATTCCCTGCTGCAAAGAGGGTGTTGAACTTGCGGGCAAACAGCTCCTCAGCGCCGGCTAAGTTGTTGCGGACAGCCATGCGGAGAGCCAAGTCTGGGTTCTGGAGCACATTGGTGATGTAGGGAATGATGTTTTCCTCTTCCACGCACACTGACAACACCTGGAAAAGTACATGTGCATGTTTTATTGTCTGTACATTTATTCCTGAGTGTAAAACAGTGAAGTGTCCATGTTGCATTTTTATGTATTTTATTCCTTAGTCTGTTCAAAAAAGCAATTGCCACAACAGCAAACAACATATATAATGCCATAAACATGCAAAAGGTGAATTATTCAGCTAGAACACCTACAGTAATTCATTCTGGGTTAGGCACCAGGCTCTATACTTGCTACTCCATGCAAGTGAACATAAATACTAAGAATTATGTGCAACAATCTGACACCTGCCTGCATGACCAGGCACCTTTCAACTGACAGTGAAATGTGGGTACGTTCTTTGTTCACACCTTCGTATGCAAAAATAGACTTAAGTGAATTAAGAAGCACACTTGTCACATTCCTAAATTACAGATAGGGATTAGCCCATTGTTGCGTGTAGTGTTACATTTAGTGCCTGTGTGTGCATGTGCGTGTGTGTGTGTGCATGCAACACACTGAGCTGTATATGGCAGACCTGCAGGTGAGAGCCAAGAGCAATAACAGGATTAGACTGTGTAGTTTGCCCGGCCAAGATTAGCCCTCCTGCTGTGGCTGTCACATGCTGCCTGACACCAAAGATGCTGCTACAGCCTGTTATTTTCAGAGATTTCCTCAGTCAAGGTCACACGACAACACCCAAGGACCCACACTGATACGGTACACAAAAGGGCTGACATACCACAAGGAAAGTGAATCACCAACAACAGTCTAGTTATTTATACAGCATATACACATACTGAGTGTCAAACTGGCACATATTTAGAAACAAGCACTATGGGTTTCTGCCTATGTGCGTATCTATGTTCATCTTTTGGAAGATATTCTTTACTCAGAATTCATCCAAAAAAATGTAAAACAATTTAAATTTTACAAATTTATGTCAAATTTGTATTGTAAGAAGTTCATTAGGGTTATCAGTGGTTGCCTTTATATTCCATTTCAAACCTCCAGCAACATCCTGGAGTTTTAAAAATGTCCGATGAGCCTGGCTCTTCCACAGACAATCATCAAGCAGATGACTTAGTGTCCCAACGCAGTGGGCTGCATTCTGTGATTCAACACTACATGGACCCTACGAACATTTGTCAGCCTGACACCTCAGGGTCATACAGCATGACATATATATATTGCAGGTGCCAAGAAGAAGAAGAAGTAGAAGAAGTCATGCCTCCTAATGCATGTTCTGAGTCTATCAAGGCAGAAGGTCTGTCCTCAATTAACATAATTATAACTTGCTGACTTTTGGTTTGTTGCAAACGCCTGACATGTATATATTTTACAGGATACTTGGTTAAATTAAAATTACGGGTTATTTTGCCAAGTCACATGCCTGTTAAAGTGATGAACTACATGTTGTTTTTGAGAGGACAACAGAGGTTTTATACTCGTGCTACAATTTTATGGCCTGTGCTAGTAAACTTTCAACCTCTGTAACACCAGTGCTGTGTGAAAAAGAAGCTAACGTACAGTTCTACATTTCTTCAGTCTACTCAAATAGGAAGCAATCTGCACAAGGTCAAGGGCCTTATTTTCTATCGTCTGTCAAACATTCAAAGAATGTGCCTTGGCACTGTATGTGTCATCATGTCATTAATGAATAAATAAATTAATTAATTAATTTATAATTTCCCAAATTGGGATCAATAAAGAAGCAGTCTAAAGTCTAATGGGGAAATTACAGAACATTCATTTAAATTAAGGTTAAACACACATTTTGTTTTATTAAGTAGGTGGGATACCTGTCCTTTCCTGTTGACTCCAATGATACCAGCAGTTGGCTCATGGGGCGCAGTGACAAAAATGGTCTCCCCACTAATCCTGTTCATGTAGATACAAGTTCCAGTCTCGAGGTCATAAAGGTGGATGTAGCCATATTTGGTGATGAGGAAGACTACATCTTGCTTAGAACTGATCTAGATGGACAGAAAAAGAAATCTGATTAGAAAGTGTAAATAATGAACAAAAAGATTCATTTTAAAAATGCTCAACTCAAACGTCAAGTATTGCCCGGCCCCAGTTTCATGTCACATATTGTAGGGGGATCAGAAAGGCTTGTTCAAATGGTGCAACTACAACAAATTCTTGTTCTTCAACAAACAGTGCAGGGGATCATTTCCCACCAGAGGAAGTCTTGTTTGCAGAACAGAAGGCTCAATATGGCTCTTTATGAGTAGTTTCTGTACCTGCATGGCCACAGGGAAGTCATTCTGGGCCTCTGGTGGAAAGAAAACATCCACAGCTTTCTTTGGAAATGGTTGGTTCCCAGTTGGTGGAGTCCCCACTTCAATGATGTGCAGCTTGAAGCAAAAAGACATTGAGACAAAATGAGACAAAGTCAGGTTACAAGGGTCTCCAGACAGTTTTTTAAAGGTGGTAAATTTGATTTGGATTCTAGACACTCCCAAACGCTGGTCCATGTGTTACTGACTTCCATTTTTCAAATGAGTCACTCCTAATCCCCACGTTTTCATAGCCGTCAGCCTTTTGCAGTGCTTGTAAATCTTACCTTTCCTCCTGCCTGTCCTCGCACAGCAAAGCAGAACAGAGTGGACTCTTCAGTGTTGCCCTCCATCTTGAACTGTGCAAAGCCAGCAGCATGCCCCTCGATGGGCTGAGACACCTTCCTGTCCACAGAGTATAGCTGCATGGCTCCGACGACACGGTTTTGCTTAAGAGGAGAGAAAATCCACAAGTTTGTTCAAAGCCCAAAGTTGCCTGTAATTTATAGTTGCATTGAGATTCTTTAACATCTGCTTCCAGTATCACGAACAACACTGAAATCAATGGTGAAATCTTCTGTTTGAATACATAAACCTATCCTGTAATATCTAATACAAATACATCTTCAAGTGAAGCATTTTTGTATACTCTCTTTGATGGGTGACACTACTGTGATGAGAGTAATTAATCACACAAAATAATTCTACTGTAGATTACTGAGCAAGTAAGATAATGTAGTACATTATTAAAATATGGTGCTGCTGTTCTCCAGTGCAAGAACTATTTCCGGAAACTGAGACAAACAACAGTATTTAGTGAATGTGTTAACAATCAGGATTTAACAGGTTGAAGCAGCTCTTCAGCCACGCTGTTTCTTTACCTGCGCTGAAATGCCAATGAGCAGCAACCATTTCTGTTTGGCATCTGTGCGGTAGTTGATGATCTGGCAGCCTGCCAGGCTGGAGTGACGGTCAAAGACTTTGATTGGCTGAGAGTCACCCTCCATGCTCCAATGGTAGACTGCGTTGTCTGTGACCAGGGCAACAGTGTTGAGGGAGATCCATTTCCAGAAGGTCACGTCATCTGTCATAGTGTGAGCCTTCATTTTGCTCTTCATCTCAATGTTGAAGATCTGCAGGGTCTTTGCCGCTGAAAACATTAAGAGCGAAGGTTAACATACAGGGACACAGATGAGTGCTGTGACACCTCAAAACATCCTTATAATCATAAATATGCTAAGAAAAATATTTAACAAAACCAGTCTAGTGACTAAAGCTACCACACACGACCCACAGCAGACTTTGGGAGTAAACATACCATTTGGGCATAACAAACTCCAATTGCTGTACAAATGTTGGTAGTCAGGGTTTGGTAGGAATAACACCAAAGGATCATACAAAAAGCCAGTACCAGTGTCAAAACAAGAGGCAAGACCAACAAAAGGGCAACCACTTTGGTGGTGGATCTGCATTCAGTTTGGTCTGATACAATAAACTGTTCATGAGAACCCCATTCAGTTGAGGCTGAATATGCAAACCTCTTGTGGTAATGTGAGCTGAAATTCCGTAACTTTCTCCGAAACAGGACTTTTAAATTGAGAAAATCAAATAGACTGACCGTGTTCGGACTGATATTAGCCCTGCATCACAAAAAAGCTGTTTCTATGTGCTCACACAGCTCACGAACTTGAACGTGGCTCAACCTTTTTGTCTTAACGTGAGGCACGGCGTAGACTACATGCGTGACGATTCTATGTGGATTCATTTTTGTGATGTAAACAGAGTGTCGCAACTTTTAACCTAGCAATCCTTGAAATGGACATTAAACTGTCAGTATGGTTATTTTCCAAGTAAAATCCTCTTTTTGGTCAGTGTTTTGGTTTCTTACTAGCGTTTAAACTTATAGATCTATTACTTGAACTGGACTTCCTGGATCCAGTTTCTTTGTTTTTTAACACCTTGCTATTTTAGGTCTGGACCCACACTTACAGACAGATATCACTACTACTATGTTTCCTGTGCTTCTGAACTGAATCAAGAATGACTTTCACTGTCATTTTGGTACAGTAGTTCAATTACCAATGAGCTTTTCAACCAAAACCAGATCAGTTAGGAACCAACGTCTGCTGAAAAACGTGGTGCACAGCGCAGTCAAAACGAGGCTTTATGGCCTGAGTCCAGCCCTCCGCCCCCACCACATAACAGAGGAACGAAACTCCAGGCACGTCGCTCTTGCTCTTAAACGATTCACATCAAAATTTAATCCTAAAACGAGGGATGTGGGAATTTGTGTTGGGTCTGAATGCAGATTAGCAAAAGAAGACCACAAAGCACACAAACAGATGTGATGATGGGAAAGATGCTGGACGGATGCACTCACACCCATTCTGTGTTTTTTTTTTTTCCTCCTGTTCAGTCTCATTGGAGGAAAGAGACTGCAATTCTTTGAGCCCCAGCCATTTACTTTAGATCCAAATGCAAGCCAAAAAGGGGAAAGCAATTACAGGAAAGCACATTTGTCTTTGATCTCTACATTGTCCTGGGGCTCGCCAGTCAAGACTTGATACCTGAGTGTTCAGTAGTACATTCATTTTATCTATTTGACTGGTATCACAGGTTAATCCAAGATGATCATTCTCAAAAAGATGACACTGCAGCTCTAGTTGTGTACATGATAGTGCTGAACTACAGAATTATGTTGCACTAAGTAAAAACAAAAAAAACTTCAGTTCAGTGTCACCCTCTTGCTTGCTCTCGTTCTCTTACTGGAAGCTGGAATAAACCCAGGCGAAGCAAAATATTAAGACGTGCACGTTTATTGATAAATTATGTATCATTTTCGTGTATTTACTTAACATCGGCATCTGTGCATCTCCCCATGTTGTTATAATATGATCGTGCCCACGTCTGTGCTTTACTACATGCCACAGTACCAAAGTGGGAAATTTTTTAATTCTACACACAGTAACTTAATGGAAAATTTGGCACATATAACATAAATTTTATCAATACTCTGACACTTCTGTTAACTGCCAACTCAAGGTTAGATTAACATATAGTTGACTGAAACAGAGAAACAAATATCGTCTACAAATCGGTATGGATGTACCAGCCTCTGCTGGCTGACATTACATCATACACACATATATTCTTATATATATATAAATATATATATAAGAATATATTTGATTATAATACCACAGGCCAGGAGCACACAATCCTTATGAGAATAAGGCCTACTTCCACAGGACAGCCAGTGCATTATGGCCTACTAGTTTAAGGCTGGCCTAAATGTCACGGCTTGCTTCATTTTCCCTTTGTTTAAATGACTGCATCATTTTTCTGCATGTTTTAGCCCTTTAACAACATACATACATAATATACATTACTACCAACCATTTTCCAAGGCACATAATACGTTGCAACATTTCTGAATATTCAACTGATTTTCTGTTAATACCAGAGTGTGTTTTTATTCAATCTTCTGACAGACGGGTATTCTGTTATGTGGATGCCTTCAGGTTGAGACTGACAGCTTAAAACTGACACAGGATCTGTATTAGTGAAGACTGCCACATTTTTTAAAATTAATATACTAAAGTCTTTACATCATTTTCACACTACCTATGTTAGCATTCAGGTTTGCAATTTATGAGTCAACTTTGGGAGGTTTTCACCACCAAGTCAATGGATTCATTCAACTAAAATTGCCACCATAGACAAACAGTTTGTGGTTACCACACAACATTAACATTTGTTAGACAAAAACACATGTGGGCAGGATGTTCCCTGTAATTAATGACCTTTTCTGAAGCTGCTTTTAAGCCTTTATGTGCTTATGTTCATACCGTACAGAATGGGAAGCATAACTACATTTGAAATTATGAAGTACAGTATGTTTCAGAAAATGGTCAGCTGTAATATAAAATATATGTACAGCATAGCAAATGGGACAAACACACACACACACACACACACACACACACACACAAAAACAAAGAAAAGAACAATAGTCCTCAAGCTGCCCTCTTAATTTTGCTATGCCCTGCCTGTGTTATCTTTAGAAATTCAAGCATTCATTAAAATCACTATCAGTACTGTGCAAACAATTCAAGACAGTGCATACAGGATTACACTTTGACAACTCATGATATGTAAAATTCAACTCACCGTCTGCAAACATAAGAAAGCAGTAGGAAATGAAAAAAGAGCAAAAACAAGCAAAATACACAAAGCATTCATGACAGCATGACATTTTACTACCACTGCTACTACAGTTTACTTCTCCTAAAATACCAGTCTTGTACTTTTAAACTTGTTACACTACACTTTAGTTACTCAACCTTTTCGACAAACAGAAATGGGGTGGTCTACATATGAACATCAAAATGAAAAGCAGACTGTGACAGCTATGTAACTGACTGACAACACAAACAAAATTTACACAAATGACCCAATGTATTAGAAAAGCACCATAGCGTGGCATGTGACCCTCCAAAACTTAACTGTTTACTTTTCAGCCTACGTGCTTCCAGTAACCTAGCGCACTCTTGTCTAGGTGGCACATAAAGCTATGTGCTAACAGATACGCATTTTATCTAGAGCTTACCTTTAAGGGCAATAACTTTGCTGGCAGGGTTCATGATGGCACTGTCTGCAGAGATGGGCCTGCGGATGGGATTGTTGGGGTCGGCCATGTCAATGATGACAACCTGGGCCTGCTCGCCCACTTTCTCCCTTATACAAATGAATTTGTCGGACTCCATGGTGAGAGTGCTGAATCCAATGTTGGCTGGGTTGATTCCCAGGTTCTGGAGCTGAGATATGAATGCATAAGTTGTTTTAATAACAATCAATGGCCCACACGATTTACAACAAAAAAAAAACATTCAGGACAAAAGCACAGGACCTTTGTACTGTAGTCTTGTCTGTAAATAATAGCACATATGCAGGATCATATTATCAACATCAACAACTAAGGACTTACCATCAAAAAAACCCCTGAAATATATCATACAAATTACCTAACATAACTGGGACGGTGAGACGGTGATCTCACTCTGTCTGTCCCATCAGCCATTTCACTTTTTAAAATTGTGGTTACTTTTGTTTTTTCTTTAGATATGGATAATAAGGCAATTTGTTCAAATTCCTGGCATAGGAGAACCTAAGTAACAAGGTCTTGGTATTATGACTTTAAACCTTAATTTACACACAGGAGTAATACACAAATTCACACCCCATACAGCTGTCATGAATGGGGAAATTAGAGACCAAAACCATATATGTATTTTTTGTACCAGGCTGTAAACATGTTGATTTCTGCTGTAAAATTTGCCATTTTAATATGGGGGTCTTCCGTTGGAGGAAGCCTCAAGTGGCCATTCGGGGAACTGCAGTTTTTGGCACTTCGGCATTGGCTTCATTTGTGATGCCCGGAGGCTGCAGCTTAGTAAAAAGGCACTAAAAATCAAATTGATGATCATTATGAGTGTAGTGTTAATGGGTTCAATGTTGGTCTTTGAGGTACATGGGCGCTCAGCTGTTACAACTATTATGTGCTGGAAATGAGTTGTAGTATATAGCACCATCCTTCAAGTGCAACCTTGTTGATGATAGCATAGCATCCAGTTTCTTAGGTACACTTTGCTAACACTAATAAATATATTGTGTTAAACTAACATGTGTTTCAATTGTTTTCTCCACTCCATTTGTATTGATTTGGCAGGCTAGATAACAGAAACTCCTCTCTGTATAATGTGTTAAAATTCAGCAGCACCACAAACTGAAGCTTCCAAATGATTAAAAAGTTGAATCAACAATGCCCAGTTTCAACAGAAACTGACTTTATATTATTAGTTATATCCTATTATTATAACCTTTAAAAGAAGGGTTTACTGAATGACTGTTGTATAAGGCTGCGTTTGTTTTAGCTATTTATACTTAATACACTGGCAAAGAAGTGTATACTGCTAAAAGGTCGTCCAAGGTGTATAGTCATACTATGAAAACTGCCTCCAGTGGGGTTCAGTCTTGAACTTAAAGTTTAATGAGAACACTAAATACACGTATTAATCCAATGGTGTCTGAAGCATAGATGTACCTGCTGAGCTTGAATTTGACTGAACTGACTCTGTTTCCAGGTGTTCTAGAAAATGATGATGTGTGGATGTATGAGACAGAGAGCAGATCATATTCAGATCATATATCCACAAAATAACCTTAAAGTCTCCGTTCAGTTGTAAAAATGCCCTGTCGTACATAACCTTATTATTGTATGATGACGCGAAATGGCACAGAGTTCAGCCAGACTGCAGCTGACCACGGTTTCACAGCTACTAGCTAGCTTTAATACACCACAGACACATCATCATCAGATGGACCGTGTGTTAATAACTTAATGTCTACATAAAAACAGCCACCCTAGCAATAAACTTTGATGTTAGCCAGCTCGACGAATGAATGTCTTAGATAGCTACAATTAGATGACGTGACTCCAGCATCCCTCACGACACACTAACTGCTAGCTAGCTAATGTAAGAGCGGATAATAGCTGACGTTAATCTAAATGCAGCCATGTCTTGTCAGTAACACTAAAACTGCTCAGTGAAGGTCAGCAAAAGTGCTTAATGTTAACTACTCTCTCCCCATGGTTGCCACTGACAGCTAATGTCGGCTAACGTTGAGTCGGCTAGGCAACAGCATCAGTGCAATGAATGAGCGCTGCTAGCATGAAAAGCTAGTTGTTAGCTGCTGGCTAAACGGGGGAGGGGAGGTCATTCATTTGCTGCGGGTATTGACGTTTAACATTAGCTCAGCCAGCAAGCTGTCAAACGATGGTTATGCGGGAAAATGAACAATTAATGAGAATGTTGGTGTTTCTGAAGCTAATACGCGTTCCCACATACCTGCAGGTGCTCCTGGAAGCGGATAGGTAGGATTTGAGCCATGGTGGTTTCTTTGAGCTTCTCCGGAGTCCTGAAATTCTAGCCGTGCAGCTAGCTAGCTAGGCAGTAGCACCGCGCTAGCTACGACCTCCTCACTGTATGTGTAGGTCGGAGCCAGTCAGTGAAAACAAAAAAACACGATGAAACGTAATATGCAATGTTGTTAATCGTGTTTCCGTAATCTGGTATCAGTGGAAATGCTAAATATGTCCCCCTTCTGTGTGTGCTTTCTGCACTGCATCGATGGATAGCAGTGGCTACGGCTGATCTTCTGTCCAAAATCCGCAATGGCGGCGGAAACAGCTCAGAGCCTTCCCAATCCGGAAGCATCTAGGGAGCTCTGGAAGGACACTGGCTCTGGCCCCGTGTGTAGGAAAGGCATTGGCAACTATTCTTTATTATTATTTTTAATTTAAACAAAAAACAATTTAGCTGTGTTTCTACTCACCATTCTGTATAAAACCAACCCATATTCGCACACGTGCGTCAGTTCCGTAACAAATTCATACCTTTTTAAACCCATGACAACCTACTTTTAAAGCTTTAGTCCCATTATTTACCCATCGGAGATGCGTATTAGTTTTGACAACACATACAAGCAAAATGTAGTAAAGCATCTAATTTAACATTATAGTGCAGATCGTCTCTCTGCACATCTTCAGTCTTGAAGCAATAATTCAGCTTTGATCACCAAAGCTGATAAATAAATAAATAAATAAATAATCTATTGGTGCAAGGATCTCTGAATTTTAATTTTTTTCTGTTTTAATCTTATTTCTTTTTTCTGCTTCACAACATTTGTAGGCCTGGTTCTCATTCAAATGTTTCTACTAAACAGATGAGTTTAGATTTCAGTGTAAGAAAGGTGGCGCAATATAGCTCCATAGTTGATAAAATGTCATTAGTCTGAAATCAAAGAAATCTTAGAACAGGAAGCAAAAGATGACTCAAGACAAAGTAATGCATTTCAAGAAGCAGCTGTATTCGACTATAAAGGCATTTCTAATCCAGTGTCTCTAAGCTGTTTTCTTAATATTTCAGTGTAAAAAGCCTAGACTCTATTAGAAAAAAGAAACAGTAAACCCAAAATAACATTTCATATGAAAACAATCATTGGAAAAAAAAAAAAAAAAAAAAAAAAGGAAAACAAAATCCCCATTCACCAGTCATTTCAATTAAAATAGAAACACCATTTCACTTTTGCTAACATTTTCCCTCAAAACAAATATATATTTTCCTTATATATATATATTTATATATTTATTCTCAAGGCAGTTGGTCATGGCCAAATTAATTGACCTCATCATGGCCATTTTCATGTTTCAAAGTTAGAAAACATAGCTAGAATGGAAGAAAATAACTAGCGGAAGCACAGTGTAGGACCACTGCACTGGCCAACAAATACCTCATTTATGAGTGAGAGGGAATAGTCTGTCAAGGCAGTGTGGCACACAGACACACTTCCTCTGGAACAAGTGCAATGCAAAGAGAATACATTTCTCACACATCATAAAACTACAACACACTCCCCTTTCACAGCACTCAGGTTGTCCATCAGATTCCCTTTGCTTGTCTCCTCTTCCTCCAACTTCTCTATCTGGCAGCAGCAAAAGCTTGTGTTGTGCCTTTTTAGTTCTTAGCCATTACCGGGAGCTCAAAGTCCACTTGACGGAGACACACTGCAGCAGTCAGGGAGTTGGGGTCTCTGAGCGATCCTCGATTATTGTTGCTTTTATACCTCCAACTACCATTCGAGACAATTCCCTACGAGCAGATGTCTGAACTGAACTATCAGTAGCAGTGTTTGAGGTTGAACATTTGTTTGTCAACTGAGAAAAAGAGAAAAAAAAGGATCCCAGCATGCCAGCATCTTGCTATTACAGTAAAAATGTGACAGTATGTTGTCCCTGAATACTGAAGACTGCTCTATCAGTAAATGGTGTGTCTGATAGCAGAAGGGAGAAGACACAAGTAGCAGGATATCTGCAGAAAACAGGGTTATGATGAGTGTACATGATGACAAACTGGAAGAGCAACTGTGTCTGTAGCTATGTGCTCTGAATTGGTTCAGATGAACAGAACACATGGAGGACACGAGGAGACGGGATGAGTGAGCAGGGGAGGGATGGGATCGATGGGATCACCGCCGCAATATTAGTGAGTGATCATCAAAAGTGCCGGATGGCGACATGAGGAGGTTCCCTGGGTTACCATTTACATGAAGTGAATATGCATGATGTACACATAAGCAAGTATGCTCACATGTGTTTGTGTCAAAGAAAAGAGAAAATGTGTTGGAGAAAAAAAAAAAAAAAAAAGAGAGAGAAATCCCTGGGCTACATGGGAGGGCACGGTGGAGGAGAGGTCTCAACGGGGCCTCACCCACATCCATCACATCCCTCCGTTACACCTGACACGCAGCAGAACTATGTGCTTCTCTTTTGCAGCTCCTGAATAAAGGCTGTGACAGGGGAGAAGACAAAAAGAGCATCAAATACTGTGTACTGAAGCAAAATTCAATGTTTTAACATTTTTAGAGAGTGCAAAGTAATCTCACCTCCAATAATTTCCTCCTTGACTTTTTGCAGTTCTTTCCGCACCTCTTCCAGGATCTCCTGCAAAATAGTGAATGACAAACAGCAGTACCATTGAGTATATGTCAAAAAGGATTAGCAAATGATCACATTCTGTTTTATTTAAGTTTTACACAGCGTCCCAACTTTTTTCTTTGGATCTGGGTTGTACATGACGCTAACAGAAGCAGCTCACAGGAGAAGGCCAACCTGTTTTTTAAGTGCATGTAATGGCATTCGTGTTGAGCTCTTTTGGTCAAGAACTTAGGTTGCTGAGCTAATGAGAAACTCACCTGTTTCATTTTCTCTAAATCCGAGTCATCCATTCCACCTGCATCGTTACTGTTGCCGGCAGGCTTCGGCCTGTAAGAGGACAAGAAACAGACAAATACACACAGTTTATGTTTGTGTTTCACACAAAGCCAAAAAGGTCCACGGCCCTGCACTGACAGGCCGACCGTTAATCCAGCACATCACCACAGCACCAGAGGGATGAAGGAACAGTGAACGGAAAGTTGCAGAAATGTACACCAAGAGATGCAATGAGATATAATTTGATTTTGCATACATTTATGTACTGGTTGGAATTTATCCACCCTTTACATTTGTATAAAAATGTCTCAACAGCAGTAAAAAACACAACCAGCTGTAAAAATAAAACAGAACATGGTAAGGTTTACCACAAGAGGACAGCACAGACCCCAGCACTCAGAAGTGAAAAATAAGCATTAATCACAGTGTCAGACTTCTATCTTATTATGCAGTTTTCAGAGGTAACACACTCAGCTGGTACATCTATAAGTCCCTTGGGTGTATGCCATTCTCTGATCCATTAGGTGGTGCTATCAACTGTAAAATATGCTACCCCAGTATGAAGCTGCAGAGATGCTGCGCTAACCTGGAGAGAAAAGAAAGCAAAGGGGACTGAGGTCATGAGTGAACGGGACAGCATGTATACCTGGAACCTTGAGACAATGAGGGAGCGGAGTCCATGCTCTTGGCGATGGAGTTATTCCTGTTAGTGAGACACACACACCCTCCTCTTAGAATGGAAATGGAAGACATTCACACTCAAAAGCACACATGTTCACACAACCACATTCACACTGATGGAGAACTGCTCTGAGGGTGAGTTCAAACGTGAGACATCAAACACCGGTGGGGGGGGGGGGGTTGGCACAGTCAGATCTACTGACTGAAGCATGCGTTACCTGGTCATAGTAGATTTCTCCCAAGGTCTTTTCATGGTGTCTGAGAAGGAGAATGTATAAAAACACGAGCGGTTAACATCCACTTTGTACATTACGTAAAAATTAATATCAGAATGAATGTAGGTGGCATGCTACAGATAAAAATGTTCAGCTCTCACCGCTCTGACCTTGAGGCTCTGAATCATCCTGTATAGAAAAGACAGACACCTTCTGATGAGAGTGAGTCATCCTCAACCCGTTTCTACTTTATTCTATAACAGAACTATCTGTCACCGACTGGGTCAGATCTAAAAACAGCATTTGTTATATATTCTTTGCAGCACCAAAAGCAGTGTCACAAAAAAGCCTTGCAAAAAACCCTTACATTATCTTGTGTCTTCACAGGTGGCTTCTCTCCAGTGTCTGCAGCTTTTCTCCTGATGGAAAGAGGAATCACTTCAAGTTAGTCAAGAGTCAGTTACAGTTAAATAGACTGGGAACAGTTACAGTGACACAATGTATACTGCATTTTAAATACACTCAATCAGAGAAGGAAGGGAATAAACGAAGATGAAAACTAATTCATGTATCACCAGGCATAGAGTAAGCCTAATGGCTTAATTAAGTGTGGGCATTGTATATTTTAACTGACTTCAAAAATGTGATGTCACCCACCTTCGTGCCAAGATGGCACTCATTTCACCCATCAGACCACCTCCACCTCCTCCTCCAAGAGAGGAGTTGCTGCTACGGCTGGAGTCAGTTCTGCCTATTGGAGCTGCAGGGCCGCTGTCCTCCTGCTGAGGGCAGCAAATAACAAAAACACAGAGGAGTTCAGCAGACATTGTGCAGGCATGATGGCTCCATAAACACTGACGGATGCGGGAATCATCACTATGAAAGACTGCATCATTACAGCAGCATAATTCCATGTGCATAAATAGAAAAGCACATAATGGATTCAACTACATACAAGTTTACTTCAAAAGCAAAGTAACAGGACTGTCCAAATCCACTAGTCTGTACAATAGTTATGTGCTCACCTTGGATACTTTGCGGAGTTTAGCTCCTGCAAGGGCAGCTGCCAAGCCCCCACCTCCTCCTCCACCTCCTCCTCCTCCTGCAGGGGGCAGAGGTGGGGCAGGCGGAGGTCCTGAGGCAGGTGGTCCTGAGGGAGGCGGTCCAGGTGGGGGAGGGATACCACTAGCTGGAGGAGGGCCAGGGGGTGGAGGAGGGGCCGGAGGAGGAGCGGGGCCTCCAGGGGCCAAAGGTGGAGGTGGAGGAATAGAGACTAAAAAACAGAGAGGGACCATCAGCAACATTCCTGAACTATTTAGCAGTAACAATGTGCCAATGCCCGTGTGATGCAGGTGCACTGTCACATAAATGAGGAAAAAGTAAAGGTCCCAGACATTTGACAATCTTTTCAGAAAGGTGGAAATCATTGGTCTATGATGCAAAACAGTCATCCTAAATCGTGATGCAATACAGCTGATCTAGAGCTTTGGTGCCCAAGGATGGCCTGTGTCGAAACTCTAGTCAGAATGTGACTGCTGCTATGACGCATGTCTACACACCCATGGCAGGAAATGACGCAGTATACACCGGCCAACCCAACATTGAATTAAATTCAAATCTGTCAAAGACTAACGATAAGGTGTCTCTGCAGGCATATATATTTTTCTCCATTTACACCACAGAACTATGAATTATAAGCCTGACATGATTTAAAATTGGTATCATACAATAAAATTCTTATTGGACCCCTCTTGCACAGTATGTGAAGAGTCTGTAAGATCATGGTTATGGTAGTGTGTGGGGGCCTTAACAAACACTGTTCACTTAAGACAAAGACAAAGACTTGGACTCTGCGAAATATGAGGACCCTCTAAGACTGGACTGCACTGGAGTTATGCTGACCAGCCCAGGTGTTTCCTGACCTGCAGCCGCTTGTCTTTCTCTATCCAGTCTCTCTCTTTCCTGCCGCTCCCGCTCCTGTCTTTCTCTCTCCTGTCGCTCCCGTTCCTGCTGTTCCAACCTCTGCTGCTCCAGCCTACGTACAAACAAAGACATCTGTCAGCAGCAAATACATGTAAACATGCTCACAATAAAATCAGCGGATGAACAGGACAGACAAATGAAGCTGAAAGTTATTAGATTTCATTTGGCTGTTGTGATTAGACGGATTAGGCATGAGATAAAACAGGGAGTCAGACAGCAAAAGGGCATGATGGGTAATGCCAGCTTTCAGCCATCCCAAGTTAATATGTAAAAGTCTCCCAAATGATTTTATTATTTACGCAACAGCCATTGTTTTGGAGCAACTGCATCTATTAGAGTACTTGGCAGTGGCGTGGAAGCTGACTCAAGATATATAAAACTGGTAAAAGGACGAGAGGTTGATTCCATAGCTTCTGATTAGCCTGCCACTGAAAAGTCCACAGCTGGGCACGGTGGCCTAATTCGAGCTGCCTCGGTTCGTTACCACTCCCTCCCTTATCCCCCCACACATCTGTCACTCACAACAGCTGTAAGCAGAACAGCACACATACAATGTACACATACACCCACTCCAAAATGCACAGGTCCTCACATCATGCACACAAAGACAGAGTTGCTGTGATTTAAAGCGCAGCTGATTGACTTAGGCAGAGTGCCCAGAAAAGGAGGAGGGGCGATGACGATTTTTTCCATTTGATCCTTTGAATATTGTGAATCTATGCTCATCAAACCTAAAAGCATTAATGCAAATAATATGCAACAATACCTGTGTCTATGCTGGATTTCAAAGATTTTAAAAGGCACCCTAAGCCACAGTACACCAGCAGCCACTGAGACTGCTAGCAGCCTGACAGACAGTCCCTCTAGCCAATCACAAAGCCTCCCCAACTGTGCACCATATTACCTTTTAGACTAAATGAGATTAAAAGGTTAATGCCTGGTCTATGCTGGCGTGCATGCTGTCACCACAAGGGGTCTCGCTGTAGAAACAGATAGATGGAGAGAAGGTGGGGTTGATGCAAAAGAAGTCTGCCTTGCTGTATTTTTAACCTTTAACCTACAGGGGCTGACGGAGGGTTTAGCACTGTCAGGCTAATGCCATCAAATCCTCTACATATGCGTGTGTACAAAACCTTGCCAACAGGGCAACCACAAAGCCAAGACAGCTTGACCTGCTATTGATTGTTATGCAACTAAACCCAGAGGATAGTGTGCTTCTGTTAGCAACAAAAACTTAACATGGACCTCACAGGGCAGCCAACTTGTCTAACAACTTGCTAAGAAAGAAAATCTACTTCAAAAAAAACCCCGCTTGCAGATCCAGATGCAGTCTGACAATGCTGTCATGGTTATCTAAATTTTTTTGCTGAATCAGGGCCAGGCGACATCAAATGGAATTCACAATAGAATGTGACAAGTAAAATAAAGGTGTGTTCCATTTAGAGGAAGTCTGGAAGTACCTCCGCTGTTGTTCAAGCTCTTCTGGAGAAGGTCCATTTGACACTGGGCGGGGGAGGGTTGCATAGCCTGTCAAAACACAACACAAGAAACATTAACACAAATGAAAACATTATGGAGTATGGGATAAGATGTCTCTGTAAATGGTTTTAACAGCTCTTGAGCAATTTATGACTTAGTTTCATGTGATATTTTTTTAATAAAACTTTTTATGTGCTTTTATTGGTACACACCTTTTATACCCATGCAGCTGAGTGAACAAAGTTTGAGGGCCGTGTCGAGAGCCATGCTGGGTGGTGTGGACCAATCAAGGATTGGTCCTTTAAGGCATTTTACTATCTATAATTGTGCTAGGATTGCCACACAGTACAACAGCTCAGTAGAGCTCAGCCCAGACAGTACAATTTTAAAAAAAAATTGTTCATGGTTCAATTGTACAAGATACACAAAGCATCTGATTTGATTTAAATAGGCAGCTGATGTAACAGAAACAGAAACAAAAGGCTAAAAAGACATTGGAATAAGTTTCCAGTAGCTGAGACATGGATAAGGGCAGAATATGACCAAGTTATGTTTTGTTGTTATTAACGACACTGCTGGCTGTTATGTAAACTGCCATCAGCATCCTGTGGCTTACGCTCACACTATGTAGGGGCAAGGGAGCTGGTCAACCCCTGCTGAGCTGAGGTTACAGTTAGCTGTTAGCTGGTTGGCTGTCCCTGCTTTTTGTCACGGATCACATTAGCAAGCCAACAAACTACCATATCTACTAAGACACTAGTTCGCTAGTGATTATGTCAGCAAGCAAGCAAACTAAGGTTAGCCAGCTAGTCGTAACTTAGCTACACTGCAGCAAGCAAGCAAACTAAGGTTAGCCAGCTAGTCGTAACTTAGCTACACTGCATGGATCTGGTCTTGGTTGGTTTGTATCATTAGCTAATGAAGTAAGGTGCAAACGGCAAGATAGCCCACTAACAAGCCAGATCAGCTTAGGGACGATGAGATGAAATATCTGACGTAATCTAGCTAGCAATTTGACCATGTCAGCATGCAAACTAACATTAGCTAACATTAGCCAGCAAGAACCACAATATCACAATATATTTCACATGCTTTGCAGTAGACTAATGTTAGCTTTGACTTTGGAGCTTGTGTGTTGTGGTGGGTGGTGCTTCACAATCTTAACATATTGCATGTTTAAAACTACATGAACAAAATGGAAAACCAAAGGGTGTCGATTGTGGATCACACTGCAAAACTATACCAAGAGCCAGCAAAGAGCACGCCACTTTATCAAAACACACAAGACATAACAAAGCACATTCCTCGCGCAGACACAACAGGGTGAACCTTGCTATCGCATCACATTTTCTTATTTTCTCAGACCGCTAGCCTGGTTATCTCATGTAAAATTCTTCAGGTCTGCTCTTAAAGTGGATGCACTTTCCAGGAAACCTGTCATAATGTCCGGATAACCCTTAGTAAGGGCAGCAAGGCAGTGTAAGAAATGTACTTGCAGAAAATGAACATTAAAACTAGTAATCAGGAAAACCTGTGTCAGCTTTATTAGAGCACAATGTGTAGCATTGACATTGACAGGTAGCAGCTCATGTGGATCAGCTGAGGGGGCCTAAAAACTTAGAGATGCTGTGCTGAATGCAGTCTGGAGAGAGAGTTGCCAGCACTAGGGAAGATTGCAGGTGTATGAAACATTGTTGATCAAATCTGTGGACATCCTATCATGAATGGGGCCCAATCAGCGGTAAGCAAACAGGAAAATCCGTGGAGTAGAATCTAGTGAGAACTCATTTACCTGCATCTGCTATGGTGTTGAGCACCTCCAGAGCATGAGACATGCCATTGGCGAACAGAGCAGCATCCTCCTTGCTGCCAAAGTTGAGCCCCCACACCTGCCGGGCATCCCGCCACTGATGGAAATTGGGTGTGGCCTGGTTATACTTGAGACCTCTCACAATTGGACAGTTTATAACCACCTGGGAAAGGAAGAGAACAGATGATCAGTGTAAGGATCCTTTTTGGTAGAGATGGTGAGCAAAATCAGTTCTTTTTGTCGATATTCAAACAAATACTGAGGTTTGAAAATATTAAAACCAAATCCAAACCTGCTCATCAGAGATTTAAAGTAAGTACCCAAAACATGTAAAAGGATGAGGAAAAGGATCTGAGAGGTGGGTCCCCAACAAAAAACTTGGAAAAACTATTAAAAAACCCCTAAACCCACATGCCTTAAAATTACTTAAAATGCTTAAAATTACAGTGTCTGTTTTATTTTTGTTGGATTATCCTGGTTTATATTCCACCCAGCAGGTGGCGTGAAGCCTGTGAACCAGGCGGGAAAAAAATGTTTTGGGTTTGAGCGCTGCCTGAATGTGCTGACGCGCCATTTCACTATTTGTTTAACAGCCTCTGGATTCCACAGAGCAGAGCGGAGAAGAGACCCTGTCAGGGTGAATATCACAGCGGGCAACGTGCAGTGAAAAGAGAGGGGAGCAAATCCAACTGCCACTGCAGACAGCCGCATTCCTAAACTCTCCACAATCGTGTCAAAAGGCAAGAAAGGCAGGTGAGACAGACTGAGGATGTGACCAGGAACACATTAAAAAGCAGGACAAAAGGGGGAGCTTTTATATCGTTTTCAGGCAAATGAACGGAGAATGTTCAAACAACCTGAATGCCTGCAGAAAAACCTTAATACCACAGTTCCTCTTGTGTTTTCAAAGCAAGTTAATCATACAATCATAATGCATAAAAGTAATTGAAAAGACAAGTGCGAAAACAACAAAGTTACTCTGTATGCAGATGGCCAGAGAGAGAAAATAGGGAAGCAGAGAGAAAATACAGCCACCCTGTGTTCCCTCATTAGCTCCTCTGTGCACTCATCCACCACCATCCTAAACCGAGCTTCATGCCTCCATCTAACACAAATATAGAGTCCTTATTGGGTATCAGGCTTCTCCCTAAATTGTCGCAGGAAATGGTTGAACAGGCTAACTATCTCACAGGAAACATCATCCACTTTAAGACCTGTCTCTGGGGAACACTTTAGAGTCCTGAATGTTTAAAGAAGGAGAGAGACACTGAGGCAGCAGGCAGAGCAGGGCCACAGTCAAGAATAGACCCACCCAAACTCAATTTACCCAGCTTTTAAACTTGGAATCTGACCACCTTTATCTGGTGGTATCTGGTGAGTCATAAAGCTGGCGATAACAACGAGGAAACCGTCTTTGTTCTCCTTATCCAACGTGCTGGAACATCAAGCCCATCAATACAATGTGTTAAAGCTTTAGGTCTGAGTGTGTAAATACATCGTCCCTGCCAGTCCACATAAGGGGTTAAGCATTAATTATAAAAACACTTGGACAAAGCACAACCTGCACCGTGTGTGTGTATGCTGAAACCATGGCTGATTCATGATATCCATGTATTCCATCTTCATGAGAATCAAATCATCCTTCAATGAATGCCGTTAGTTTTAATATTTAAAAAATAAGTGAAATTGACAAATGTAAAATACAACAGACCAGCACTTGAAATCATCACAGCCAGCTGTTTGCAATCAAAACATGAAGCTCATCTATGAGCTTGGGATTGTTTTTTCAGCTTCCTCTCAGCCACTTGTAGACCTGTATGTTCTTGCACTCCCAAAGCACAAAAACACTGACTGCAACTGACAAGATAAACAATGTGAACAACGGTGTCCTGTCATGGTGAGAAATTTCAGCCGTAAATCCAGCAGCCTAGCCTCTCGCCCGCTCCGAACATTAAGATTTACGATCAAAGTAAATAAAATAAACCAAACAAGGAACGGTGGTGTACTCTGAAACAGTGGGCTCTGGTGAAACAGTTCAGTAGGTCACCAGTTTCTTTTTTGTAGTACTGGAGCCTGACATCATACATGCATCAAAGCATGCAATTGACGAAATGAAGGCACTTAAAAAGCAAAAAAATCGACTGACAATGATGCTTTCTCGGGTACTGCCATCAAAATGATCAGAGTACATAAGGTGAATACTCCTTATATAGTCTCCCAGCCCAGTGTGTGGTATCACAAAGGTCATGTGAATGAATGGGCATATACAAAGATAAACTCTCTCACACTTGCTCACTCGTTCACCCTTAGGTACCTAGAGGAGACCACAGACACCCACAGGGTCACATGACAAACACAGATGAATGAGCCACACACACACAAAACTACATACACTCACATTTCCAGAGGCAAAGTCTCTCACACACACACACACGCGCACACGCACGCGCACACACACGCACACTCACTCCAAACACTAGAAGCCTGTCAGACACGCAGCGAGCCCAAAGCTGGCAGACGTACCTGCTGGTCCGTCTGCATCTTGCGTCCCACTATCCTGAAGGCATTGTTGGTGGGGTTGTGATAGATCTGGACTCTGCTGAAGGACTGGGGTCCAGCGCCTGCCGGCAGCCACTTCTTATTGCTATCGTCATAGATCATCACAGTGGCCCGAGCCTGGCAAATACTTGACTCACTGGAAGACAGGGAGCAAGAGACAACATTAATGTGAATACAGGAAACATGAAGGCCGCAAATGAATTGTTAAAAACAAAATCTCACTCAGGACACAATTGGTAAATTTGACATTTGATTTGTTATCCTTCAACCAAGCTTCAGGTTTAAGATGAAAACAGTACGGGACTGACCTTATTAAATGTATAAAGGCTTTGAGAGGTGCATCATTTCCTTTGCACAACACAAAACACATAAGAGGCGTAAAGCCTGCACCTCAGAGCGGAAAGTAGTGGCAACTGCAAGACAGTCAAAATATAGCCCCAAGAATGAAACCACAGAGGTTTGTGGTAGTGATTGCACACTCAGCTGATAAAATCTTCAAGGATCTTCACAGTCATTACCACAAACACTTGGTTTATTTATTCCAGCGACAGCCCTGAAGACCTGCAGAGGTTTAACAGATCTCCGTGGCTCTGCATGAAAGATGTCCACAAAGACTCTTTTCTTTCATATTTTGCCCTGTGAGAGTGATAACTGATGTGCTTCAACTTCAGTTTCAGTGAATCTCACAGTTTTACAGTTATGTACAAGTATAAATTAGAGTTGAACAAAACCATTTTGCTATCAATTTCTAAATATCTAATGATACTTTGAAATGCTATGAGATTGTGCTATGTAGTGTGGACTGCAGCTGGAAGGGAAGAAGCCAAACCAGGCGGAGGTGAAGAGGAACTGGAGACACCGGATGGACAAACAGACTAAAAACACTCAGTCGTCTCCGCTATAAATAAACCATTTTAAGAGATGAGAGTCACAATACAGTGCTTTTGAAAGTATGCTATGATACAAACATACACCTGATGGATAAAACGGTATAGTGTGCTTATATGCTGAGTGTTGTTGATGGTGGAGCTTCTGAATTTCATCTGGTGTCTGGCAAGCTGTCAGACAGACAACGAGACCACACCCTGGACTGATCACAGAGTAGGATCTGCCTTAGCACGGCTATCATATATCACAATTAGGGCTGCAGCTAACAACTGGTTTCACTATTGATTAACTTGCAGACCATCTCCTTGATGACTCAATTGCTCGACAAAAATATCAGAAAATGGTGAAAACTTCCTGTCAAACATTCTTTGGTCTTACCACCCAGAGTCAGACAATACGGATGATTTCAACGTCCTGGACAAATATGATCTCTGTTTCCTGAGTCTATTAACAACCTAAAGGCGGGCTATATAAAAAATGACATCATCCGGTTTGCTCAGTAGGAGCTGAGGTTCTCATGTTGTTGCTCCTCTGGTGAATCCATCCTTCCCCTCTGATTCTTGCAGTGTGAGCAAAAAACTTTTTCTTCCCATCTATAATGTCGCACCCTAGCTAGGGTCAACATTTTTGTTTCTTTTTCAGCAGGAGGCACGGCATCAGCGGCCTCCTCAGCGTGACTTCAGACTGTGTGTGGCACTCATCGTCATCATTGTCATTAGACCTGCCTGGTTTCAGAAAAGACTTAAGGTTCCCTTGTTTGGCCATGATCTGATCTCTGTAGCTCGTCACTCTTTGCGGTTATGGCAGTTCGGACAGACTACGGTATTCAATCCGAATGAGTGCTTCATCAGTTTGTTTCGTTCATCACATAGGGTGTGCAAATGTGGAAATTTCTGTGGAAATTTCCACCGAACATCATGACTGGAGAGATGCAAATATGTCAGACTTCAACAGGTAAGAAACAGTATTTACCTGATAATGGAAACCCTGTGACTGTCTAAACCCCAAAGACATTCAATTTACAATTATATAAAGTGGAGAAAAAGTAAATCCTCACATTGGAGACACCAGTTAGTCCATTAATCTAATCACGATCGTGTGATTGAGGTGTTTAGCATCAGTGCAGAGTAGAAGATACTTCTCACCTCTTGTACATAAGACAAAACAACATGTTGAGGTGAGAGAGTAAGAGAAGGAATGCAGCAAAGTGTTGATTTGAGAGGAGAAAAAGACATTAGTTTGATGCCGAACAAGATGGGAGGCGCGACAACAATGGAGGGTGACAAAGACAGGAAGTTGTGCCGAGCTCCGCCAAAGAGACGAGGTTCTGGAATCTTCCACCTGCTCTGCATCAACCTCCACACACTCTGTAAGAAAACATGTGCTGTGGCCAGTGACAGAGCATTTATTTATAGTTCCATGCATGCAGAATGCACACAAGCTGCAACACAGCCATCAATGCCTGCACATATGCAAGTTCAGGGAGCGGTGTGAGAAACTGCAGAGTGTGTCTGCATTTGAGACAGTGAGATTCAAAGCTAAACAAAGTGCTGATTGTTGGAAACAGCAATTTATACCACAACAAATACGGCCCAAACAAATACCTCATACAGGTATGAGGTATAAACAAATAAGACCAAGTACAAAAGAGTAACAGTGAACACAGAGGGTGGAGAGGAGCACACAGAGGAACAAAGGTGGCTGACTGTCAATTCCAATGGTATTTTTTTTTTTTTTACCATTCCTCCCCCTCTTCTCCTTATTTGCCCCCCCCCATGCTCTCCCCATAGTCCCCTAATCCATCTCTTCCACCTCCATCTGTCCCACCCGTGATACAATCTGCTGCTTCCTGTGACACAGCACCAAAGCCACAACCCACTTCCTGTTGCCAGCACTGCCTAATAAGGACAGCCTCAGCCTGAACAATCAATGTCCACAAACACACACACACACACACACACACACACACACACACCTATCCTATATTTTCCTATGAGTAGATAACATTGAAATTCAGTCCACGTTAAGTGGAAAATGTATTTTGGTTCACAGCGACAGTATAAAAAGGGGAGAGTAATGAGCAAAGAATTAGGATTAGATGAATGATTCAGTGTTTGGGATGCTCACTTTTCTCCAACCAGGAACTACTTAAATTTTTAGGCCTACAAATATCCCTTTAAACCGTTTTGAGTACTCCTGATAGAAACGGTAAATTACACATGGGAGTGGTTTACGATTTCACAAAACGTCACATAGCTTTGGATTTGCTGTCAATCACAGAAAAGTGTATTACATAAACTTCAAAACGCTTTCCTGTTATTGTGTTATTTGGCGCACGTCTTGTAATAATTGTGCCCAAAGTGAATGTTAGTCCGAATTTTCATCGTAACTTAGTCTCTGTGCTTTTTTGGCACCCTGTACAGTAGAGGGTTTTGCAGATGTTTGGCACTTTACTTATATTTCCTGTATTTATTTTTCTAAGTCTTAGTTTCTAGTTATTTGTGTGTCGGTCAAACTTTGCACATTCCTCTTAAGATTTCATGACAAATGCTTTCAGGCAGACAAACCAAGAAGCTGAGAGAGCTGTGATGACCCTTGACACTGTGTGGAGAGGTTAAAGGTTCCGAGTGAGACAGAGCTTCAAATATAAGCAAAAATGTGTAAATATGATAGCGATGGGGTGGTCCTGACTGAGGTAGGCGCCTCAGCATTAAAGGATACTTCTAAAATATTTTTCCTGATACTATATGCTGCTATTTGCCTGATAAAGAGGTGACTCTGTGAGTCTATGTTAAATGAAAAGTGCAATACAGAAATGGCTGCGTATGTTTTAGATTCTGGGCCTCTACAAACTTTGTCTGCCAAATACAAATGACAGGTTTACTTTTCAGATGCAGAATGCATGCACTGCCAATGTTGAGTCCACTCAATGCCCATCGGTCACTTCAAGCAGGTTTAAACCACCTCGGGTTGGACGGATAAACACCGCAGCGCTCTCTGATCTCATCTCATCTGCATCGAGCATGCTGTCGATGTGCAGGGCAGAGAGGGCTTATGGGAAGTGGGAGGGGACAGAGATATAGGACTGGGAAGTGGATGCATATTTAATAGCGGGGAAAGCGAGGGCTCAGGAGTGAGACCGAGAGTGAGCAGCTGCATTATTGATAAAACTACGGACACCGAGACTCTAAAAGCGTGTGCTGGACACGCGCATTAAGCCAAGGACTCACACACAGGCTCAACACCTGTCAACCTGCCAACACGTGTGTCAGTGTGCTGACCCGGTCCCTGGGTATAACAGGGTGCAGAAGACTCACAACTGGGTTTGAATGTGTTTTAGCACTGGAATAAACCACAACCGGCATGGCCATAAACAATCTATTCCTGTCCTTTCTCTGATGAAGACGACCAGTTTGCCAGCGAGGACACTGAAGCTGGCTGTGGAACTAAGCTAACTAAGTGACCACTTGACTTAAGAGGGTTTTCTCTTAAGCACAAATAGGTCACTGGCTGATGCTCTGGGGAGGGATTTCAGCCACCAACCTTTAAACTACCTTGGGCAAAGGACTTGCTTAACACAACAGAGAACTTCAGCACAAGAAATGATCGGCAGGATGACATGCACGCACACACTGAGAAAACACTATTTCTCTTGTCGTTTTTACAGACAGAGAGAGTTCCTCATCCCACCGCGGTTCCTTGGTCAGGGAAGGGGTTAACAGGAAACCGCAGTGCACGGCCGGGGCACACACTCTCTTGGAAATGTCTGTATAAGGCTGTGCTCTCAGAGCTTTTCCCCAAATGTGCTGGCAAGTACAGTCAGGCCCAGTGGCTCTGTCTCGTCCCTCCTCCTCTCCTCGTAAGTTTACCTGACCCTCCCACCACGCTCCCCTTCCACTCTTCTCTACTTCCCGTCACCATTCCCTCTGAATCAAACAATTTAAACGAGTGCAAGATCTGTCACGAGATGCCTCTTGGTGGCATTCACTCAGAGATATATTACATAACACTGCAGTTCACATTTATATATGGTGCAGGGATAAGAGGACATACAGTACAGTGAAATGAACGGGAGTACGTTCGTCCTGTGCATCGCTTTTACAAAGCAAAGGGGCATCCATGACAGACAGACAGACTTCAGTCCTGAGGCTGAGGCAAGACACACTGAAGTTACACAGGGTTGTCAAACACTAAGTAGAGTAATACCCTTTGTCTCTGCATCTATTCCTGGCTCACTGTCCCTCCCAATTTGTGAGGCTCATTTCTCCTTCAAGGGTTCATAATACCTATATGCATAATACTCTCTGAAAGGCCCTCACAACTACAGCCAACTCTCTTTTTTTAATGATGTCGGGCAATTTCCTTGCCTTTAGGAGCACTTATTCCTTGCTGTCTGTTTCCTCTGTGGTAAACAGAGAGCAGACAGGACAGAAACCTTCAGGTGTGACTCACGCTCAACATTTTACAAGCGCGTGCAATCGAACAATCATAATATCCGGGCAGCTTCATGTCTCATCAACATGTTTTTTTCATAGCTTTTGGAATTGATACACACACATCTCTCAGCCAAATGTAAAAAGTAAACCTACAGGCGGCCGCGCTGCACCTTAGATGAACAATGATTCATTACTTATTTTCTTTCTCTACAGTCATATGTCACACTAAGGCCAGACAGGGAACGACAATAAGTCACTTAATAACATCTGCGTGTGTGTAAGCTAACCACTTCCTCCTTCTCCTTCACAGCCTGATAAAAAATAGAGACCACAGTTCACGGATGACAGCCATGCATGATATCGATATTGTGGGAAAAAAAGGGATCAATTTAAATGTCTATATATACTATGTGGATCAACTTTTATATGTTTTTCCACTAACAATTTACAGGTGAATTCTTCTGTCTTTCTGAATGTTACAGTCAATTGAAAATTATTTAATGCAGATAAAAAAAAAAAAAAGAATAAAATAAAAGAAATTATTCCACCCTATCGGCACATTCTTTCTTTTTTTCCTCTGGATTTGAGAATTTCTCCGGAGTTCATAAGATTTTAATATGTTTTTTGATAGATTAGATAGATATGTAAGTGTATACAGTGAGAACTCATTGATAAGCAACGAGGGGAAAGTGGACAATTGACAAGAGACACCCATGGGACAGTCATGTTCCACAGAGAAATGAGAAAAGGAAGTGTTAGCTGCAAAGAGGCAACATGGGAAAACACAGCATGTGGCAGTATTTGAATGTCCTCTTTATAAAATTTATATTTAAATAACATACATATAATGAAATATTCTAAAAGTTAGGCTGTGCGGTTAATCGGGGGGGGCCTGTTAGTATTACACTGCCTCATTACACACACTGGACTGAGGTCACGGTGGTGGTAAAGTACTTGACCTCTGATGCTGACTCGGACATGGGGAGTCCACACAATAGCCTGTTGACGCTGGCCCGGTCATCTGACAGTACACTGTCCTCAAAGCACCCTCGGGCCACATGCATGGCTGTCAGCGATGTTGAGCCGGGCCCACATGACTCTGAAATCAAGGCCTCTCTGAATAACATACATCTCGTTGAATGTGTTTTTTCCTCACGTCGACATTCAGTGTCTATCAGTGACTGTAAAAGTAGGTGAAGATAAGCTTTCAAACGTCAAAGTACAGTTCCTGATGAGCTGTTTGAGACAGCTGTCCCATAAACGTTAATGTGTAGCCTGACGCCCAGACATGAGATTAAACTTCCCTCTGATGCGGCTTCTTTTCTGCTAAAGGATGTCATTTATGAACAAAACAGAAAGGAAATCACCAACATTTTTAAGAAGTAAAGGCTAAAAAAAGAAAGAAGAACTAATTTAGAGGGAAATTGTTATTTTGTAAAAGCCTTTTGGAGGTTTGATGAAAGATGTTTTAGCCTTTTTCAAAGCAGTACAGGCTGCTTACAGCAAAGGCTAAATCTAAAATTAAAAGCTTTTAGACCATGCACCTTTGCCTTATTACCCCCTCGCCGAACTTCACTCCCTCTTTCTTTGTCCTTTTCCTCATGCCTGTTTCTCCTCTCACAGGTCGTAGCATGCTGCCGAAGCACACAAATAGACACTCGCTTGCTGCAGGCTACTGCTTTCTGCCTCCACGAGTCAGCCATACAGAGAGAGGCATCCAGGCACAGCTATTCTTAAGCTCTTCCTCTCTTCAATATCTTTGTCTGAATGGACTCAGACATTTTCAGCTGAAACTCCTCGACCAAGAAAAACCCCCCCAGCATTCTTTGAGCGCTGACTCATCCTCTGCCTGGCATCGTTTATCGAGCATTGTGGAAAAGCTGAATAGACGTTTGGCCGAGAACTTTCATTTTGTTGTGTGACCACTTCAAGAGCGGAGGTGAATTCCTTCCCGCCTCTGAGGCAGAGCAGGGCGGTTGTGTGTGTGTGTATGTTGGAGGGGGGGCACAACTGGTACACTCAATGCCCATATTTGGAACCATCTCACCTCTGTCCTCCTCACTGAGCTCAATTCCTTTTACAGGTTGGAGCACATCCTCTTCGTCTTGGGCGAAGGAGGAGGCAGGTCCTGCTTCTCCAGAGAAGAACAATCAAGTTAAGAAAACTCCCTCCCCCTTTCTCAGCTGCTCTAACATGTGCACTCTCTCCTTTGCACCAGAGGAGAACTGTCTCTGCGCCCAAAGTTGAGAAAAGAAAAAGCAGAGAAAAGCAGGAGGGAAACACCTAATTATGTTTCCTGCTTCACGTTGTGGCATGAGGGTGTGAGTGAGTAGACTTTGACCTTAGTGTACTTTGCAGACGGTGGTTACCTGGATAATAGCCTCATTGGGCCGGCTTGCACCTCTTCAATTCTGCACTCTAGCTCCTGTTTTTACAGTCACCTACAGTACAATGCACAACACCAACAACAAGTCCAGCCATCAGAAGACATTTATGACAGAGTCTGAGTGCGCTTGAAGACCTTGACAGTTCATTTCTCCATCTCAACATTGAACAACAAACAAGGAGATCTAAAATAAGCCTCAGCTGAACTTCTGTACGACTTAAGCAAAAAGCAATGCAAAAGACGTTGATCCAAACCGGCCAATCCACATTGTGATGTTTATTCTGCTACAAACTGAAACTATGTACAAACAAAACAGCACGAGTAGCATTCAGGCCAATATTCACCCATGACTGAGCATTAACTATTTCACTGATGACAAAAAGATAGTCCTCTTGACCACCCAATTGACCTCAAGTTCCCAAATTAAACGTGTACTGTCCAAGTAGACCAGACTGCTGCTTATACAGAGTGGGAGTTTCATGCAACATCCAGCAAGCGTCATCCATGCAGAAAATGGTTCAGTCTTAAACTGAAGAAGACCAGACAGGTTCTCCCTTTCTCACTGCTCCTTTCTTTTTAGTTACCTTTGTCCATGTCTGGTCAAACTCTCCCGAGGCAACGTTATCTTTCCTTAGTACCCAGAGTTTAAGTGGTGCCTAATGATAATGTAAGGAAACTGCTGGCCACAAATCATCTGCTGGGCTCCCTCCAATATTGCTTTATCTAATACAGCCTTTGTGTATCAGCAATCACAACCATCCCAGATAAGTAGAGCTAAGATCTGAGGATCTGAAAGACAGGAATGCTTGAGATGGCTGACAGCATACAGCAGTTTTTATACTGACTCGCATCCATTACGCTCCATTAAGTAGTGGACCCCTGATGAACCCGATGTATCTTTGCACCCATTAGCAGTGCTGACCATACAATATATCACTACTGCATTTCTGCCCACAACAAGCTTTGGTTTCACTACGTTGTTAGGCCCAGACTCTCCGTCAGCTGGGATGATGTCACTCTGTTTGGCTACCGGAAGAGGGTTTGTAGAGGTGACTTATACTACATTCAGTCACTGTGGAGCAGTTTGTTCTTTCACACTGGTGACAGCTAGATCTTTGCCACAAGACAAGTCATACAAGCTAAGATACAGACATCTAAATTGACCTCTCGGATAAACACATCTCAGATTTGTTCAATTTATATACTGTATATACGTCTGATGTTGGGACCGCCGAGGGGCTCCACTAGTTGGAGAGACAATCATCCAATGAGAGCTGTGTAGATGAAAAACGGTGACGTCAATGTCCTTCAATTTTACCTGGCTACCTTATTACATCCATGTTGTGAGTCAACTAACATATATCACAACTGTTAAATCAACTTATTTCCTGGATAACTGCTCCTCGTAACCTCTATCACAGCTTCTGTGATGGACGGAAAAGGACCTCGGAGGGACAGATACCTCAGTTGCTCCTGACTGGTTAATGCAAAACCAAACAAAACATGTCCCCTCCAAGAAGAAATCACAATGTCAGGCTGAACTAATGTTGCAAATCAAAATGGCAATTGTGTGTCTGGCCAGCGTATTCTGCTTTTAACTCCACATTCAGTGATCGCCGTGGTTAAGAGATTGACTCAGATTTTTTCCCTCTGCTTCAGGTCATGCCAATGTTTATCTAGACAATGGTCAGTCTCCATGGAGATATTTACTTACTAAATATTTCCCGTTTTTTATTTTCCATTAGGCAGGTAAAAAAAAAGGCAAGGCATGTTTCCATCAACTGATTTGGAGACAATAAACTATACTTTGCATAGCCTAGATTTGTCAGAAGTTGCTATAGGATACATTAGACATGGCTGTTACACACAGAGCAGAGGAAATAGAGGTCAGACAACAGAAATAAAAACAGCTGTTAGTCAACCACCAATACATCTTAAACAGGAAGAAGAAGAACTCATCTGTCCACACATACCCGTTACTCCTAACAGGCCATGTTTTCGTGCATTGTGGGAATATCCTGGAAGACGCCAACAGTGGAAACAGCTGATCAGTCACATGAGATGAATGCTTGCTCTCAAAACTTATTTGGCAAAGGTAGCAGGCTACACTATGGGAGGTTGTGAACCTGAAGCAAAATCAGTTGTTTCCCAACTGCCAATAAACCTCAAAGAAGAAGAGAAAGCAAGAAAACAAACAATCGGTTTAGCTCCCGGTTTACGACTTCTACTCCTTCTTCTCTGGTTATTACAGCCATGCACAACATAGCCTATACCACCAACTTCTGACAAAACCACAGATTTTGTGGCCTAGTTTATTCCCTCCAAACCAGTCAATGGAAACACATCTAATTAGCTCAAAAGTGTCAAATCCTCACATGTGAGAAGCTGGAAGCTTTTTGGAAGCATCTTTGCCGGATAAATGACTTGAATTATTCTGCTTTATTTTATCGAACTTGTTGATCATCCGTTACAGCTCTGGATCACAGTATATATTTAAATATATATATATATATATATATACACTCATAAAAATGCATGTATCATGACAAGCCTGTATCCATTATAGTCGCTGCAAGCAATTTACACGGGTTTCCCCAGAAATTGGGACAATGGGCTCACACCAAGATCAGTGAACGACACTTAATATGGGTGACACATGACCAACAAGCTGCCTAACGTAAAGGTTAAGTTTAAAATAAGTGATCACAGAAGAAATAATAGCATACAGAGGGAACATAACAGCCTACAGGCACAATTTAAGAAAAGGCATCGGCCACCACAGAGCAAACTGGATTTGTCACCAAGTAGACAATAGTAGGTTTTGTATGTTGGGCAACTCCTGTAGCAAAGCATCTAATCCAAGAGGCAGGCCCGCATAATGGCCTATTTATGAGTATGAGGGGTGGGAGGACCAAGAGGGGTAAATTGTTTCAAGGGAGGGGGCTGCAGTGATTGGATGTTGTGGGAGACAAACTCACAAGACAAAACCATTTTAATAATGGAGAGCGAGGCGTGATGATGAAGCATACAGGCTTTGTGATCATTTAGTCACACCAACTGTGCTGCAATGCGCTCAGGAGCCTTTTGAAGTGCATATCAACATGCAACTCTTTATCCATGAAATAAAGCCATTATTCTTAATCCATTATAGATAAGAATTCCCACAAGCACAGCACAATTACCTCAAATTGTTATTGCTCATGGGGCGCAGGGGATAAGTGTGGATATTAAGAGGGCTTTGGTGGAGAAACAAATTTGAAAAGGTTGCCTACATTCACAATAAAAAGTGCAATAATTTCATGTACGCAGAATGTCTCCCACGTATTCGGGAACAGTTTGCAAAAGACAGTGAAGGTGAATCTGAAAATAGTATTTCTTAACATTAGGAATTTTGAATTACACTTTAGGGAGCAACATTGATTGCAAACAGGGCGAAAAGTCTGTTTATACTCTGCAGTTTATATCAGACTTCAAAAGGAAAAAAAAAAGACTGTAAGGGAATTAGAGGAACAAGTGGAGACATGAAAAAAATCAGTGTCCCGACACACCAAACACACTGTAATGAACATTACACAACACTGTGGCATGAACGCGCTGTTATCGCAACACCAATGAGTTTCATCTTATTATCCTTACATGGGCATGTGCACCAATATTGCTAAATGCCTTAAATAACAGCTACTGGCCTGTTGGAACATGAGGTCATAAACACTTTGGTAGAGGAAGAAGACATGACAGCAAAACTGCAAAAGATCACTGCTAGAGCTGCATTCCTTTCCCTTTACTGCCAAGGCAGAAAAAAAGCTGGAGCTGAGACACAAAGGAGACTGAGGGGGAGGCCATTTCCCTGCTTTTAAGGCTGATCAATAATAAGCTCATACAAGACTGTAAGGAGCAAAGTGGAGGAGCCCACTTTGGCATCGCTTCCAGGCATGTGGAGCGTCTAAACTGAGCACAGGGAACTCGTTAGATTGCAAACAGTGTGTGGTAAGCAGATGCATTACACCTGTCTGTGTGTATGCTCACGTCACTTGTGTTAATTCTTGAGCCTGAGGCAGCCGTGCTGTTAGTGTCAGATAGGACAAGTCTTTTAGTCACAGGGACCCAGTCGGTGAATCATAGTGGGAGACACGAGTCACCTCTGACAATAACAGTGAATCATTTTGCAGATGAACGCACTTCCTGCGCCGCTTGGCCACAAGGATAAGCCTTAAACGCTGATACAGTGTTCTAAACACAGTCACCGTGACTGTAAGGTGGAAGATAAACAAACATGCCTCTGTGCATCTTCGCTAAATGCCACAAAAGCATCTACTTTCCCTCTGGAGCACCTCGTTCCACTCACAAGATGTGCGCTGAGGGTGGTCTGTGGAGATAACGCAGACGTTTCCACGGACCGCAAACGTAATAGGCAGCCTAAAGTTGGAATGCATTAATGAACCATTTTCTCAACTGGGTCAAATTGCTGAACTTTTGACCAACTGACTGCACTTCTGTGTCAACATTCACATACCACCGGGGCAAATGACAATGAACATGAGCGGAGCTGCATTCCAGCCTTTACCTATTATACAAGGTGACATGACATGAACTGGCCACAATGGAGAGCCAGCAGGAGCAGTATCCAGATAAAGTTAGAGCTACAATTATCAAGACAGATGTCACCCATCAGCTGCCCGGAGACACCACTTTGAAGGGCCAGTGGAACCTGAATATAGACAGAAAGGTTAGACTCCCTCACGTTAACATTGTGGGTCGTTGGTGCAGTCTGCACCGAAGTGGTTTATGGCTGCAGCTGAGCAATTCCACAATAAAGCAGTTTGCTGCTTATCTTATTATATGATGTGTAATAATTTTATTGTGTAGTATGTATGGCAGGACAGTGTGTTGTCATAGTGATCGTGTGTACGTGTTGTCTGACAATAACTCGTAAGCTGCAGGTATACTTACAGGTGTATCAAAGAAGTCTTTTCGTCTACAGGTCTATTATTTCTTTTGTTTAATGAATGCCTCATTAACAGGGTATGTTTAACGCATTACTGTGACTGTGGCAGGATTTCAGGCAGGTCAAGTGCCTCCAGTTCCTGCTGTAATCAAAGTTCCTATGCAGAAATATGTGAAAAACAAATACAAACCCAGGACCAACCCATGTGCCGAGCTCAGATATATTGTTACAGAAAGGGCAGCGCACTCAGTTTTGAGATAAAGAACTAGTCACACAGGTTATCGGCGCTGCACCACAGTGCCTCGCTGTCCACAATTAAACTTGGGTCTGTCGAGCTTTCAAGCGACAAAAGTTGTTCCTTGACAACTACTCTTGTTTAATTGTGAAGGAGCAAAGAAAAGAAAAAGGAGTGAGCCCAGAGAAGCGGTGGCTTCAAAGCATCTAATTGCCAACTGCACACAGGCTGTGACAGGATGTGGAATTTGTGGACATGAGCTTTCCACAGAGCAATTTTGTTCCCGGTGCAAACTCCTAAAACTCCCAGAGGGAGAAAAATAGTAGGCAAGGGATCGGTTTAATGCGTGGCTGTGGAATGCATGACATGATACAAGCAGCAGATGCACTGGGGGGCAGCAGGGTGGCAAAGTGGTCATTGTGCAGCTGATGGAGCCCCCTATATAGACAGGAATCCACCCTGCTGAAGTGCCTTTGAGCAAGACACTGAATCCCCTTCACATGCTGTCTGAATTATCCTCACCTCTGACCCTAGTTATAAACATACTGCTGTTCACCTATGGAGTATTTGCATGACAGTGGTTTGATTTAGGCACAATAACGCTGAACTGCTGCAGCCAAAGGAGCAAAGCAAGGATCAACATGGAGCGCTTGAACCCGATACAAAGCTATGTTTTCGTCATCTGACCTGCTCGACAAGCCCAACACTTTGTGACTAGTTTCCCAAAAGGCAGCCACACTTGAATACTTTCATTACAACCATACGAACATCCGTTTTCACCAATCGTTCGTATTCTTATCAAGTTATTCACTGGGCAAGGTCACAAAAAACCTGCTCCACGGTGTCATGTGTGTCCCTGTTAGCCGAAACAAAACAGTCAGGAGGCTCGACTCATTCCTGAGGGAGAAATGCGATTTAATGTGTCGGAAACAACTGCTGTGGCGATTAAACTAGCAGGCAGAGTCCAAAGAGACACCACAGGGTCAGGATTTAACAGTCAGCCTTTGTGAAACCAGTGGCCGAAACACAAAATGTAGCCGGGAAACACAATGAAGATGAAGGGATTTGAGCCGCTTTACCCACCTCATTGTTCGGCCAGAGTGGAGAGCCTCTCCTCGCAGGGAAGTTTGGCTGACTTCAGAGCTGAAGCCCCGGCTTTGAAAGTCAAATTAGTGAGATAAATAAATAAAAAAAACGAGGAAAACGGGCGAAAAAATAACACGCATCTACACCCGCAAACGGGGTAGCCACTAGCGGTGTAAAGAAGCACACCTCGACGATTTCCTGGTTCGTGTGGAGCGCGAGAGGAGGGAGGAGAGAGGAGATACAGGAGTGGAGCGGGCTTGTCAACTCCGTTCACTATCCCACATTGATTTCTACGAGCGAAAGAGGGGAAGGCGAGGAGAAGCGGGGCTGCGCCGAAACCACGACTCCTCTTTTCACACTTTGAACTGGTTTAGCGCCCTGTTTATGGACATTAAAGCCGTGTGAGTGCGCCGGGCTTCCCTCCTGTGCCCCGGTCGGTCGGTCGGTCGGTGTGGATTCACTGGAGTCTGGCCCAACCCGCCTGCTTCAAAGTAGGCTACAATCTTAAGACGCGTTCAGGGGCACCTCGGAATAAAACAAACTCGCGAATGTGAGTGGCGACTTCGCCGCGTGTGATCTGTATGTGAAAAGTGTGAAAGCAGAAAGCTGCGGAGACCGAAGTTAGAAGTATAAGCAGTGGTATTTACTCAAGGACTGTACCTAAGCACGTATTTGAGAAACTTGAATTTCTGCTGCAATCAGACTCATATTGTACTTTTTAATCAGCTATAGTCACTCGTTACTTTGACAATGAAGATGTTACATATAAAACATACGATCAGTTTATTGAATGTGGTGCATTGTTGAACTGTACAAAGTAGTTCAAATGAGTTTCTCCTCGGCCATCTGCAACAATAACATGCTGCTCACACATGAATGTGTATTTCTTTCTTTTGATACTTAACCATATCTTGCTGCTAATACTTCCACTTAAGTAAAAATATGGATTCAGGACGTTTACTTGCAACCGAGTTTACCACTGAGACAGTGCTGCTTTATAACCACTGATGATGACAAATGAACTTACTTTAACACCAGCTGTTTGTTTCAAATGGAGTTTCCGCATAACTGCCAATTGCGATGTAAACACCAACCTAGTTGATGCTGTCCCAACATTAGAAGGCATAACATGACTGTCAGGATCATCACATTTACTCATCATACTGTATTCTGTAGTATTAAAATACCATCCACAAGCGCTGACCAGATGACCTTCTGGTGATATTGGATGGGAGTAACTAAAGTTTGATGTGATTAATGAATACAGATACATTTTAAGTGCAGTTGCTGTACATTGCAAGCCAGACAGTGGTGTTTATATACTGAATGCGCCTATTTATTTCTTAATGTGGTTAGTGTGTTTAATTTCCAGTAGTACCTGAAGGCAACATCGCATCCAAGCCGAGGGGCCTAGCCAAGCCCTTCACCTCGCCCTACTGGCTGTCTGGGTAACTTCAGGTTTCTACTAGCAACTGTGGTCTTTGTGGTTACCCTATACAGAATTTCTGTAGCATTTCACGAGTGATGTTTCTGGAATAAAATGATAAATAAATAACTAAGCACAGGTTTGAAAATATAGACAATAGGACATGAAATTACAGCAGTCAACTGTAGCATTCTTTTAAATAACTTATGTTCAATGCTGAAGTAATACTGTCTAATGCTGTTAACAGTAAAGGAGAGGAGGAATCCTGTGGCTCACATGGCCCAGTTTTCAACACTGAGATACTGCACACACTAAAAGCACTCCTTCTTCCTAATGGGGACAGAAGTGGAAGAGAGGATGAGAAAGGAATGCATTACGTCTGCATGGCATGTGTAAACATCCAGAAAGCCAATATGCCTTTCGTCTCACTACACACACACACACACACACACACACACACACACACTCAGACATACAAGCTGACTGCTCTGAGCAACTGCTGGTCTGGTATATATTTATTTAGCCTTGTGTCCCCAGTTAACTCTGCAGACTGAAGCTCAAACTGTCAAGCAAAACCCCCTTTTTTCCATCGCTGAGTGTGCAATTTTGCACATATTAATAGCAGATCCTGTGTGACCTTATGCTCAAAACATGTGCGGAGGTGTTTGTGTGATTTGTGCTGGCTCTGTCTCAAGAAGTTGGTCCAGTTCCCAGAAAGTAGCCCGTAAAGAATTAGAAACAGTCATGCAGTAATTTTAGGTTTCTCCTGCACTCCTCCCCTTCACCACAGCTTTATTTCCACAGCTTGACGTCAGTCGGTCAGCGCCATCCGCAGAGAGAAGGCCCGTCGGACAGCCAGCAGCAGGGAGGCCTTCATGAGACTTAGACCAATTGGTGTTAAGAGGCATGTGTGTGAGTGTGTAGAGAAATTGAAAAATTGAGGCTAAAAAGCAGCTGAAGAAACACAGGGCACATGCAGTGGATGTGCTTGGTCTTCCACACTGAATTACAACTCTAGGTATCCCTCTATCCCTGTCAGTTTGTAGAGAGTCTATTATATAAACAGACTGCACTTCTGCTACATCTGACATCAGGGAGTCCAGGACTTGTTGAAGCATCCAGTCCCGAGGCAGCGTCTGAAAGCCTCCACTGCTGGATGAATAGCAGACAAATAAAGAGAATTACACAACTGAACTTCAATCAAGGAACCACAGTGTCAGCCTGGATCCTGGGGTTGGCAGAAGTTAGCCAGACAGGCATTAGTAACAGTATAAACTATTCCAGACGAGCCAAAGTTTAGCAGCCTTGTAAAGGAAACCCAGACGACAGAGTAAATGTTACTGTTCCTCAAGTGTTAAAATTTTCTCTCCCTCTCTTTTTGACAGGGGAGGAATGTGACTGGAGGAGGGTAAAAATATGTAAAGGGGAGGCGAGACACAAAGGTTCAGTAAGAGGTCTGGGCTGGGAGCCCATTGAGCAAAGGGCAGCATTGTAGAGATCAGCAGGTCCAAATGACATGTCCTGAAAAGTAGGCCCTGAACTCCTCACAGGGTGAATTGGGGCCATTACACACTGACAGAGTATATTATACTGGGCTACTATCCTTAAAGTGAAAGATCAGAAAATAAAATAAGGCATTTTTCTGAATTCAGAACTGTTTACAATTTAATATCTGAGCACTGTGCTTACAGAAAAGGCAAGTCTGCACGTGACTGACAGACCGCTGCGATCCATGTCAAAATGAAAGAGCCCCAAGAAATCACCTGCATGTCATATTGAAGATCTGGACTCATATCAGACCAGATGATGCTTTCAAGACCCAGTAAATGCGTCTCAGTTTTCAGGACCGTGTGATTAAATTAAACTGGCTTGTCAGAAAAACTGGGTACACTGCTTTTCAAATCCACTAGATGGCAACATGACCTTTATGTTAGAGAAAAATGCCACAGCCAGGAGCTGGAGGAGTCCCTCAAACTAAGCGCTGTTCCTGTGTTGTCTCATGCTTTGTAGCCTAATCTGAAACCATCACAGATTCACATCAGGAGTTAAAACAAAGCATAAAGTAGACTATAATTTCTTTTTTAGCAGCCAAGATGTCTTGCAGTGTAACTTTTAACTAAAAGCTCAGAATCCAGAACATTACGCAGCTCGTTTCTTCAAGAAAAATCTGCTGTTGTCCTGAATGCATTTCAGAAACATTCACAACAAATATCACAGCCAAACTATCACTTTTGATATTATATGAACATCAAACATTGACAAAACTCTTATGTCCTCTGTAATGTGCCTGTGAATTTGGAAGTTTACATGAAAAATATTTCTTTAAAAGTTCAATGAAGAAAACGGGATATTTTTGTGATTTGTAAAAATAAATTGTTAAGATGTTTTAAGCTTTGGAGGCCAGTGGAAAGTTTCCGCGGTGGGTAGGATGATGCTGGGAAATTTGGACTCATGACACACCGGATAAAAATCCTGGCTCCGGCGCTGCCATGTCCTTACTATCGACTGCTGTATCCTTACTATCCACTAATAGTTATACTGTTTAAAATCATCTTTCTGATTCTAATAAAAAGGCTCATTTGCGCGTCAGAGCCCAGCAACGCTGTGCTTGTTTGCAAATAGGCGCAGGTCAGCGTGCAGCAGCTCGATACACCTGATCCCTGTTTTGGCTGCCGCTCAATGCGTCAGTCACACTTAAAGAGAGATGCGGTGTTTGTGTGTTTCCCTCCTCTCCTCCCTCCACCTGGCCTGGCGGGGGCTCTGACACCCGGACCGCGGCTCTGCTTGAAAACAAAGTGCGGCGGCGGCTCCGGTTACCGGGGCCCGATCGATGCGCTGCACGGTGTCGCGTTGCTCGGAGGCTCGAGTATCGATGCATGGCCGATCGCTATCATAATCACACTTCCCCCCTCTTATCGCTTACCTACTGAATAAAACATCTGCCTTCCTGCTCATGGATCGCCCCCCTCCGCCCCAAAATCTGGAGGGGAAGAGACTTCTTGAAGTGTCTTTGAGATGAGTGAAGTAACATGAGAAAAGCGCACGATGATACCCAACAAATGAGGTCCCCAAAGTTGTTTTTATCTCGGGCATCTTCAAATAGACCCACCAGCTACTTGACAGCGCTTTGTCCCCGGATGCTGCAGCTGTGAGGGTAATTATTGTGAGATAAATCCAAAATAATCTGCAGCTTCTTGACTGACAAACTTTAGTATAATTAACACCTCATGGCCCTCATGCAGGCCCTAGAACAGCTGCTCAGTTTGCTTAATATAATACATCACATTTCATGAGTTCAGCACCAGAGTCCTGCCAGTTTCAGCCTTATTTCACTATGGTGCAAAGTGACAGATCTTCAGCTTGAGTGCAACAGTTACATGCAGGTTGTACCACAAATATCATATCAATCTATCGTGGATTGGTAAGAGGGGGATCAGATTTGTTGCAACATCTCTACATATTTTGTAGATTTAAGTTAATAAGCATTGAATTAGTGCTTCACCCTTTTCCAATTTTAATTTTAGTTGCTGTTTAATTTGGGGTTAAGGTTACAATAAGACAGGATCCATTGAGTCCACACAGTTTGCTGTTTATATTTTCATACCAATCAGTGTGAATTTCCTGTGAGATCAGGCTGCTGCCAACACATACAATCACACAGATTTGGGAGGTTTAGTTCTGTAACACAACCAGCCGCGGTTACAGTGCAAAACCTTTTTACACCAAAGGGCGAGTCACTTGTCTTCTGAGAGAAAACTGATGTCACATTTCCACCCCAATCTGAATGGAATCCCTGCTGTGACCATCACATAAACCCTTTTCTTAACTTTAATTAATGAACCGCAATTGCGACACACGAACATTAATTTGCACACTTGCATAGAAGGACATAAGAGAATAAATGCAGATGCAATTCCAATGTGTTTCCTCATCAAGTCACAAAATCTGCGAACAGAGGATGTTCACATCACAGCTGGAACACATCTGTCGAACAGTGAATGGTGAATGACTGTGTTGGTCCAACAGGGGATCAAACTCACTCAGACAGGAAGGCCAAATGTTTCTACTGCAACCAGCTGCTGTGGCCTCAATGATGCTACAGCTAGTGCTACTGTCCAAAACAGACTTCGGTACCCCTGCACACTTAATTCAATTTAGTTTCAGTCACCTTTAAAAAAAAAAAAAACCTTGCTTTTATTGAGAGTGCAAAAAGAGCATCTGTACAATCAGATGAAATTCAAATGACGTCAACATTTAAACTATGAAAGAAGCCAGCAGTTGATTCATCCAGGGGTTTCCTGGTGGCCACAGGGCCCTTAGTAGCTGCTGTGCTTCCTCTTGCCTCAGGCTTGCAGCGCAAAAAAAAAACTTTTCCGGCCCATGCAACATGATCTCCTCAAACTTTTGGTAGATGTCAAGATTGACCTGAGGCAGGAATGCAATAGGTACCATTACATTAGTCACAGCAGAGTCAGAAAAGTTCACTGCATTTCATAAGCAGTGTTCAGACTGGTTCTGCTGGTGGCTGAGTCCTCCTCCTGACCCAGCAGGCTTCAGCTGAGAGCTGTAAATCAGTCAGGCTTCGTGGTCACACATCCACCACAGGTGCTGTCCTTAGGCATGCTCAGGTTAATACTGAGAGCAGTAAGGTGTTCTATGAGGGACGATAGATCACATGTAAAGATATCAGGACAATACAATAGTGCAGCAGGAAGGGAAGTTTAGGCATACTGAGGCAGATCTTTATAAAGGCAACATGAACATGACTTTCAGGGAGTTATGTTCTAATTATAAGGACTACAGCTAAACCAATGGGGATTTCAACACTGATACAGGAATCGATAACATTCAGCTCTCCAAAAGCTGTAAAATACAAGCATTTCATTTACTCACACAATCAAAATCCTGCACACCTGACCACTAAATTTGAGAAGAGCAAAGAGCAGAGGTTAGGTGCCAAAAAGAAGTAAGGCGAGACTAGCTGTTAAGCTATTAAGACAATTAACAAAGTGGTCAGGAGGGGCTGAGCGGCAGAGGGAACAGCCTGAAATGGAGAGAGATGAGGGTGTGAAGTGACAGTCAGCACATCTGGTCTCATCAATAATGCAGTGGGCCTTTAAACGGCAGTTTGTCGCATATTGAGCGCTGCTGACTGAAATCAAGCCCGACACCTAAGATGCTGTCAGGGGAGAGTGAAAAGGGTGACAGCGGCAGGAGGAGGAGGAGGAGGAGGCTGGCAAGGATACACAAGATACGGGCAAGAAGAACTTTTCACTGAGGTTTTCTCTGATACATGTGAAGCAGTGTGCAATAGATAAGCGAAGTTTGGAAGAATGGAATGTAGTTAGAATCTTCAAACATTCAACAATGATACAAAACATAAATGAATAAAGTAGAATGATCGATATTAATGTTGGAGATTTGAATCTACACTGAAATGACTAATAAAACACGCATTAGTGCATTAATCAAACCATGTTTTCAACGCAGGGAGAAACTTGGAGGCTTCCAGCTAAAAAAACACTTTCACAACACTTGAATCTCAACACTTTTATTATTAAAATGAAAAATACAGAAGACTTACAGTGACAATGCAAAACCAGGTTTTCTTGTGCCTGAATGGCTCTCCAAAGAGCACAGATATCATTTTTACCCAACAGTGCCTGCAAAACAAAGAGGTTTCCATTCATGGTAGTCCACTGCCTTCAAATCATTCAACAAAAAACCAAACAAAAAAAAACAAGAAAAAAGGCTCTGAGACCGGTTGAGCTGGGCGTGTAGAAAGAGTTCATTTTCCCGTGATCAGAGGATTTCTCAGCACGATGATGACAGAGTCGCCCCTCAGGAACATTTTAGAAATGTAGCGGTCTTTATTCACTGGCTTGGACTTCTTCTTCCCCTTCCCGCTCTTGGGAACTTCTGTCCACATCTCCTTCACGTTCTCCAGGACCATGTTGCAGTGCCTGAAATGACAGTGAGGATGTCAAACACTGAAACTTAATATTACTGAATTTGAAAGGGGAAAAAATTCCTGAAAAGACAAAAAACACGTCTGAAGCACATTCATTCTTAACTGGCACGTGTGTGTGTGTGTGTGTGTGTGTGTGTGTGTGTGTGATTTAATTTGAATTTGGGCCATTCAGTTTTGTCACGATATGAATTTTTTCTTAGATACAAACACATTTTATAATTTCTAACAGGCTGCCCCCTCCACAGGGGAAAAATACTAGCTTTCCTGAAGAATCAGTAGACCTTAATCTGCATGAATTTATGAGTTTAAATTATTATTATAACATAAACTTAATGCAAACTCAATATTCTGTTCACTGACTGGCCAATTTACAGAGAGGCGTGTTAGATCTTGTAATTTTAAGTGGCACATTATGCTCAGCAGTTTATCCAGTGTCTTGCCCTGTCCTGGTGTAACATTACCTTCTGTAGGCTATGCTATTATCCTGTCAGATATCTCTGTCACATCCTCTTAAGCACCTCTCAGATCAGTCATGGGGCGCTACCCTTTAGGTTTTAATATCTCGTTAGACTCGTCCTTGTTTTTTTGTTTTTTTTTGTCTGTTACAGTTCGTGGGCTGCTCTGATGACACGTTGTTGGCAGCTGTACGATTAATTTTTTCTAATTGTTTCAAGATTTTGACAAGTGATTTCTGGCAGCAGGAGAAGGTTTTCTTTTTGTTCCTTGATAACAATTTTGTGAATGAAACATGCCCCCACAGGGAGCAGAACAGTTAGTCTTATACACAAATTTTAGGGGTGGTGATTAATGTCATGAGCAAATTACATTATTGCAGGCACACATCCTCATGAACAAGTGAAACAACTCATATGAGCAAACGTCACAGAAACAAGTAGAAGGGGTAGGATAAGGTTATGAAAATGCTGCATGAGGCTCAATGATATATACCTTGGACTGAACAATAAATGAAATAGGAGATGGCATCAGTATGCAGAAATTGATTAAAAATGTGTTATTGTATCAGGTCCAGGATAGAAAATATCCTGCAAAGACTTGATAAATTACAAGGCTATTAAGGTTTGTTTTTCTTTAGTTTACAGGATTTTTAATTGTGACAATAATTATCTTGTATCAATTATCCAGTTTGACTGGATAAACCTAAGATCTACCTTTACAGTATGTGCATTTTTAGGTTCTGATTTCCCTGCTGAGGGAACAGTGTGTCGGTCTGCATCACACACAGAATCTTTTAAGGAAAATAATGTATTTTATACTCTTTGAAAAATCTACTTCCAAAAAATCTCTACTTGTGTATTTCAGGCAGCAAGTTCTCAGGAATAAATCAGGACTCTATCTGAGAGATCGACATCATGTGCAATCAATTAACTCGCTGACAATCTCTCCTTGCTCAGCCCCTCCTGTCAACTGACGATCACATGGCCTGCAGAGAAATACAAGACGTTCTCTGGTGTTACGTCCTGTAAATGCACTGATTGTGGAGCGACTTCTCCTGTTTAATGCGGGTGTACTTGTGCTGTTGTTTTGTAAAAGCATGTAAGTTAAATGCACCTGGTTGGCGCTGATCCAATTTGCTACCACGTTGGTGTCGATCGTTCCGAGGTTATGTCACTAAAAACAAGCCTCCTCCACACATGGGTCACTTGTTGTAGTGAAAACGGAATCACTGGTAAAAAGACCCAAAACACGAAAACAGAAAGAGGTGGAGTGCGTCGGTGTGTGTAACTGAGACTGGAGAAATGTGTGTGTGTATTGAAATAAGCAGAATTAAATGGTACGCTAAAAAGACAAATACACCCCCACTTCCAATAATGCTGTTCCTCTGTAGGGGAACACTACTTAATATCCGCAAAAAAATATTTTATTATCTCTATGTAAAATTAAACGTCAGAACAAAAATGTGAAATAAAACTATTTGATGTTATCAAGCATTAATCTCATATTATACTCTCAAAGCTGTTAGGGGAGAAGCCAGTGACTGGGCTCAGTACCTGTCGAAAGCCTTGACTCTTCCGAGCAGCTTCTTGTTGTTGCGGCAGTTAATGAGGACCTGAGTGTTGTTCTTGACTGACTGGGTGAGCACAGACAGGGGGCCGGTGTTGAACTCTTCTTCCTCTCGTTTCTGGAGCTCCTCCGGTGTCATCTCTGACTTGGGCTTAGTTAACAGACTCCTGGAAAATGACACAAAATGACCCCAATTAAAAAGTCATTAATAATAATAAAAACTGTAAGCATGATCAAAACGGCATGTTGGCATATGTATGGTAGGGATGTTGTAAGTTTCTGTCTGATATTATGCTAAATAGATGTTATATTGTAATAAAGGTAGGCTTATTGTTCAAAACACATGACCGAAGTACACTGGCTCACTACGCCTGTAGTATGTATTCATTTAATCAGTGTTCCCCAGACAGCCCAGCACACAAATCCTTGTCAGAGGATTCAAACTTCTGTCCAAAAACACACCTACCCAGAAGATATTTTCGCTAACACGAAATGAATACTTTGTTTCACCGATGATGTTCAGACGGCGCATGCTCAAACACTTGGTGTTAGCATTCGGCTAACTTATACCGAAGTAATTGTGTGACTTCTGGCTCACAACTTTTCAATTTTACCCTGAAGCAATTTTAAAGGTGTGAATTATTATTACATTTATACTGAAACAGTAACGTAGTTGTAACACACGAGCCTAAAAATAAATAGCGACGAAAAGACATACAAAGGGTTTATCAACTGCAGCTAGCCGGCCTTGCTTCCTATCGCTGGCATTGCTGGAGGTCTACAATGCTAACAACGTTAGCATTCGAACTGTTAGCTACTGACTACCGAGATTCAAAGTTCAGGCTCTGAGACAGAAAATGACCCATCTCAAAGCACTGGTCGATCATCATCGATACTTACATGGTTGTGGATTTGTAAAAATTATTTTCTTAGATGGTATCCGGCTCGTCTCCACCGGGTGCCTTCGTATCTGCTACGATTCTATGAGACTCGCGTGGATAGAGATACTTCCGGGTCACGTAATACGCGCCTCAAAGTTTTGAAATGACTACCGGGTTACAGCAGTCTGGTCAAAATGTACGTGAATAAACATTTGTTTGTTTTTATCTTCACCCATTTGTGATTATATCGTCGATGCATTTGATGTATATTTTGAAGGCTGGCAGTCGTGGAAAGTATATGTCTAAAGTCACAGTTTTTAGTTTTTTGTTCTTTCCTTTATACTGCATTATACTTCTACTCCACTGCATTTCAAAAGCAAGTATTGTAGATACATTTTACTCTAGTACAATCATTTGACAACTGTATTCCGTGTATTCCACAAGTTATGACCCAATATTACAACAGTCTTTATAATTCCGACCCGGGATCTGAACCGGGACACGGACACGGACACACACACACACACACACACACACACACACACACACACACACACACACACAAAGGACATGAATCAGTTTTTCAGCATCTGACCCGGTATCTAACCGGGTCCGATACCGGGAAAGGGTAGATAGACGGAGACTCCCAACTGAGTTCGCTCACGGACGCGTAGCCCCAGGTGGTTTAGACGATCTATCCCGCCGGATTATATTTCACGTATTATCATATATATACACTGCCCCCTGATTATATTTCACGTATTCGTGTCATTTATAGCATATATTATGTGATGGGCAAAGATACAGATAAAAGTATTTCAAAACACTAATGCAAAATACCCAGCACTGTAACTGTTAGAAATAGATACAGTTACTGCTGTGCATCTTGTAGCCTTATTTTCTAACCGTTTCATAATTACTTTACCATAATTTCTAGCTGTTTCATAAATGCACAGTTAATGTTGTGCACTTATAGGCTGTTTTAATGCTGGGTACTTCGCATTGTATTTGGGAATACTTTTAGATGTATCTTTGCCCATCCCTGATTACTAGGCCTACAACAACAACAACAACTACTACTACTACTACTACAACTACTACCACAGATACTGAACGAAGGATACAGTACATCGTACTACCAAACCAGAGGCATGGCGAACTCAAGAGTATCTGTGATGTGACGTTAACTGACCGGAAACGGAAAGAGGATTTATCCACCACTTGTTAAAACGTAACGACAAAGTCAATTCATAGGCTAATGGTCATACTGTAGGTGTATTTGAAACAATATGTCACTAATTATATGTCAAATACACTTGTACGTAACAAAAAACTAACATAAAAAAAGACAACTAGCTCCGTTATATGTCGGTGGGCTCGATAGTCTGGCTAGCGGGAGAGTGCCGACCGGGGATAGTCCCGCGTTGGGGTAGACAATCAGGGAATCCGGGAAAGTTACATAAAAGTCATATAACAATAACAATAGCAATACAAAAACTCGTGCCGGGATCCAGACCCGGCACGCATGTAAAACCGCTCGTCTTGGTCACGTAATACGGTAGTAAAAAAGCAAGCCCACAAGTTAGCAAAAATGAGTACAAAACAAACGTCTTTGGACAGCTTCTTCGGGAAGGGGAAAAGGCCAAATGATGAGACAGAAGAAGAAGAGCCTGCAACTTCCAAGAAAAAGAAAGCTGCATTTAGGAGACAATATCAGCAGTCCTACTTAAAATACGGGTTTATCGCTTCAGGTGATTCTCACGCACGGAGCTCCAATTAATTACAACAACTACATTCAAGATAATGGTGAGGTTTTTTTTTTTTTTTTTTTTTGTTTGTTTGTTTGTTTAAATAATTTTTTTTTTCGGTTTTATGCCGGTCCGGCAAATTATTGCTTTACGTGAAACCGGTCCGTGGCGAAAAACAGGTTGGGCACCGCTGGGTTATGTGTTATTTATATCTTATAAATTACATTAACCACTTGGGCGCTTTATGTTAAAGAAAGAAACTGTCACAGGGAAAGAGAAAGCAGAAGGAGTAGTGATACCACAGACCAAAACAGATAACTCTTTGTTTTCCTCTTTAACACAACAAGAAGGAGGATAAAGTGTGTGTAAGAGAGAGAGAGAGAGAGAGAGAGAGAGAGAGAGAGAGAGAGAGAGAGAGAGAGGGAGATGTAGGCTACATTATCTACACAGCAGCAAGGAGACATTGAGAGATTGGCTTTCTGGCAAGAGACAGACAGACGCCGGCTGGGGGTGTACAACCCACCCACCTTATTTCAAAGGGTGGCACATCTACCTGTGGAAGCCACTTGCTGCAGATAATGGCAGCCTGTGTGTTGTTCGGAGAGGTGAGTGCATGGGATTGATTTCCAGAGCTGCACTATATCTTTATAAAGCACACCTGGCTCAGCCAAAAGACTAACATCTTAAGCTGTGGAGCAGTGGGCCTGTAAAATGAGCTCAGTGTGGCATCAGCCTTACATGTGATGGGACTGCAGTAACCTGAAAACACTTCTGCAGAGCAAAGATGACCCTACAACCATTGCATCTGATGGGCAGGAAGACAATTGTTGTGTGACTCTGAAACAACTGAATCATGTCTGAGATTGCATTTTAAAATTTACTTTATTATGGCCAAAGGATTGTTTCCTTTAGGGGGCATACCGTTTTTTTTGGGTTGAGGAGGGGGGTCTAGATAATCTATTTTATTTTAATTTTAAAAAATACACTCTCCAACTGGGCCATTGGCAGCACACTTTCACACACTTACTGTTCTGCTTTCTTTTATGATGCAAATTGGTGAAGATGGGAGCTGCTGTCATACGCTCTGAGGGAAGGTATGCATTCAATCCCCAATAACTATGAAGATCTAATAACTATGGAACCATCTCTTCTGATTTGTAAAACTGACATCTTGGTCCTGCCATCTGATTTTGATGGGAAAAATACATTTCCACTGTGAGACGTGACTGGCTGTCCCCTGCACATGGCCAACACCTTTGTGTACCCATAACACGCGAAGACTTTTATCATTTTTAGCGTTTTTTTTTTTAAATTAATCTTAGAAAGGAAGAATGAAATAAAATATAAAAACCCTCAGTTCTGCCGAAAAAAATTTACACTACCCTCTGTTCATCAAAATAAGATATACACAGCTCTCTCCCTCCTCCTCTTATAATTGTACAGTCCCTTTAAATTGTTTCACTTTATCCTAATTTTGGTGGCAAAATTTTAACACAATTACAAACCAGCACCCACGTTAACCAACTTTCAGCACATGACCAAACTACCCCAATCCACCTGTCTGACTTAAAGACAAAGTGAGACCATATGTGAATTTAACTGCATCAGCTGTGGTGATTATCAGTGGAGCTGTCAAGGAAGGTGCTTATTTATTACACTAAAAGCAAACAGTATCTTCTTACTCCTGCCCCTGGGTATAAAACTCCTTCACACCAGAGACTTGTTGATTCACAGCTCTGTCCCCCTGCTCTCTGTGCTGCGACCACAATTACTCATGCCAGTAATGAAAATATTATTATCTTCATATCTATCTAGACCGTGAGTGTGCCAGCAGTGAGGTTACCTGATCCAGCCCAGTCTGCTTTAACCACAGGCGACTGTGAATGTGAAAGGTGACGGGCTGGGGTCCTTTGATATAAAGAGTCTTTGTCTGAAGGAGGCAGCGGTCCAGAAAGCTGCTCTAATCTCTATCCTCATACATGTATTTTTTATGAATTTGTATCTCAGGGGGAGCGACAGGGAGAGGTGAGGGAAAGTTTAACAGGCAGTGATGTCAGCACCGGGTGAAACACAAGACAGATCAATAAGATCAGGGTGGACATGTCATGTCTACCTGTTGAAGTTACATCACAGTCTGCGCGCTGTTTCAACATGATGGTGTGTCCTTAAGAAAGCTTCAGGTGCACATTTGAACTGTTGATTTTTAGGGGGGGAAAGCAGAGGATCACCGGATGTCCACCAAACTTCTCCGTGATCTCTCACATTTTACTTTCAACAATTTAACTGTAGTCCTTGTTGTGTGGGCTGAAGAGTGACACATGTAACACACAGCCAAATAAGAGCAATCGAGAGGTTTTAATGAGGAGAAAAGAAAACACAATTAAAAATACATTATTGATCGTTTAATTACATGCAGGCTAATTCAAATAGTAATGTGATATCTTTTAGTTGCAGCTCACCGAAACAAGAGCGATTGATACGGGAAACAAGCCGTTGAATTGACATTTTAACGTTGCATTTCTTTCTTTCTTTCTTTCTTTCTTTCCTTCTTCTTCTTCTTCTTTTTTTTTTTTTTTTTTTAACTTACACTGTCTACATTTTAAAACAATTTCACCTCCCTGGACTAAAAACAGTTATATTACATATTCTTTTACAAGAAGTTAGCTGGAAGTTATTCCTCGCCAGAGCAAATCTTCCACAATATTTTAATAGTTTTTAAAGGTCTTGTTCAACATTGCTGGCAAAAGAAGAACTTCAGACAAAGTGATCATTTCGTTTTTATTATTATTATTATTTCTTAATTATATTTCTCTTTTTAAAATGACATTTTTCAGATGATGACATTAGGCCGATAACAGCGACATGCGCGCAAACATCACTTTAATGTCTATACTGTCACATATACACATACACATGTGGAAAACTATGAACTAAGTGGAGAACGATGTTTCTAAAACAAGGATATGCTTTCAATTGTCCTGTCTCTGGTTACTCTAACGCGCTTTTAAATAACCAAATACACATTTTTGCACATTTTTGAAAATGGCACGTGTCAGAAGAAGCCTTTGCTCAAATTTTGCGTCATATGTTGTTTATGCATCAGATAATTTTTAGTAATTTGACACAAATTGCCCAACACGCGTTCTAATGAAAAAAAAAATCGTATTTCAATTTAGATTAATTTCTTCACTGTAACACAAAGAAATAATTGAGGAAATATTGCGGGCTATATTATTCATAAACGCATGAACATTTGCAAGTCTTACTCTTTAAGCAGGATGCTCCTCTGACCTTTTATTTGCCAACTTCTTTCATCTAAATTCTACAGCACTATTTTAAACTTAGATATTAGGCACTATGACTAATTTTTTCTATATTCCACGACAAAGGAGGGCTGGAACTAACTTGAGGACAGTAATTTGGAAAGTCATTACAGCAACCCCCGAGGTCCGAGTGGCCGTTCTTGGATAAGAATTGTCCGGGAGACGTCTTGGACGTGGCGCACTCCTCTTGGCACGGACTAAACGGTGCGGCACATGGTATTTGGTGTGAGTAAAAGTAGCTGGCCTGTCCGGAGATCATGTTAAAAGAGCACGGATCCGACAGCGGCAGAGTGCATGCAGGGATGGATGTGGAGAAAGCGGTGCAAGCAGTGCCAAGCTGGTGGCGACGGGATTGCGCGCAACTGACTCCAATATAAGACATCTCCTGGTGCGTCTGCACGAACCGGTCGGCGTCTGCAGCACTTGTTGCACTCAACCGAGACCGTTGTGAAACAACCGACGTGCCATGGTTGGGGAAGCGGGGGTGAGCACTCAAATAAGTCCCTGGGCCAAGGTGGGTGCGCACTGGTGTTTGGAGAGGCAGAAACGGCGGTACCGGCCAGTAAAATGGACCCGCTGCGGCCAAGGTCACGCTGGTTGCAGTGCTGGAGGACATCAGACGACCTCCTCCCCTTTTTAGTGCAAGCTTGGCCCTGGAGCCTGTCGCGGCCCTGCGCCGGAGTTTCCCTGATGTGCCACCAATGAAAACGTCCTCACTGCAGGGGTCCAGCATCCAGTAGTTGCCTTTACCAGGGTCGTCATAATGGCGTGGCACTTTAACGAAACACTTATTCAGACTCAGGTTGTGCCTGATTGAATTTTGCCATCCTTGTCTGTTCTGACGGTAGTATGGAAAGTTATCCATGATAAACTCATAGATGCCGTTAAGTGTGAGCCGTCGTTCGGGGCTCTGGCGGATCGCCATCATGATGAGTGCGTTATAACTGAAAGGGGGTTTTTCAGGTTTAACGCTTTCTTCGGCTCCCACGCTTTTCTTTGGTTCTCCCTTATTCCCCTCTCGTTTTCCACTTCCAGTCACCGGTTTCGTTTCTACTTTCGTGCGCTGTTTGGGGCTTTCGCAGTTCTTTCCATCGTCAAAGTTTTCTTCTTGGCTGGGTCTCTCTAAATGAGCGGAGCGCAGTTTCTGGGCCGGACAATGAGGCTCCTGGTCCCCCATCACTCCTTCTCGTCTCCTCAACAGGCTGCTGATGCTAAAGGAGGACTTGCGGAAAAATTTCGAATCCTCCATATTAAAGGTTAAAGTTACAACTGAAATCCTCAAAGGTGCCTGCTGATGGGAGCAGCGCGCGCCACTGAAGCCACGGAGCAAAGATGCGCTGATTCAAAGTGGTGAGGATCCAAGGACGCACTGGCCTGACAGCGTGACAACAAATGCGCATGATCACAGCAGCTCAGGACTCGCTCCCTACAAAAAGTAGTGCATCACTGTGTCGCTGGATGTAACAGAGGAACATTTGGGGGCGTAATTTGTGCACGTTCCGGTACTCTGAGACGACTGGATCGTAATTTTAGAAAATCCACTAATTCACCCCCTATCAAATCACTTTTTTCTCGATAAAATCAAAGCAGCAACAGCATAATGTGCTCAAAAATGTTTAATTGACACTGGCTCTTGAGGGCCATTATCAAAAGAATCAAAAGTAAACTGAGTAATATTTCGGACTAACCAAACCCACGTGCTCCTCACCCAAACCGTGCCAATACACACCTGGACCTGGAATGAAATGCTGTCAATCTGTGTGACTGATCGGTGAACTCTCGGGTTCAGTTATAACACTTCCGTGACTGGTGAAACTCAACCCTCTCATGCGCGCCTTGCCCTCTGGGCTGCTCTCATCTCTCTCTCTCTCTCTCTCTCTCTCTCTCTCTCTCTCTCTCTCTCTCTCTCTCTCTCCGTTCCTCTCGTCGCACGTTCGTTCACACCGTAGGGATTACTCCTGCTTCTTTCTCCTACATTTTTGCGGAAGTGTTATAACTCCTGAATGCTGTTGTCGGCAAAAGGCCTGAATAAACAGAGTAAAGGGGAACAGTGGTCAGATTCATGTTGTGTACAATTACAGCAAACAATGAAAGGGGATTCCATTTATTTCTACATTTAAAACAAGTTTCCATATCGTGAAAAAACAGAGATCTTGTTTTGAAATGGGCCCAACACCCTCTCATAGGGCGCCGTACTGTGCATCAATCTGCTGATTCTCTGAGGGCCATCCTGCTTTGTGCTAGTCTGAGCCAAATTAATTAGTTTGGAAATATCATACACATCACAAGAAATTTTCATCAAAATTGACAAAAGTTGACCAGTTCCTTCTCCTGCTAAGGGTGTAAAATTACTGACATCTAAAAACAGCAGCCTGACTCTAATCATATGACTTACTGCTATGATCACTGCTTGTATTATTCAGTTTTTAATTTAAAATGAAGGTGGGTGTTTGGGTGGTTATATTTTTTTTCCAAATTGCAAAGACAAAAAGGACAGGAAAAGAAAGTCTGTGACTTCTGTTCCGATGCTCAAATTGATGAGAGAATATTATTGGACTATAAATGATTTGCTTCCAGTAAAAGGCAGTGGAGGAAGGGGCCTTAAGGGGAAATTTCTGAGCATTTCTGGAAAATTATAGAAAAGCATAAACAGGGTTTGGGGGCATGAAGTTGAATAAAGTTCTCTTTTATTTGAAAAAACACAGTATATACTGGTTACATCTGTCACAGATGAAATGAGTCAATTTAATCAAATATAAAAGTGACAGAAAAAACAGAATTGAAAATGAAAGAAACCTTGACACACCAAAAAAGAGCACTCTATTATCACAACCCGAACTAAAAGTCACTTTGCCACAGCTCTAACAACTTCTTAATTTTTAGTCATTGTTATTCATCAAATCAGCTGCTCTGCGGACTGCTTCAGGGTTCATAAACCAGACATCAGACATGACAACTGGAACCACACATACACTGTCTCTTATCCAATTTGATAGGGGCCTCCCACCATAATCCCTGTGCTGCACAAGTGAGCACTTGTTGGGAATGTTTCAGGCACTGCAGAAAGCACGCATTGTTATCTCAACACTTGTAATCCCCTTGGATCTTTTTCTCTGTTCGATATTTCATTTCATGTCTTGTGTTGTTTCCACTGATATTGCAGTGACACCCTAAAGACATTTGCATGGGAGCACGGCCCTTGCAAAAAACAATTTATAGGCTTGTACTCAGTATATTTTATCACTGTTTGAATTGATTGTTTGGTGGGGACTCCTGCTAACCCTGTCCTCTGTGGGGGGAGGTAAGAAAAAACAGAATTCCTCACATGACTTAGAAATAAATCAAATTGTCTTGATTTGCTGACAAATGTATCTTAACGTTACAACAGGTGAACGTTCACACCAGAACACTAAAAATATCAAGCAAAGTATTCATCAGTTGAATGTATTGCTTACCATTTTAGCGTGACAAAACTGAAAGAAAGTAATCAAATGAGAAAGAGTAAGAGTTACTCTGATAATCTGTCAGCGTGTGAATTGAAGGGCTTTGATTTGGAGCTTCTTAACTGCTCATTTTGGACAGCTAGAGAGCACTTTGGTTTCATCCAATATGCTGGCTCCCCCTACTGTAAGAGAAACATCTGACAGGATGTGAAATGAAGAGGGCCTCCTCAGAAGCTTTTACAGCACAAACCTTCCACCAGTTAAAAAGAGACCTGTGATAAAAATCCAAATAAGACCATCATAATCTGCAGCGAGCCTTATTTGGCATCTCTCAGTTGTGGTAGTGCAGCATAAAGTTTTCCTCCCGGACATTCGGTGCTTCCCAGATCCCTGTGCCCTAACAGATCAAACGTTGGGCATAGAAATCCCTGAGAGACACCACACTGCAGCAGCTGTCTCACTGATGATAAGGCCTCAGTGCTTGGTGCATCATCTGAAATCAAAAGAAGCAGCGTTATCTTTAAGTGCAAAATATTATCCAGACCTCAGAAAACCATCCTGAACTGCAGCTTTTCATGCTCTTTCCTTAACATGTAATGTGCTTTTATTGTTGTCACAATTCAAAAAGTACTTAAATGAACTTACTGTTGAAATTGCCCATGAAAGCAATCCCCAGTGAGTCATGATTGTTGCCTTTGGCATGCGCTCCTACCACACCCCAGCCGCGGCCCTCAAACACTGTGCCATCTCTCCCGACCAGAAAACTGGCACATACAGAAGCTGTTTGTTGATCCCGTAGCATTAAAGACTAGCAAAAACTCATTAGAAGGAATATATAATAATTATCCATCCAATATATCCCACACAATACTAAACAGCACACAAAATGACATTTCTCTTAAAGGCAAAAGGCCTCGACTCACTTGTATCCAATGTCATCGAAGCCTTTGCCTGTCATGTGCTCTCTCTGGATGCTGACAAGGCGATCACTGCATTCTTTCAGGCCTGTGCACTCTGGGAGTGCAGTGTGGTGGATGACAACCCTCTGAGCAGTGCCTTTCAAAGTCTCCTTCTGTCGCGGGGCAACTGCTCCCCACTGCGCCCTTGAAACAATGTTCACTGAGAAGCAATTTAAAGAGCACATTGAAGTTAAAACATCTGCTTCATGTCATAATTGAAAATCAGATTTTTGAAAAATCAGGAGTGTAAAGCTGTTTGTCACCGTACCTTTTTGGTCCATTCCTCCGTACACAGATGCCTCTGGCTTTGATGACTGACTGGCAGCAGACGGTGCAGCTGCATTATCAGGCAGCCTGTTTCAGGAGGTGTGGTCATGGGAAGTACACCTTCCTCGTTCTTCCGTGCTCCGTGTGGATACGTTGTCTTAATGAACACACAAGCTGTCTTTCTACAGTTGCCCAACAGGTTGTTTGGAATCTACATGTTTGAAAAAGAGGGAACTACATGACATTGTCAATATTCCACAGTGACGGAAAACCTGCGGCAGCTTCCCTCCCACTGATGAGGATATGAGAGCTTCAAGCTTGTGTAAATAGTCACGGGAGCGTAAAGAGGAAATCAGTGTGTTCTGCAATATCAAGTGGTGTGTGTGTTTTTACTGCAGGAAGAAACAAGGACAACACTGATATGAGTAAGTGGCCTGACCACTTTGGAGGCCAAATAAGCATCTGTGCTGCCAAAAGCATAGGTGTGTCTGCTAATGTGAAAAATTACAGCATGTGTTTACATGTTCATGTGTTTCATTAAACACTCAAGAGACATTTGAAACAACTGATTCTTTTAATCTAACAAAGCGTTTGAAAATAACAACTGTTAAAAAACTATTAATACATAAAATTTACATTAGGTCATCACATAAAGATAATTCCAGGGTCGACAAACATCAGCAGCAACAAACAAGACAGTAAGAATAAAAAAGAACCCTTTGAGCTGCAGCGAGGAATCGTTCTCTGTGAACAGAAATACTGCAGATGCAAATGTCAGACCTCTTCATTATCAGTGACTTTACTCTGTCCACCTGTGTCCACAGTGAGGGGCCGTGCAGACGTAGTACAGTCTCATAGCATCCTGTCAGGAGAAACAAAGCACACGTTTAAAGATAGTAGACCCTCCACTTCATTACTGGGTGAAAAGCTATACAATGTATTCATAGACAGACAATATTAAAACTAAAAGGTCATAGGTAATGTATTTAATTAACATTTCATTACCTCAGCCTTCATACTGTGAGACTGGAAGAACACTGCCTCCTTGTGACCACACCTGGGAAGAGACAGAGCACAATGTCAGAAACTGTGACCAACACAGATGCTCAATGTCACAACATCTCAGTTAATTCAGTCCAAGACGCTCCAAGGCTCCACATGCTGGAGCTCTTGCAGGAGAAAAAAACAAGCCCCATTGAAAAGCTGTGGTGGCAACAAACCTGAACCCATAATTTTGAGTGTAATCCCTCTTGGTAATGTGAAGGGGCTGTTGAGTAATTTACTAAATCATGGATTACACTGAGATTCGACAAGTCTGTAACCTTATCCACCTTAAACCCATACGCGGTTTGCATGAATGCTCAGTTTCTGGCACCTGTGTAACTTGAGGTGACATCAAACATGATGATGACGTGATGAGTATATAAAACCCTGTTGCTGTGAATTAAGAATTTAGGAGTCCACTTGCTTCCTTGGTGTGGTCAAAAATGACTTAATGTATATTGTAAGTATGCAGTTTTTCTGTTGTTGAAAATGATACACTGAATGTTGTGCCAAACAAACAACACATTACACATAAATAAAAATGATGGGCCTCCTGAGGGAACGAGTGAGTCGACTTATTCAAACCTACTTGGGGCAGGGGTGGTCCTCCGTCCTTGGTAGTGTTGGATCCTGAGATACATCAGCGATGATTTGTGTCAACTCACTGGAGAAAAGAAGAAGCAAGTTGATGGATAATTTATCAATGACTGGCCCTGTTATGTTTCATGGTATGTTTCAGTGTTATGGCATCACACAGAAATGTGCTTTAACCACAGCCAGCAGTGATGTCACAGTGTCCTGTGTACACCTGAACATCCCTATAGCAAGGTGAGAATTCAAACAAGTGGAGGGCAACAAAAACAAGATTTTCAGGGGGTGTTAAGCTACTCTTCCATGCAGTAAATACAGCACTGTGATATATTGGTAAATTTCAAGCTAATCAGGATCTTGGTCATTTATGCTGCACTGTACTTTGATACTTACTCAACCTCGTGGGTGATCTTGTTGACATAAATGCAGCTGTTGTCTGCCTCTTGTTGGTAGTCACAGTTCCTGCACTGTGCACAGGACACACAGACAATCACTACAGGCGTACAATGAAAACACAAGCAATGGTCTCAATCAACGCGCACCGTCCTCAACAACCTATCACTGGAAAGAAGTTTCACACTGTATATATGACTCTACTTATCAATTTAACCATCAGCATGTTTCCCCGAATTCGTGTTTTCTTATTTCTTTCTACACTACATTTCTCATTGTATAGGACTTACCACTGCAAACTTACCGCATAAAGCAGGATACGGTTCTCCTTGTCTTCTTTCGGGTATAACATGTTGTTACTGGAAGACAAAGCCAGCGTGTTTAGTGTGTTACAGAGATTTTCTATTCTTTTAAAAATGAAGACTTTAGCTCTATATTACGGTGACATTATATTAACGTGTGTAGCGTTAAAGCGTAACGTTTAGGTTACGCTTTAACTTATAGTTAGCCTAGCAAGCTAGCAAGCTAGGCTAAATTCTTGAACCCTCTATTCGGCCACAAACTCACCATTCTTGACAAAACCTGATCCCAACAAATCCTGGTTCGTATGTTCCAGTGTCTAAATCCATTGGAGAAACTACCTGTTGAAGATAATTATTGGCAAATAATAACTGCGAGTCTCCTTCTCTTCTTCTGCCGCCGGTATGGCTTCCACTTGTTTGAAAACAGACCATCTGCGCATGCGTATGCAGCTCTGTACTCTGTGCTCTGTTTCCGCGGCAGCGCCTCTAGGCGTCGGAAGACAGAAAAACACTTTGACAGACCAGCACACAGAGAAGCGATGGATGGCGTCCTCAGGGCAGGTGAAGATGACTGTATCAGGACTGTAGCCTCCTCCCTTGTTGAACAGCACGATGGCAAACTTCAGGACTGTGTTTTGGGCAGCTGTCAGCCCTCCTCAGCTCGGCTGTGAAGGCCACAGTGCCGAGAGGGGGCCACATCATGATAATTAGAGCAAGGACTTTCCAAAGTTGTTAAACTACATCTACCCTGTGTCTGTCACAACAAGCAACAAAACTAGAAGAACTGTGCATTCATGATTGCATTCAATCCGTCCTTTGTGACGCAAAATGTTTCCAACTGAGACAAAATCAGTTGCATGAACATTGTTGGGTTGGGGAGGAGGGCTAGATTTTATGTTTTTGTTTTGTTTTGTTTTGTTTTGTTTTTGTTTTTGTTTTTTGTTTTTTAAACGCAAGGCCCCCTCCATTATAATTAATGTTTCTTTAGGTCCTTTACTTTAGGTTGTGTCATGCAGCTATGTAATTGTCAGAGCCGCCAGCAGGGGGCGGCACTGTCTTTCTAGGAACTTATTGACCATTTTCATCCAATTTAGTGTGAATTTAAAAAGTTGGTGTGTGAAATATTGATTTTTTTTTTTTTTTTTGGTTTTAGCTGAGGCCATGACAAAGAGGAGAGGATGACATGACGCACGCCTGTCAAAGATAATACTTCAGATAAGGGCAATGTCTTAACGGTTGCAACATTTTATCGGTAGCTTAACTGTCTGCAAGCCACATTTTATGTTGATAAAACTGAGTGGTAGTGACATGTGGTAGATGTAGTTTACCATATAAATCACAGGGTAGGAAAACCACAAAAATATTTAGAAAGCTACATTTTATTTCTCTGAATTTTACTGCATTTTTGTAACCAATGCAAAACAAGTGCATACTAACACTATTGTTGCAAGTCCTTTAATTTTTTGTTCTATTCATCACACGAAGATGATGTAAATTTATGTAAAAATAAGTAATTAAATGAGGGTGGTAACATTATCTCGACCCTGACCTCATAACTTAATCCAGACCCTCTTCCTCACACAGTGCTAATATTGGTCATCTGACTTTTGTTAGAACTGAGTTTATCTGGCAGATAAACCTGAATAAAGCACACAGTCCACGTCCATACACCGTCATGTGCACCATGAACCCAACCATGTCTCCTTCAGACAGCTGCTCTGTGCTGCTGACGGTGGCCACTTGGCCACATGTATTAGGAAGACTAGTGTGATACACTGAAGCCAGACTCTCTCCATTATTTAATACGGCACACTGAGCTCGTCCCAAAACAGTGACATATTTATTTGTGAATTTTGGGATTACTACTTGCTACTGCACTTGCTTTGGGTTATCTGGAATAAGTTATGTTAATAATCATAATCACAAGAGCTTACTTGGTTCTGGAGCGCCCGCGTCACCACTCTGGTCGCTGTGGATCTGGAACAGGGTCTATTAAACATTATAGATTTTATAACAGTATAGCATTTTTAAATTATTGTGTTTTTGCATGAACTAATTTGTTTTGTGAGGGTATTAAGCTTTGCCTCACAGGGCTGCAGTTCACTACACCACTGAGAATGCAGCATTTTTTTGTTCAAGTAAATGTAGTTAGAGTTGAGATACACATTGCTCACCCAAAAGCATATTGTTGCTTTGTTTTTAAAATTTGTAAAATATTGTTCTTCATAATGATTATTGTTGGTGCTTCTGTTGATGAAACAACTGAATTACCATTGTCAATAAAAATATTTATGCCACTGTGTTGCTCTTATTTACCTGCCATTACACTGACACAATGTCTTGTGTTGTTGCATTGTTTTGTTCGCATGTGTTTATATGACAGGAAGAATAACACTGACACTGAATAGGAGTGAAGAGCTGTGCAAAATGACACAATTACACCACCTGTCACACACAGCTGCAACTCATCTGCAGATAGCCTATAACATAGTTCACTGTGTGTAGGGAGAAGCTCACAGTTACTGTAAACTCTGAAAACTGATTTTTGGGACAACTGTTTTGAGCAATTGTTACACTACAAATATTGAACTGGAAGTTTTCCATGACACTGAATTAAAAATACAACAAATTATACATTCCAAAATTTTAGATGGTGTAGTTGTTCTGGATTCTTTTGTCCATAATAAAGTATTGATAATGCAGCATTACGGTAATGTCCAAAACCAGCATAACAGGTTCTGCAGAAGCAGCATGTCCTTCACGTGGCACCAGCTCCTTCACTACCTTGTTCCATATATAGCCTACTGACTTAGCCTACAGAGGGGATTACACACTGCTGTTAGCAGTGCTCTGTTGGTGTAGCAATAGTTGGAGCCTGTTATATATATATATATATATATCTGTCCCCTCCCCGCCCCTGAGCCCTTGATCCCTGGGCTAATTCCATGAATCGTCCAAATCTAAATCCACTGATGGAGCAACGGCACACTCAGTTGGGAACAGGCAGAAAGAGGCACGGCCCTCCAACAGACAGGATGGGGAAGACAGAAAAGGGCTCATATCAAAATGTGCAAAACTCGTGCTTGTCCATTTTGTGAGCAGTTATGCTCTTCCTCAATCAATTTGGCTACCATCAACAGAGGAGCCGTGTGCCATCTGTGTGCCCTTCATATGTTTCTTTACAGATGTACCAGTGACCCAGTGTGCCAACTCATCAGAGGGGACTGTCAAGCCTGACTGACGTCACCCATCCAGCCTCTGTAATCGAAAGAGACGCTAATCCTGCTGCACTCCAAAGCCTGGCAGTGGGGTGGGGTAGAACAGACAGGGATATTGACAGACATAAGGAAGGAAGTTGGATACTGGAGGAAAGGGAGCGTATGTAGACAGACTCAGCGCTGACCTGGTCTAGACAGGTGCTGTCCGAACTGACAAAGAAAACCCGGCGCACATCCACCTCCTGCTCCTCTGCTTAACTCCTGGGACACCTGAGGGTTTGGGACCTCCCCACCCAGGCTTCGCCCTGGAGGTCAAAAGCCTCACTGAGGGCTCTGCAGAGGGGGAATGCTGCGGGAGCTGCTCAGCTCCACCTGCACCCCCTCTCATGTCACCTGAACTCGCAGTGGAGGAGCCAGGCTTCACTACTGTGGAGCTGTGCCAAGATGGAGAAGACATCTGCCTGACTGCAAGTGAGGGGTAAGAGGCTAATGAAGTTTACGTGTGTGTGTGTGTGTGTGTGTGTGTGTGTGTGTGTGTGTGTGTGTGTGTATTTCAGGCATGAATATCATTCAGCAAGAACTTTGGGTTTTCCCCAGGCTGAATCTTGAAGTAGATAATAAAAAGCGTGAACCTTAGCTTAGACCTAATTTATCAGTGAAGATGACACACGAGAGTCCCCACCTTAGCAGAAAATATGGCTGATGAAACAGTTTTATCACAAGTTCCATTTAGCAGCTGTTCTGGAGATTTTGATTATTATACTATAAATTTACAATACCTTTGGCACACTCATATTTACGTTTGCACATTTTTACTAGCATTATTATCATTATGGCTGTGTTCTATTTATAGAAGTTTGCAAATTGGTAGTTTTTTTTCTTTTTTCTTTTTATGTATTGTATCCCTATTTCTATCTGTGTTTTGAGTAACTTTCACTGCATCAAAGCAGTTTCCCTGTGGGGATCAATAAAGTCCTTCTGAATCTGAATCTGAAATATTTCAGATATTATGTATCTCTCTAGTTTTACTAAAGATAAAGATGGAAAAGAATAAACCAGGTTTAATTAACACAAGGTTTACTAGCTATAGTACTAAGAAGATAATGAATAATTAGCGGAATGACTGTTAAATCCTCATGATGAACCCAATTATGAGCCCATTAATTGGTTCTGTCAACCTGCTTGCTGTCAACAGTCCAGCTCTGGCGATGCTAGAGAATTGTAAAATAGCTGTGACAGAACAGGAAGCCCTCATGGCCTGCTGTAATCACACCACAGAATTTCTTCAGCATCATTTCTTTGATTGCACAAGAGCAGTACGTTTTAAGAAAGCTTTACAGGAACATTTCTAAGCAGGTTTTGACTTATTCATCTCACCTCTCATTTGTGGCTGAATGGCCAGGAGGGTTCTGAGATGAGACAGTGATAAGCAAAATGTTTCTGTGGAAACAGGAAGAAGAAATGCTTACCAATTAGTTTGGTTTATTGAACACATCTGCCATATCTCTCTCACCTCACGGTTTCCTCTGCCAGATGACACTAATCTAATCTGTTAAATGTGAGCTTGATTTGACAGAAGCACCTTAGCTAAAGTTTGTGTGTCGCCGATTATCTGGCTTGTGGTTGTTGTGAAAAAACTAAACTATGTTTTTGTGAAAAAATGGGGACAAACTTTACTTTTTTTTGTATAGTTATTTGCAGTACATTTCTTATTTTACTCATAATGTAATTTTTAGTTAAATATGAAAGGCTTTCTGCACAGTGTTATACTGTAGGTCTGAACCTGTGGCATGCGAAATACAGTACGCTGCACAAACAAAGAGCGATTGTTGACTGAGCTGAAACATGCAGGTGTTTGGAGAGAGTGTATATGAGAGGGATTACATGGAGGTTAAGCTTCTTCATCGTTATAGCTACTGAAAGTTTCCATCCCAGGTGGCACACAAACAGCTTAGCGTGACACAGTTGTCAGCAGCGTAATATCAGAAATTGAATTGTAGAGCTGTGCACATTCACAAGTGGGTCAAAAATGATAGCAGCCATCCAAAGCTGATCCTATTTAGATGAGAACAGGGTGTCCTCGTTTTGACGGCTCGGCAAACTGGCTTAGTGTTTCTTCATTTGTCATATTATACAATGAACGTAAGGATGCTGATAGGAACACTATGCCTGAAATCTGTCACCATAAGGCAGTCAGAGAGAAAAGATCAGCGAAAATCAATTCAGCTCAATTCTAGTCAGAGCTGTTCAATTTGAGAGAGACGGAGACAGAGAGAAGATGAGGGCAGAGGGAGGGAGAGAAAGCATTGAGGCAATTTCTGAGATTCTTTTGATGCCTAATATATTCAAAGAACTCTTGTTGACATTCCTACAGTGCGTCCAGCAAGTGTAAAGTTCTCCACTTCACCATCTCAGTTTAGCATGTTAGCATGCTAACATTTGCTAATTAGCACTGAATACAAAGTACAGCTGAGGCTGATGGGGAACGTCATTAGTTTCTTTTTTTAATATTATTATTTTTTAGGTATTTGGGAATAAACCAAAGTAGTGGACCACTGATGGCTGACATGATGATGATACTGGATGAAAAGTTAAGGAATCACCAAAGTTATATCTGCTGGAAACCATGAATGTATAAAATGTCATGGCTTTCCGTCTAATAATTACAGTTACAAGATATAGTTTGGACCTGGAAATACATTACATTGCTATATTTCTTTGTGAAACAGTTCTTTTCCAGCCAACAGCCATTTGTCATAAATAATAAGTCCTCCCTTACAGTATTAAACAGCTGTTATATTTGCTCAGTTGCTTAAATTCTTTAAAAGCAAGAGCAAATTTGTGTCTTATCTTGTTTACATAATTCAATTTTTTTTTGAATGTTTATGTCCCTTGTGCTGTATAAACTAGGCTGCATGCTGACAATGGATTTGCTATATATTTAGACCCTTTTTCCTGCTTGATGTCCACTTGTGTAGCTCATTTCCAAGAAGAATTCACAATTCAAGACATTTTACCTCCTTAGTTTGACACAGAATGTGACTGGTGCTGCTCTTAAGAAATGCCAAAAAGTACCCAACACAGGGTCTAAAAACAGAAGGACTAGAGATAAAACTCGTCTTTCAACTGCAATTTCATTAAAGAGGAAGCCAGATTTAACAGATTGTGTCATTACACCAGGCCTCCGAATGACAACAAACCACGTACTTACGGAGCGAGGACAGAAACTGAGACACAGTGAGAAAAAGAAAGAGGGAGCAGGAGAGAGGGATAAAAAGAGGATTCGGACAGATCCTCAGGCCTCCTTAATCCCCCGTCGGCTTTTCTGGAGACCATAAACAGATTGACGTTGGATGCAGGCACAGGCTCATGCATGTAACAGAAACTAGTGACGGCTTTACAGACACTGTGGACCCAGCATAAAGTCTGATAAAGGTCATCTGATCAGGGCCTGGATAAAAGAAAACAGAGGTGACTGACTTTCCTGTTTTTCACACCAAACAGTGCAAGTACTAGCTGTGAGATGACACAGGGGATTTCAGGGCACGCTTCTAAGGCCTTAGTAAAAGCCCAAACCAATCACCAGAACAGATGTTGATGTTGTTTGTTTCTGCAAACCACGGATATGTTGAAACTTATCATTTCCTTACATTCAAAATTTATGCTTCAGGTTTTTGGTATTTGGATTTGATATGATGCATATGAAGTGTACACATTTAACGTATGCATAGTTTGCAGAAATGTACAGCGTCTACATTTTACTAGTGACTGGGCTGAAGAGCTCTTTGTAAGAGCTGGCAGATCCAAACCAGAGAATTTATTCTCTTTGCCTCCCTGTCAGGAATCAGGACAGAGGACAGGATCCATTTTGGTATCAAACCCCATTTGAGTTCTGCACTAATCTGAGTGTGTTTCAGTGTGTGTGTAGAGAGAATCACACACTCACACATAGTCACATAATTCATATCGCCAGACCAGCTTTGGCAAATCAGATGTAGGACTGAAAATCTCTGACCTATCAAAAGCCTGGGACGTTGGATACAGAGATACTAGTGTAATTCAGCGGTGACATTGGGGCATGAGGAGGGCAGTGATGTTATTTCATAGAAAACCGGATGAAGTGATCTCTCAATGTCCAACCGCGGATAGTCGTTGAGCTGTGGAAAGCCTGTAGACATGTCAGAGTGAGAGTCACAAGGCCATGTAAGCAGGCAGTCATTTCCTGATCGTTTTCCATCTGGTTAGCTGTCAATCACTGCGGATTTCTGGTGTATGTTGTACCGCCATAGGTGGTAAACAACATTCATCTGACATCCAAAGGTACTACAGAAGATGTCCAAATGATCATTTTGAGAGTCATATGATGGTGAGAGTTATAGAATCAAAGTTATGGGATCTTTCATCCCAAACTATGAAGAGCCTTTGTTTGTAATAGAACCTCCTCAGCGGACAAACTCTTTGCTTAAGGCGTTAAAGCCAGCCTGCTTCTTTTTAAATGTATTCAAAATGAATTTTTTGGGGAGTTTCTACTGTTGTATTGAAAGGTATTTCAAGGACTTTCTGAATCAGATTTCTATGAGTTTCAGCAGTGATTCCACAGTGAAACTCAAGGAGGTTCTGGGTGGGATCTCAGTAGGCTTTAACTGGATTTTAAGGAAGGCTGTAAAGTCTTCTAAAATCAAAGTCTTACGAAAACTTGGCTCTTCGGAGGTTCCGAGAGAAATTCAAGGTCTTCTGTAATACTACTAGAGTTGAGTAAAACTTGCTCTATGGGGATTTTTTGGTTTCTACAGTATTCAAAGGATTTAAAGGGTTTCTACACATATAAAGGAGGATTAAAAGAGATTTTTTTTTTACAGGCTTCAGATTCACAATGGGAAGAGAAGTTTCCATCCTTGTTCCATTACAGTGTATGTTTGTTTCTAGTCTTATTGTGGCTTTGTTTCCTCTGCAGAGAGATGGAGGAGGTGAGTGGTCAAGATCCAAACTGTGAAGATGAGCAAAGGAAGGACCAAAGGTTACCATTCCAGGTCTGTTCCATCATCCTACTGTGACGTGACTTGTTCAAATAATTATTGAAGGGCAGCAAAGTTGGTAATTTGATAGTTGCAGATGAAATACCGAGAGAGAGAGAGAGAGAGAGAGAGAGAGAGAGAGAGAGAGAGAGATTAGTAAATAGGAGTGTGGTCAAAACTGGTCCTTACATCAAAACTTTTTAGACAAATGCGGTTTTACAGATTGGAATAACACTGAGGAACTTGAGTGTAAACTTACTTTCAGTATGACTTCTGTGCTCAGTTCTCAGTCAGCTCTCTCCCCCACCCCCTTTCTCCAGATCTTCCCTGAACCTGTTGAGGTTGTCCTGGGCCCAGAGACCACCTTAAACAGCCTGGACCACGACCACGAGAAGGAGCGTCTACCCTCCATTGTTGTGGAACCCACGGAGGTGAGTGAGGTGGAGAGTGGAGAGCTACGCTGGCCACCAGAGAACATGGACATGGAGGAAGACGAGGAGGACCTGTTCTTGGAGCAGTGCATCCCCCCAGCCAACATCGCGGACTGGGGAGAAGAGGAGGAGGAGGATGAAGAGGAGACGTCAGTGATACTGAACCAGCAGCAAGGCTTGACACTTATTGGTGAGTGACTCTGCTTTATACTGTAGTGTAGTAGTGAGTGTAGAAGACCTCAGATTAGCCCCTGTTCACCAGCCTTTCTTTTAGGTTTCCTGCCACACTTAAAATACATTTTCAACAGAAAACCCAGCTCAGCGAGAACTACAGCAAATTATCTCACAGTCAGCCTTTTTATAACACCTTGCTTCTCATATTTTGTGGGAAACTGTGTGTGTGTAACTGTGAGTGTGTGTGTGTGTATGTGTGTGTGTGTGTGTGTGTGTGTGTGTGTGTGTGTGTGTGTGTGTGTGTGTGTGAGTGAGTGAGTGAACTGCTACCAAGATTGTTTGGCTCCCACAAACCCAATAAATACAGTAGATGATCACACAGAGTCAGCATTTCCATGGTACCTTGTTCCTGTTATATTGGGTGGAAAAATGTGTGTGTGTATGTGTGTCTGTGATTCTAACATATTATATTATCTTGCATTGTATTATATTATATTATAATTACTGTATATGTGGTTCAGTATTCACTGGGAAACACCCCAGCAATACCCTAACATCAACCTAAAACACCTTCATAGCCTAATAACTTAACAAACACTAAAGCAATGTCAACCAAAGTCCTGCTAGCATCATCAACAGGAGCAACAGCTTAAAAAATGTTAGCATATGCTAGTAATGTTTGCATAGTCATCAAGCACATCTAAATGAAAAGGAAAAGGTTGTTTAAAGCTAATGAATGAGCAAACATTCAAACCAAGAATTGTATCAGGCTGCGCTGTGATGCTGCATCTAACCAACACTTTGCAGAACTTCTAAATTTGCTCTTCTCTAAGCATTTCTGTAATGCCTCTATTTTGAAAACTCCACTTACACTGCATTTACAAAGAAGAAGAAAAGGCTCACATTTTCAATGCCGGGAGCTCAAAAAAACCTGGCAGCAGTGACTGTGGATCTCTGTGGGAGCTAATGTAGATAACTGCTAACTGCTGAGTGTTGCCATTCACAGCGAATGCCAAACGTTTGGTGAGCAATAAGACGGTGTGCTTTTCTTCTGCAGACCTGCAGTCGGACGCATTTAGAGACGACACCCCCACGCTCCCACCGAGCAGTGCACCGGCCCTCAACTGACTTAGCCTCAGAGACCTCTGACGACCCTGTGAAGAAACATCCTGACATTCAGTATGGCAACAACTATGGCACAACAACGCAATCTGGAGTTTGACAATGGCAGCTGAGGCAAAGTCTGAACCGTAAGCCCATGTTGAAAATATGCTGTATATGCTGATAAACAGGCCAGTTTGCACCCACTGTGACATCTATGACCACATTTATGTCAATGTGTACAAGAAGAGGTACAGACACGACTGCACACATGGGAACCTGAACAGGGACACAAATAGACCTTCTCAGACGCAAAAAAAAACAACCTGGTGACAAAGATTTGAGCAACACTGTATCTTTGCTGTTTTTTTTTTAACTTTTAGAAAAAAATGCTGATGTTGTGACTTTGTCTTTCATTTCCCTTATTTCCTAATTTTTAAGGGCTCAGTGATGTCAAAGGGCTAAAATAGAACATCCTGCCGTGGCAACAAATTTTCTCTAGTTTGTGCTTTGTTACTTCATCTCTGTCGCTGTTGCAGATAACAGCCCGTAGCTTTCTCACCATCTTTCTCATAGATCATCAGTTTGACCCCACAGTACCTGGTTATACCTTCAGTGTGAGCAGTATCAATCAACAGGCTGTGAAATGTGTCGGCTGTTCTCTGGATCGACTTGCTTTTTTAAAATGTTTGCTCGGTGCTGAATCTGCGGAGCATTGTAAGACTTCATCTTTTCTAAAGCGAAGTCACTGACCGCATTCAGTGACTGTGATTGATCCAGGTCAATGAGGCAGCCAGAACACAATCAGATGTCTCATCATGCGTAATGTGAGTGACTAACGCTGACTAACGCTGTGGGCTTTGAATCCGAATTTTCCACAAGGTTACAGAAATCATCTGGTCAGAGGCTTTCTTTTTTCCTTGTTGGACATGATTGGACATTTGATTTGTCTGTCATGCGTACTGACCAAAAAAAAAAAAAAAAAAAGAATAAAAGAGGGCAGCTCTAGTTGCTTTTCATGACAACAGTTGTAGCCGCCATTGAGAACTGTAGAACTGTAATAATCTAGTTTGTGTGTAGGTCGATTTGTGAATAACTTGTATATATGGAAAAGCTCTTGTGGAACTGTAAAATGATTATTATGAATTTGACAATAAAGTATTTTGTCCCACTCATACAAGAAGTGATTATTGGGTGCTGAAGGTTTATTTGAGATTTTTTTTTTTTACATTGAAGAAATGCTGCCCTAATAGATCCACTTCTTATATAATACTTGTCCTTGAATGTTTACTGCAAAACTTTTTTTTTCAGGCATTCATATAGCCCACAGTATAAAGACAGAAAAGAGTCCAGGTAAGTATTATCAAAAATGGGAAAGCAGCATTTGTCATGAAGGGGAGATAAAATAGAGAGTGAAACTTGGAGCTGAATTCAAAGTAAACAAGCTGAAACTTAAAAACAAATAATATAGATTTGAGGGAGGGTCTCTAGTCAATAAAGCACATTTAGTTCTCTTCATATTATTGTATATCTAAAGCAGCAGCAACATGTTTATGAGGGTTTACAGTGTGTCTTTTGTAATCATTATTTTACATTTACTATTCTTTTGAAACATGCATAGGTCTCTAATACTGGACTAAGGTGTAGTGTTACACCACTGCCTTCGTATTGGTAAATAAAGCTTCTATCGTGTAATCTTGAGGGCAAATTACATTATTTATTATATTAGCCCCGTTAAAATTCTGACAAACTGCTAAATATCATTCAGCAATACCCGATATTTGCGGTGAACATTCAGAATTTCAGATGAATCCAGGATCAGAGTGATAAGCCAGCGTAGGCCGGTGAACACGATCGCAGCATTTTAAGATTGTGTCATAAAAATGTTAGATGATGGTGTGCAATATGAGATATGACTTTAATTTCAGCAAAACCAACAGAATCACTTTGACTTTATCTGGTAAACAGATAAAGATTTTTTGTTTAAATTAAACTTTCTGTGCCAGGAAGACTACAAGTCTTTTTTTTTTTTTTTTTTAATAGAAATATTGTGCAAGTGTATGTGTGTGCGTGTGAGGGCTGGGCTGGGTGGGGGGGTATAAAACACAGTTAAAAGCAGAACAGCTCCATAACTTCCTGCTAGCAGTATGGCTACAACATCAGCTGAACCCGTAAGTTGAAATATCAGCAAAATCCTAAACTGAATTTTTAATGTGAATGTTTTTATTAAGTATATTTTACTTGGGATAAGATTAAGATAATCCATCTTTAATCAGATTAAAATGTTGGGACTAATTTAAAGGATTTATCTTTGTATCACACAATTACAACTGTGAAAGTTCAAATTTAAATCTTTTCATGAAACATGATAAAAAGGTTCTCATGTATTTGACATCTTTTCCACCTGCAGCTTCAAGCACTCTTGGGCTATGATGACTACACTATGTTTGACTTTAACATATCTGACTATAACACATCAGAGTACTACATACTGCCGGAGATTCCTGACACTTTGACGCCTGAGATCCAGCCCATCCAGATAGTGGCTCTGCTCTTCTACGGCCTTGTGGTCTTGCTAGGTGTCCCTGGAAATGCTCTGGTTTTGTGGGTGACGGGGTTCTGCATGCCCCGCTCCGTCACCTCAATCTGGTTCCTCAACCTCGCCCTGGCTGATCTCCTGTGCTGCCTCTCCATCCCTCTGCTCATGGTCCCTCTGGCGCACGATGACCACTGGCACTTCGGCCCGCTGGCCTGCACGCTGGTCAAAGGCCTGTTTTACCTGGTGATGTACTGCAGCGTCCTGCAGCTGGTCCTGATCAGCGTGGATCGCTGGTTGCTGGTCAGCAGACCCGTCTGGTGTCAGAACAACAGGCGGTACAGGCTGGCCGTCTGTTCTTGTGTTGCTGTCTGGTGCCTGGCCCTGCTCGGCAGCACCCCCCAGTTCATCTACACCACGGAGATCAAGGCAGGTGAAGAGAAGAGGGAGTGCCTGGCGGTGCACACTCTGCTCAGCGCCTGGCTCGTCACCTCCTACCGCTTCTTGGTGGGATTCTTGATCCCTTTCCTGGTGATCGTTGCCTGTCACTTGGGGGTGTACTCAAGAGCAAAGAGCGGACTCTCCTCCAGTCGGACCCGCTCCAAGCGCACGCTGAGGGTCATCGTCGCTGTGGTGCTGAGCTTCTTCCTGTGCTGGCTCCCACTCCACATCGTGGACTTCCTCATATTGGTGACCCCTCGAAATTCCCCCCACAGCCCCAAAATTTATCTGGCACATGTGTTAGCGCTCTGCCTGGCGTATTTCAACAGCTGCCTCAACCCACTGCTCTATGTGTGCCTGGGCCGGGGCTTCAAGAACAGCATGAACCGCTCCCTGCGCAACATCCTGCACTTCATCAGCGAGGATCCCGGGACCAGAGTGACCATCACTAATAACGACACCAGGAGCACAAGCTATGGAAAGGAGGCGACCAAGGTCTGAGGGTGACATACTGCGGTGTTCGTATTAAAGTGCCCTAGCTTCAGAAATTGTGACTGAGGTTCAGCAGGTGTCGGTTTAGTTTGCCAGGAGTGACCTCTGCTGCGCTGAAGTGGCACAACATAACCACAGGGGTTCACCATAAACCATGAGTGTCAGATCAGTCTTTTGACACACCCTGGTCACATAAACCAAGACCTAAGATAAAGTTCAGTATTTGACAGTGTAAAAAGCGGCAGCTGTTTTAACGCTGAAACATTGAGATTGCATTTAAAGATGTTATCAGGACTTGCAAATCAGGAACTATTAGCCAACTTGCAGTATTTCATGTATGCATTCGTGCCTAGTGCAACAGTGCCTGGCACTTCTGTTTTTTGCTCCCACACATGGATGATCTGTGTTTGTTATTAATAGAAGACGGTCATGTGTCTACATTACTGTGTGAGCTGCAGTTAAAGCTCGGTGTCCGAAATTAGACAATGAGATGCACTTGCTATTGTTTTATATTGTAAAAAATGAGTAATTAGTTCTTGTAACACACACATTTGATTACCTCATGTACCATAAACATTACCATAGAGATGACAGAAAGACAGTCCTTTTGTGTAGTATTAGGCATGGACCGCATGAGGGAGCTGTACTCCAAATCTCTGATGCTGAGGGGCTTGTCGATGGTGAGCTCTTCCTCTGAGAGAGCCATTGTTTCAGTGTGACGGGCCCTTAAGGCAATAGATAAGATTAGAGAAGCGATTTAAGTGAGTATGAGCTTTAGCGATGTTTGTGGTTTTGTCAAGTACTTCACACAACGCAGCATGTCTTCAGAAGTCCACAGAAGAAATGTGTATTCGTCATCATATGTCACTTGCCTAATGCATGCCTCATTTATGTTAATTTATGTTTTAGGCTGATCTTCTTGTATTGCAACGTTTAAGAATAAACAAAGCAATAAAAATGTCACATAGCAAAATTAAGAGCAAAATCGCCTTTATTTACAAACTACATTCATTCCAAAGAAGGCCACATGATGGTATTTACAAAAATGTACATGTTTACAAGAGAGTCTAAGTCTGTGCACATACTATATGTGCATGCATGCGTGTGCACTGGTCCCTTACTATGGCCTCTACTAAACCCATTCCTGACTCACAGACATGTGTTTATACACACTGGCCCCTAAAGCAGCTGGCAGAAGAAGAGAGGTAGTGGACAGTTCACTTCAGCGTGAATCCACAGTTTACAAAGTGGCAGAGAACAATTACTGACGCTCTCTGCTCAGAGACTAATAATCAACACATGAATGTAAATGTAGATTTGCATTGTATTGTACATGTTTGTTCACTCCCACACAACTGAGAGATTTTGCTACAGAATTGTGGCCATGCGCAGGACAAATCCTCCCTCTAAAGCTTCAAGTCTCGCCACGCGCTAAAATGAAAAGTAAAATTTAAATTTTAGTCCCACTTTATTTGATGGGTTTGTGATTTCTGAATAACATCCTCATGATTTATAAATCAATTCCAAGAAGTTGGAATATGGGAAAACAAAGACAGCGTTCAAATGGTACACTCCAGTTAAATGGTACACTCCAGTTAAATGGTACACTCCAGTTAAATGGTACACTCCAGTTAAATGGTTCACTCCATTCCTGTGATTTGGTCATGTGGCCCATGAAGCTTTTAGCCAGCTAACCATACAAAATGTGAAAGTTTGAGCATAAAGTTTACAATAATAACTGAATATTCAAAGAGTATGTCTGGGTTTAAATTGAGCTGTTATTCTCCTTTAATTAGTGTCAAATCAAATTGTTCATTCCTTGGAAATTAATGGGACATTTTGGACCTATCAAACAGAGAAAACTGACATTTCTTTGGAAAATCAGCTCCATAAAACACTTAAATCTCATTTCTAGAGCGTTGCTGTTCAGAGAGACTTGAATCTTTTGACAATATACATATTAGTCATGTAGACTTGGATTTGGCCAACTCTGCACTGTAAGAATTAATTAACCATAACTCTCTGATTAATTAAACTGCAAGGCCAACAGACATTAAGAAAAAATGGCAGCATGTCAACACAGTGCAAGTTTGCATCACATCCATTATTATCAATTACAGAAGGATAATGTCCATTAGTCTAGTGTCTGATGGTTGTCAGCTACAGGATAAATTCAACCAGATACTACAGACAAATGATCTCTAGCAGATGTTTAATCATTAGCATTAATGTAAATGTCTCTTGCTAAGAGCGTACTGTAATTAGAGGTAGGTGGAGAATAAAGACTGGATTGGTTAGTTAACATATGATTGGTGACCAAAACTTGGCTTTACAACACAGTAGTAATGATATGAATTTGACCATTTCCTCATACGGTAGTCATGACTTTGAGGGACCCTGAGCGGAATCTGAGGATCTTCTTTTTGAGAGCATGGGAGGCTTTGATCTTGACAAAGGCTTTTGGTTGAGAGGGGGCGTTGGCAGTGGCCTGTGGTGAAGGTGAGGAGGAGGAGGAGGTAGAAGCGAGGCGTGGTGGCAGCTGCTGGGGCCACACCAGCCCCCCACTCTCATCTGAGTCACTGGACAGTGAGCTGGAGGCTGGGGAATACACCTCGCTCATGCTGGACTCAGACTCTGCGGGGACGGCACCAGCATAGCCCTCCTCTCCCTGACAGAGAGGGGCCCTCTCCTCAAAGTCTGGGTGCCAGCGCTGGGTGTGCTGCTGCTGCTGCTGCTGGTGGTGGTGGTAGCAGTTCTGGGGTTGGGAATGGGGACAAAAGTGACCATGGCGAGCTTTCCGGGGAGGTCGTCTTTGTGCCTGCCCTGCTAGGGTCTCCCCCTCGTCCTGACTGAGCTCCAGGTTGGAGCACCAACGTCGTCTCCCGTTATGTGTGTTGTTGCCCAGGTGTGGCCCTGTGACTTGGCCTTGGTTCTGAGTGTGATCCCCTCTGCTTTGGTGCCTCTCCGTGGTGCTGTACCTGCGCTCAGGCAGCACTCGTTGGCCCAAGAGACTGTTTTCAGACTGGGATCGACTGGTTTTACTGCTTGATTTCTTGGCTCTCTGACGCTCGTTGTGGCTCTTCTTTGAGGTTCTGGACTTGGAGTTTGGGTGGTCAGGAGTGGTGAGAGCTCGGTTGGGCTTAGGCTGCTCTGGTTTGTAGTGTCTAGGGGAGCGCACTGGGGCATGGCAGCCTTGTCCAGGGATGTACTGAGCACTTACTAAATTGTGTTTGTGATCAATAGGAGGTTGTGGATGTAAGTAATGCTGGGGGGATGGAGGTTTGCAACAAAGGTCAAGAGCCCCAACACCACAGTGGGGGTCCAGGGAGGGCAGAGGTGATGGTAGCCTCTCAGTCAGGGAGTGTGGCCTGGGCTGGGGGTAGGGCAGAGCCAGATAGCAGTCCTCCTCCAAAGATGGGGCTTCTCCTCCACAGGCCTCCCCCTCCTGCAGGTCACAACCCCAGCCGTGGCTCTTAGGGTTTGCCGAAAGGTCAACGTGAGGCTGGAGATAGGGGTCAGGAAGGCGTTGCTCTGTGGTCAGAGAAGGAGTTCTCCTGTGTAAGGAGCTGTGTCCAGAGGCACAGCAATATGGGGGGTCGGGGCTCAGGGTGGTGCGAGGCAGACATGGCCGTGCTGCGAGGGTATGACGCTGGATGAGACTTAGGATGTAGCCCTCCACCCTCAAGGCCTGCTGGTAGTCCTCTTCAGTGATGGGATCCTCCACAGGCTGCTGCTGAAAGGCTTGGTTGTCTCTGCTGAGGTCCCACTGCCAGGAGTCCACTGCTGTGCCCTCCTCAGCGATGCCCTCCAGAGGTGGGTAAGGGGCGGAGAATGAGCGGGGTAGGGTGGTGCGTAGGACTGGCACATCCAGTTCTCCATTCGGCACGAGGGGGTCACCTAATAACAGAAAATAATACTGTTGTAGGTCAAGATGCAGGGGCATCATTGTAATACAAAATAATAATAAGACAAGCAATGTGCTGTCCCGATATACGAAAATAAAGGCAATGTGTTATTATCATAAAGCAGAGAGACTATGTTTAAATCATCATAAAGTTAATTGCAAGACAGTAGATACCAGAGAAGAGTCACAAATAAGCTATCTTTTTCCCCATTTTTAGAAAAAGGAATAGACGAGATGAATACATGCTCTGATTCAGTGTATGTTGCTATTTCTGAGTGTGAAATGTGCATGTACTTTTTCTTACCCACAGACTTTGGCCTGTCGTTGGTGGAAGCCCAGGAGGAAACGGACTCTGTGGGCTCAGTGGAACAAGATCTTCCTTTTGGCGACTGACCCTCACTCAATTCATAAAAGCCTAGGACATATGATTATGGAGAGAGAGAGAGAGAGAGAGAGAGAGAGAGAGAGAGAAAGCGAGAGGAGGTGACTATCTCATTTATCATTGCTCACTGAGCATTCCAGGTCTCTATAAATATGCTGCTGGATGCAGGAAGTGTCTCACTGCATTTCACAAACAGGCCACAAAACAAAAGCGCAAGCAACTGGAGCATGAATGAACAATAAGAGCAGGAATAAATTACAAACTAACTGCGTTTTAAAATGCAAAGAGAAAACATCTCATTGCACAGAGAAAATATTTCATGGCACAAAACTGCTCACCGGTTTTATTGTAGTGAATGTAGTGAATTGCAAAATGCTCATTTCAAAAACTCTGAACTTCATGCATCTCCGAGCTGAGGCCAGAGAAAAGGTTTAAAACTGTGGAAGTACCAGAACTCGGCCGACTGTCGCCCGCGTCTCCTTCGGCTCCGTCATAGCAGCCATCGTCAGTGTCGATCCTCAGCTCTCCCACCTGCTGTTCCAGTGCTTGCATCAGGCCCCATGGGGAACTCTGAAGGGCACTCTGAAACACACACACACACACACACACACACACACACACACACACACACACACACACACACACACATTACATCAACTTAAACCCATTTCCTGGAGTCTTGTCCTAACACTAACCCAAATCCTCACCTTAACATATAATGTCTTACATTATGGGCTCCAACGTTTTGGTCCCCATGAATGTCAGACCCCCACACTGTGAGTGGTATCCTGGTTTGGAGACCCCACAAACATAGACAAACAAGACCACACATGTACACACATTCAGTCTGTTTTTTCTTTTGTGTCTGCATTTGATTGCCTGTTGAGAAGTATTTTTTAAGTAGACCATAAGAGGCAACAATCAGTGATTTCAACAACAAAGCAGAAAGTTCAAACGGTGCTCGCAAATCAAATTACTGGTTGGCAGAAACACTAATGACAGAAGCACAGCTGTGAGCTCTTCACTGCTTGTTTCTCCAGCTGCACAACAGCTCTCGTTTGGTTTGGCACTCGCGGTCACCTGGTGAGATAAACTCGGAAGTTTGTGCGCAAGCGTTTTAAAGTACGGCTAGATGGGTCATATTTGAGTGTGTGTTGTCATGCAAATTCTCCATAATGGAGATGAAATTCACAAAGAGACCTTTTAAGGGTTTATTGCAATATTTAGTCGATCATTTGCAAATGTGCCTCTTTGCTTGTCAGGCTGAGAGAGTTTCAGCAGTCATATTTGTGCATACAGTCTCACAGATCCCATATCACATATCCTCACCCTCAGAGACTAACAACTGCTCTTAGTCCGTTCACAGCTCCCATCCATCTTTCTTAAGGAGTTTCTTTCTCAGCCTCTATGTACTGAGAAGTTAAGGTCGAATCTCACTTCTGGTACGTTTAACACCTGCTGGGAACTGGTAGAGACAGACAGCGCTCATAATGACAGACTAAGTTGCATTACGTTGTGTTAGGTCAGCTACTGAGTTCATTCTAAACACTGGTATGAGTATCAGTCACTTTATCTCCAAAGACAGATTTTTCATTCTGATGAAAGAGCGATTTACAGGAAGTAGTTTTTTTTCTTAACCTCTGTCTCAGCTAACAGGATAAAAGATAAAGATAAAAATAAGTTAAAAAACCCTAAAATGTCTAAGAGATAAAGCCACAACTCAGATGATGTGATTCTGTTTCTGTAGTTACTGAAACACAAACATGGCCATCACAGGTCACCACTGTGCGTGACTGCAGTGCATCCATGTACAGCATCCATATCTGTCACTGGGCTCTCCTGCGTAAGCAAACTTACAGGGGAAAGTCAGAACATGAATAATTCAAGGCTCTGTGAAGGGTGAGGGGATGTTCGATCACATGGAAGGGGGTGTGGGGGGGTATGTACACAGACACATGCAGACATGTGCTACCCAGATATACAAACAAATGTGCTTGTTCATAGATATAGAGAAAAAAATGTAAGAACAGATCATCACAACACACACTCATCCTTGTACTCCCATCTTGAACACGAGGACCCCCCCACACACACACACACACACACACTTGTAAGAAATGAAATTGGACATGCCAGCTCAGCCAGCCAGGCAATTTGCACCGGTCTCATGTGGAAATCATCTGACACATGTTCTGACATCTGCAGACACTCGCACGCATGCTTGTCCGCACAGCTTAACACACACGCTCGCCTGCAAACACACTCACGTGCACACACCAACGCACTTCATTTTGTTGGAGGTGATGCTGTTGACACTCAAGGCTCATTAAGAGACTTCATTACCAGAAGATTGAGCATGTCCTCGAGGCAAGGTGACACTTTTTACATTACAAACCTGCTATGATGGACCACCTGTCAGACAACTGCTATAGTCGTCTGCACTTCCTGAGCGCTGTTTGTGCATTTTGTGTGTTTGTGCCAATAAAACACTGCCAATAGAAATGCAGACAAGCCTTGTGGTGTGCAAATCATGCAAAACAGCTCATTCTAGCAAAGTCTGCCTCATGGTCAGTCCACCACTTTGGTCCAGACTAAAATATCTGTATCTATATTCATGGTGCCTGCTACATATAGTCTACTGACTTTGCTGATTGCCTGACAACCCCTGTGGTTGATATTTCTGTTTTTTAGTGGCAATTATTGGATGGATTGTCATATTTGGATGTTATCATGATCATTGTGCACTTTAGCATTTAGGTCAAAACACTGCAGCGTCCAAGTCCTTCCTCACACAGCTGTTCCTTCCTCCTCATTGTCAATTTTCCCGGATCAAGACACATTTATATCATGCTTCCTTCACACCTCAAGCTTGAACAAAAAAGTCTCTGTTTGCGCATATTTTGCCTCTTCAAAACTGTAATTTGTCAAGGTGAAAATTCCTGGAAAAAAAGAAACTAGGTCTGCACTGCTGCTGAGATTGATCTTTTGGTCAGTGCACCAATCAGTGCTTGAGCTCTGACAGCTTTGTCTTGCAGACTAAATGCGGTCATAATGCAAATGCTGTTGAGGGCAACTGACCCAAGCTAACCTATGCTTCCCACACAACCTCTTCACCACAAACACTTTTCTTTTGTCTCAACAAGAGCAGTTATTGTCTTAGTATAAACAAAGCATTAGCATCACTACATCACTATGGTTTTGTGTGGTAGACATGAAGAATCAGGAGCTTTGTTTTAGTAACTGGCGTGGGTTTAAGAAAAAGCTGGGAGGAGGGGAGACCATTGGAAATCAAAGAATCAATAATGCAGATACAATTGATTGCTTGCTGCCATGCCTACAAATGCACACACACACATACACACACTGTGGAAGCCATGGTGGCGCTAAGCAAATTACAATGCCGCAGGAAACAGACAAACCTTTGTGGACTAACAAACCGCCCAAATACTATACAATATGTTCAGAGTGTAGTGGGGAGCATTTTGCTGGCTGGTCTTTGATTGCATTCTATTATTAATGGTCTCACACTGGTTCCCTGACACTCTGCACACTGTATCATTACTGTTTTACTGCATCCTCTGCCCCAGGCTGGTGGGGGATGGGGGAGACAGAGGACATGGTGCAGCCAGCCTCACCTCAGCCATTAAGCTGTAACACGCTGGGTGTACAACACATCAAGACCACCTGCTCTTTGAATGAAAACAACTGATCAGCAGGTGAATCCAGGACAACGCTGTAACTGATTACCGGCTGATTCACGTGTTACGTCTTCTTTGCCTACTGAGGAGCAAAGATGAACAGTGCGAAACAGCTTGATGAAAAAAATTTGAGCCAAGGAACACATAAGCTTTTGATTGTGTGAGAGAGGGGTGGTATAAAGACATCACAATTCCACCATGCAAGAAAAGGGAATGATATGGACCTTGGCTGTTGAAAAGAGGATTTTTATCTGAGTAGAATAGACCTCTAACCAGCCACCGGTTGAAGGGTTTTGAAATGATAACGCCAGGGTAGAAAAATCTATGGAACAGGGCACACAAGGCATGCAGCCGCACTGCTGGACCTTGTATAATTAAAGCAATGTTATGACTGGCTCCACACAGGGACGGCTGTGGGAGGCCGGAAACACACACACACATGCATGCATTTGATTAATATACTCAGACACCTCAATGCTCTATTTTAATAAGGTAAATTAATTTTTAATGATAAATTCTCATTTGAGGTTGAATTTGTGCGCACACACACACACACACACACACACACACAGGTGCACAGTGTTTACATAACCGTAGTGAATGGCATTCATTAGCGTGCTCTGACTCAGTCATACGTGCACTCAGGCTTGCAGGCAGGGCAGCAGGGAGGGTTGACTGTGAATGTCTCTTAAGAGAGACGTGAGTCAGGCTGTGCTCATGTGATTGACATTTGAAGACATTGTGTTTGCAAATGTGTACTGGATAATCTTGTTTGTCTGTGTGCGCGTGTATTAGCATGTCGTAGCATATTTTCAGAAGCTTATTTACCTGATTGCCTGTATAAATAAGCCAAATCACACACAGTCTGGTGGGTTTTTTTTTTTTATCTTTGTGTGCCAGAACAAAGGGGAGGAAACCACCCAGTGATCCACTCGAGTGGCCGGTCACTGCTGAGCAGACTGACTGCCCTATAGTCTCACTAATGATGTGCTGCCGTCTTAACATGAGGACACACTCAACCTGATCGATGACAAGCCAGCGGTTCAGTGAAGGCACAAAACAAAAGCAGAACCTCCTGCAGACACACAGTCCTGAATGAGGAAGGTGTCCGTTGCTCTCATGCAAAGGCCTTTTGCATGCACCCACAGGCACAGGTGACAATTAAACACTTGATTTGAATCCATGAGGTCAATATTTTCCAGAGGAGATTAAGTGTCACTCTTCTCTTCTAGAAATCAAACTCTTCCAGATGTAATGTCACACACTCATACACAGTTCATAGTATATTACCCTCTGCTCTCTCCAAACACACGCATTTGGTAGCTGAGGGAGGTCAGAGCTGGATGCTTTCCCAGCTGCTGTCTGGCGTCCCACAGCTGTCAACACCTCCAAAAGCACACACTGTATGCAGGAGAGAAGGCCCCTCAGCCTGTCTGATCCGGGGCCTCATTCATGTCCACCGGCAGTCTCTCCCATGGGTCAGTTGTTTCTGTGTCACACGGTGAACCATACATTTTAGAGGGTTTAACCTACATGGAAGATGAGATTGGGGACTTGGCTCGGACGCAGATGGCGACCAGATATCATGAAGACTCAATTCTGAGACTTCAATTAGACTCCTGTCGGGCAAAAAAAAAAAATTCCCTGAGGAACTTCCCGTGTAATTACTCACACGCTTGGATAAGCAAAACAGTTAATAAACATCGATCCGCAGACGCGTTGCGTGGAAAATGAAAAGCGGAAATATGCGCGCCTGCGGGGAAACGCGTGTCACTCCGACTCCGGCCTTGAAAAAGCCTGTTTCCCGTCAGTGTGCACGAGGAGCCAGCCTGAAAAGCGCTGACAGCTCCGGTAGCACCAGGGGATATGAATTCACTCGACTTGTGTGTGTGTGTGTGTGTGTGTGTGTGTGCGCGCGCGCGCGCGCATTGGAACCGCTTGACCCTCGCGCACTCCTGTTCTGTGAAATTGTTTTTTCTAATTAAATGAATCGCTGTTTTTTTTTTTTTTTTGTTTTTTTTTTATCAGAGTACTAAAACACAAACTCAGATTAAATCCGCCAAAAATAGCACAGTGCCCATATCATGCCACCCCAAACTGACGCCGGCGTACAATACCACCTATGCGCCTTATCCTCTCACTGGGGCCTCGGTCGGCATCATTAGTATTCTGCCCCATATGCGCCTATTGTTAGGCCCCCGACGGAGGAGAAGGAGGGAGGAGAGAAGGAGGTGTGAAAAGGAGGCGGCTGATTTAATTCCCTTTTCACCCTCTTTTAATAATGGCTTCCTATTGTCGCAATGTTGAGACAGCTTGCGCGAGAGAGGCGGCCAAACCAAACCGCCAGTCCCCAAAAAATGAAACTTGTCATCAGCGGCAGCGTTACGACAAATTCAACATAGACCATATAAACCGGTATTTGCAGGGAGGAGCATGCTCAGCGGTGCGTAAAACTTTGTGCGGGAGATGCTGCTGCAGGGATGCGCGCACACACACTTTGATTTGTCTTGATTAACCCAGTTTCTAATTCTCATGTTGCCACTGCGTCAAATATGTTTATCGCAACTTCGCTGGAGCTCGACAGAAAGAAAACCTCATCCAACATGCTGAGGGTAATTAGGACATGGACATGTTAGCTGCAACCGCAACTCACAAGCCGAAGGAATAATTCATTCCTTTATGATCTGCAGAGAGCACAAATAAGAGCTTGTTAAGTAGTAAAAGCTACAAAAGTCCATGATGAGGGAACAATGGCCCATTAAACACTTGGTCTGTGCCACAAACGGCGGGTGCTCCACCCCCTGATTTCGTTACCCACAGGCATAAATCTCAGCCCAAAGCACAGAAACGCATTACATCCCCTCAAGCAGCGAGCCTATTAATCAAGTTGAGTAACTTTTTTTGCAGATAGAGGTCACATCCACACAAAAGGCGCAGCCCAGTCCAAGAGTCCATCCAACGGTCAAGCGGATTACAATGAGGACACGCTGTAAAGGCTCTCAGATATTCAAAACTGTGTAGGACTGTGGCACATGGGACAAAAACGGGGTTTCAACCCAGGGTGCGGTGTGAGTCAACATGGAGGAGCTGCTGGAATCCAAACATGCAGTAAAAGACGCTCGAACTTCTTACCAGCTGACGCCTCAGTGTCAAGTTTTCCTGCCCCCAGCTGCTGAAACACGACAGCTCTCCTCTGGAGCTGTCCTGGGGCAGGGGGTCTCCCAGGGCCAGCGCCCCCAGCACCAGGCACTCCTGCCTCTGCTTGCGGAGCTCCAGCTCGCACAGCCCGGCCAGACTCGCCTCCAGGCGCTCCTTGGTCCGACTGCGTTCCACAGTCACCGGGAAGGAGAACGCACGGTGCATGCCCCCGCAAATCCCAGCCTTGGGTGCACAATGAAAGTAATTATTTCCCCTTCTCTGTATTTCTTTTCTCTCCAATTGGTCCAGATTTACGAGGGCATTCGCGGGCTATAAAAGGCCATGCTGCATCCCACTCCTTGTGATAGTGCGGTTGCCTTGGAGCAGCATGGTTTCCCAGACCATCTACGCTCTTTACATTTTCTATTTCGCAGCTGTCAAACGCAGGCACGGAGCCCCGCCCTCTGCGTCCAGCCACGGCCAGAGAGTGGGAGTCATCCTCCCCTGTGCACATCGAATCTCGAGCCTTCATTGGACGTGAGAGGCTGGTGGGGTGCTGCGCGTAACGTTGTCCCATCCCCCTTGATTCATTACAGTGACGCCTCGACCTCACCCATTTTCCCATCATGGTCTAGGACTAATGGACTACTTCAAGGGACGGTTATTTCTGGGCGTATAGTAAAACATTGGGGTTTTATTATCCTCAGGCGATTTAAAACCATCGTGCAGCAACGAAGCAGAAAATACATCTATAGCAAGACTGAAAGACTGGTGAAAGAAGCTGTGAAAAAAGATGTTAGAATAATATATACAGTGACATCAGGGGAGGCTGCTTGGTACACATGCTGCATTGCAAGAAAATATAGAAAATAGTTTAACGCAATTGTGGCATCACACCACCACAATAAGTAAGACAGAATGACAAGAACATGGAAATAGTTTCATATTTTTTCCTCATTATGTCCAACTTGTGTCGATAGAAGTTTTAATGCGTCTCCGTCTCAGTGCCAGCTGCTCCTCTGCTGCGTCTGCAGGAGGCTGAGGAATTTTGAATAGGCTCATGTTTGGAGAAATCAGAAACAGATAAAACGTCTTTGATTTGACTTCTGAGTGTCTGAATCAGTGACACATCACACTTCAGATGCCATTTTGTGTCTTCAGCAGCTCTTCATTCAGAATCTGAAATATTCTCTCCAAAACAAAAAAGCAAAGCTGAAGAAGCTGCATCTTCTGCCAGTCACCTGTTAGCACTCTAAATGTATACCTGTAATATATGTGTAAAATGTGTAAAATGATATCTAGAATTTAGTATAAGACATAGTTTAAGTTAGATATATTCTAAATTAACACTTGCACAAGAATGAGAACATGCAACACTAACCCAGATCGAATTATTTTTTATTCTTTACAGGGTGTGTCTAGATGTCTTAACTTTGTTGCTCCATACCTTTTATGTGCACATCTCAGTCTCATCCTCTTTCTCTTCAGTGACATGGACTGGCATCATAGCTTTCATCTGCATCCACTCACTGAGTTTATATAACACAAACAGTGCTAACTAATATGACATTTATGCAACAGTGAGACAATATGAGCCACAGGAAACCTATGGACAGTTTGCTTTGAGCATTCAGCAGGTTGTGAGGAACTCGTGCCGTACGTACAGCTCCCAAAATAACAATGCTTTCAATAGCTGGCATCAATATTTGAAAGTCTTTTGATTTGATTTTGCTTTTTCAAAGTGCAGTAACGGATGAATATTTCATCTTGGTGCCTCATGCAATCTTCCTCTGTACTACTCCACTGTGAAGTCTCCTGAGGTCAAACATACTGGCTCTTTAAGGATAACGTGTTATTTCTTGCCCTAAAACATGATATATCTGTAGAGACTCAAGTCATAACCTCATGGAAATGAGCGTGATCTGTCAAAATACAGTGTCAATGAAGTATCACCTCCAAAAATAGCAACACCATTTGTATATTACATATATTTTTATTCATACTTCCAATCTCTACTTCACATGAACCAGAAAGCCACTTTCATCTTCAGTCTATGAGGCAAAGTCATCGGCAAGTCAAAACCTACGCGCAGCGCAGGTTGGAGTCTTTTGTCAGCGTGTGTGCACACACACTGCAGATATACACAACATATACTTACAGTATATTTATCTCATGTATAAATTTCACTAAAAGTCTCTCTAGAGATCAAAACATTGTCTAAAAAAAAAAACAAAACAAAAACAAACATACAGTAGAATTCTTTTTGAACAGAACTACACCAGTACATATTTTATCAAGACACACTCGAAGAAGAGCATTTGCTATGAATCTGATCAGTGGTTGTTTTCAGGAGGTTGTGTGTGATTCCCACCGTGTGTTAACCAAGGCTGTTAGTTAGTACTGGGTTGCGTGGGTTGTGTGGGTGGCACTGATGCCTCGCCGGCTCTGTGACAGCAAGGCAAATGCCAGTTAATACAGTCAATGAAGCGCAAATCTCATTAGTTGTCAGGGACGAAAGGGTGGCATCCAGAACTCTCGGGTCACCTTGGTTCCACATTTGTGCAGCGATAGCAATCATACAATCAATTTGTGTAACACAGACGTGAGTGCACACTGTAAGAAAGAGACAACAACGCAAAAAACAACACATGGCTGTTCCCTGGGAGAGATCGTAGCTTAGATTTGCTTCAGTCAAAGTTGTTGGTGCCAGTGAGAAACATGGCGTTTTGAAGGGAACGGTGAAGGTTGAAAAAAATACTTCATTTGCATGATTGTAGAGATTTTAAGAAATTAAATTCAAGTCTGCTGTGACAGTTTCATGGAGGCCAGAGGGAATATTTAATTTGGACTGAAGAAAATCAATCTGCAACTGTTAAGTGATAATCATTTAATCGATTCTGTCATTTTTCAAGCAAAAATGTCATTTGCTGGTTTCAGATTAATGTAAGCATTTGCTGCTTTTCTTTGTCATTTATCATAGGACATGAAATGTGTTTGGGTTTTGGACTGCTGGGTGGACAAAAGAAGCAATTTGAAGACATCATTCTGGGAAATCATGAGCATTTTCCACATTTTTTTGGACATTTTATAGCAAACCGTGAAAATAATCCACATATTAATCGATCATGGAAATATCTGTTAGTCGCAGGAGCAAATTTCAGTGTCCCGATGTTTAAAATCAGATGATGGTGGGGAGCAAAACCAACGTCATCAAGCATTTATCATGTCTCCTTCAAAACAATATCAGGAGGTTTGTAATTTAAAAAAACAAACAAAAAAAGAACTCAAGCATCAGAAAAAAAAACACATTTCATCATACACTCTGGAAAAACAAGCTCTTTAAAGCATTTCAATCACATTTTCATATATGACATTTCTGTACCATCATATACACAAAGCATATCTTCACTATGTTCTTCCAGTGTCGTCACGATTGTGAAAGTGATTTCTATAAAACAGAAAACCTTTCCAACCGCTCACATTCAGATCTTAAGGTTCCTCTGTGTTATCGTCACTCGGTGCCTCCTTCAAATGTTAATACACACACACACACACACACACACACACACACACACACACACACACACACACACACACACAGCAGAGGTCCAATCCTGAAGCTTCGCTGCTGTTCTCAGTAAGTCAGTCGATAACACACCCTGCAGGCACACAGTAAAGACACCTGTTCCCTCCTGAAATCACTCATTCTCGCCTCGCCCTTAGACAGGAAAGTGTCAGTCATAGATCGGGCTTTGGGATGAGAAATTCAAAGAGATTCACATGTAATCATGTTAAATAGTACAACGCACAAATATTCTATTTGGAAGTAACACTATTTTTGATCAGTAACAAAAGAAGAAATTCAGCTATTTCCATGAGAATGGAAGTTGTAAATGACCAGTGATTGTCAAATGAACTAAAATACAGCACAAAAACAATTTCCTCAGCCCTGCATTCACCTCCAAACTAAACCACTGCGATTTCTTTCCGTCGTTCTTTACCTGAAAAGGCCTTAAAGTGCTTCATTTTCTCTCTCTTTTTTTTTTAACACAAGGAAGTTTTTTCATACTTTTGGAAGTGCTTTCATTGCTGAAGTCTGTCAGATGTCAGGGGCCTCTGTTGACAAGCTCTCCAGAGATGCTCTTTACCGCATCAAATCCAGTATATATATAATACATGACATACATGATAAATACTTCATTTAAAACAACATGATAATTCGCGAAGGTACATTTCTACTTCTTTCTTTTGGTTCAGTTTAGTTGTGTAGAGTTAATACTCATGCTTTCATTGCATCCAAGACAGACACTTGAAATGGGGGAAGGAAGAGCAGAATATGGGTTGAAGTAGGTGTATTTAAAGGAATAGTTGGACATTTTTGGGAACTACGCTCATTTGCTTTCTTTCCGAGGGTCAGATGAGAAGATTGAGCCCACCCTCACACCTGCACAGACAGTTAGCTTAGCATAGAAGAAGCTAAGCCAAACGGCTGCTGGCTCTAGATTCAAATTTACCGCACAGACATGAGATTGGTATCAGTCCTCTCATCGAACTAAAATAAGCGTATTTCTCAAAATGTCAAAGTGTTCCTTTCAGCAAAGACTAGTCAGACCATGAATGTGGTGACATGGACAAAGAGAGGGCAGATGAAGGGTTCATCTCCAAAATGTTATATATCCACTTCAAAGAGAAAAATCATCAAGTTCAACATTCAATTTTAAAAATTTAGATCATCTGTCTTCTTCCTTTTGTCAAGCACAGATTTCAGCTACTCAGCATGTGGCATTAGTTGATAGTTTAAGCAATCAATCGTTTTGTAAAAGTAGGCATAACTTTGTCTTCAAATGTTGGATATGTCATTTTGGAACAAAACTCTTCAGTTGTAAACTGTACCCTGGTGGGGCTAATGCAAGGCGGCATCCAAACGCATTAGCATTAAAAAAGGCAGTCTGGCTGCAGGAGCCAGAAAAGAAAAATTAAGAAACATACAAGTGTGGAATGGTAAAAATGTCACACTTTACAGCACACACACACACGCACTCACACACCCACGCACACACACACACACACGCGCGCGCGAATATAATCGCGTGAATGCAGAATCATTCTTGCACACTGGACATGTCACAGACATATCTGGCATGCATTTTTTTTTTAGAAGAAAACACTTTTTGTTAGAAATTCTTTAACTGGTCTAGAGCTCTGATAATTTCTTTATGTACATAAATTAACAATAAATATAGGTAATGTTTATATATTTTGAAATATATATATATTAAATAATGAAATATTCTTATATATTTCAAATATATTCATAGAATTCTTTCTAATTTGAAACTTTTTTTTTTAGAGATATAGTCACAGTTTAGTAATAAAACATGTAAGAACACAGGTCTCCCTATTCGTCTGGCTGCAGCGTCCCTTTGTTGTGACCAACGACCGGCCTTGTTGACCGAGCTAATACATTCTACTGCACCGGGAGGATGAGGAATAATGCAGAGGAGGGGAGCGAACACTGTGTCAGGGGCAACCCATGAGGTGAACTGTGATAGGGTTAAAAGTACTGGCTTAGGTCCCATCATTTTACGTCATAAATATTTCAACACAGTGGTGTGACAGGGAACCAGCCCTGACAGGGACCACACAGGCCAGCAAGGCAACAGGGACTGATCTGTGAAGCTGAGCTCCCAGCTCCGACACTTCTTTTCCTTTTTGGTTGGATACTGTACTCTGATCACATGGGGGTTTACCAAAGGGACGCTGCAGCGAGGACCTCTTGGGAAAAGTTGGTTTGGAACAGTCTAAAGAGCGTAGAAAGCCATTAAGACTCGAAAGGACCCCCCCTTTCTTTGACTGGATCGCTCCTGTTCTTCTTTTTTTTTGACACACACATAGACTGGAACTGGACCACATTAACACTGACTGAGGGGAGCTAGGTTGTCTAAACGCATGCAGTAGTTTTCCTTCGTTCTCTCTGCCACGGTCTGGTCGACGTGGCTTACAGTAGGATGCGCTTGGAAATAAGAGAGTAGAAGGAAACGGTTATCCCACAGCGGTAGAGAAGGACCAAGTCTTGCCCCTTCCGCCAACTGCTCAGTGATGTTGGGGACACCTCAGTTCCTGTGTGTGGTTGGGGCGTTTTCTGTCCATAACTTCCTCCTCCTGGGGGTTTAACCTCTGTGCACTGGAGATGACTGTTCCTCTCTTTGTGTCTCTTGGACCAGCTCACTGTTGGTCCCGCCTCCCCCTCTGTCCTCTCTCTCTGTGTCTCGCTGCTGCCTGCATACTGGTTCACAAACAAAACAGGTCCTATATTGCACAGCATGCCCTCATGGCCTTGTGGTGGTGTGTCAGTGATAGCGACTTCTCTTCTCTTCAGCCTCTGAGCTGTAGTCCCTTATACCAATGCCTCGCTGGAGGTTCAATAAAGAGTCTTTCATCTGAAGAAGAGAATCAAAAGGAGAAAACAGCATGTTAGCTTGTTTACTAAAGACTGTAAAATGACACTGGCCTACATTAATACATGAAACATGCAGTCCCTCACTCCCTTTAAGATCATTAAATAATTTTTCCTGGGCACCACTGGGCAACTATTGGTTATTCAATAGCTTCTCCTTCTTTACAGCTTGCACTCACTGGCATTGGCTACCTTTGAAAAAGCAACATCAGGTCAGCCTGTCGTAGGTCACCAGTGATATTTTCTTATATTATCAGCTGTTGATGAGCTTCTTTCTCAAGTCACTATTTGTGCAGAAATTCCCAAATAACATTGTGAGAAATTCACTGTACAACATGCAAAATGACCAGTTCCTTCTCTGCAGAGACAATGCTCCATTAAGTTAATATAGAAATACTACGAAAGATATAAGAAATTCAGCCCTGGACATATCCGCTGAGACCGGCCTGAAACACCCTCTCATGTGCACTCAGAATGACAGAAAGAGACGGACTGGGCTGGAGACGGAGAAGAATATTATAGATTTTTTGACAGTCCACTGGCCCACCGAGCTGGCGGCCGACTGGGATTTGATTCGATATACCAGATTCCCATTAACCCACTGCACAAGACAAGGTGTGACTCTTTTCTTCGATCTCCACTGCTACTATGTGTCAGAGGGTTTGTGTGTGCTTCCACTTCCACAAGGCTCCTGTCCATCACTCGTACGCCCAACATAATGCATTGCTTAACTCAGTTACATCAAGTTACACATGCAGTGTCTTCCCATAACCCACCACAAAAGCGGACTTGTACCTGGTCTAACAGCACTACTGACGACTTGATAATCTCCCTCCACTTCTGCAGCTCGGCTTCATGGTAACGCTGCTGCGCCTCCAGGAGCTGGGCCCACTCCATCTGCGTCTGAGGCAGTTTACTGGGACGCACACAAACACACACACACACACACATTAGCAACATCAGGGTTCAGCCGCTGAAGCATGACTTCTATTTTGAGGGACTGCCAACAGTTTGGTAAATTGTGTTTCAGCAAGCCAGGAGCTATTCAGGGGTAATTTCAGGAGCTCAGTGTTTTCCTGTCACACACGTCATCTGACATATGGATGTAGTTAAATGTGTGTGTTTAAAAGCGTCTGTGAGCATGTGCATGTCTGTAGTGGTATATTTGTGAGTGATTGTGTGGGCAAACAGCCAATAACCACAGCTCCATTTATTCTCATCTCTAAAATCGTCTGTACTGTGAAATGCCCAGAATCTCAATTAACCACGTTGACTCTCAAATAAATGAGTTTTGTGTAAATGGGTGCTGAAAGACGTGTGTGTACACTTGTTTATGTGTGTGTGTGTGTGTGTGTGTGTGTGTGTGTGTGTGTGTACCTTTCATGGAGCCGCAGCCCTTGCCAGGTTGTTAAGGACTGTGCAGAGTACTCCAGCATCCACAGCTTGTAGAAAAGCATCATGTTGAGGAACACCAGCAGGACCAGGCTGAAGGAGAGTCAACAAATGAGTCTTTGCATTTTAGTCATTCATAATTCCCTCAATCTGTATTTAGCAACGACACTATGTTGGGAACTCTTTCTTCTATATATGCATCTGGCTATGGTGGCTCATCAGATTATGTACCTTAGACAGATCCTACGGATGGCAATGAAAGGAGAGGAGAGAGAGATTACACTCAAGACACCAACAATGAGATATTTATAAGAAAGCAAAGCAAACGTTTTTATTCCAAATCAGACAAAAAGTCCACAGAGTCTACTGGAAAAACTGATGAAATCATGAAACAAGTGACTCAGACAAAACTCTGTTGTAAGTGAGATGAACATGTGTGTCATGTCTGCACATGTCAAATTTGTATTTGCACCCTCATAGCCAGACTTACAACCATCATCTAAACAAGTGATTGTGCACTCGTGTGCGTGTATGTGTGTGTGTGTGTGTTGCGATCAGCTGCGTACACAAAGCTGATGATGAGCAGCAGTTTGGAGACGCTGTAGAAGGCGAGGCCGCCGGGCAGGTGATGGTGTTCTGGACTCTGGTGTCTGGTTTGCGTGGAGCCTGCCACTTGTTTGATCCTCTGAATCACTTCCTCGTCCGTTGGTGTGGTGACGGGGCTGAGGGCCTCGTCCAGATGCTGGCTGCGCATGTGGGGGAGGGGTCTCTTCTTCCGCCTCACCGTTGAGTTTTTCACCACCTTGGCCTTCGGAGACAGCTGGTGGGACTCGGTCAGAATCTCCTCCAGCTTGGACAGCGCCATCTCTGAGAGGGAGGAAGAAGACGACTGTCATGCATTCATGTCTGATGTCTTCAAGATTCAATTAAAGATAGCTGGCCTCGCTGAAAATGTTCACAGCCTAAAAATGTTGTGTGTCTGATTCAAATGTTCTGACGCTGTATACTGTTCAAACATAGTCACATATGTGTTGTCTAAACATACAAACAAACTACATTCACGTTTACCTAGATGGCGAAAGTTCTCTTCTATCCCGCTCCAGAAGTTTCTCTCTATGAAGCCTTTCACCAGCCCCCATGGCTGTTTCCTGTAGCGCAGCTCCGTTGATACCCTGACACAGACAGACAGGGAGCAATGCGTTTACACATACAGGCAGACAGTCTTTTATTGTAAGATATCCAAAATACGATTAAAACGGAAATTAAAATAGGACACCTGATTGAAAAGAATGAACACAGCACGCCTCATTTGCCAGCTGTGTCTTACTCACCGTAACCGACACTTGTTCTTGGCCACCCTGGTGAGCATGTAGTGGTTGAGAGTGTAGAAGTAATCGTGGTAGGGCACGTCGTGCGTGATGACCTCAGCGTCGATGATGTAGCACTCGCTCTCCTGGCTGACTTTGTACAGAGTCTGAGAAAAGGAGGAAAGAGTGGTTTCATTGGTTATTTCGGAAGCTGTCTCAAACCCAGGTGGTGAAAATAATGAGAAAAGGTTCTGTACCTGTGTCTCACTGACTGTGGATGTTTTGGGGGCCAGGGGGTTGGACAGCGAGATGGTGTACATGATCTCTCTGGTCTGGTTCCCAGCATCCTCCTTCTTCCACGGGTGGTACACCACATCTAAACAGCAAAACGATGAGAGAGAGAGAGACGTGAACGGATTAATGAAGCCTGCGGGGGAGCATACTGCCTTTACTCCAGGGAGGTCAGAGCTCAGCTGCAGAGGCATCAAAAATACCGACCTGAGATTCTTCTCTGCTCCATGAAGTCACTCATGAACTGCGACTCCGTGAAGAGGATGTCGTACAGCTTGTCCACACTGAACTTGTAGACCTCGTTGATGTGCTGCCTGCCATTCAGATCCTCATGGAAGGCCTGGACTTCCCCTGCTGGTCCGAGAGATACACAGTTCAGTAAAAGAGACGTTCCCGTAGGTTATGCATTTATGAAAAAAAGCGAGGCGTTCACTCTGATGTGTACCCTCGTCGTGCGTTTCGGAGGAGTCGCTGAGCTCAGTGGGGATGTCTTCGTTGTCGTTGAAGTCCAGAGAGGGTGAGGGGACGGGACCACCAGGCCCGCTGGTATCATTGTTCTTCTCTTCAACCACAAGTGGCACAGCGAGCAGCTCGCCGTCTGGTAGGAAGTCTGCATACTCTTCTGCTGGGAGGTCAAACTGTGGAAGAGACAGTAGTAAGAAATACATCACATCCCTGTTTAGAGGGTCTAAATGGGTTTAAATGTGTGTGTATGTACATATGTGTGGGTGTTAAACACAGCATACGAGACATGCCACTCACTGTGATGGGTGTGTCATGGTTGCCTGGGCTGGGGATGGTGCTGTTTGGGATGACCTTCTTGTGCAGCAGAGGAGGGCTCCCCTCAGGCTTGGCCTCAGCGCTGCTCTTGGACAAGCTGTCATTGTTGATCTCATTCTCTTCGTTGGGAATCTCTTCACTGAACCTGAAGGCACCACAGAACAGCAGCAAGCAAGGCCGTTACTCCCTCCTACTCATCTCATCTCATGTCATGGACGAGGTTCTGGTAAAAACTCATGACAAGTTGTGTTCGCAGACTTTTTATGGTGTGGTTTGGCTGAGTTAGGTGCCGGGTGGGCAGTATTTGACATGGGGTAAAAATGAACTGAAAATGTTTGGACAATCACAGAAAAAATTGGCTCTGTATACTTGCATTTGAATCTGTGCAGATGAAAGATTCCAAAACCCATAAGGTATGGATTTATACATGTGTGGAAAACAAGTGAAAATTAACTCTACTTTGCTTCACCGAGAGGTTTGTAGACTATTATCTCTCATTAGCAAAGCTACAATAACTTCAAGATCATCACGGTGGATCTAATGTGACCTCAGATCAGCCTTTGAAGTACATCTTTCCCTTCACATTAGCAGTTTGAGAATGTAACCCACATACCCTCAAAGGCAATTTGACAGATATTGGGAGCACACTGGAGTCCAAACAGGTTCAACCCATGACTGTATTGATTTCACCCAGTAAATCCACTTCAGACATGAAGGGAATGTGTAAATGGAGGAAGAGAGTGATCTTTGAGGCCTTTGGATGAACACTACCTGCTGTGTTGCATCTTTTGCAGCCTTAAAGATCTCCCTATTTGCTGAACAGTATGCAACCTATCTGGTAAACCAAGGAATTTAAAACAAATGCAGCAAATCGCAGTGTTAATTAGCAGAGAGTTGAGAAGGATGCAAGTGCATATTATGTATGTAAATTGCTTAGTTGAGAGAGCTGGAGAGTGTGCATGCTTGCATGTCAGTGAGCATCTGAGTATTGCTCATTACAGCTCATACTGGACTCCTATTATTTCGTAATTTGGATAATTCACTCATCGTCTCAAATATTTACCACAGTAACTGATGCCAGCACAGAAGCAGACTCACCCCATGGTGTTGAAGTCATCATCAGGGGGAACGTAGTCCTCGTCGTCGCTGGTTAGGCCAAGCTCGTTGCCGTAGCACTGATGGACAAAGTGCCACAGTTCTTTGGGGCACAGGGGCTGCAAGAGGTGTCGACCAATCAAAGTAAGAGATGAGAAGGCTCTGTATGAACTACCCGTGTGTACAACAGACGAACATGAGCAGAATCCCAAACTGGGCAATCAGATTTGCTCACCTTGTCCAGCAGCGCATTCTGCCACAGTCTGAACATCATCATGTAAGTCCTGTCCCTGGCTCCAAATGAGGTGAAAAAGTGCTGTGAAGAACAAAGCATTGGTTATTTCTGAGTCACACTGCGATGGAACGACACTCACTGTGGAAGCTTGAGGGCCATTTTTGAGGAGCACGGTTTAAACCCTTTAAGTCTGTGATTATTTTTAGTATGTTGCAGTAGTGACACTGTGGTCACGGTGGGCATTAATATGTTGACAACCATTCTCCAGACACCAATCTGTGACAGGAATCCCTGCAGGTAGTATTAAAAATGAAATCATCAATCTTCCGGCTACCAGCCTGACTTCGAGGCTTGCCTACTGTCTCTTTGGGCGAAGATGATTAGATTTAAAACTGACTGTTCAGTCATAGCTATGCCTGCATTAGTTACCACCCCATCTGCTATATAAATGCTTGTGCTTCGTCAATTTGGATCTTTTACCTTCTCATTGTCCGTGCAGACCTGGATGGCATTGGGAATGAGGCGGGCAGTCTTTTCTTTCGTCATCGAGCAGATGTCCTTTAGCCGCACTGTCAACTACACACGAATGCACGCAATTACGCATACAGACACACATACATTATGGTTCCAAGAATGACCCAATACTGCCAAAATAAAAGAATATGGGAATACACAAAGGTCCTGAGCGTTAGCAAGCATACCAGTGTTTCCCAGCGGAAGATGTTGCTATAGAAACAAATCCAGTTTTCAGAGAGGTAGAGTCGTCCCTGCAGGAGGATGTCCCGTTGAAGAGCACAGGAGTAGTCTGGAACGTAAAGACATCATAATAATCAGAGAAAGAAATATCACCACCTACTTTTTATTTGTATCTTGTTGACGTAGTTTCTCTGCAGAGAAACTTCGTCAACAAGATACAAATCATAAAAAGTATGTCCATCAATGTGTCAGCCGTAAGAACATGCTGATACCCAATTATTTTCACTGTCACCACCTCCCTGCAGTCCATATCAGCACTTGTGCTGTGTGAATATCTTGATTCTGACTCTGAGCTGTGGATCCTTCATTGCCAAACCATGACAAAATCAAAGTCACACCCCGAGCTCAGTTTAACCCTGCAGTTCTAATTTTCAAGGCATTTCAGACAATGGCAGTATTCACTGAGAAAATCATGCAACAGCAAATCAGCTAAACTTGTGACACTGTGCATTCATCCCACAGTGTGGAATCTAGCTTAAGGCTTCTCCACTGACTGGCCATTTATAATCCATCAATACAAAGTTTTTCGCATGTACATTCATCATAAGTGTCTCTAAAATAAGGAGAGGAAGGTGTCTGAAAACTGTGGAGTATTTCTAATATTGGTGATCAGACATATTTAGATCACATCATGATGTTTGATGCTTGGGATGTCCGATCTTTGTTGGACTCTTGTCCTAGCCCTGTAAGGATCAATCATTTTCTAATTAGTAATAAGTTAGCTGCACCCTGTCCGCCCTCAGCAGGCCCCTGTTTGTGTATGGCGTCCACTCACCCACAATGAGTCTCTCTGTGTCAGGGAGCTGCTTGAAGAGCTTCCTAAAGTCCTCATTGCGCTGTTTGTATGTCGGGCTCAGCACCTGCAGTGACAGGCAGAGTCAGAAACACCTCACACACACACACACGCTTCCAAAACTCACACTCTTCATACTCCCTGCTTGCTCACTTACACGAGTTGTCTCCGTCCCGCAGCCCGAGTTATTTGTTTCCATGAGCATGTGAGATAACCTTGTTAAAACCACCCACAGGCTTGATCAGGAAGTCTGGTTTACTCTGATTAAACCATGGATTTCATTCTGTGGGTGATTTTCACAGGCACTGGAAATGTATTTATAGTGAATGACAAGCAGAGGTGCGTGGCCTGAGTTATCTTTACAGCTGCATCATTAATGACACAAAGTGATTTAAAGCCATAGACTGTATAATAAATAGTGGATGGAGCCACTGTGACGTCACCCAGTGGTTTGTGGACTACTGTTCTGAAGCCTCGAGTTTGGCATTATGGCCGTTACCATCTTATTTTCTGAGCCACAAGTAACCATATTTGGATGAGCGGGTAGAGCTGGGGAGGATACGCATTCCTACGCCTCTATCCTGATTGGATCTGACTGAGAGATTGAGGACATGGCGTGTAGCGACTTGTCAATCACAAGGTGGCCATGTCATAAATCATCCCCTGATCTATCCTCTATTTTACTCTAAATGGGAGCAAAAGTTACAAAATGAACATCAAGGTGTATTGAAGAAGACTTAAAACCATAAACTCATTAGGAAACTGTTTACTGAGGTAAGAAGGAAGTCGGGTCATTTTCTCATAGGCTTACATACAATTAGATCTCTTTTTGCAACCAGTGGAGTTGGCTGCATTTCTGCATTGGCTTCACTTTTCAGACCCAGAATCTCCGTCCACTTATTATACTGTCTATGTTTAAAGCGCAATTCCAAAACATCAGCCTGCTGCACATCATTCAATACACATGCCGCTATGAGTATGAGTGTTTCTAATATGTGTCACATTCTCAGATTGGCGTTACAGAGCAACATGTGACAAGGGGTAAGACAACTGACGAAACCTCAAATGCAAACGAAACTATACATAGAGGTTGGATTGACCTGGTCAAACACAAACGTCTCAGCACTGGGAAGGATACTGCATTCAACATTATCACACTTTGTTTTGCTTGGCTTCAGCAGACTGGATTATTTACAGAGAGAACCTGTGATGTATAAAATCTCCAAATGTGTGCCAAAGTGAGGGTTCTCACTGTCTGCGCCAGATGCTTTCCTTCAACAGGAAAGCTTCAGGAAACAATAGCTGCCAATACAGTAACAAGACGTTCACTGAGACAAAAGAATAATAATATTCCATTGAATTAGGGCTGGTGGGAAAAGAACAGCTTGTTCACATTAAAAATCGCCGCATGTGCCTCCCTTGTAAAACTAAGATGTTGAAATACTGAAATACTTGGGGAGTATCGGTTTCGATCTTTTCTCGCCGTTGAGAAAAGTGCGGTGATGAGAAAAACTGTTCTGAAAACACGAGACTGACATCTCTGAGAGCCCTTACTAATCCTCTGAAATTAAGACCATCGAGATCCTTTTTGAAAACTCTCATCTGTGACCACAAACAACCAAACACACCTACATCGGTCATAGATCAAGTCACTCTCACAATAACCCGGTGAACGCTCCAAAACAGCAGGCCTCTATGGGCTCTGGAAGAATTCAAATAGCTATGACTCATATCCAAACCAGTTGTTTTCTTTAGTAGCGGGGAATTACCACAGAGTGCTCACAGCAGCATACAACAAAGCCTTTCCCCCTCTCCTGTAACTTTATCTCTGCACCAAAAAGAGCTCAACAATCATTTTAACCTCTCCGTATTTTGTTCACTCTCTCCTTGTGGTTTGCAGCGTACATGTGGAGGTCGACTTACAGCAGGGATCTCCTCAGAGTCACACTCCGGGTCCTGCAGGTCCGAGGCAGCCCAGCCCCACTCCCAACCCCACTCTCCTCTAGCTGGACCCTGCAGAAGCCACCCTGCCAAAGCCTCATCCAGCTCCAGCACGGCCTCCCAGTCCGACATCGTACAATCCTCACACAACTCCATATTTGACCGCGTCAGATCCTTTTTGCCGCCTGGATTGGGGCAAATTTTCCAAAACGGGGGGCCCCAGTGGGCTCTTCTGACGTTGGAGGACCTGTCAGTTACAGTTGGTTTGGAAAATAAGAGTAGACAGAGCTTGTGAGTCCAGAGGTTTGGAAGCTGCAGTATCCGCCCCCTGTTTTGGGTGCTGCTCCCAGTTCAGTGTTGAGCGGTGGACACGGCACACTCCAGCCACATGATCCTTGTCTCGCTCTGTCTTTGCCTGGCTCTCTCTCTTCCTTTCACACACACGCACGCACACACACACACACTAGGAGAGGAGTTATGGCTGTTGCCCTCTAGTAACCCCCAGCGAACAAGTCCTTTATTATCATGCCAGTAGCTTTTCCCCTTTTTTTTCTGCTTACTCCTCCAAGTGTGTGAGCTGAGTGTGTGTGTGGTGCTGTCCAGGTCTGAGTGCCTTGTAATTACGCAGTTTACAACCAGCAAAGAATGAAGCAAGTTTACATTGCGGAGAGGACTAATACAAACCAAGATATGGCCGAGAACAAAGAGGCTTCAGTACAAAGAAAGAAAACAGGACTGCATGAAGGAGAGAAATTCATGTTTTCAATCCGCTGCAGTGTGTGTCGAGTCCTTCTTGCTGTCCGACCAAGTGATTGAGTTACAGAGAACAGATGTGAGCATAACCTCCAGTTACCTCTGTCTGCAAAACAACACCATCAATCTTGACAGGGTCTGCACTGGTTTTTGCAGTCCAGAGCGTAAATCGCAGGGTGAAGTAACCGGACCAACATACCACACATACTTCTTTGTCTGTTTCCTTGGATCAGTCATTTAAGGTATGAAACGCTGCTGGAATCCAAAATAAAGGCAGTAAAAGTGCTGATCAGCGCCGATCCCCTCCTTTCTCCCTGCTGTGGTATTTGTCATTCATGTACTCGCAGCTCCTATTTTAGCAGTGCTCACAAAATTGGTGTGCATGTCCTCCCACTCGTCTTCACTAAAAACACTTCAAGAGTCAAGAAGGTGGGCAAAGTGATGGAGGTCACCACGGCAATCAAAAAAAAAAAACAAACCAAAAACATGAGCAGAGCTTGCAGTTCATTGACTCCTGCTCGATGAAGCAAATGTGTAGCCCACATTTATACACTCAACCAGGCCATGACTTCCTCTGCTGTTATTTCCCGATCCTCACTTTAACCACACGCTGCGGAGACAACCCGAAGCAGGAAAAATAGATGAGACTTGGAAAAAAATCTTCAGCAGCAGGTCAGTTTGGAAAACAGTGCGGATCATTCACACGCAGCTCGAAAGCGGCCTGCGCCCTTTCGAGAATGCCTTTACATCATGTGGATGAAATGTCAGTGGAAGGAGCGATTCATCTGCTAAAATCTCCCGCCAGGACAAACTGACCCTCCAAATTTCTTTGTGGCGTCCGTGCTGACAGCAGCCCTTTATTTCCTGCTCATTCAATTCATTTGTTCCGATAAATCAAGCAAAGAAAGAAGCCATTGCTGACTGATGCGGCGTCCAGCATTCAAGTGACTGTATGAGACAGGAGGACTGTGGATACACAGTGATCATGTGGATCCAGTTAACAATTAACTTGCTGGACAAACAGTAGGGGATGGAAGAGACTGGTACTGTCAACCAGGGTGGGGTTTCAGTGTTTTAAGGGGGTGAGGGGCTAGAGGTGTGTGGCCATCCCGTTAACAACAATCCTTTTCGATTGGCTCCTTTTCATCTGATGGAAAGTCAGGCGAGGTATGTGGGTGTGCGCTTCGATCCAAGGGAAGCGTCGGCTCTCCGCTGCATCGATCTATGCAGATCTAAACAAATTCACAGTCCACAGTGCTAATCTCACATATCTATGCACCGTTTGTCAGCGTTTTCGCTCTTGTTGTGAACTTCCTGGAGCCTGTGGGTATGGCTTCCACAGAAGCATTGCGACAGACTTGTGCTGATGCAATGTGAATGAACAGGCACTGCTGCTGGAAGAAAGATGGCCACTGTGCACATCTCTAACAGGCTCAGAACTCACATGAGGACGGATGGACTTTTAATCATGGTGGTTTCAGTGCCATGGGAGGTCATCATTGCCATGTAGAGGAGCACACATATGCACACATACACACACACACACACACACACACACACACACACACACACACACACACACACACACACACTGTCCTACATGCACGTTCATACACATACAGTCACAACCAACTGAAGGTACCTATTAGACATATTTCACTTGTTGATTGAGCTTCAGTACTTATTGTATGAGTAAGGGTGAGTGTACAAGATGTCAGGAACACAGTCCTAATACTGAGATGACCATTTCTTAAAAGGTAAATTCATCATTGTGAACCCATCATCATGGTAAGTTCCACTTTCATTCATGCCACTAATACCTCACCACAAAAATTATGTATCTAAACAAGCCATCTGGTCATTGTGGTTTGGTCATTACACTTACTGCAAGGCAGTTTGCGACACATGTTTCGAGAAAATGACACTTGATTTCAGCTTGCTTTAAAGCAACTTGTATTAGAAGCAGGTAAATACACACTATATTGCTCTATATTTTTCCTATTGTGACTTTCTGACTTTCCTCCTCTATCAATAGAACTCAGCCCTCTGGCTCCTACTGAAGACATAAATAGGTCACATGTTTATAGTTTCACCGCAATTTTGAGCAACTGTTACTCAAATGGTGGTAAACAGTGTATTTGCGGACTGTTTTCAGCTGCAGATTAATACCCATGATACGCTAGCAAGTATTTCTGGGAGCAGCATGATGTGTGTGGGATTGAGACGAAACTCACTGCAGTGTGTGTGTTCATGATGATGCAGGAATATGTCACCCAGTGCAACAGTGTGGCTCACTGATTTTTTGGACAGCTATGGAGCTCTACATTACATTACTTGACAATATGTACTGGTAGGATCAAGCCATTGCTTCTTTTCATAGGACTTGTTAGCAACAAGAGAAATATAATAGGACCCACTTCACCCTTTAAGAAAATAATGGACTAACAATATCAGCTGGGGGTATAAAATGATATTTGCAGTATGTTAGAGGATGCTCCTGGTATCTTGTACACTGTGCTGGCAGCCAGCTGTGATCTGTAAACATGACATTTACATCTGTTAGACATTAACAGTGTCAGTGCAGCATCGACTCTAGATTGTTACTTGTTACGCTCCTTTTCTAGATAGCGGGTCAGTAGAGGAAATGTGAGTGCTGAGTGCATTAGAGAAGTATTTAAGAAGCTATCTGGACTTTTTGGACCAAGCCTCTTTTGACCTCAACAGCATTTCTCTATTTTCCCTGTGTTTTCCTCTGGACCATAAAGCCTAAACGTCGCAGTGTCCATGTCTGTCAGAGTAGGACGTGGACACAGAAAGTCAGGCTGTGGGGAAACATGCCACGACATAAAGCACCATGCTCCATTCCCCTGTTGTTCAAAGGCATTCAAGGCTCGTCCAGAGGCCCTCGTGATGGTTTGTTGATTTGTTCAGTACGGTGAGAAAGTCAGTCGGCTTGTTACCACCTGTTGCGTGCCAGACTTAGAAGTTTGAGTGGTGACAGGCCTTTGACCACATCTAAGGGACTCAAGGGACAAAGAACTCAAAGGCAAAATGGGATCACTCTTACCATCAATACAGTTTACAATATAAACCACGGGGCTTTAGTTAGAGAAGCATTTAAGGTGTTTTACTCAACATGTGAAAATGACTTTGCGTGGCTTTGCTGTAAAGTGGTAACAACACTGACTGAAGTCAATGGAATGAGAAACAGGCAGGAGGGATATTATCATTCCACCGGTCTGAGAACCAAAAGACAGAGCAAGAGAGACAGAAAGATACCCAGGGTTGCACAAGAATACAAGTCATGCTTACTCTCAGGATGTGTTGTCTTTCATGCTGGGGAGAGAGGGGGAGAGTGTATACACAGGGAATAAAAAAAAAAAAAAAAAAGGAAAGAAATAAAACAACACAAAATAGGAAAAAGTCCAATAAAGACACTTATGGAGAAACTAGGGTTTCACACTGAGAGGTGCAAAGTCCGACGCTCTCATTCTTTCTCAAGCTGTGGGCTTAATTAACACAAAAGGCACCTTTACAGTGTCAAAGTAGGTTGGAATTATTATCAAGGGGTTGTTCAGCAACTGACCACAGGTTAAAGAAACTATGATGGGGTCAGAAATAGTGTTAGCACACCATCTTGTGGCACAATATAAAACTGCAGTCTGAGCTGTGTGCGCCACATGAAGTTTGGTAATATTATTAAGTATCACACCTACACTGTAGTCTTCCCATTGCTTTGCAAAGGTCCACCTGTTGTTCTTTTAAGCCCATGCTAATCCCTGCTTGGAGGCCCAGTAACCTTGGCGCTCCAGTAAACAGGGTCAAGGACAGCAACCTTTAAACTCGTAAGCAGAACTCGCCACTAAAACAACCGCAGGAGACTTCGGGGAGTCACCCACATGACATCAGCTCACGCCAGTACACATATACAACAATACAGGACTTACAAAAATCACATGTGTTGATAATGTGAATAAAAAGAAGGCGTGACTTACGTTGTACCAGCTTTGGCTCTTCTGTGGAGAGAGAAAGAGAGACAGAGGACGTGTTTAACTGTGTGATACTCGTACAAACGGCACAGCAGGCTTGTAGGCTCACACAGACATACAGAGGGTGTGGCATCAAGGTCATACTGTACCTCACACTCTGTCCTGCAGGGAATTACAGGAAGTTATCAACAATGTCTAAAGGCCAGAAACCTTTCAGCTGGACTTGATTTTGAACCTCTGAGGTAAAGACAGTGAAATTCTCTTTCAGTTCGCTCACCTCGGCACTCAAATCAGACTCATATTTACAGAATGACGCACAGTGCTCTGATTCAAGCACTTATAGGAATCTTTCAAAATAAAAGCATTTCTGAGGTAAATGCTGCTTCTGAAAGTAATTTCACTCCAAAACTGTCGCTTATAATGTATCTGAAAATTGTCCCATCAAACAAGTGTGAAATGATTCCAAGAATTTTCTAGAAATTAGAGTTTTGACTAATATACAATATTTTACAATTCAAGAAAGAGCAGGTGAATAACAAGCTCAGCTTGTTAGCAGTTTTGTGACTTAGTGACTTACTTACTGTCATTTATAATTTTTTGCACTCTTCATTAACAACAAATTGATTCTGTCGCAGCTCTACAACAGCAGAGGGCAGCAGAGATATCTTAATCATGACTACGACATTACAACATTTTCCAGCCACAGAAACACACTTTCTGCTCTAACAGTCTAAGAGCAAAAGTCCCAGAGGGGAAACATGCAGGTGATCATTCAGAGGGTGAAACAAGGAATAGGGGATTCAGGGGAAGAAGAGGGGGAACAGAGGGGTTGAAAGTGATATCCAGTGTCTGATTCCAGTGGTACAATAAATAAAAACACCAAATTTTCAAAGTTAAAGAAAAAAAAAGGAAAAACTAGCAAGAAAATCAGATTTTTTTCCTATTTTAGAGACCTTTTTCTGATGACCTTTCCTAACAAGACCACATTTTTACATTTTTGCAATCTTGATAATTGTGATTATCCAACTGAAGAATTTGTCTCAAACATCTTCTTATTTTGACCTGGCAGATAATCAGCTGTACACAATATTTGCCTCATAATCTACACGTAGCAGAGTTCAATGTACGTTTCTCTTTCAAAAACCTGAAACACGCTCAATTTCTCTTTTGTGCCTCGGGTCATCTGAGTCTCTGACAGGGTTCAGTGGTTATCTAGTGTGCGTGGTGTCAGTGGACAGTGAGCCGCAGTAGCAGGCCCGAGGCCTGGCTGTGACGATAGCTGTGCTAATGTGGGCTAATCTGATCTGAAGGTGACAGAGACATGAGAGAGGAATTACTTTGAGGCCACTGTCTGGATAAGATGTGTGTGTGTGTGTGTGTGTGTGTGTGTGTGTGTGTGTGTATGCCCCATTGTGTTTGACTTTGTGAGTTTGCCAGATTAATGACGGCATAGTTTATACGGAGATAGACTATTTATTGTGACTGTATACGTAAGGAGAGAGAGAGAGACAGCAAAAGAGAGAGAGAGAGAGAGAGAGAGAGAGAGAGAGAGAGAGAGAGAGAGACTATTCAACAGTTCAGTAGAGTTTTGCCTCCTTTTGACTGCGACTCCTCTGTGATTTAGTGATTTACTCTTAACTATATAACTTGGTTTAAACGTCATGTTGTCAACACACATGGGTCTGTGGACTACAGAAACATGAACTTTTCGCTGGATACACAGCTTCAAAAGAATGAATAAGAACCAAATTTCAAATGACATCTTTTTTTTTGGACTTTTGTCATGAAATGAAAAAGTGAATTTCAGGGAAGAAATCAGCCCAGAGTTCAAAACATTAAGAATGTCTTTGATGGTCCTGTCCTGTCACTGAAAACAGGCACTAGTTTTTAGATTACAAAAAGAACCCTGCTTACAACAGGCTTTAATAAATGCAGAATCTTCAATATTAAGACATTTTAAAATAAGCAACTTTACACAATTCACAAATCTCTGTCCTTTCACAGAAATTGGGGGATGGAAAGCATGGGAAAGGACACGAGGGGCTGAAACTATCAAAAGGGATCCTACAGTCGCACAGCTACAGAGGAAGTGGAGGGCCAGGGGATTTAATGGGGGCCAGCAGGGATTGTCAATGGGTCAAATGAAAACAAGAAGAAATGCTTACTTTAATCAGGTTTAGTCTGTCATACTGAAAGAAAATTAAAGAGAAAACAAAACGTTAACCAAAGCAGTGAGCAACATGAACACAGAAAGAAGGAAAATGAGAGAAGAAGCTGACGTCTAATGAGAGCGTGGCTCTTAAACCGAAAAGCGCAACTGTCATTACAATGCGACAGCTTTTCGAGATCTGATGTTGAAGATGTTATGAAATGCGGCTCTCCGCCTAGCTCGCATGCTACAGGAGAAGCCTGACTGATTGTTGCATCGTCGTCACTGTTACCGTCATACGGCCCTCGCTGCAGAGAGGCCCTGTCGCTGAATGCGCTCTTTTATTTGGATTGCATTAGAGCTAGGGTGATCAAGCTCACGTTGCCAGGACGACCTCACGCCATGGCTGGGGTCATGTGACCCCTGCTGGCCGCAGAGGCTCACGTGGGGGGATTGCACTGGGGTTGGGGCGGGGGCTTGGACTGCGGTACAGAAATGAAAAGTGATGTGATCAATTGGGATGTGTGCGTGTGTGCGTGTGTGTGTGAAACAGAAACGGCATAGCAGCACATAGAGCATCATGAGGCTATTCACACCAACCTCCTATTTATTATCTCCCTGCGTCTGACTGTCCCATTTCTGCCTGTGTCCATACAATTTGGACATGGATGAGACCCTGTATATACACTGACACTCACTATACTGACAATACATTTAATGAGTGACAAAAAAAGAGGGATGAAGTCTGACAAGCAGCAAACTGGATGGATGAAAACGTGACACCAGCCTGCAGTATATTTACAGGAAGGGGAGGAGGGGGTGTTTTAGGACCGTGGTGCAGGAAAAAGAGCAGGAGGGGTCCTCTCATGTGGCAACAGAGAGGCTGCTCAAATAATGATGTAGTCCTGGAGCTCTGGACTGGGATGCTGGCAGGACTTTTAAGAGTTTATGCCTCTAAAGCCGGGCGGTTACACAGCATGACAGATAAGAAGCTCTCATTACCAAAATGTAACAACGGGATAACTTTTCAAAGAGAGGGACGGGACACAGGCCAGAGCGGAGAAAAGGAAGAGGGAAGGAGAGAGGATTTTAGACCATTATTTGTAGTGTTGTTTTTTAGGAATTTGCACCAGAAATTTTCATTTTTATTGGAAATCTCAAAAATAAGGCTCTGTTTCTCAATTTTGTGCGTATTTTCAATCATTTTCTTTTATCTCTCTACATTTGAATAGCAAAAAAGAGCATATTCTGACTGTATTTGTGCACAAGCTTGATACAAATATTTGAAAATGTAACCAGGAACTTGCTACATTGCATATCACCAGAAAGGAAAAGAAAGGACACAACAGGAGAGGAGAGGAGTGGAAGTGAGTGCGGTTATGTTGGGGTCGTCTGTTTTAAGAAATGTCCATCTGCTCTGATTGTGGGTCCAGATGGGGCTTGTAACGGTTGCAGTGTGCACAGGAACAAGCTGGGTTCAGGGTGAAGCATTGCAAACAGGGTTCAGACATTTCCACAGAGCAGCTCACAAGACAAGAGGTGGGGCAGAGGGGAGGTGGGCACAGAGATATTTGAAAAACAGAAAAAAGAGTAATGCTTACTTTGGAAAGTCGCTTGTGAGACTAGCATGCAATCAGGAGAAGAACAAAGAAAAATCAGATAGAAAAAATGAAAATAAAAAGAAATCAGCTGCAAGAGGAAACAGCTGAAAGTACAAACAGAAGAGCTGAACAGTCATTATCAGATGGCACACGTTATCATATGGCATGTAGCAGCAGCAGCAGAGAGAGAAGGCGTGCACACTGTGTCGTGGAGACAAAAAATGATGAAAGAAAAGGAGACAAAAACAACACGTGTTTTAAAACAGATGAGGACAGAATGAGCAGGTAAATAAGGATGGGAGTGACATGGCTTATGTCTAACATTTTGGAAGCTCAAATGAGTGCTGAGCGTACAAAACATTAGAGCCCCATGCTCCATCTGTGAAGTAACCTGAAAGATTCAACCCGTCGCTAACATCAGCTGGAAAGGGCGGATGCAGATGAGCGGGAGGACAGCGACTACAACGCTAAGTGTTTGGGATGTCAACAGATTAACTTCACTACTCTTAACAGCAAGCTCTGTGAAGACAAAGCTAACGTCCAAATGCTGCCAGGAAACAACACAGCAAAGCACTAACTTCTCCAACTTCCTGTTCAAGTCTGTCCTAAAATAATACTGACATGCTCATATGCACATTGCAAGAGTTCTTCTTGCGCTTCCTCGTGTGTTTCCAACGTTAGGTGATGATGCTGAAGCTTAGCTCATGACCTGTCTATGCATGGTGTGTCATGGAAATCTCTTCACAAGTTGTAGGGAGATCCATCTAACACGTCAACAAACCAGAAGGGCCCAAAACAAACCTATCTTCACTGAGGCAACAAATACACCACTAGTTCAGCAAGGATATGGTGTGCAGCACGGTGGCTTTAGTTAGCATGGTCAGTTTTTAATAAAGTGCGGAAACGAACCTTTAATGAAGACACGCTGTTTGTTAGTTCCTGCACCTTATTTAAAGCTTCAGCTATAACTGTGCACACCAAACCGTACCCCTGCAGACCCCATCTCATTGTCCTAGCTGCTCAATCAACTCATCCTTGTGCTACATCACGAGTGCCCCCCCTCAATTCTAGCGTCCCCTTTCGATGAGTAAATATAGCAAGTAAATACATGAATAATACATGAATATATAAAGAGTGCTTTCACTCCAGCATTTCAATATTGAAACTATCCTATCATTTAATTCTAGCTATAGGAAAGGGAACAGAGAGTAAAAGACTAAGGGGTACATGGGATGTAAAAATGAAAGGCTGGAATGAAGAGGAGGGTGCAATCTCTCCTGTGGTGGGAGAGTGATAGCTGCAGCTCACTAGTTACAAATCAGTATGTACAAGTCAATAACCAATCACAAAGGCTACGTCACTACGCTGGGAAAAAGGGAACACAGCCGGGGTGACTCTGACTTGTTTATGCTGTCAGTTTATGACTGGCTGCCGTATCATCTCGACTACGGTCTCGTAAAGTCACTGTGATGTAACTTACGATCACCATGAAACATGAAAGAAAAACAGCTGCTAACCTCGCTTTGCTGTCGTCTTTCTGATTTGTTTCTACTTTACACAAGAAAGGGATAACACGTCATATTCTCACCGTCAGTAAACATGGAGGTTGTATAGCTGTTTCACATGCACTCTCCCTCTCCGGCTTTACTCCTGTATTAACATTAATGTGGATGTAATGTGTTCTTTAGCTTCCGTAACATGCTTTGTGTCCTTCTGCCCAGTCATTGCACACAACAATGTGTCGTAATGCGAGCTGTTTATGCTTCTGGTCAGAGACAAGTTACAGTTAAGTGTCTTGAGCCTTATCCTGACCAGTCTAACAATAATCCACGTGTGTGAAATTGGCACCTTGTGTCCCACAGTGAAGCCTTTCACAACAGCTATTCTGTGAAAACGTTAGAACGGCTTTGTGAGGCACAAAGTGACTGTTCTCTACCGGGAATCTCTCTCTCTTCACAGTGCCAACTCATTTCGGTGTAGAGGAGGCACTGTTGAGCATTCCTGACAGAACTGAGAACTTAATGTGCTTTTAGCGCTGTTGCTAAATATGTTTTAAACTCCGCTAAGAGCCTGCCACACTTCAAACCTTCATGTCTATCAAACAGGCACCAGATCAATGAGTCAAACGGGTCAAAAAAAGGAGCATCTCCAGGTCACTCACCTTTGAGTTCTTTCCCCCGCTTCTTGCTGACTGCAGGGAGTATGTTCTCTGGACAACCTGCTCAGGCGTGGAGGGGGATTTGTCAGAGGAGTGGTCTGAACCCTTCTCGACCATATTCTCACCCTCCTGGCTCTGTGGTGTGGGAGAGCGCGAGCGTTTACGCAGGACTGGTGAGCAGGCAGGTGTGCTCTTGTTTGAGTTACTGGCAGTGCTAAAGGAAAAGAACAGAGAGAGAGAGGGATGAAGACATCATCTACACATTTATTCTAATGTCAACAAATACAGATACTGTAGAATCTTGTCCTGCATCATAGCAATCATATAAATACTCCTTGAATATATCAATGCAAATACGATGCAAGGCCGTGCCGTCTGTTTACAGATCAGTGTAGACAGCAGGACAGCACATACACGCTTTCCTCATGCTTACATCATTTGAGGCTTAACAAGCTTGAGGCACCGTGTGCTAACCTGGCTAATAACAGCTAAGCTAATACGGGAAAGCAACAACAACAGCAGCAGCAGCAGCAGCAGTGACGGCAGCAAGTGTAGTAAGACACCGTCATGCACGAGCTGAGGATTTTCTCACTTAATGCCGCACTTTGAAAGCGACAAACAAATCGATCTGTTTGCTCCTGAGCCCGTTGCTAATTTGATAAGAAACGCACCGAGCCTGGAAAAGTGTCCAGCTTACATTGTCTGCACCCTGACATTTATTGAGCTGTTTACTTCAGACCCTGTAAAATATGAGGCCTTACAATAATTAAGACTCTTTTTCCCTGAAATGCTTGGCTGTAGTAAAGCCACTCCGGACGACAGAACACAGATCAAATGATCAGAGATACAGTGCCAGGTGGAAGGCATCATTCTGGGTATTGAGGCAGTCCTATAACATAAGATTCTATTATCTCAAACAGAGGTACATGTCGACTGTAACATGGAGATTCGCCTTAATACCTCAATTAACAGCTCTCTATTCAAGTGGAAGGACTGTTGTCTTAAGACGGGTCGTCCCTGTCCTTCCACTGCACACAAAGTTCCTATCAGGTGTCCTCTGTGATCCAGCACAAGACACTCTCTTTTCTTACACACACACACACACACACACACACACACACACACACACACACACACACACACACACACATCAAAGGCTCAGCAAGAAGCCTTCTCCTCACAATGACAGAAGCTAACAAAAGGCTCTGTAAGTGATCTGTGTGGCAGGGCGCCCGCCAGGCACGGTTACTTGACATGGCGTTATGCAAGCCATTACGTCACTGGCAGCCAATGGCCGCCGTTTGTGGCCATGAATTACTGATCTACTGTTACATTTGGGACTTCACAGCAGCTTAGAGCACTGAATGATGGAGGGCAGCGCTGACAGCTTCTGTCTGACTGTCAGGGTCTGCTGTACCACTCGCTGGTTGATTTTAGAAGGCAAGGATAACACAGAGCCTGCACATCTGTTGAATGCATGGGGATAGATGCACATCTGGTATATTACGGTACCTCTGACATCAATTTATATGATTACCAAATGATGTGAGGTTCTGTAGATCATCATGTACATTGTGTACTGACTACTGATTAGTCCCTGCTGACCTGATTAGGAGTACATTTGCAGAAAAATCTCTCTTTGAAAGACCTTTATTACACAAAGCAGACATCTACCGGCAGGTGAATGCCTTACTGCAGAGCTGCAGGTTAAAACACCTTTTTATCTATTCTATACAAATCTCTGGATCAGCAGGTGGTGCACATCATCCATCAGGATATGAAGCCTGAGTACAAATGCTCACTATGATGGTAGAAAGCCGAGTCCATTGACATTCAGCATGCATGATAATCTCTGTCTGAGCAAGGACACTGTCTGGGTTACACACACATGCAAGCTGGTGTTGATGGGGTGTGTAAAGATGTTAGCATCCGTTGATGAACAATGAAACTGTTCCTGAGATCCTGTCACATCTTGTCTCACGATGATTTTTCCTCAAAGGTATCAATGTATATGTAAAAAGTGTAAAGTGTGTAAAGTGGTTTTCTTTTTTTATGATATGAGCAGAGGCGGTCTTTATTTCAGGCGTGGTGGCCTGCCTCCGCTATAAAACACTGCAGGCCAATGGCTGTTTGCATAGCAACAAACAAAGTTTGAGAACTGTAAATACTAAGAACTACAAACACTAAGTTTCTTTTTTAGTTTTGGCCACAAAATGCTACATTGCAAAAAGAGAAACTTTGTCATCCTTGGAATCATCCACACGAAAGGAGGCAGATGAACTAAATCAAGCTCCTACTGTCTTTTGATAGCAGAGCAACTCGTGGTATCAGAGCGCTCGATTTAACTACCAATGTTACACTGCTAACGAGGGCAGAAGGGTGGGTGTAGCTGAGTATTTATGGAGACTCTGAATCTGACTGTACGGGTGTGGGACAAAAGGTGTTGTAGGGCATGTGTTGAGTCACAAGAGACTACTGGTATTTGGCTTTAGCTGTTCATCTGTCCTCATCATGTAATTATACATGCAGTATTTGGCTAAAATGTGAATGCCTGCCATTCATCGGTGGTCAGTGTGCAGCACGGCATGAGAGAGGGAACTGTTGCCACATCCTCTACATGTCTGGCTGGCGGAAGCCCTCAGGTTCTGTTTGTCTAACATCGTTGAACTGTTTCTTACACTGGGCCACAGTTCTCCTCGGGTCAGTGCAGCACATTAAAAAATGGGTTATCTCCTCCCAGGATAATTTCTTCATCATATGCTGTGGCCATCTTATTAGACATGCTGTATAGTGTATTTGTTTGTGGCCATTCTGACCGTTTTGTCCAAGGACATCAGTTTACTCTTGGGAGCAGCTTTTTGGGCTGTTCATATCCATCTATAATTAAAAAGTACTAAGAAATACACTCTGAAAAATAATGCCACAGATTGGGCTGTCATCAGGGCAGATGGGTGTCTTTTAATGCAGCATTGAGGTGCAAAGAAGTTTCTTGAACATCCGGAATTAAACATACAGTTAATTACGACAGTTGTGGTCGCAAATCAGTTAAAATGCCCTGATGGTGCAGCCTAAAAAACACTTCATCACTGCAGAGACCTGAGATCTTTCCATACTGCGTCCTTCTGCCTATACTCTTAGATGACAGAGGGAGTTTGCATCAATAAGGACCGCAGTGGGGACAGTTTCGCACTGCAAATTACAAGGAAATAGAAACACCTCTAAAGCTTATACCACCACTTAAAGCTACATTTTGTTATCAGAGAGGGAATCAAAAAGAAGTGACTATCCTTCACAAGTGCATGTTTACTTGCACCGTGTGAACCTTGATTTGGGGAGATGGTGCACACGGTCTGGTGATCAGGCTCAAAGATGACCATCAGTAATTTCTGCACGTTGGTGACAATTGGCATTTTCTACCAGGACAGGGTCCAAACTGACAAGAGGAGAGAAGCACTGAACAAAAAGAACAAAAAGATGTATCGACAGATAGATAGAGAAGTAAAGAGCACAACCTCACACCTTTCCTAAGAGCATCTGAGCAGGCCAGCCAACAATCACCTGGTGATGATGCAATCATAGGTAGAAACACTTAAACCTGGACGTACTGCATACACTGTGTTCCCAGCTCTCAAGTAACTGCATCCACCACCACCACTGCATGTTTTCCTGCAAACGATGTAAAGCACCACCCAAACAAACACATATTCTGCCTCAAAGAAACAAAGATGGAATCATCACACAATGTGCAAGTGCGGCTCTTTTCCACGTCAAATCCTAGCTTGGTTAATAATTCATCAGTCAGCTTTCATCATATAACCAGAAGCACAAACGTTCACGCTCAAGCTTAATTCTTTTGGTTGTACTATTATGTACCCGCATAGGTTTATATTGTGGTAAGTAAAGTAACTCAAAGGTTGCCAGAGAAGCAATACCTTTCATGATTAAGAACTGTGTTTGGGTAACAAATCCCAACTGAAAAAATACAAGAGAAACAAAACTGTGTTCCGTAAAAGAAAACATTAACAGGGGGATCATCCCTCATAGCTTCCGTCTGCGTAGAAACCAAAAGGACTTCATCACAGGAACCCCCACTTGTTGTTTTTAGCAGATGAGGAATTCACGGATCACCTCGCCTTTCCAGATACATGGCAGTAAACAATAGGGACACGGCTCCATCATCAGCAAATGGATGACTAAGCCCAATATCAGCCATTCACACAACTGTTTGCTCTTTGAACCAGCATGGTGGTGTGTGGATAGAGCGAACACGCAGCTGACACTGGGCTGCAGAGGAGCGGACAAAAGCTGCTATCACAGCTGCTTTGTTAGAAATGGCTTCATGAGACAAAACACTGAGAGTTTGACATAAAGCAAGAGTACCTGCTGAGGCTTTATCTCTGGACTGTAATGCTCGGGGCATTAAATGAAAACGCACAATGAGTTATTCAGCTGAATAACAGACACGAGGGTTGGGCCATGTCTACTGATCTGGCATATGAGGATTCCCAGCCCATCCTCACGTACTCCCCAAGTCTGTTACAGCCTTGTTATAAGAGTAGCATGACTCCTTTAAGGAACAGGGCAGTGTGTGCTGTGTGTGTGTGTGTGTTTGTGTGTGTGTGTGTGTGTGTGTGTGTGTGTGTGTGTGTGTGTGTGTGCTGGGTCTGTGGTTGAGTGATGGCTGTATTCAGAGCAGACAGGTGTTGCCTATCAAGCAGAGTTAGAGGGTTAGCAGTGAAGCTGTCTGGTGGCAGTAAGTCTGCCCATGAATAAACACTGCAGCTTCTCAATACTCAAGAAGTTCCCGGTCTTGCTTGTCAGCTGCTGGGTAAAAGTGCAGGTTCGGGTTAGCCCTGACGCTGGCTGCTGTGCTTCCCGGCCATGGTCTGGAAGCTGCAGCACGAACACTGAACACAATGCTTAAGCTACCTCATCTGATTCCAAAATATTTTAAATATCAGACATTATGATCAATTGCTCTTGTTTGCTAATTAATTGAAATGCTTTTATTGTACTAACAGTGACAAGATCTTGGCAGGTGTTCATTTCGCCCTGGTGTTGGTGTGGCTGTGTGGGTGGTGCTGGGGGAATAGATGGTATGATGGTAGAGAGCTCAGTGGTCATCAGTGATGGCATCTTCCATCGGCCCAACGCTAAGAGAAACGGCTGTTACTACCTGCACAGCAGCTGTGTATTACTACAGACATATGACACAGAAGTCAGTTTTGATGCCATGAAGGACAACACACCTTGGGGTGTACTGACAAAACAAAACAAATTCAATTTTAAAAGGCTCATTGGAATTACACACAGCAATCAGTGATGTGAACACATGCTTCTCTCATGGAAACTGGTGTTTTCAGCAGTGCTCACGTGAGCTATCGAGTTATGCAGCTGCATTGATTAAGTGGTCCGAAGACTTCCGTGCAGTTCAGCAGAAAGAGAGCGAGCTGACAAACAATTTAACAATTAAAAAGCCATTTCACTCTGAGCACCGCCCACACGACTACAAAGCTCAAACAAAGCTCAGCTTAGAATGAATATCGCTATAGCAACAGTGAACAGAGAGAGAGAGTGGTTTAAATATTCAGAGTGCGACTAAATATACTTCACCAGCTCCGCCGGTAGAGATGCTGTCTGAGCGGGAAACACAGCAGGCAGGCAAAGAGAGAGAGAGCATGCATCACGGCCCATCAGGGCTTCGTTTTTCACATTCAATGACTGATTTCTGAACTTACTGAAACACATATCCATCATTCAAATGCATGGATATTAGCATTTTAAAAACTGATACTGCACGTTAAAGAACTCTAACTATGCTTTGTGGTATACAGCATAACTTCAAATACGAAATTTAAGTGACAGAAAACTCTTTGTAACCCAGCACTGCAATTTAGCTCAGACAGATGAAGAACATTACGGGGTTACAGACTGTAAATCACAGCTTATTCTGATCCAAATGCTCTACATCTCGCACTATTAACATCTCGCTGGATTATTAAAACACTGAAATCTAACATTTTGTACCGCACAGCATGTTCATTTGCATACTGTGTGAGAGGGATCGGTCCCAGAGGCTCAAGCACAGAACTCATCTGCATTACAGCGCTCTGCACAGACAGAGAGACGGCTGACTTCAAGGTGTTGATCAGGCAGGAATCCTGCGTGTCACTCAAAGCAGGTCAGGTTTGTACATATGGAGTAAAAAAAAAAAAAAAAAAAAAAAAAAAAAAAAACCTACAAGAGAAACAAGCATGCTGCTTGTGCCTCTTTGTTACAGTCTTTTCTTTAAATAAGCTCTAAAGCTCTAAATCCAAGCGGCTCAAGCTGTCCAATCGTTCAGCTTCACAATAGAACAGAGTTCCGGGCCTTTCTAAAGGCCCTGCTTGTTTCCACAGTATTGCTGACCCTGGAAAATACCCATCTGGCAGTGGCCCTTCAGCTCCGCTTGGTTTGAAAAGGCCACGAGGAACGCCATGCTCACCAGCAACCACTGCGCATGCACACACGGGAATGCGCATTCGGTACACACACGCAGACATAAACACGGACATGTGTGTGGACACATACGCCCACGTACTGCAGAAATACATGACAGCTCAGTCTGCTTTCGCTCAAATGACAAACTCAGTAACGTCACACACCTAGCAAATCTAGCAAATACTACAAACTCAACAAGGGCTGTACATAATACACAATCTCACCCATGCTACCCCACCCATCCACTCTCTCTGCACACGCACACTGGCACTAACATGCATCACAGAGCCCGCCATACCCCTGCTGAAAGACACAGTCCCTCAACACCTCGCCGTAGCAGCCTTCAAGGCAGCGGCAGCCCTCGTTGGCCACCGTCACACACTCAAACACCACCATGTCCTCGTAGTCAGCCCCCAGTAATGAGCTGTTCACCCAGCGGATCATTCCAAGGACTGCGCCCCGCACTTTCCTTTCTCTCGCAGCGTAAAAGAAGAAAGGTAGCTGGACAGATAAATGGAGAGAGAGAGAGAGAGAGAAAAGATGGAAGTGGCAGGCGGGGAGATTTTCTTCAGCAGGCTTAGGGCCACTGATCTTCCCCGGCCAGCTCTGATCTCCTAATAACCAGCTTACAGCGCCCTTAACACCACCTGCCAAAGAAGAGGCATTGGTGGTCTGAGATGCAGCAGCCCTCCCCTTGGACTCTCCTTCTAAACAGTACGTTGATCTTCAGGCAGGGAAACTAATCATTATGCAGGCGCCATGTCATTCTGCTTGAATGCAGGCAGGTAGGCAGCCTTTTTGTTCCCAGCACTAACCTGGTCGTAGCCATGTAGAGAGCCGCTCCGCAGCGATCAGCCCTTTTCAAACGGCTTCATTCATGCAGCGGGATGAGGCAGAGGAGGAAGGAGAGGAGTTGGAGGAGGAGGAGGGGGGGGAAGGAGAGAAGAGAGAGGGATAAAGGGGAGGAGGGTGGATGAGTTCTGGAGCATGCCAGGAGGATGGGGGGGTGGAGGAGGAGGAAGCAGACGCAGCAGACGGAGATAGAAAGAACGTGTTTTCCTGGCAGACGAGGAGAAACCACTGAAGCTGGAGCTCAGGCTCCGTCTCTTTCTCTCTCTCCTCCTATCATCCGCTCTCTTCTCTTTTGTCTATGGGGGCTGAGCTCCTGTTCTCTCAAGCAACCTGCACTTTTCTATTCCCCCCTTTTTTCTTCCTCCGCTCTCCCAGCCGTTGGATCGTCCGCCCGATTACTGCATCCGCTAGTATCCAAGCAAGGCTCTCCTCTCGCGATTTCAGCCCCCCGTTCACAGAATTTCACGGCTGCAGACTGACAATAGATGGAAGGAGATTGAGGATGAATGTGCGAGTGGATAGAGAGAGAGAGAGGGTGAGAGACAGAGACAGAGCAAATGAGGAAAGAGATGGCTTTCACTTTGCATTCCACCTCTACTTGGTGCTGGTGCACTGAGCCTGCTGCTTCCTCAATTATTCATGTGTTTCATGAATGGAGGGGCTGACATCACCAGCATTCAGGTCACTTTACATTCGAAGCTCCTTCTAAATCACACAATAAGCTGGACCGGGCTTTGTGGTAAACATTATTCGTAGATACACACACTCTGTTCTCACACACACACACAGACACTACACTAGCGGTCCATAATCAGCAAAAGTAAATGCAAAGGAAAATCTTCTCAGGTATTCATGGTGAATACATGTGAAATAAATGCAAGTAGAACACATACACTCAGGCATGAGTCAAGATAATATTTTCAGAGTGGCAGCACACTGCGTCATGTGTTTTCTCTAAATCCAACTATTGCAAAACTTGTGGCTCTAGATGTTTCCTTCCAATATCCAACAAATAATTAGAATGAACGCCCCGCTGCAAAACCAATATCACCTGACACATCCTGCGCTTTCAGCTGTGTGGCATGGTCCAATAAAGACAGATGACAGGAAATATGAAAGATTATCCACTGTGCATCCTTACCATCAATTTCAAACTGTCCTCCAGACCCTGAGGGCCATCCAACTGAATTTTAACACATCGCCAAGTACAACTTTGGTCCTTAGTCATTCCTGCTGCAGTGTAACGTGCCTACTTGAGTTGATTTCACTGACATTTATTTTGCATAATGTAACGACTGCAACATCAACAAAATATGCTCCTAAATACATGTAGTAATAGTGAATTCAACTTCTGATGAATCAACACCCCCTGTTGGCACTTAAGGTATAATATAATATAATATAATATAATATAATCTTATCTTTCCTTTAGCATGTTCAAACTGAGTGAATTATCCAAACCTGGTATTTTATCTTACGGCAGTTCTAGTAACAACAGAAGATTTGAAAATGCAATCGGCCTTTTTCATGGAAGACATTTTGATGTGTTACAATGACAAAAGCACAAGGGTAAATAATAAAATGAACGAGGGCTGCTTCAGTTCCAGGGTCCAGGTATTGTTCCCGCTGGCTTCCATCCACTGCCAGGCAATGCCGTAACATTTATCTTTATTTCATGTCCTCTTTTGAGTCTCCTCTCCAGCAGAAGCTTGTGAAACATCAGTCACGTGCTTCATGTATGTCAGGATTTATCATTTTTTTAAGTCTCATTTTGTTTTAATCAACTTCCGCTGCAGCTGAGCATACAAACGTTTTCATTTCTACTTCTGGAGTTCCTATTCTGGGTTTTCTTAATGCACAAATTCTAAATGCAAATAAAAACAGGTGGATGGAAGTGAGCTTAATGTCATGGCTTACTGAGAGAGTTGAAAAGAACGGAGCCATCACTCATGTTATTAGTACCGCCTGTGCTTTACCTACTGTAAGAAGGCAAAATGTCTGCTGTGAAAAAGGTCTATTACTGTACATACATTAAAGCCTGAGTGTATTAAAAACCACCATTTGGAACATTACATCACACAATCAGTCTCTGTGTGTGTTATTAATCCTCTTATATACATAATGTGTTATTATATATGTGGGTTTAATGCCAGTAAATGTAAATAATTTCACTCGCTTGGTTGACAATCTAGAGAATATAAGGATGTTGGATGGGGCCTAATTTCAAACATCCACAAACGCAAATTAACTCTTGCAAGAAAATGTCACCCATTCCCTGAAAGGCTTTATCCACAGGGCTGGAACTGAGTGTCCAACACTGGGTTCCAAGAGTTATGGTGGATTACACACTTACTGCAGCGTTGATGAAGTAACTGGTGTTTCCAAATGCAATCAAGGAACAGAATTATTAAACGATGACAGCTACAATATTACTGACTTCATTCAGCATTCCCACTGCTCATTCTTTTCTGAGTGACATCTTATCAACCCTAAACCAACACTGATTATCCTCCTGAACATGGCAGGAAAAAAATCATTTTAAAATAATCTATTCACACGCACAAAAAGATTAGCACAGGCAGTAATCACCTCTGTATCTCCACAAAGAAGCCCTGAGCTGTGCTGCTGGAAAGACCTGACCCCGGGGCTGCAGCATTGCTGGCTGCCTCTGTGGGAGCGCTGAGTGGAGCCGCGCTGTGGAACAAAGGGAGCTGGTCCACTGAGCCGAACCACTGTGTGCCCAGATAAGCCTGCCCAGCCTCACACCAACAACTGACCTACTTAGAGGACCTCTGTTCTCATTGTTGTTGCAGGAGACACACAGATGGTCAAACTGACCACACACTCTGAGACATGTTACAGTAGGTATTGAACCGCCATGAGCACTGAGCTGTTGATTCACTCATCTGATTCACTAATGACTGACACGCTTGACAGGCTTGAATAGCTTCAATTTCATTTTTTCCCAATTAATTCTGGTGTTGATTCAAGCCGAACGTTAAAGACTCCAACAGACGTCTCCATCTTTCTGAGAGAAGGGCGTGCTGTTTACCGAATTGTCATGGCAACATCAATGTGGCGACGCCTGGCTGGGTCGGAAATGTCTGTCAGCCCGACTGTGTCTCGGCCGTGCAGTTGCCATGGCAGCCAGTCAAGCCATTCATGTGCACCGCCACTTGAAGCGTTCCCAACTAGAGGGAGAAAGAGAGAGCTGGAGGAGGGTGTGTGTTTGTGCGTGTGAGGGGGTGATGCCGCTGCATACAGCATTAACACACATAATTAGCAATCTACAAAGCCCTGGAGTTTAAGTGCACTTTGCTGTGAACATGTTACGGACTGAAAGGAGTTATATCAGTGGGGCCCCGACGGCTGACATCTTCATTTCACTCACAGCGAGAGGACAGTTTGAAAGATCAGGGCACATCAGCCACTGCAGGACGAAAACAAGCAAATACAGAGTGAAACCACTGCATGTCACTGTATACCGTTCCTTAAACTATTTCAATCCAATCCCACAAGCATAACTTTAGCATTGAGTCCCAGGCTTAATTAAAATGCCCAATTATCCTCAATGTGTGGCAACCTAACATTGGCAGGCCTGTAACAATTTTTGGGTTCTCATTGAAGCTACGACCTACTGCACCTCTGGGTACTAGAACCCGTTTTAAAAGCAGCTATAATTAAACACACTGATTTAAATTCAAGAGCGCAACTCGTCCCGGTGAGGTAATTCAAGGACTCGGCAGAGATGTCAGAAGGGGACAGGAGGGGACAGGAAACTGGCGACCGGATTAAGCTCCTGTGGGACACGTTGTCCCGGTGGGACGGGACACAGCCACTGCCATCTGCAGGGGATATCAAGATGGAAGGAAGCGGGCTGGGTGACAGAGAGCAGCGGGCAGAAAGAGGACGCTCTCTCTCGGAGAGGCAGAGAAGGAGTACGTGTACGTCAGCTCAGGGCGAGGGTACTTTGTTATCCTCAAATTTTGCGACACTTGTCACATCGAGAAAAGCTGCCACGATGTGTTGACAAGAAGCATCTTAAAGAATGATGTTAATGCTGCAGTTGACAGTTTTTGGTGAAGCAAAAATGATCTGACTCCTGAACAAAAAGGTCTATCTCTGTAGGGATCTTTTCCAAAATGTTGTCAGACATTTAGAATAACTATCTGAGCTTGTTTGTGGCAAAAAACAAGCACTTTCAGTGGACGTATTGTGACGGGCACATTTGCCGTCAAGGATTACGTCGCAGCCATTGCGGCCTGTTTTGCGGCTGCCAGCTAAGGTGATCTACTGGACCAATTCCAAAACTTTTGGTACCTATTAGTCAATTAGACCCTAAAATGTGTAAGTGTGAGTGTACCGTTTGCATATCGATGCTCCAACATCGCAGCTCATCTCTGCATGCTGTAGTCTGGTTGTAGGCTATCCAATTGCATCTAGAGGCAGTTTGGTCTGTGCCTTGGAAAATGCACCAACCTACCTGTTCAAATGATGATTTTTTTTTTTTTTTAAATACAAACATGTACATTGTAACTTGGAAACACATTAAATGGGAAAATCTTACTTCCCCTTTTCTGACAGTTATGATGTCACGTGGCACCCTGATGAACACAGGAACACAAGTTTACAGCACTAAAAGGAGACTGGTGAGCAGGAAGTCATTTTCTTTGCTGGTGTACAGTAGCGTTAGCGATTCAAGGCAGGGAGGAGGGGAGCACGTTCTGATTGTGCTTTTAAAAAGCTTAATGGAAAATGGTCTTATTGTTTGGACAGGCTTCATTTGAGAGACAAGTGTATGGAATGCTAATGTGATGTCCTTTCATCAGACATCCATCAAGGAGAGGTACACATGACTGTCTGTCCCTGAACGCAGTTTGCAGTCCATTAATAATGAGGCGGACAGAGACAGAGGGAAACAGGGACATTCCCTCCCACAGCAAGGCATGAATGATGTTTTTAAAGTTGTCTGTCTCCAAAAGTTAATCTTTTACAAATCCATAACATTTAATAATTACTGTGGGATTGTCGCAAATATGACCAGCCTTCCTAGTCTTCCTTGTTAACACTTAATGCCAATTTAGGCACAAAATTCCTTCATAATTAAGCGCAACGCAATCATCTATTTTCTTCAGTGACTTTATTGATCACTGCAAATCCAAAGGGTCATCAATAATATCATCTCAATCCCAAAGACAGAAACAAAGTGGGTTATATCAGGAGCAGGCAGGGGAGTGTTTCAGGGAACAATATAGAGCACAATCAGCAATGACAAATGGCTTGTGGGAAGGATGCAGTACTAAAAAAAAGGAAAAAAGGGGATGAGAGAGAGAGAGAGAGAGAGAGAGAGAGAGAGAGAGAGAGCGACAGACAGAGAGAGAGAGAGAGAGAGAGAGAGAGAGAGAGAGAGAGAGAGAGTTAATAAGCTGTGGCCGGGAGGGAAACAATTCTGCAGTTTCTCTCCACTGCAGAGCCCCTGCTGTGAACTTTCCCAAGTCCATTGTGGCCCAGTCTGATGGCGCAGTGCTTTATCTGTGAGGCTGCAGTTGGTTCCAAGCCTTCAAGTCCTCTCTCTCTTAGCTGTGGACATTTCATAATTTTGTTTTCAGGGCAAGTTGAAATAGTTTTGCTTGAGGGAAGGCATTTAAAAAACACTCCTGGTGATTACAGTAGATCTAGAGGACCATCTAACCAAGCAGCAGTTCACCTACAGTTAATGCAGGTCTGTTCCCTCTCCCTCTCTAATACTTAACATATTGAAATGAATCTTCTTGGCGCAGAGGCCTGGGAGCTACAATTTTCATGTCAGTCTAAAATAGCCCTGAGAGACATTAGTGGCTCGGCCCTGGATAGCACACGCCTGGGGATGTGGTTAGTATGCATGTATGTATGCGAGGATCTGAGGCATCCGTGCATATGCTGGTGGATGCTGTGAGTTTCCAAGAGTCTTTGATGTTCTGTTTGTGTGTGTGACAGCATGTACGACTCATTGTAGATGCACACAGTACATGCATATGAGAGTGTAGACACATGCACACTTGTGGCTGCGATGGAGCTGCAGTCTCACGGGGATGGAAAGGCAGAAACCGCGGATAAAAGACTTCACTACCCCTTCGCTCTGCTGCTCTGTGACCATGACATGAAACACTGCAGTCGCCTGCTCTGTTTGGCACCGACCAATAAGATAAAGAAGATGAACAGTTGACCGGACAAGTTTGGGGAAAAGATGCACACATGCATTTGTGCATGCAAGTCTGCACTCACAGTCTGTCTAACTGTCCTGCAGCAACAACCGGCCTGTCCATGGTGCCACGTGCGGAGAGTAAGCTCCAGCTCTAGCCTGCTGTCAGGGCCTTGCTGTTGCTACAGCTGCTGCTGCTGGCTGTGTGTGCACATCTGTGTCTGAGTGCAAGTGTGTGTGTGTGTGTGTGTGTGTGTTTGTGTGCAGATTTAAGTCACACCAAATGTCATATCAAGAGCAAACATCCCCACACTGGGGCCACTGCCAAATCCTGAGCAATCTCCCTCTCACACGCATGGATGTACGCACACACGGCCTCTCTCTCTTCTTATCGCTTCCTTGTCTTCTGACAACTAAGTAATGCTGCAAAAATATCACCCCCCCACCCTGGCTCTCAATCAAAGCACGCACTGTGACAAACATACACCCAACAGGGCTGCCTGGTTTCCAATCTGAAAACTCTTTGACACTTGCTTCCCCTGACATCAACTCACAGCACATCACATGAGATGGGTTTTTTTTGGTTGTTACTGTTGAATCATGATCTCAGCTATTCTGTCTTTGGTGGCTTTTGATGCAACTTTAAAAACAAGCAATATTAATAAATAATAATAATAAATATAAAAAATAAAAATGGAAACAATAAATAAGAAAAACTTAAAACAAGGCCTAACCACTGGTGCAAATCTTAACATTGACTAATTCAGTCACGACATCGAAAGCTTTAATTGTAACTTATGAGCGCCATTGAAGACATGAAGGTCTGGAGATCTGATTAAGTAAACGATGTGAATTGCTACTCTGCATTTCTAGACTTTTTATACTCATATTTTGTCATCATTTCAAAGCACATGTGCATTTTGGATCGTCCTCACATTTATTTGTGGTAATCTTGTAAGCCTAAGCATTTTTGTTGGCATTACGCAATAATCAGAAGTTCATTTTAAGCTATCTTGTTTGCACTGGTAAAAACAGCCTGAGAGCCTCCAAGAACCTTTGTCCAGTTCAATCACGTACACGGAGAGCTCTAAATCAGTTAGTGCTGATAAACCACTGTATCCAGCGCAGATAAATCAGCTGCTATAGCCATCAGCAAGCTAGTGGTTTATAACACCCAGGATAACAAATGTGCTGATTGAGGTATTGATTGATGGAATGACCTCTAGGTCACACTGTTTTGCCTATGTAGCAGATTGTCCCTGAAAGAACAGAATACAGCTCTTAAAGACATGTAAGATTTGAGCTAGATCGCCCCAGTGATGAATCTGCGAGTGGGAATTGATACTTTATCATTATAATTTGCTCCTTGATTGATTTTTTTCTTTATTTTGAGGTGGATTGAAACACAGCTGGACTGAAGCTTTTGGACCATTTTACATGTTTGAGACTTTCTTTAATAACACTTTCTTGATTAAAAGCTCAAAGCATTGTAACATTTTGTACTTTTGGAGTGGAACTGCATACATACATACGAACATACTGTTATATAACATGACAGCATGGCAGCAAACTATGGTGCTGCAAACAGATTAAGTGACGACAGACTCAGGTTTAATAGTGTTTCTATGCTGCAGAATGATAAAGAGGCCCTGGAATGGTCACACTCTCTCTCACACACACACACACGAACAGGAAGACACATTGGCTGACACACACATACAGTATGCACTCACTCTGATTAATCTTAAGAAGCCCTGAGAGGAAATTTTCAAAGCTACAGTCCACAGCCTAAAGAAAAAATGACTGGAGGATTAAGTGATTGATTTGAGATTTGAGAGGCATAAAAAATACGAGGAGGGGAGAGAAGAGAGGGATGCAAATGAGAGAAGGGCACAGACAAATATAGAGAGAATGAAAGAGAGACAGAGACGTCAGGGAAAAGAAGAGGTCCTCATGAAAGTGAGAAGGAAGCAAGCGGGACGCACGTTGCCGAAACTGCTCCCCCTCTCATTTTTTTCCTCCTGCAGTGCTCTGTAATTCGTCTCTAAAAATATCAGGCAAGAGGAGGAGGAGCATAAACAAACACAAGGGGAGGAGAGCAGAGGAGGAGGGAGGATGGAGGGAAAAGTGCACGCACTGTGGCCAGCAAAACAGGTTAAAAAAGAAAGTGAGAGAGGGGCCACCTGGATGTGGATCTGTTTGTCCATGTGAGACAGCGAGGGGAGCGGGAAAACAAGCGAGGAAGGCAGCGAGAGTGAAAGCCGGGGAGAGACGGAGCGAGCATGTGCCTGCTCTTTTCCAGGCAGCCACGTGAGCGCTTCTCCTCAGCTGCTCCGCTCACACTGAGCCCGCCAGAGGGGAGCAGAGCGGGGTCGCCACAGCCACAGTGAGGGGGAAAAAAAAAAAAAAAACCACTAGCCCACACTGCATATACACACTCTGGTCACGGCTTAGCAGTGTCCTGGTTGAGCCGTTGTTGCAAAGTGACACATTATGTGGAGATTTACGTAACCATATAGAATCTGCACAGGTGCAGATGGACAGATAAACACAAACATATCTAATGTGCTCTTTGTTAAAAAAGCACAGATATTTGACAGTCCATACAGCCTTGCAAAGAGAGCACGTAGCTTTAGATTGGTATTTGTCAATACAGCCACAGTCTGGCCAGAAAATGGTCACAGACGTCAAATCCCTGCCTGGGTTGTGCTTTGCATACACGACAGCCTTAAAGCTATACAGAGAGAACAGGTTACACAATCAGACACACAATCAGAAGAAAACATCCATCTATTGAGCCTTACCAGGCGAGCTTGAAGCCTTTCATTAGTACAGCGAGGAGTGTCTGACATCCATAGCGTGTTGTGGGCACTGGGCTGCCCGTTCACACCGCCGCATGCTGACTGACAGCCTGCCAAAGCCTCACCTCCCATACACAGAGCAGGAGAGATGCACAGAGGGAAGAAGGGAGGAGTGGATGCAGAGGCAGATGGATGGTTGGGGACTTAAGTCTGGAAGGATGATCTTCAGCTTTGCCCACCTTTCCTTCCTTTCCTACATTCTTTCGCTTGTATCGAGGTGCCGCAGTGCTGAACAATGTGCCAGAAATTCACACCTCCCTGGGGTTCTTCAGTTTTCCCAAAAGAGAAGGAGGTGACCTGTGCTGCAATGATTACCGCGCAAACTGCAGCATGCAGCAGAAGCAGGAGGGCTAGCGGTTGCAGATAAACGCCGACATGACTGGCCGCTGCTCCTTTTTAACTCTGTCTTTTCTACCGAGCTATCACACTGTCCCTCAAAGCTCCCGTTCGCTCGCTCAAACTCTCTCCGTCTCTCCCTCAGTCTCCGCTGCGGATGAAAGCTGCACTTGCTGTGCTCACAGTGAGCAGGCGCAGGATCTCTCCCCTATGCCTCCCCCCCCCCCCCCCCCCCCCCTCCTGTTCTCTCTGTCCTCTTCCCTAGATGGCTCTCTTTCTCTATTTCTCTCCAAGATAAGCCTAGCTGGCCCAGTGTGGAGGACTAGAGCAGGATTGTAGCCTCTGGCCATAACATCCGCTGTGCAATGACCCCCACCCCAACCTGCAGCCTCTATGCTATGTATGAGAAGGGTATTAAGTGGGGGGACCTGCTGCAGTTCTTTCCTCTTGTATTGGACTCCATCCTTGATCAGCGTCAGCAGCTAACCCGGTTAATCTCTTAATGCATTGAGTGTACTGGGGTACTCCCTGTGTTTGGAGCTGTGTGCTGCGTATGTGTTCTGCATACATAATGAATCAGATGGACATCTTGGTGACTCAGCTTGCTTAGTTGGCTGCTAAGTGCTTTATAACTGCAATAAACTGAATTTCAATCTAACCAGGGCCTTTTGTTAATCGTCCTCATTCGCCTAATTGACCGGCATGGCAGACCTGTCAAGCTGTGGATTTCTCCGCATGCCAAAACAGTGTGCATGGCTCTCTAATTACAGTGTTATTGTGTATCTCAAGAGTCAGGAGCGTGCTGTTTTTTTTTCTGCCTTTCCAAAACACAGAAACCAGGTGTTAGCATGCCCAGCTAACTGGCTTACTACCCACAGTAACAGCCGAGCATTATGTCCAAGGTAACTCCATTATTCAGAGGGGTTACAGGTTCTGTTTGAAAATCACAGGACTGAACACCCACCCTGCGGGAGATCAAATGCTACTGGCAACTGCTGCAAACCCTCCAAACCCTGCTTTCTCTTTGCTCTGAGGAAGTTTTAGATTTCAGCATAGCTTACCACGTTATGTTTGCCAAACTCACTGCCTTCAGCAAACAAGTTTTTTCGTATTATATCAAGCCGCTCAATCAGAGTTCAACAGAGTTTTAGCTTTAGAGATGCTGGCTAGCCGGCTACAGTTTAGAAAACCCCATGGCTGCAGTTGGAATTCGCCAGAGAAGCTGGCTTTTATAGACTTCTGTCTGAAACCGAAGACCCTTTGTAGGTCATTTGCTTTATACTGTGATTTCTCAAGATAAATGATTTAAAAACACTTGAATCTGAATCAAAAACCTGTAATCTCATCTCAGCTATATTTGAAATGGATTAACCTTTAAATTTCTGTAGTCCACTAACGTCCGAAGAAGTGGTGGTTTAACCCTTGACCCCTTCAGACCACAGGGGTCAGAGAGCAACCGACCATTCACTTCACCAGAGCCTGTCAAGAACAATGGCTGACCTGACCGCAGGCGCAGGGTCAGGGCGCAGAACATTCTTCCTGTTTAATCTTCTTAAAACTGCAAGTTACAAATTACACCTCATTAGGGATGGCTTATACTACAGCTAATGCAGACCCCTCTCCACCATCAGAGCTGGCATTATGGTTGCCTGCATACAAACACACACACACACACACACACACACACACACACACGCACACACACGCACACACACGCACACACACGCACACACACGCACACACACACACACGCGCTTGCATGTTCCAATGATGTACAGATTTCATTAATGTTATTTAACTGATTGATCTAATTTATCTGTCACTAATTGATTCCTGTAATTGACGCTCTTTTGTTGTTTGTTTTTATTTGTTCCGTGATGGCAGTACAAATCAAAGCACTTAGCACACAGCAATATAAAGTTGTTGTTATTATTGTTATTGAGCTCATCCTGCTGAGTCACTGAGCTCCATTCACTCACTCCGCTTTTTTCAGATGCAGATGGTGCCAGGAGAGAGCGAGCGCAGGACTGACTGATAGAGAGGCGAGCAACCAAAAAAGATAATGGCACGCAGACGATGCAGTGCGCTCGGGCTCTTGGCCTGAGGGGACACATGAAAGTGGGCCCCACGCCAGGTTCTGGATGTGAGATCAGTAAATAGCTCTGAGCTGACCGCTACCTTTGGTGATGCATACAGTGGCAGGATCTTGTGACTTTGTTACATTAATTTTCCAGAGACTTTTGCCCAAGGCCTTAAACAGGCCAAGGAAAATGCCTCACTTAAGACACATTTTACCAAATTATAACAATATAGTGCACTTATGTGGTCTGATATATTATTATGCTTCTCCTCGGTTGCTGATGCATTCATTAAGTAGCACAGATTCATTGGATTATTTCAGGTAGCTGAAAACATATTCTTAATCATTACTTTGTGAGTATTACTCTTAGTTTAGTCTATTATTCCAAAGCGTAACCTGGAAAATACAATCTAATGTCTATGTTTGTGCGGCACTGTGTGTAGCTACTGTACATTTCAGCATGCGCGTGTGTGTTTTATTTTTTCTTGCATATTTAGACATGTGTATCTTTAGCTGAGGAGGCCTTCATGAAATAATCTATAACTAGCAATCAATAGCTGGCAGCTGCTGATTCTTAAAAGCGCCTCAGTCCATATTGTGATTACTTTCATTATGAAAACCTCTCAGGGAGAAGGCGATCGTTCATCTCTGTGCCGTGAGGCAGCCGAGAGTAGTCAGGAGGACACAGTCTCTCTCTATTGTTAGCCAGCTTTGCCTCTCCCCAATGTGGCGGGACTGCAGGGGGGAAAAGTGCGAAAAAGAGGCAACGATATGAGAGCGCTCTAATCCCTTCCCAGGATGAAGCAGGGAGCGCTGCAGCCTGAGCTTCAGTCAAGCAAGAGGACAGTAAGTCATCTCACACAGAGTCCATCTGGTGCCCACCTAGTCATTGCTTGCAACAATTAGACTGGTGATGGCCATGATTCCTGGGAACATCCACATCTCTCTGTCATAGACAAGCAGCTCATTTTGACCCAGCTTCCTCGACTAATGTGACTGATGCAATAAAAGAGCATGCACTGTTATTTCCATTAACACTACTTTATAAAAAGACCATATCAAAGCAGCCAGAGGAGTCATTGTGACATTTTATTACTTCTGCATCCCAAAAAACACAGGTTCAGTACGTGTACTGTTTGTGCCTGTCAGAAAGAATTATTGGGATTTGGATGTGTCATACCTAAATGCAAACTTAAAAACATGTTCTCTGCATTTGCAAACACTGCAATCAGGAGGTTGTTTGGCTCAGGTTTGGCTCTGTGTTGCATTTTGGTTAGTCAAACTAATCCCATCCATAAGGAACAGGACGTGGGTATGACGCAAATAATACCATGCCTGATTATTCAAAGGTGGATTTTATCCAACAGCACAAATATTTAGTTATATTTGAGCGTTTTGAGGCCTTTGCAGCCTTCCCTTCTTTATTTTGTGTCAGATTTCTTTCATCTTTCTTGATGTGAGCAATGGTAGCTTGACTCTTGCGAGTGCTCTGTCCAGCCTGCCGAGGAGAAGCAGCAGCAGAGTGGTGCTGAATGGACAGCTCCAGAGCTCCAGAGTCAACCACTGACTCAGAGAGGCTCCTCTCACTGACGCCCCCTGCTGACTACAACAACATCTGCAACAGTGAAATACTAATGAGCAAGTAATCAAAAAGGTGTTCCCACTGTCTTCTGGCAAAAGAAAAAAAAAAGAAATTAATTTACTGTCATACTAAAGTAAATAAATGTACACTCTGATTTCCTGAATATGAGCTGTGTTGAATGTGTCCTTTAAAGGGAGGATCATAAAAGAAATAGGTGATTCTCTGGGCTGCTTTGCTTTAAAGTTTGCTTAGAGAAAAGATAAAAAGAATAAAGGTCCAAACTCAACTTTCATGGAGGGAGTCATGCCCTGACAGATAGTATTCATTAGTAATGGTCTGAAAAACAGCGGTCATGTGATTTCTGCATCAGCTTCTTTTTTGGCATCCTTAAACCCTAATCTGGCCCAGAGATTTTTCATTTATTTCTAAGAATAGCATTGGCGGATAATCTGGATTAATCCCTCTACGCTGCTTTGTGGGATTGGACGCCGTGGCGAGTTTGACTCTCCCATTCTGCCTGATGGGCGTTCCTTACTCTGTAACACAGTGAGGATTAAACTGACACTGTTTGTCTATTCATGCTGAATAAATCCCCATAGATTGATCTCTACCGTCTGATCAGAGAGGGAAATGGGTTGGTTGTTTGGTTAGTGTTGACCATGTTAGATAGTCCAAGCCCTCAAGGCCACAGAGGGGAGACAAAGAGCAGAATCTCAGCCTGCAAAGACGGGCATATACAGTTTGCATGTGTGTGAACATACACTCTGTTTATTGATTATTTTTTTATTGATTAAAAAAAATTATTGTAGCATGAAGTATGATGCAAAACAGCAGCAAAAAAATAAATAAAATGAGATTAATTTACTTCAATCTAACTTTCATTTAGTCAAATAGGTGGACTAAGAGCTGCGATTACCAGGTTCTACATGTTTTTTCATGCCTTGATTCAAGGCAGATGGAGATGTAGAACAGACTGGAATGATTAAGCAACAGAGTAACAGGCAACAGATAAGCGAGATAAACATGGAAGCTGTAAGAACAAGGCTAAACAGGTGCAAACGTGGACATCAATGCACAACAGAAACTGGCACATTAGGAGGCCAGAGTAAATTTGATGTTATGCAGAAAACACAGCAGCAGCAGACGTCCCACTGAGGACAGAACAGACACAGCGCAGACAGCCAACACTGACTGAAACATAAAAGCAGCCCAGGGAGGGGCGCCATGATGACAGTGATGATGAATGACAACGTTGTTGAACGATGTTCAACAGCACAAATGAGCAACACTGCGAGGGGATAGACATCATGTTCAATATTAGGTCAACCCGGAAAGTGATAAAGTGAAATACAGATGGCCTTCTGCACGGCTGTCACGTGTGCCATGAATAAAAGAACAAAGTACCGCACGTGCTGACATTAAAGCGCTCATTTAAAAAAGCCCTCCACTTCCTGTTTCTGCTGTAGCAAGCAGGATGAAAATAGGCCGAGGTTTCTTTCTCAACAAACCTCCAACGCACACACATACTCATAATTACTAAACAAAGCAGAGCGAGAGGGAGGAGCAGAGAGAGGTGGCGGAAAATGGAGCTTGGGATTATCCTTATTAACCTCAACAATAGGTTTAGGCTTGAGAGAGAATAGACCTCCACTGAATTCAAGTATCTGGTAATTGTTAATATTAGTCTTGTTAAGACTTAAAGATTATTTCAAAACTCTCTGTTCTCCGATGTTTTTATAATACTCTCGAGGCTACGTATAGGGATGCACTTTTATGTCTGCACCAATACTTTCCCTAATAGGTGGGTTGGGTCGGTCCAGTCCACCAATATGTGTTAAAAGCTCCTCCTTAGTCTCTGACAGTCTAAAATTCAATGTTTCCACCTTTATTCAGCTGCAACAGAGCACAGCACCATGACGCCATTTGATTTATTGATCAGAATTATCCTGAAATAGCACTATGCCACAACATAAATATCAACCCCCTTATGTTACGAATAGAGGAATGGTCCCACTCAGTTAAATGTAGTGATGTTCATCGATTGGAACACCCCTGCATCTGTATACCCACAGTTTAGGCGCTGCAAGCAGTATCAAGAGAGGAAAAGTCAGACTGGTGCATTCCTACCTTCGAACAAATACGCATTTAAAGTAACACAAGCGGCTGTTTACCAAGTACAACTGACTTAAAACACTGACGGCCCAACACTGAGACAATGTAGTCAAAAAACTTAATTGAATAGATCAATATATAATACTATAAATTAAATAATCCAATTCGGTCAGTACACACTGGTCCTTTAAACTAGCTTAACTGAAAAGCAGTGTTGTTCATGTTCGAGAAAATTATTTATTATTTATTAATCTTAAATTTGTTACAATTACTTCTGTCAAAAGTCACTGCACTACTTTGCCAATGACTGCATATAAAAATGATTAGTTACTTTGAAAAGTCACTTTACTTTACTAAATGTCTGCCTCACTTCTCTTGTTAATGCACCATAGCTTCATCATTTCAGCATCAAATTTGAAAACTGTGAAATTTGATCTGTCATTGTACCCATTATTACTGGATACAATGACAGACAGACTGTTTGTCTGCTGTCCTCTGCCACTGTCCACTATTTTTCACATTAAGGTTACGCTTTAGTCAACAAGCTTATACTAACAAATGGAGTGTGTGGCTTTGAGTTAACAAGAGACTGTTAATGGATTGTATTGTCTTATAAAAGGGATATTTAAAGGGAGAAGTGTTTACTTGACTCCAGGAAGAATTACGGCTTCAGTGGTATTATAGAACCATAGAAATATATGATTTTACACTCACAAGACGCCATTAACTGCGTTTGTGTTATCAGAGAGTGAATGACACATTCAGATTCATGATAAGTGATTATCAGTATTAACAAACGGATCATCAGAGCGCCATATCTCTATGGGCTACCTGCGAAAAGGCACGCGAGGTCTGTGTGTGTGCATCTCCAGCCCACACTGGAGCTGGAGCTATTATGCAGTACATCAATGACTCATCACATCCATGACCCTGAGCTCCTCCAATACACAGCCGCTATGTTAAGGAAAATGATGTCACGACACAGAGAGATCAGGTTCAGCTGATCTCTCCAGATCTAGGCCACATCCAGATATGTATGGTATACGGTTTAGCTGCGATCGGATCACTGCACTGCTGACACTGCTGTCTAGGGACAGAAACGTCAAAGTCGGTTGAAGGAAGCCGTTAAACCATACCATGAATTTACAATTTTTAAAACAGATTTATAGTTGAGCAGCAAAAACTGGCACCAGCCCTCTAAACACTGAGCTGGAGGCTGCAGTTTGTATTTTTTTCCTCATCCTTTGATCATTTGGTTTCAATGCCAAAAACCTTTCCAATGTCATCGACACCTTTTTCCACATTGTTCCCAATTACATAACTACACGACGCCAGCTCAGTCGTCACACAATTATGAAATCGCTCCGCATGAGCTCATCGTCAGCGAGCGTGAGATACTGTGGTGTGGAAGTCAGTGCGGTCAGATGTGCCGTCGCTGAGGGCTTGTTCACTGTTGGTAACACTCAAACACAAACCTCAGCGAGTGGAAGAATAACCCCGTCTGTGCTCTCATGCTCTGTCCTCACAGGAACCTTTTGTCTAACCTTTATTTAAACAGGAAAGTTGATTAAAAGCACAGCTGCAGCATGGATGACGCTGTCTAAATGAAGTCCGTGGACAGTTTGTCTTGGTATTTAAGTGGCACTGACACTCACTTGCCCTGAAGCAAAGGCTTGAGGTAGAGTGAGGAAAGCTATTTTTACATGAAAGGACTGGGCCGGTGATGGGATAAGGGATTGGGTGGAGGGATATTGACTGACCCCTCCCAGACAATCCTTCCATCTCGTCAGTCAGGGCTGTTGCTGGAGAGACGACCCTGCCATTATCGAAGCTGGGAGGCGTCCCAGCCCGCAGCTTCAGGGCCACATGCGGACCTTGCTCTTTTCATTCAGATATACAGATGTAAACAGGAAAAACACACTGCTAAACCCCACACAAACACACTTTACATTTGCTTTCCACTGGTTGCTATGCCATTATCACCCACAAGGCCTTCAAGGACGGCACTTGAGCTATTTTGAGCTCCACAAATGATGCACGTCACTCACGGCGACAAAGCAACAATCACCCAGCAAGGCCTCAAGACTTTCAAACACCTCAACTTTGCGCTGATGAAATCTGCAAAGCTAATTTCATGAATCACGATGAAAACCCACTGGTTTGTCGACATCAAGCCTATGCAGTGAATGAAAACCTGAAACCAGGGAGACTGTTGTCCAATGTCCTCAGACGACAACAGGCCTTAGCTGTCTTACATAACTCCTTACGTCGTCCAGCAGATATAATTCAAGTTAATGACACTGAACTGCATACTTTAATCCCAACCTTTAACACTCCAGTTTACACCAATTACTGAAATCACTTTAAACACTGCCCTCTTACCGTCCCGCTAAAATAAACTTCATGTGAATAACCCAGTTCAATTCCTTACTCACCCCTGCTGTTACTGCTCAGTACATTCTACCTTCACCAGTCGACAAGCTGCATGTGTATGTAACATTACACCTCCCCATCATTTATTTCTCTGAAATCAGTTTTCTACTAATACATCACCAATACACAAATTATCACAAGTGACACAGTGGCGTCTCGAATGCTGAAGTACTGTCAATGAAATGTAATACTTCTCTAATCTGTATTTTACAGTAGGGTGTAACATACAATCACTTCTAAAACACTGAAATCAAACATGTAAGGGGGCTTTCTCTCAATATATCTGATTGTGAATTCCATTTCATAAAAAGGATATCTTAAAAAATATCTTCAGTGTTTAAAGGGGTACTCCGTGATTTAATATTGCACTTCCAGGTGGAGGTTGGAGGACTCACTAAAGAAGGACTGAAATATAAATAGTCAAAATCAATGCAGCAGAAGCCGAGATATCCTGACTTTAATCCCTAGTATATGTCAAGAATGTCCATGTCTTTCAAACTCCAAAACTCCAAAACTGATCCATATGTTGTCTCTGGGATGATCATTGCAACATCTTGGTGTTTATTTTCTCAGAAATTACAAAGTTGTTCTGGAGGCACAGAAGACATTATACAACTGTGTTCACTGGCTGAGAAAACTCATCTCGACGAGTGATCTGATGCAGTAAAATCAGTGGAGTGCCCATCATCTGTTAACGTTTTGACCTCATGTCACAGCCGAGAGTTTCACCGGTTCCTCTCCGGTCCTCGCAGCAAGGCTTTGAGGAGTTATCTTTTACGCTACAGATGGGCCACACTGGACCCAAAAATGAAGATCGTGTCTCCACCTCTAACCCTGCGGCGCTCCTGCAGAGGACAATGCTGACAGCGTTTCAGTGAATGATGGTGCAGCAGTTTTATTCCCGGATCTCACACACTGTGAAATCTGAGGACTAGAAGAAGCGGACAGGAACTTGATGCACTTGTGGGATTTATATTCATACAGTGTGTCGTACTGGAACAGCCTCCTCTTTTGGTGTGTGTGAGTATGGCATTCTCAGATGTGATGAATCACTTTCAGGCTCTTTAGCACCATTGATGACTACGATACATACTTTTATTAAAAAAAATGGGGGAGTATATGCAGAGGATGAACAATACTATAATGTGCCACAACCTTTTATGCATCTTCTTGAACGTCATGAAGCACTAAGCTGCCATATAATGTCACTGCCCGTGTGTGGAGTGTCTTTTGCTTGATGAGTTATAGCCTACCTTTGAGGTTTCCATATCAGTTTCTTCCACTTCTTTTGCTTGGCCTATCAGTGAAGGTAGAGAAGAGTGAATGACAGGTTGTGGTAGGTTATCTTCTTTACTTTTCATGATATGATGCTAACTAAAATACACAAGTATCGAAGGCTCATTTCTGGAGCCCTCAGGCTAAAAAACCAAGAGACAACCAATCCTAATGGCTTGTGCTTTTTGTTAGAATCTGTTCTCCCTGGACTTCTTTTGTATGATTCCTGTAGTTGCTTCAGATGACCTTTTCACTGGTAAGAGGACCAAGAACTGCACTTTCAGTCATCTCGATGGTTATTTGGTGAGCGCTCGTCCTGATGTGGCCGTAAATATGCTCTGACTTCTTATTTCAATCTGGGCGATTTAAAACAAAAGATGATTGTTTGATGCTAACATTTCACACAAAATTACATGTGCATTTGTTTGTTTCTGTGTGTGTGTGTGTGTGTGTGTGTGTAAAGCAATGGGTAATTGGATTTGCAGAGTGCAGTCCTTTCACTCCAGTCACTGCTGTCGCCAGTGACTCAATACAAAGCGCCCACATGTACCATGAATCACTGTGATCAGAGGCCCTCAACCACTCCTCCATCTATTCAATCAATTCATTTTTGCTGTGGCACCTGATAATACATTTGCCTCTCCAGTCAGAGCAATTTATTCCCACTCCTTTACCCCTGACTGAGCTTCCCAGCACCTATTGAGAAGTTTCTTTCGGCTGTGCAACACCTTCTCCAGATCTCATGTCTGTCAGTGAGGTAATCAAGCTTAACATTTTCTCACTGAGAGAAATTGATTAACTGAGGAATTTCCTGTTGGGATTAAACACAAAAGCAAGAACACTTTAGCCAATGCTGCGTTGCAGGTTGACACAAAATGCTTCCAACGCTTCAATATTCAGTCAAGACTATGGAGGAGCTGAGAGTGACCCTTGGCGCTTTGTTCTCTTGTAAACATAGGATACAGAGAAAGAGAGGAAGCCCTAAGTAAGAATAATTCATGGCCCCTTTGGATCAGCTAGAGGGGAAATCAATCATGGCTGCTACTGAGCAAGGCAATTCAGAGGAGACAGATTGCATCGCTTGATTTATGAAACCTGAAAAACAGACTCTCCATTAAAGACGAAATATGTTTAAGAAAGGCAATCTGGCACAGAGAATCAAATTTGACTGTTGAAGTCTTTGGAGTTTAGTGTAAATCTTCAACAGCTCTGCATAGCTAAACCCCTGGACGGACCTGCAGCGTTCAGCATTGTACAACTGTGTTATAAATTTTTGCACGACAGATGGATCTCCACCTACAACATATTTAAGTTTTGTCCCTGTGGATACGCGTCTGGATAAGACTGCTTATTTGCAGAAAAAGGTGCATTAAATGTTGCCCTGCTGGGGCAGAGATACAGACATATAGCGGGATCAGCAGGATTGGTTTGCTGATGAACATATGCGACTTATACTGTGAGTCACCAGAGGCCCTGTGATTAGTCACCAGTGAGGGCCTGCTGACAGACACATGGCCCTCTCAGATACAGTAGATACAGTGGGGGCTGTGAGGGGATGTGAAAAACCTGGATGTACATTATGGCTGGCTCTAGTCTGCTCCTCAGTACCTGTCTCCTCATCCTTGCCCACATACTGTAAGTGCCCCAATTTACTACTTTGAGCAGTGCAATGGATTGAATGAGCCCCGGTTTCATTATCTTACAGAACTGAAACCCCCTCTGCAACCAATATTCCATTAATAGGACAGTACGTTAAGTGGGCTCTGGACAAAGACAGGTCTAAATTTAGTTCAGTTCATACCATTAAACAGCATATGTGCATGGCATATCTCCTTGTGTAACTCTGCAGTGAGGCAGACGTCCACACAGCATGAAAACAAGACCTTTCACCAAAGCGGTAAGTGGGTGTGCCAGTGACAGACACATTTTCTACAGACAGGAGTACTTAATGAATCACCTTCAGTGCGACATGTCAACAGCTGGCCCAAAATACAGGCCGTGATATGATAACGACTCAGGCACAGATTGGTGAAAATCTTAAAAATAGCTTTATTAGTTTTGTTTGCGGAAGCTTGATTTTATTGTGAATGAGCGAGAATGCACCCTTTTGAAATTCGTCCAATCAATCCATCCAAAAATTTGAGTCTACAGATAAGGAGCCATATGTCCTGCTTTGAGGTTTATTTCAGAAATTCAGTGGGTGCTGTACCAACTGGGAAAGGGTGCTGCAAGATTTACTTCTTCTTTATTTGGCCCCTCCTTAATAACGTTTAATCATCTAAACACTGGGCTACATTTACATTAACTGCAGCTGATATTACATTTTTAAACATGTCAAGGTGCACAACATTTAAACATGCATTAGTGAATTTGCATATTAGCATTTGTTTCACTCATGAAGCTCACATTTTAGGGCCACAATATTAAAATCCACAGAGAGTGTGTTTTAATTTGAACTCAATGGTTAAATGGACAGTGGAGGAGGAGGCGTTCATCTCACTGACCAGCAGTGCAGGAAACAGCACCAGATTAAAGTTCATTGTCTGACCCGATTTGGCTTTTGTGCGGCCGACCTCACTGATGTTTTGCATGAAAGCTGAGAGCAGGAGAGCAGAGCACACCTGGTACGAGTGATGCAAAGACTGGTCACAGGATTCTTAAACCAGACGCATTTGAGGGATTGGGAGCATGATAATATCACTGCATCTCATGTCATATAGATCACCTCTTCTCTGCAGTTCTGTCAATGGCCAAAGGGTTGTGTGCTCTCCAGTGTTTAACTTCACACTGTCAACACTCCTAATAATTTGAATCAACTGTGCAGCCGGAGGTTTGCTGGCAGAGAAATAGAGAAATGCTCCAATAAAAATCAATAATCAATATTTGATGGCTTTAGTGAACTGCATTAGTAAAGAAAAAAACGATACGAATGACTATTAGTAGGTGTGGAGCAGCGAGCCCGTTTTCTAAAAGAAACTGGAAGCTTTAATCCCCTTTTTTCCCTACTAAAGCAAATGAAATGAGCCATTTTTTATTGTCTCATAATAGATGAATAATAATAATGAATCAAAGTGTGCTTGAGCTACTAGCACTTCTTTCACACTTTAATGACTATCACTCATGATTCATTTAAGGGCTAAAGAGATAGCTATGTGAGGGTAACACAGCAATACCTGCCAGGAGTATTTATCACAGAGTGGTAACCTAAAGCAGTGCTAGGACTGCCCCGTATCCCCATCGACAGCCACAGTAAATCTAACCAAATTGCCCTTAATGGACCTGGGGAGCAGAGATCACAGTGGGGATTTAGGACGCCTAGAAGCCAGCTGGAAAATCCCTTCTACTCAAATGTGTGTGTGCATGTGTGCGAGATATATTGCAGAAATCCTGACAAAGGGTGATTTACTCCACCACACCCTGCATTCATCAGGTTAAGGTAAACGCATGTTAATCATTTTGACACGTTTCTCCTATTTGAATGGAATGCAGACTAAAGCAAAAGCTGAAGAAAAGTCATTCTAACACTGAAAACACTAATATAAGCCCCGCCCCACCCACTGGAATAAACATATGGAATAGTTAATGCAGTCACAGAGTTACAGATTTTCAGTATTGACTGACACTTCTCTGTGATGCACTCAGTGTATAAATGAGCTAAACATGTCACTTTACATTATTCCTGCGCTGTAAAAGGCATGTTTAAACCTTTCAATGTTACATTTCATGAGCAAGCCATTTGGCATTTGAAAGTCTGCTGTGGACAGAGAGAAAGCAGATGCATTTTTCTCAGCAAAGGTCAAACAGAAAAGGGTACAGCTGCAGAACAATACCAGGGTCGTCCAGGCTGTGTGATTTAGTCAGTGGAAACTACATTAGCGCTTAGTTCAGTAGATAATCAAAGGGCGACTATCAGACAGCCAGAAGACCAATTCTGGATTACACAGTATATAATGGATTGGAGAAGTAGTGGATATCGCAATATATGTGAAAATTACAAGGGTGGGGTCTCTTATACAGTAACAGAGCAAATCAGTGTTAGATATGGAGAAATCAGTTCAACATTTAACACTCGTGTGTAATTAAATCTTTGGAACTCATCTCGCATCCTCACGAAAAGTTTACACATGCTCACATACCAATGCTACAATCTTTTCAAATAAAAAAGGCTATTCATGGCATACATTCACTTCCATCTTAATCTGCTATGCATGTCAGGTGACGTGCAGTTTGACCAAACTGCAGACTGCACAATGAGAAAGTACCACAGCTAACAGAAAGGTAACAGAAATCAGACCTGACCTTATGTTTGTGCATGGTGAACAGGAAGACACCATCCTGGCCTCTCTCCTGGCTCTCATGGCCTCTCTTCAATCACTGTCTCCTTGTCAGATTGTCACTTGTCCAGCGTGCTTTGTCATCATCGCCAAGCCTCATAAAATCCCTCTTGTCCTCCTCTCTTACACAGCACATCCAAAATCAGTCAGAGGGAAAATAACGTCACCGGCTCAGAAACTGAAAGTTGCAAAGAGAAGTGATACAGACGACGCTTCTGTTTTCCAAGCTGCAGGCTGCACAGACTGACTAGAAGCCACTATCCTGATATAAATATATCTAAACCAGCGTTCTCTTCCTTTGCTTGTATCACCTCACATCTGCTTCGCTGAGCCATGGATGAGCAGTTGTACGAGGGAGGACGGGTCAAGGATGCGAGCGCTCTGATTGGCTGGCTGGCCATGGTGTGTGTGTGGGGGAAGGTCCCTCTGGTAGGCTCCCTGGGAACGGCTATGCTCGATAAGAGTGGTCCTCTACCTCCTTTCCTCCTCTCCCTGCTTTATCAGCCTCCCTCCCCCTCCCCTCCCCTGCTCTCCTCTCTGTCTATCCTCCTCTTGTGACTTCGCAGTGTCTGTGTAAGGAGCAAAATCAGTGATACGGCACATACACACATACACACACACACGCACATACACACACACACGCATATGGAGAAGGATAGCAACTATATCATGTATTCATAGCGGCTTGCAGACATAACCACGCTGGTAAAGCACATGACCCAACCCCCCCGACACAAAAAAGAATACAGAAAACACACATACATGATTATCATCATCATCATCATCATCATCATCATCACCATGTGGACATACTGATATGATCTGGAGTGCAGTTGGAGCTGGACTGGTGTGCAACTACAAGAATCATGAGGGAAGACTATCCAGAAGGATCAGATGCCACTAACAATCAGACAAGATTAGACAGAAAACTAGAGTTACTGTGTGCCTCTGCCAATCAGTCAAGTCACCAGTCGAGGTCACAGTGACCTTGATCTCCACCAACAAAAATGAAGTGACTGTTTGTGCCAAAACTGTAGAAATTCCATCGAGGTGTTCCTGGGATATCCTGCTCACGGCAATGGGACGGATGTACGTACATACAGAACATAATGCCTCTGGTCACGTGGTGTTGCCAGTGTGGAGGCTGCACATGTAAGGCTAATGAAGGCAAACTGTAGCCTTATCATCATATGGATATCATTGGATAATAATTTCAAGTCTCTCGCAGTCTTGGGTGATCTCCTTTCCTCGTCTGAAAGTCATCTGGAATGAGAAACTGGGCACTCGTCTTCTTTGCGAGTATCACCTTCTCAGGATGTTGTATCCTTGCTTTTCTGAGGCTGCTGCACAAAGTAAAGAGTGAGATCAGATTATGCTGACCTCCATCACTGGAAGCTAATGTCTCAAACCTCAGACGATGATCGATAATCCAGCAATTGAGACGGCGGAAGAGCAATGCGGACATTAGAACAGAGACAGAGAAGGCAGAGTACAATACAGCACTGCTTAGGAGAATCTGAGCAGCAGGACTCCGAGATAATCACAGTCATTATCAGCCACAGAATACATCAGAGCTTCTTTCTGCTTGTAGACACACAAGCCGTGTTTCCATCTAACTGTCAAGCTGAGTGTGAAGCAAACTTTCGAAATGTCATAAAAAGAGAGAGAGAAAAAAAAGAAAATGTATGAGCTGGTTTGGAGCGAATAAACTGGGCCGCACAAACAGTTTTGTTGCCAGACGTTGGTGGTATAGGCTACGTCACGCATGGGTTTAGAAGAAGTAGAGATCAGGAACCGGAAACAAAAGAAAGGGGGTTTTCATCTCGTGTTGAGCGTGTTCACAGACAAAAATCATCAACCTTTTCCGATGAGATACTTCAAAACGCACATTTAAATATGTTGATGGAAACACGGTTACTGTCAACAACTGACTCCTCTTTCAAAACTGCAAACTACAGAGTTTTCATGCACTTGCATCTTGCCCACTTAATCCAGCTGAAGGCATTTTGCATGAATTATTTACAGCTGGTTTTATCCAAACTATCGATCTAGTGAAGTTTGTGCGACTCGTGTGCACTTAGGACCTGCAGTGGGGCTACAGAAACCAAACCCTGTATCAGAGATGTACTGGAGTCCAGGCAAGACAGGGATGATCAAACACTACGGTGATGCAGGAGACACAGTGTATTCATGTATTATTGATCTGGTAATATAAGACAGAGGTCATAGGGGATAATACACAGATCTTTAAAGGTCATTATCATTTTCTGAAATGCTGCAGTACAGTTACAGATGCTTTTGTTCATAGATGGATCTGCATGGTCACCGTATGAACGACTTCAACATGGATTTTCTAAATACGGATGATCATTATTGTGTCACTGTATGAGGCTGACTTCAGTTCCATAGTCATGCATTTATGCTGCTGATTTCACTCAAAAGAGCTTTGCTCACTGTTGGAAAATGAGCCTCAGCTGAGTGTAAATCGCAGACAGATTAATTTGCATTTTTACTTTACAGGTGATTGATGCTATGTCAGCTAACCCTTTGAATCATGTTCTCTTATGAGGAAATATCAACCCTGCATCATTGATTTTCTCTGCTTTTCTCTCACTACACTTTCCAAATTAAGCCTTATTTAAAAGTAAGGCAGATGGGGTGCAATGTTGTAAGGAAAATTCACTCTACAGTCACTTTCAGTGCCAGAGCAGCATAAAACTGGAATTCAGCCATACATTTTCTGACAAAAAAATGTTAGTTAGCAAGTCAAAATTTCTCATTTCAAAACTTTAACTGCTGAATATGTCTCAGTGCTCATTCTCAGTGTACGTAAACTAGAGACTTTAACTTTCCACATCACATTCGTGTTTACTTACATACTGAACCACGATGTGCTTCCACACGAGTTGTGATGTCACTGAATCCTGCTTGTAAGGTGCAACTTTTAAACTCGGATGAAAGGCGAGAAACTTTCTGCCTTCAGCTGATGAGTGTGAAACAGCCATCTGGTGTCAAACACACACACACACACACACATCATTCTGCACAGTGAAGCTCAAACATCCAGCTGAAGTAGCAAATGACAACAAAGTGCTGACAAACCCTCAATACCCAAAAACCAAAAGAAACATCACTGCGTCTACTGGCTGACTTTCATCCGGCATATCACACTCAACATTAGAAAATTCACTCACTGCTATGAAAGTCTTTCTGTAAAAGTCATATATTTGATGTGACTTTCAGTCAATCTTGCGTCTTCATTCAGAAGCACTTTAGCAAAAGATGGAAACAACTGGATTTTAAACACTGAATGCCCATGAGTGGTGCAGAAAGACTAAACAAACTGCATTCAATAAACCATCTTTTGGTTGTGTGTTGGACCACAGAGACAACTAGTGGTTTAAACCTGGCCTGCTAGTCACGCAATTCGCATGACTGACCACTCAAAGCATACCAAACCAGACACACACACATACCAGAGTGCATGCACACAAATACACCAAAACAACAGTGTCCACTCAGCTCTGAAAAGGCACCAGTCAAACACCAAATCTCCTGACTGATCACTGCACGCACACCACACACACACACACACCCTCCAAAAAGCAAAGGACATTCATAGAAAACTGCAAATATTACATGTCAAAGCCACAATTAATCTTAAATAATGCACAATATGTAGTCAGTGTACTACCACACATCATCTGAGAAAATTCTACGACGCCACTCATGCACGCATAAAGTGAAAACATGCAAACCCACATGGATTAAATGCAGATATCATAAAGGAAACGATGCAAATCGAGGTAAAAGTTAGCTGCTATTTATTCCTATTCTTAATTCTACAGTATAGTGTACCTGTGTTCAGAGCATGAACTGTGATACTAAATCAGTGCATATTCACAATCTCTTAAGTATTTCCCAATAAAATTCCCCTGTTCCAACATTTCTCATGTGTTGCACCACAGACTAAAAACATCATTACCTATCACTCACCTTTTCAGCTTGTGCCTTGCACCCCTTCGCTGCAGGACTGGCACAGTGTCTCTTTGACAGCAAAGCCTTCACACCCAGAAGAATAAAGTGTCTGTGCCCACAGTGTGTGTGTGTGTGTGTGTGTGTGTGTCCACGGCCCTGACCTGCCACCGGCTGGTGAGCTAAAAGACTAAAAACTCCACAATAGCGTCCAACTCACAAAGCCCTGTTTGTGTCTGATGTTGTTTGTCCAATAAAAGCAAACAAAGGCATTCCATGGCTTGCAACTGTATTCACTGCCGGCCTCTCCAAATGTAAAGCGCATTCAGACACCTTGGTTGGTGGACAAAGGCGTGAATCTGTGTCACATGCGGGGTGGGAGGGCCGGCGCAAATGGGGTGACAGTAGGGCCAGTCCCACTGGATCGCAGCTCCATAAGCCCACCAGTATACGGTGCATGCTCACACTTCTATCGGTAAAAGATGAGTAGTCAGAAGACGCACTTACCTGATTTTGTCCGCTGCACTGTCAGACCTGCACGGGAAAAAAGACAAGAGAGAATTCAGCGACGTGGCACTGAATCTGTGTGGTCTTACACACTGCGCATACTTTAAATACCCCGAACAATAGTGATAATAATAAAAGAGAAAAGAATATGACACTTTATTTACCATTTTAAGCAGTATATAGACAATCAACACATGGTTTCTGATACATTATTATCTATTATTAAGTAGTTTTAAGCATGTAAAAAGACATTTTAGTATTGTCTTTATAAACAGCTACAACTCCTTCATAACTCCTCTGAAGCATCCATTCCTGGTATATGTAAAAGTTAATGTAAGTTTGCTTACATTATGCAGCCTAGTTTAACAGGCTACAGTTTTAAAAAGTTTAAAATCAAATACGTATTAACAATTGCGTACACTTTATATTTAGGTGCACATATTCACCTTTAACTAGCTGCTTCCTAGCATGCATAGTAGTGTGATATTGGCTCTTAATTAGTCATTATAAAGCACTTATTAATGCCTTATTCTGGGGATTAGGGTTATCAAAATCATAATTCATGTACAACAGATTACTTAGTATCAATACGCAGTAATTCGAAGGTTATTGTGGGAAATTTCTTAGTTTATGGCATAGCAGTTGTAGAATATGGTCATGCAGAATAAGGCATTAATAAGTGCTTTATAATGACTAATAACAAGCCAATATGCTATTACATGCATGCAAAAAAGCAACTAGTTCACGACAATCGTGCGCCTAATTTAAAGTGTTACCATAATAATCCTGTTTTAAGTACATTTCCAATTATAATCACTGACAAATACATGAAAAATGTCCTTAGAGCCACACTGCAGTGTTTTATACAGCGGTGTTATTACGCCTGCTAACTTGCCGCTCCATTCTCAGGCTGCTTCTGTTCCAACATCGACGTGCTCCCAATAGCTTCGATTATAGAGAACAACAAAATGTCTTACCATGATTATGCAGATGACACACAGTTTTATATAACAACATCACCAGGTGACTAACGGTCACATATGAGCACTGAGTAAGAGCATCGAACAAGTCCGTGACTGGACGTTCCACAGTTTCCTCCAGTTAAACAAAGACAAAAGAAACGGAGCCAAGGAAAAACCAAGCCAGAAAATCTTGGTGCACTCACGGACTCCGATCTAAACTTTAACAGCAACAAAAGGACAGTTACATCTCGTCTGAGCAGGACTTAAAAACTGAATTTGTCTGGGCTCGTCTACTGTAACGCTTCACAGGTCTCTCTAAAAAGTCGATCGGACAGCTACAGCTGATTCAGAGTCCTCACTGAGACCAGGGGAGCACATCACATCTCTCCAGTTCTCAGGTCTTTACACTGGCTTCCTGTTTGTCAAAGAATTGATTTTAAACACGACTGTTGGTTTATAAAGCGTCAAAACTTGACACAGAGAAGCAGCATTCAGTCTTTAATCAGAAACAAACGCCCAGAAAACTTTCTCTCAGTTTGTTTAAATCAGGGCAGAAGACTTTTCTGCATTCATTAAATAACATTTGACCCTATTTTAACTGTAGCTGTAGTTGTTATTCTCAGCTTACTTTTTATCTTCTATTTCATTGTATTGTCGCCTAAATTCTTTTTATGAGCGTCTTTATAGAATACATTTTGTTATAGTGCCTTTTGCTATACAAATACACTTGCCTTGCTTTGCTTTTACCTGCTAAAAGTAAAGTGTCACATGCCTTTAATTGACAACCTAATGTACAATGCAGCAAATGCACTGTAGTTGCATAAATATACACTCTATACTATAAAGTGACCCACGGATGGCATGGCTCGCAGTGTGTAATCCAGATTCACAACTCACAATCATGCTGCGTCATCTCCACTGATGAGTCATATTACACTGTCTCAGCAAAGTCACATTGTGATATTACATAACCCTATCTGCAGTTATAGTGGGGGAGTTGAATTTGGTAGATGTAAATACACGCAAATGACCGCAAATGAGCAAACTTGTCCTCATGCCTCCGTCCGAACATCTCTCCCTGAACCTCCGCGGCTGCCCCGCTAATCTGGCAGAGGCAGCCAAAATCACAGCTAGGGGTGCATATTAGCCGACAGCCTGCTGTCGCTTCACCAGAAAACGCAGCTGCACACAGCACACCGAGCAAACTGCAGCACACAAGACAAGCAGACCGATGCGGTAAGAGCAAAACAAGACTGACGGACATGGAGGCGGCGAGACAGGTAGAGAGGCAGCGATGCAAGCCTGCAGGCAGAAATGCAGCTGTTTTTACCTGCAGAGGAGACATGACATTCCGTGCCCTCTAAATCCGGCTACAGAACGCTGCTCTCCCTGCAGCTGCTGTAGACACCCCTCACTTGCTATCACCAGCACAGCAAAGAGAAGTGCAGCAAGAAATCCCATATGTTTGACAGGTACTGCTTCCTAATTCGAGCAAGTGGAGACACTGAGCGAGAAGAGTGCGCGGGAGGGAGAGCCAGAGAGAGAAACATGGAGAAGAGTGCAGGACTGAGAGAAAGAGTGGAGGTGTAGTGGCCGGTAGACAGAGCACAGAGGGAAAGGCAGCTGTGTGGGAGGTTATTATGAGGCCAGACGAAGAGGGTTCCTACACATTTTCAGTTTGGGAATTTTTCGCTTCTATCAGAATCTTTCTTCACCATTTCTTGGATAAATTAGGAACTACTACAGTGTTAACACGTGCATGTTGACAAAATCAGCAGCTCTGTGCAGCCTGCAACTATTTAACTACAGGAATAATCTGGATTGCATTCTATTTTGTGTCTATTTTTTATGCTAAAGAAAAGTTCATTTTGCAGCACCCAAACCAAGAAATTAACCAGAGGAACAGAGGAAACCTATAAAGATGAAGATGAATACCTTTGCCAAGAGCTGAAAAGTGTTAGATTTGGCTGGGACTTGGTGTACAAGTTGTCCTTCATCCAAAAAACCTGTTTAAAATGTTGTAGTGATCTAAATCCAACACCTCAGCCGTTTGACTGCATTCATTCATGTGCTGGTGGTAAAATCTAAGAACAATCTGCAAGCTATCAGCTGCTAAACAGCATTAATCCAAGAGTCACCCTTGTTAGAAGTCAAGCACAAAAGATAGAGCAGAACACACTCAGGGCTCTATCTTTAGAGCACTGTTAAGTATTTGGAGACTGACTTCTGTCACCTTCATCTAACTCTGATAATTAGGTGGACAAGCAAGAAGAGACACCCCTGCAACAGCGCAATATAGTTCTCATTAAACCGCACTTCATACTGTCTTTCATGACACTGTATTTCAGGACAAAAAGTCCAAAACTTCAGTAATACACAGCTCTACTTTCCAGATACATCTACTCCTTGGTCTCTTGACTAGTTTCCTCCTGGCTACATGACTTTACTTCAGGGATAAAGTATGAAACTGCATATCATATCCCACGACACCAGGCACACACCACATACACACACACTCTCTTAAAATAGACAGGTACGCACACCGACACACCAGGTACAATAACTAATTGAATGTACAGACTTGTCACTGGTGCGCCTGTGACAACTGCAGCATATTCCAGTGTGATGCAGAGCTAATGATACAGCCTGTCTCTCAACTCAAACTGAGCCATGGGGAAGCAGAGGCTTACAGTCAAGTGCGCAAACACCACCTATTTTATTTTGAAGTCCTCGTTAAAGTCGCCGACATGACTCCATTTGCACAGAATGAGACTCCTCCAAGAAAAATCATATCAGCTGGTTGAAGACTTGAATTTGTAGTCTGAAGAGAAAAAGTAAATTAATCAAAAGCAGCAATGAAACAGGCTTTACAGCAAGGCCTGTGTGTAGCAATATGAAGAGGAAGTGCCCCCTGGTGGAGAATGTATGCAAGGCACAGACTGAAATTAGGGAATACATTGACATTTTCAGCATTCTTCCCAGCAGCATGAATCATACTCGTGACTAGATGGACACAAACTGTATTGTATGTGCTTGCCCTCAGATTCATTGCAATATAGATATAAAAATACAAATAACTGTAATGCAGTTTCAACATTTACTGTACATCTCCAGCTTTTAGTGAAAGCTGAAACTCTCCCACAACACTCACGGCTCACCTCTCCTCTCGTATTAACGGAGTCAGGAAGCGAGTGTTGTCATCTTCATGGCTGCTCTGGAGGCTGCTTTGTTGACTGCTCTGCTGGCTGCTGCATGGCACATGAGAGAGAGACAAGGCAGAGGTGAGGTTGTCAATCACTATGGCATGGTTCTGTTAAACTTTGATGGTGTAAAGCACATCTTGCGGTGCACACAAGACACACTTGGTGAAAAACATGCATGGCATAAATAGACCCTCTTGTATAAACTAGACAATTATATTTTGACATTACATTTATTTTTTTTCTGTTTATACTACTTAATCCAGAGCCCTGCAGGGCAAAAATGTCACAGTTTCCATCATAAAACTGTTTCTGCTCGGCGTTATATCAACTCCCCACAATCCTAGGAATTAAGCATCGAATACATACAGTCAAATACACATTGTAACTACAAACATGTACACGGCAACGTGGTGCACATATCCAATGTGAACACTAGAGGGGGCTATATGACACAGGCTTTGCAAAAGAAATGGCTCCTGATATTAAGTCAGAAGGTTACAGATGTGTAAAGGAACATAGTCCACAGACAGAATTTAAGATGCACACATGAACGAGATTTTTTCAGTGAAAGATTTCCCTATTTTAAGATTCTGCTGTCAACAACAACACTTTGACATTTAAGAATAAAGCTGGTCTGTTGGGAAAGGTCCTCATGAATTCACACTCTAACTCAGCTGGGTGCCCGAATCCGCCTCCAGCAGTAGCTGCTCTACTCGAGGCTGGAGGGTTTGAGAGTTGAGGTACCTTTGATACACTGTAGACAGCTTTTGAACTCTAATGCTATTTGAAATGCTATTTTTTATCAAAATGAAATAATATATCTCATATTTATCTTTACTCAAATGAAACAACATTGAAATAAAATGACCTTGCCAGGCTGACAGTGAGTTTTTCCATGCCTCCAAAGAAAGAAAATCAGGATTTCATGGTGTGACTTTTAAGTAAAAGTCAGCTTTAAAAGTTCTTACAGAGTAAACGAGTGCAGTGAAATACAGCTGCATTAGGGTTGAAAATATGTTAAAAAAAAGACTTCAAAGGTAATAACTTAAGTGTAGCCCGCAGTATAATTCCTGCGCTTGAGCAGCTGTGGTGGATACATATGAAACTGTACATGTATGCTGACTCAGTAACAAAGTAAGACGACTGTGCGTTATAACGGGACATTTTTGTGGAATATCACTTCAGCTCCTCTCCCTTATCCTCCAGCTGAGGCCTCCTCTGCAGCAGGTGCGGCATGTCTGCAAGCTGTTCTCTCAGAGGGAAAACAGCGCGCTGCACAAGCAGACATGTTTGTTGGGGTTTATGCAAGTATTTGTACTTGTGTCCCCGTCCTTTAGTGCATGTTCATTCGAAATCACGAGGACAGAAAGTTGACATGTGACCCTCACCGAATTATTCATTACTCATGCACAATTGATGGAATATGCGCTTTGAACATGATAGCGAAGACGTGGAACAAAGTTGCAAGGACAACCATCTGCAGTACACAGTAAAAATCTCATTTTCGTTTTCAGTGATGGACTTCATCCTGTCACCTGCTCTGTGGGAACTGGCAGCGTTGCACAGACGCTTTCTTCATATAATTTATGACCATCATAAAAGTGAAATAGCTTAAAAATTGTGAACTGACAATTCAGGCACGTTTTCATCATCTTGCCGCTGCTGCAATTGAGCAATTTGAAGAGCTTGGCGACTTAATAATATTTCTTCAAAAGGTAACTTCGTCAGAGGTTGTGTGTCTGAAATATTTAAATGTTTGGGCGAGGTGGAAGCAGCGAAGCCTGGCGAAAGATACTGCATCGCTTCCTCAAAATAGCCCTGCTCTTATCAGCCTGCAGAACAGCAGATTCCCTTGTGCCTGCGAGCTTCCAATGCTCCCAGACACACAGTCCTAAACACACACACACACACACACACACACACACACACACACACACTCAAATTTAAAGTCCACACATGCTATGCATCACAAAAAGTGAGGCAAAAACAAGAATGACAAGATTAAGATTAAGAGAGAGAAATGAAAGAAAACAACAGTGATGACTATGAGCACTTGAGCTTGATAAAGACTGATTTACTCACCAGAGACCACGCTCCACTGCGAGGTCAGAGCAGATTAAAATCCAAATATTCCCACAGTTTTATACAGCATCACAAAAGCTTTAAACCAATCTGAATGGAAAAATAGCATCATCTTCCATCTCAGTGAGCGATATCAGAGCTGTGTCACAAAACATTTTAAAAAAACTCTGAATACTGCTTTACATCATTCACTTCTGACCACCATTAATCATTACTGTATACCTAAAAGACAAACAGCAGCAACAATTCAGTTTAACACCTTATAGTCGTAGTTAACAGAATGTATTTGAACACTTACTGCATTCTAAACTGCTGCTGTGAACAGAAGACCACATGAACAGTGTTCACACTGCGCCAGAGACAGACCACAAATATTCTGTTAACCATAAACACTCTGCCATGTTTGTATATTAACAGGCCAGTGACAGCGGGTGTCAAGCCACAAACAAACTTTTGACTAAACTGCTCACGAAACACCATATCCACTCAACACTTGTACATGCTCAGGGTCATAAAGCACAGTAACGACGAAAAAGGCAAAATAATAATAATGAAAAGCTAAAGTTTACACATTTTTCAGGACCTTTAACCAGACACGCATCATGAACTTTTCAGCTGAGGAAGTCCATGGCTCAGAAAAAGCTAATTCAGAGGGTCAAAGTGCTGGGCAGCCATGAGTGTTATCCCTACTGGAGGCAAAAGTCCAGTGTCTTCAGTCCTTTAAGAAGCAGCAACAATGCATAACAATGGCTCGACACAGGACAGAGACAAAAACACAGAGTATACAGGGTGACCATACATACAATAAGTGTTTCTTGCTTCGAGTTAATGTCAATTTCTGGAACTTTCTGAAAAAGACAATCTGACACTCACACCAGCTCCAGTCTGTGATTGGTCAGGAGAAGAGAAAGTAAGCACGTCCCAGTGTGACACTAAAAACTTTCCAGGAGAGACTGTCTGAACATGTGCACATGCTATTGCTCATTTTAACAACTGTCCCGTCTCGCCGCTCTCTATGATGGTCTGCCTTTGAGTGTGACTGTATACTTCTAATTTCCAGCATAGTCGGGCCACACGCTGTACGACCTAGTTCTTTGTGAGCATAACCCGGCCCTGAGACCAAGAAAGTGGAACATATCAAGTTCTCAGATCTTTGCAGTGGCTTCCTGTCTCACAGTCGATTTTCAAAAAATACTTTTACTTTGTAAAACACTGAATGGCTTGCGGACCAACCTGCCTCGTTAATCTGCTGCTGTGTTACAAGCTGTTCAGACCTCTCAGGTCATCTGGGACACATTTGCTTACTGTCCATGGGGTCAAAACTCATGCAACTCACACACCTCATATCTCTGCTCTAACTGCCAGTTCTTTTACATCTCGGCTTCAAACTTTTGTGATGCCTCTGCCTTTCATGAAGTTAAACTTGCGTCTCTTAACACAGGCTGTCGCTGCACCATATTTCCTTTTCCCCTGTTAAGTCTGTTTCATACCATTTTAGCTTAGATTAGCATTTATTATTATGGCAAGCACTTTGAATCTCTGTTGAAAGGTGTTATCGAAATAAACTTGCCTTGCCTTGCACAGCTGCAGGTGCAGCTTGTGTTAGAACAACAGGACCTGAATCTATTGTGCTACATCATCAGTGAGCATCCTTCTGTTTACTTGTGTTGACAGATAACCATGCTCCATATTCTGCATGGCTGTAACACCAGAGCCAGTGTGAATTCAACTAAATAAGATAGCCAGACGCTGCTATTTTTGTTTTCACAATGATGCTACTATAAAACAAAAGAAACAAACAAAAAAAAAAACATCAAGCAGTTATAATACACGGATGTGGGCTGTGGGGCTGATAATCATAGAAAATATGTATCTGCGAGGACAAGATGTACAACTTTCCATGACAAAACCAGCTTGTTCTGCTTCATCAATAATTAACTGAGGATAAACATTAAGATCTGGATTATTTATGTCACTCCCACACTGGTTTAAGCCTGGAGATTTTTTCATATACCACATGCAGCTAATAACAAGCTGCAGCTCGAGGAGGAGCCGTGTCAGCTTAACGCCACAGTATGGTATTAAGCTGAGGAGCGCTTGTTAGAACAGTCCACATTACACCCCGAAGGGGAGCCAGGCTGCGCTCATGTCGTGCTGGATAATGACAGTATTTTACACTCAGGGATGCTGTCGGGGTTATGAACTCATCCCTCTGGAGAGATGGTGTCTTCTGTTCAGAGACAGATAACACACTGATGGAGTGAGTAATGAACTTGTTCCTATCAGCTATCTGTTACCAGCATTAACTCTCAGGACACGGCAAAGAGAGAGGAGAAATAATGACCAGATATTCTAATTTCCACCTCAAACAACTGCCCTTGTGAGAAGATGACATTATTTCCCAGAATAGGTAACAGTGGGCCATGGCTGATCAATTTCCCCACAACGAGCACAATGAAGCAGATGGTTTAAAACTGAAATTGATGTACCGTGTGAGTTGTCAATGGAAAAAAAAAAAAAAAGGCGCGGTTTGACTCAATTTTTCCATAACTGCAACACAATGATGACTCTGTGCTCAGTGCATTATCTTATGACAACAGGGACTGCTCAGACTTTATTCCCAAACACAAGCAGACACATGCTTGAGAGTAAATTCACAAGTTCATCTATAGAACCAACTTGATGGAGTGAGTTCAGAAGATTTCATACATTTTCTGAAGATCTGTTTGGCTTGATAGAATTTTTTTAGCAGGGCTGAACAATATGAAGGAAAGAGTCACATTGCAATGTTTTTGACAGATGTTGAGATTGAGACATGAGTCATGATTTAAGGAGGAATGGTATGTTTTGCATTTTGTTTTCACTGTAAAAAATAGAGAAAAGTAATCTTTAGTATAAGTACTTTTTAATTACACTTAACTGAAAACTGCATTATTATTCCTATCTCTTGTCTTGCCTTTTGATTGCCCTTCAATCTGCATAAGCTCACTTAACACGTTTCAGTAGGGGAAGTCACTGCGCTGAAATTGTTAAAAAACTTACCTAACTTTCAAGGTGCTGATTTACTGTATTGACCGTATGACCTTTCCTCTCGTGCCAGCATCACACACTGTATCTCAGACGTCAGTGAATATCTCACAACAATGCATCCCAAAGAAAGAAACCTATTGATTTTGTAACCTCTCAACCTTTCATCTGGTACTACTGTCGAGACAACCTTTTAAGTTTCAAAAGACCCTCCTGTATCTCCCGAGGCTTTGTTTTAAACACACAAGATACTGTATACAGTGTGTACGTTTACTCACCTAAGAGGAAGCAACCACTGCCTTTGCTGACTTTGTCCTTGTTAACTAATGTAACAATTACTTAATCAATTAATCATTTCAGCAGCTCCTGCATGAACTATACATTTCTTGTAAGTTTCCACTTTTCTAAAACTGGTGCCTTCTGCAAGAACATGTATTCTAGTACTAAACTCAAGTGAACCCAGTCACCTGACACTTATAACAAAACAGCATAAAAAAATGTAAAAAATGCTACAATACCAGACCTAAAAAAGATGGAGGGGAAAACATCACATCCAGATTCCAGATTCATAACTACTACTAAAAAAAAAATAAATAAATAAATAAATCACTGCTGAATTGCTGCAGGCAAAAGACAACAATCGTTTTACAAAGAGATAAGACTCAAGAGCACAGAGTGATTTTGTTTCTCTGGAGCCAATGGTGTTACATTTACTATTTATGTTATAAAAGTCATGCTGCACTTCAGATTGAACACAAGAATCTGTATCAAAGCACTTCAGAATCACGGCCACTACCTCCTGTATTCCCTTGTGTGTGGTCGCTAAGCTGCTGGCTGTTGGACAAGCGTCAAACTCTGGAAGGTGAAAAGAAACCTCAAGCTTAACAGAAGCTAAACACACATTAGTGCAGGTAGCGGGAGCCTTGAAGCAGCATGGAGGTATTAGGGAAGATGTAGGGAGAAGAGGGGAACGGGGAGAGGTGAGGGCCCATACCAACCTGCTCTCACTGCCTTGCTCCTTCTTCTCTCGGACCTTCAGCCACTTCCTCAACAGGAAACGCTTGCGTCGCGGAGAGGCACTAGGCGTGGAGCATCTCGACCAGGAGGAGGGGGCGTCTTCGTCGCTGGACGGCGTGATCTCAATGGAGGGCAGCTGGAGGTACTCCTTGGAGCCCGAGCGGGATCGAGCCGCGACCTGACCGCCAGCTAGCCGGCCCCTATCCACCTCCTTCTCGCTGGGCACGTTCCTCATGCGGCGCATCTTGAAGCGCTTGCGGCGGAGCGTTGGTGTTGAGGAGCTGGATCGCATGGAGCCATCTGACACGACGTAGCTTCCTCCATCTGAGTATGCAGGAGCATCATTTGGAATGCTCACCTGGAGTGAAGGCGGTCTTAAAGTGTCACTCATGGCCCTGATTAGCTTTCTAAAATGAAAACACAACCCCTGAAGCTCTTCTTTTTGAGATCCTTGGTTAAAAGAATGGCAAATTGTGCAGCTCCGCCGCTGGAAGGGCTGTTAGCTAAGCAAAAGTTAAGGTTCAGTGCTGATCGGATGAGGCACTATCTAGAGATCTTGACAATCTTTGGTGGACCTCACACAGCCCTCTCTGTTCTTCTTGTTTATTTTAAAGCCCTATCCACGTGCCAGCCAATGGACTGAGAGACTGGCTGAGAAGTCCTGATAGCAGATATCTTGGGCCTATCAAGTCCTTGTGCTGCTCCTCAGTTGTTGGTTGATATGCAACAGTTCAGTTGCTGGCTGACAGACTGTGAAGAGCAGTCTTGTGGCAGTAAACTCAGCCTCTCAGGCTGATGAGGAGAGGGCTGGGTTAGATAACAAAGGGGGCTTCTGTTCTGAGAGCAGCAGATGAAACATGTATAAGGCCTGTCAGCGAGTGTAACACAACTCCTTTGCTGGTCCTCCCCAGGGACTGGCGGGCTGAGTTACACACACACACACACTTACACATTGGCTATGCGACTGTCCAAGCTGGCAAAGCTGTTACCTTGGCTGCTGTTGCTAATGCTTAAGAGGAAGGCACCAACTGTCAGCCCTTGAATATTGATGCTGATGTTGTGAGTCTGGGAGGTCGTTTGTTGTCACTTTGTGCACATTTTCAAGTTGCTGCAGCAGAGGAAAACAGCGGCAGGCCGGGTTGTCCCGGCAGGGAAAGCTCCGTCTTGTAGTGTGTCGCTGTCTCCACGAAGTTAATGCCTATAGGTTAGAGGGAGGTGATAGGATTGCAAGGTATAGGCAAGGCTGAGGGTGATGATGACCAAGTTAAGCAGCCACTCAAACACACACACACACCCACACACACACACACACACACACACACACACACACACACACACAGGCAGATACCATGATAACCAGTCACAGGAAACAGGCAGCACTTCTGATGGGATGCAATCATTCACACACTGAATTCTGATCTCCTAAATGTACAGTTCCTCTCCACCACCATGCACCAGCCCAATTTTCTGATGTCCGTAAAACCTTCTTTGCCTTAAAATGCAGTTAAATGTATCACAGACTTTTAAATGTATGCTAATTTCCACAAACAAAATCAGGGATAACACACAACCTCTACAGATCACTGTTCACAATAGATAGATATCAGGTGGCTAACTGTTCTGTGGGTCAAAGGGCATCCCCAAAGATGAATGTGCACTGAGGTGAGGCCACGTACTTGAGACTTAGAAAAAAACCGTCTCATGAAATGTTTGACCTTGACTGCGGTGGCAGTGTGTTGACTGGCTAATGATAAATCCTTGAGTTTTCCTGAACGTGGACCAGGACGACCTCTGTCAGTTTTGCAGGTGCAACAGTCGAGCTAACAGAGCCAAGAAATCAAATAAAATGGGGCATAGTAGCAGCCATCTCTGACCAGGCAGTCGGGGTAGAATGGGAGCCCTCTGGATCAAAAATAAGGCAGACGCAAAGTCAATAGTGAACACAACGATCTGCGTTCTTCTCACAGTCTACGACGTTAGCATCACTTGAATAATTGCTCTGCACATATGGCTCTCTCAGCAGGGCGTCTATGAGGTGAGAAACAAATAGCAGGGGGAAGTGCTATGAGCCTACTGAGACAGCAGAGAAAGCATGCACTGTTTGCACAGAAATATTAACACCCTAACCATTTATTACTACTAATAATCTTAATGCATTTTCAAATTAAATTGATTAAATAAAAATGGCTATAAAGCTTATTTGAGGCACAGTATATAAAGTTCTGGCACAAAGGTTTAGACAGGGCATTGCAGAGTCAAAGAGCCCTTACAGAGGATGCAAAACCTTTGCTGTAGAAGCTGGTATAGACCCATAAGGTCAGGAAGTGTGGAGGAGTAATTGATTTGGAATCTGAACAAATTTGCCCTACTGTAAATCTAAGCTTTGTTGCTGCTATGACTCAGAGGAGAACACAACTGTGCAGCGATCTAGCCCCGAGGAAGTGAAAGCATGAAAAAGACTTTTCTTAAGTGGGACAAGTGAGAAAAGGCCTGATCTTATCCAGGATGATCAAGGAGACTTAATAAAAGTGGGATTTGACAACAGCAACACAGACAATAATGCAAAGCCAAGACAAAAATTACTCCGAGCTTTCTGGCAGAGAGGAGCAGCCAAGCAGCTTAAGAGATTAGAAAACTCATATCTTGCATCCTGAAACTGCAGCTAAAATGAATTTTAAGAAATGCTGAAAGACCATAAGACAAAGATAACTTTCATCACTCTCTGTGTTCACAAGGAAGAAATAGTGATTCTGTTGTATGATGTAACGCTACATTTAACCTTCAATGGACAGATACCAATATAATCAGCATAGCAGTTAAATGTAATGTTATGTATAGACTGTCCTTCAGTAAGAACATAAATGTAGAACAGAACTAATAATTGCATAATAATGCATAATGCAAACAAAAGGTTTTGAATGTACACAAAAGGTGTTTATTGAAAAAGTAGGTATCAACCATTCAAACCACACTGACCCACAGCATCAGTGTGTTCATCAGCACAGCCTTATCAGGGCAAGCAAAGCCGACAGTGAGTTCAATAAGGTCCAACACAGAACACTGAGGCTAATCTGCAACCATCAAAACATCAGTGGAGACAAAGAGCACCGCAGAACCAGTGCTGATGAAAGAAGCTGAGCCTGCTTGGCTACTTCAACAACCTGCATGAAGAACTTTTTCAATAATTTCAAAATACAGGTAATTTGTAGATGGCGCTGTATTTACCCAAAGACCCACTAATAACCATACACTGTTTAGCCAAATGGCTTGAAGCTGATTATTCTGCTTCCCACCACTTATTTATTGATAAAACAGTAAATTCAAACACTGCTATCAGTGTAAAAGAGATAGCGAGCCAAACACTGTGGCTTCCCTTTGGATTTTGCCAGCACGGATTCATTCACAAATATTTGATTTGAAGCAATTGGACTGTTTAAAGGTCAGTGGAAAGGGGCAGGAATACAGCGCGCTTCAGCGTGCACGCTCCCCTTCCTGCTGAAAGAAAACCTTTCAACTCACTTGAGAAGGGAGATTTATTGTTTTTATTGCTCAAAGAACTAAAAGTCTGAGTGATGCTTAAAGTTCTACCAGATAACACTGCATATTCTTCATTGAACGCTATTCTGCTCCATCTAAATCTGAACACTGCACTTTTTGTTTAGAAAAAAATAAAGGACATGAAGATTCAATAGAGGAGTTTTAGGCTCTGAGCCTCAACAATCCAGGTAACTTACCAATGTTGTTAAATTATGTATTATTATGTGTTATTGTATGCTGTAAACGATAAACAACAACAAAGATAATTACAATAGACTACTGATTTATTCCCCTGGCTTTATTAAATCATCATGAGGTCTTGTTGAATACTTACTATTGACATGTTCTCTATGAAGTGTTCTCAAATTCATAGTGAAGATGGAGTTCAAAACAACAACAAAGCGTCTGCTGACAGACGCAATATCACTGACGCATGTTCCAACACGGCATTGTTTATGTTCCCATAAACACGCGCAATGTAGACCCAAGCAAAAGCACAAAGACACACACACACACACACACGCACAACAACACACACTCACACCTGGAGGCTGAGTGTGGAAGTGGGGGAACGTCATGCATTAATCATGGAGAGACGACGTTTCTCGTTACAGTTTCACACGTTCTAGTCGCCTCGGGTCGTACTTTGGCATCGCCGGGCTCAACTCAGGTGAGCGGGTGATGTCACGGTTGAGCACACGGGCACGGCTGAGAACGTAGTTAAAGAGTGTTGTTTCAAGCCACTGCCATGATTTTCATGTGTAGTTTTTAGATAGTGTCACATCTTAGAAAAGAGAAACAGTGTGAAACACTGCTCTCTAGCGGGAGAGCGCGTTGATACACATGTGCATGTCTAAGCCCACTATAACAATATTAAATAAAAATAAAGTGCACAGCAGGACAGACCCTAATGGTCTAGCCATCTTGTGACTCAGTGCGTTGTGCACTTTGCCATGCATACGTTAGCGGAGTCAACAGATGGACCTACCGCGGAGAGGCTTTGCTGTTACAGCTGAGACGGAGAGCACTGTTTTCCATCACCGTGATGGCTACACAGCACAGAACGGCCATGTGATTGCTTGCCTTTCACGAGTCATTACTGACCATCAAAGTTCAGCTCTATTGTTCCCCGCTTCTCTATTCTTAGCACCGTGTCCCAGTCAGCACAATGTCAAAGACCGTGGGCAGATTACAGAGGCATGCTAATGCTGATTAAACTAACACTCATGAAAATACATGCTGCATAAAGTGCTCTGATTAGTCAAATGAATTCTTAACAAGGGCACAAAACAGAACATCTGAGGACTGGCAAATCTCTTTGCCATGGTGAATAAAGTATGAAAAGGAGTATAACATTGAAGAGGCTGCAGCAACAATCCTTACCAATCCTGAATCTACCTGTGCAGGATGCTGCAAAAATAAACCTATGTACCTGATTTGTACCATGAAACTTGTGTGAGGATTAATATGAGACTGATTATAGCTGTATTGTGAATGCCACCATAGCTTCATGGAAAAGGCATGTAAGGATAAAACAGACATGTTAATTAAAATAGCTATAGATAGGCCTCAAACTGACTCGACAGTCCCACACTCCAGGATGTGGCCTAGAAGTTCACAGCACTGTTAACTCAGGAGACAAAGAACGAAGGGACTGACTTTACCATACAGAACTGAAAAGTACATTAAGTGATACGTATCATTCAGCATATGTTTTCAGTTACTGTAACATGCTGATTCGGACTCAAGGACAACCCTAACCCAAACTAACAGGAAGTGTTGTCGGCTAATCCATAAAACATAGAGATGGAGTTTCCGGACTCTGCACCCAACCTTATCCCTAACCCTAACTAGTAAGTGGCGCTATAGGAAACACAATATTCGAGGGGGGGACAGACTTTGACGCGACACCAGTCCATGTGGCTCGCTTCCCCTGAGATCAGCTGAATCCCAGGCAAACATGCTGAAGGCTGGCATCCAACCAGCTCTAAAAGAAGACAGATATGACAAGAAATCTGCCGCAGTGTGGCTGTTCAAGTCCTGCCCATATACAATGACCAAAAGTTGGAAACGTCACAACTGAGACAAACTTCAGCAAATGCTGCCGCCGTGTCTCCTGCACACCTTAGTGAGGTTGTGTGAAGATGCTCTCACCCTGTCCCCTGCTCACAGAGACAGCCAGCTGACGGCAGGTCGCCACATGGGATTGAGAACACCTGAAAATACCCAAAAGCTCCAGAGAGCTCCACGTGAGAGACGTACCAGCTGGCCAGTCTGCAATGTGCGACCAACAGCAGCCCAACAGCTCTGCTTTATTCACTAATTTGTATGGTGAGTAGTTATTAGCAGTGCGTGTAGGTTAGCAGTTTAATAAAGCTTTTATTTATAAAGAGCCTGGTTATGGGAGTTTGTGTGTATGAAGTACTACAGTCACTGTGCATGAGTCAAGAAATCCAGAACCGAGACTGAATTAATTAACTGAATATCATTTTCAGTTCTTTAAAGGTGGTGCCCTGAGGTGAATTTAATGCAAGTTAAATTCTGTTACTTAGCATAAATATTATTTCTGATAGCCCAAAGTCGAGTGGAACCACTCTTCTTCATCTTTTGTACGGATAGATGTTTTCATGCTGTATAATTTTGGTTGGCTCTTCGAGGCTTATCATATTGTTGCATATTTTGGTATCCTTTCAGGCTTTCTGCTACATTTGAGACCTCTTCTTCTAACAAAAGGGCTATTTTCCAAGGGAATGAAAAAAAAAAAAAGAGGAGACAAATTAGGTGAAACAATATTTTCACATAAAATATTTATACCCTGCGTCTGCGCAATGTCTCACAGGCATGATGCTATTCATGTGCCGCTATGTGGAGTCCATACTAAACAACCTGCTCCCCATACAAAAACGTACCAGTGAGCAGCTCCTCATTCATATGGCAGCGCGTCATGCAACACAACAGGGCAGCGGCACATTATTACTGTGGAGTGACGGGAGAATATCACCTGCCCTGTGAAGCTGTGATGAGATTATAAACCCTGCTCACGTAACAGGCTTCAGTCCACCTTACCTTTTCTCTTCCTGTGCTAATCTACTGCATAAACTCCAGTCACACTGGCATCTGATTGCACACCGACCCACTGTAAAAAATGAAGGTGCACATTGTCCTGCACATGACTGCATTCAAAACAGACTGGTCTCTTTCTTAGTGGAGCTCTGCTGAGGTGCTGTGCCGTTCACCACCCTGTTTACTGTAAAATAGCTTCATTGTAAATATCACAGTTGTATCTACTTACAAAAAAAGTTAAATGAACAAGGCAAAGTAAAGGATTATCCCACAAGGCTTCTTCACAAATGTTGAGGGTTTTCATCAGGCATCATATACAGTACAAGCAGAGACATACAGCCGCTTTAACAGTATTACATATTATTCTGTGCCCTCAGCGCATCCCTCTTGTTTACAGCTGGCTATGTCACGCAGTTCTCGTCATAAAAAAAGGGCTACCCCTCCTCTCCTTCTCTTTGGTCCATGTCTTTTGAGACTTGCTGTACTGATCAAAACCCCAGCTTTCATCTCTTATTTAGACACCCTGGCTTCTAAAAATAGCCTTGTTACACTATGGAAACAGGAACAGCTCTTTAGTGAGGTAAAACACAGCATGTGGTATTGCAAATGTGAGGCTGTAGTTGAGACCCAGATTAGCTGAATTAGAGTTGAGACAAACCGAATCCCAAAAATGTTTACTGCATTTTAATTGAAGGTATGCACCGGGGATGAATTGGCCAAATGTGTTCTGAATGAATTTGAGATTGAGAATAGGCCATATTGTTGCAGAATAATGCTTTATGTTATGCCTGCATGTTCTTCATAAAGCTCAGAGTTGTCAAAAGGCCTCATTGAAACACTCCCCGTACAGGGGTTCACTAATTGGTAGATACACACCATGCTGAACCAATTCCCAGTGGATGTTTTTCAAGGCAGATACTACAGAACAAAAAAAAAAAAAAAAACTTGCTTCAGCTTCAGTCTATAACTGCTGGATTCTGGACGCAAAACACCAAACACAAAGCCAGTTTGTGGTTCGTTACAGTGTTTTAACCTACATGACAGCAAGATTTGTCTGAATTAGGTCTGACTGGTTCTACTAGATTCTAGTTTTACGACAGCAATTAGGAGCCATTAAGTGATGTGTAGTTAATGAAGTGCTGATGAGACATTCTGTTTGGATCTGTCACGCTGTACTGCCTCTCATGTTTGGTGCTGCTCATATGAGTGATGTGTTTATGTGGCTGTAGGTCTCCATCTGGCTGCTCTAATGCTCCACTAATCCTGTACAAGTGGCCCAAAACTTGTGATGAAATCTGGTGAGCCTGAACACTTCAGCCTAAAATCAACTGGCAGGTACTTCTTTTAGTTTAGAAGATGCTCCTCATTACATCCTTTTCAGGTGTAATGAAAGGATTGCCGTGTCCTAAATGACTCAAAAATCAGCAGGTGGTGGTGATTTTGGAGCTCCATCAGATGGAATAATCGTCCCCGATCCGAGGATGTGAAACTGTGCCAGATTCTAGATCCACGCCCACAACTCTCAATGCCTTCACTGCACATAAATAAGAATCCAGTAAAGTGCACTGTTTGCTGACAAACTGTTATCATTATTTTACTTTGTTGTAATGTTTAAAAGCCTGTTGACTACAATGTGGTACAATCAGGCAAGAACTGTGCCCTCTTTTTCAGAAGCAATGCTACCATTTAAAAAAAACAAACAAAAAAAAAACCCTGTTTGTCAGATATCAGTACCCAGGAAATCCATGGTCAAACCACACAGAGTGCTTAGCAGGGAAAAAACCCAGCCAACAAAACCTACACAGCCTCTCGAACCGACGTACTGACGACAAAACAAAACTCTCATAAACTACAGAATGAGTCATTTCAATAGATAGGGTCGATGCCTTCTAATACCCAAGCCAGCACATGGGAAAAAACACCTCTCCTCGGCTTGTACATCGCCACTGAAACCACATGATTTAGAGGTCGAAACCATCTACAGCACATACAGTCAAGTGTAAAAGACATGTACTAGCACTGCAAATGATAATAATACAGGTCACTATAATTACTCCCCCGAGAAATCACCCTGAAGAACCTCATCCTTCAACACAACCTGTGACACTTCTTTATTTACAGTATGACTGAAGTACAGACAACTGCGAGCAACAGCGCTCTGTCTCCACCAACTGTCATTTCCTGTGGGGTTAAGAAGCATTTTCCCAGGCCTGACAGCCACAAACAGCTGAGAGAAGAGGGGCTGTCGGAAACTGTGAGATGCATTCAAAGTGGTCTTATTCAGAGAGTGAGAGCTGGCCAGAGCGACAGCCACAAGCGAATTTCCAACTGCTCGCGTTGGGAGCATGCTGTTGTTTAAATGCCAGTCAGCTACAGGCCTTTCCTCAGTAACACAATCTCCACAACAGTAAGACATCGGAGCATTTCTTTGATCTGGTTCAGGGTAGAGATGTACGGAGGTGCAATTCCACTGTGCTGGTTAAAAACGAGCTCTGACACCTAATGTAACTCCCAAAACACAGCGTCTTAACAGTTTGATTTCTGTATGTGTCTCAGTGGGTGCTATAAATAAGTTGACCATTGAATTGTTTCCATTTTTGCACTAAGCTACGATAAACAAATCCCGGGGCTACGAGCTGGACGCTGAAAGGAACTGAGACTGACCTCATTTGAGTTTGGTCAAAAATGAAAATCAAGTGTATTTTCTAAAAAAGTTTTTTAACTGCCCCTTTAATATGTGAATTTTCAATACAAATGTCACATGTTCATACTGTATCAAAGAGAAATGTCAGAGACATACACGTGTGCATCCACGCACGCATGCACACAGAGAACTGAACAAGATCCTGCTGTGACACATGGGGATAAACTGAAGATTGTGATTGAGGCCTCCTGAGGTGTTTTTTTCAGAACATGCTGTGCTGCATGTGTTTGACCCACAGACAAGTCCTCTCAAACAGCTGGACAGTAGTCACCTTATAAAACCAACCAACCAAGGATCTGAGTCTGTTACAGTCACCACACACACTCCTCATGTCGACTTCCGAGGCTTGATCAGGCACATCAACCAATCAGTACAGACTGTTTGTTATCATTTGTTATCTTCTGAACCAAAGCTTGTTTTGTGTTGTTTCTGTTTATTCAGATATTACACACGCACACACACACACACACACACACACACACACACACACACACACACACAGACACACACACCTAGCTACACAGCGTGGCCAGACTCCTTTTGGTCTTGCTCAGCTCTGGGAATATTCTAAGTGTCTGTTTCAACCTAATCTTCACACCAGCAAACTTGTACTGGTAACTACAAACAGAGTGGCATGTACACAGGAGATATGGCCAAGGTCAGAAACAAATGAAACGTATTTTAGGACCAACCTGTGAAACAACTGAACTAAATGCTTGGTGGACCCGTGTGCACTTCCATAGAGCTTTTTATTACAGCCTACAGGACTCACAGACACAGTGTTTGTTTTACTGACCACAGTGATTGTTGCAGCCAATATCAAGGTTAAAACTTGGATCAAGCAGGATCTTTGTTCGACAGCTGGGCTACATGTACTAGGTTGTGGCCTTTATTCACACAGTAAGAACCTGCATTCCTTTTTTGCTCTTTTCAGCATGATCAATACTAAGTTGAACGTTCATCAGTGAAATATGAAAAAACACTTTACGATGGTGCACATTTAGTGCAGTGTAGAGTATATTTTACTTAGAAAAACTATATAAATAAAATGCAGAAATATCCACAAATATAGTGAAGTTAGTTCTATGAACCTGCCTACAACGATGGAGACATGACAACAATCAGATGGTAAAATGTGGTCTTACACGAAGCATGGACGGACAGCAGGAGCCGGGGATCGAACCCCCACCCTGCGACTGAAGCCTCATGTTCTTTAAGACAGGCTCCGTGGAAAGGCACGAGGACCTTCTGCTCCAGCATGAACAGACAGAGCACGCAGATGGCGAACACTCGCTTGTCGATAGAGACATTTACTGAAACACTGAATAAAGTTTGGTGATGCACACACAGCGGCACCTGTCTCAGACAGGAACTGGAGAGGCACAGCAAGTGCATGAACACTGCAGGAAATTACCTTGCATTCCGGACTACGGGGCATGTATTTACAGTCGGGAAACACACTGTTTACCCATAAATCAACTCTTTAACCTGTGCGTTTCATCGATGACGACGTGTAAATTGTGAATCTACGTCGCGCGCTGAGTATGACTGCGCACGGTACCGACTACACTGTCGTCGTTCCGGGTTCTGCAGCGCAAAACATCCACAAACAGAGCAACAAGTGTCAGGTCCAGCAAACGACAGCAAACCCCGGCAAAACTCTGACATGTTTCGTCGCTGTCTGAGCTGCGTATTTACCTTCGATTCGACCTCGCCAACTTCCACAAACTTCTCCGTCCGCCACAGTTAAACAGCGCCAAACCCACAGCAGGGCTTCATGGCCGGCGCTCATCCATGCTGACAGGTTGAAACAAATCCGGTGAGGTGGGCTGCTTTGTTTACCAAACTCAAATCAGTGCATCTCGGAGGCGGGGACCTGCAGCCCGTTACTTCACGGATGAGAGGCGCAGAGAGCAGACCACCGAGCTGTGACCTATCAGTGTCTGCCCAGACACCACAAATGACCTCCCTTCTTTTAACCTGTTAGTGGCGCGAGCGCTGCGGAGAGCCACGCGCTGTGATTTACACACCGTTGCTTTTAATCGAGTATGATATGAGTATTGCATGCAGCAGGTCAAAGGAACAAGTTGATGTTGTAAAACGATAAAACTTTGAAGACTTTTTATAGGCATCGTGTAAGTGTTGCTCCAAGAAAGATGATCTCTACAGTGAATGGAAAAGCACATACAGTAAAGTACTACAACATACTGTGGTACTGTGTGTTTCATGTTTATGTGTACTGAAATAAACACTAATTAGCCACACTTCTCCAGTGTGTGTTCTGTGTGTAGTCGAGATTGATTAGAAGTGAAGGTGCTGTGAGTCTGACATGCAGGCTGAAATCATTATGCACAAGTACTGTGGTGAGAATTTACTATTCTTGAAAATCACCTCATTCAATTTATTTATTTTGCAAACAAATGCTTCAATTCCTGTGATTGAGAGCTATATCCTGCCTTGACTATGTAAACTATGTTTATGAAGTGCAGTACACAGAAACTGAAAGGACAGCAAACAGTCATTAAACAGGTAGCAGTAATACTGAGAGTAAGACATAGCATAGTCACATGCTGTCCTGTACTGAAGTGTATATGCTGCAGTGTCTGCACACAGTGGCTGCGGACAAAGGCAGAGAAACACACCAGCAGGGTGCACGCTCACTCAGATTTGTACCTGGAAACCGCCAGACTTTCTAAAATATGATATAGACTATGTCCGTTTTCACATTTTGTTTCTGCTGCCACAGTAATGTGAAGAATTAACAATCTCCCCTAATCTAATGTGGACATCAAGAGACAGTGAAGGCATGTTTTGCAGGATGTCTGTAACCTGTAAAAGATGGCGGGAGGAGAGAAGATTACCAGATTGCAGTGATTTATGTCACAGATCACGAAGCCTGAACTTTTCCGCCTCTTCGGGAACAAAGGGTTAAAGGTTACAGACAAACAATGTGGGCTGTCTGTCTGTCTGTCTGTCTGTCTGTCTGTCAGTGTGTGATTAAGCTGTGTGTTTGTGTATTTCCAGCCCTCCTCCTCTGACTGTGGCTTTTTCTGGGGTCTTGTGCGCAGAGCATGCAAAACGCTGCTGTACGGCAGAAGCGACTCGGTTCTTGGATTCTACAGACGGCTTGAACAATGACTCTATTGATGGGAAAGTGACAGAAAGAAAGAAAGAGAGAGAAAAAGGCAGACAGTGCAACAGATGAGACCGGGACAGATCTGCAGTTATTATCCGATCACAATCAACATCATTCACTGTCACAAAAAGACTTCTTACGAGAGAGACGGGGCTTCTGGGAATGCTGACTGAAGCTTCCACAGCTCGAGACTGTCAGTTCACTTTTGAGATACATTTTGATCTTACAGGTGCATTTGGGGAACAGAGATTTAAAGCAAACCACAAATGACCTGGGATTTCCATTTCAGCGCTGTTTTATCATGCAGATGAATTCAATATATTATGCAGTCCATCTGCTTAAGATAGCTTAAATTCCCATATCTCATCAAAAACATGGGTTCTGATCGACTTCCATTAGGCTGCTCTCAGGCTACAAAAAGGGTTCAAGGCATTTTTTTTTTTCATTCATGAATCATATTTTGTCCCTCTCCATCTTCTATCTCTGTAACTTCAAAGATCTGTTCATGCATCAAACAACTGTGGTGCACAACTGTCTCATCAGACTCCAAAACACACAAGGGAAAACTTCCTTAATATTCATATACAGTAGTTGACATTTTACAAACAACACAACATATTCTTAAGATCAAGCTGTCTATTCTATGTTTAGAGGTAAACACGCATGAAGCGCAGACATCCAGATGCTAAATATAGTCTGCTTCACTGGGACAGCTAATGGATTTTCACACTTGTGTTATGGCTATATAATTATTGGGTCTGTCCCTGGAGGGCAATGAGATTAAGATGCGTTTGATATTTTCACCAAAGGCATCAAATATTATATTTGATTCATTATGAATCATATGGGAAAAGGAGACGACGGAAGCTTGTTCAGAGACGCATCGCCACAAACCCCTGTTGATGGGTTACAGCTCAAGATTCCAAGTGTATATCTAACTCCTAATGACTGATAAGAGGGAGGTCAAAGCTTCAGAGAAACAATGAATTTAATACTGATTTTTTTTATCTTCGGACTTAAATCTTCCCAGCTTCTCCCAAATCACCTACACATATTCCACGTTTGTGTGCCAGACTCTAAGTGTGTGCTTGTTGGGTACAAGTTGGGTACTCGGCCTAAAATAGCTCCTGTTTGATAAGACTCCAGTTGTACTGTGAGAGGCTTCTGTTACAACAAGTCAGTGCTCTGATGAATAGGAAATCACTGTAGGTGCTGTTGTTGTAATGTGCAGCCACTGAGACTAATTCATGGCATGCACCCTATAACGACTCTGTCGTTCATAGATGCCACATTACTGCCGACTGGGCAGCTCATGAACTCATAAAATCCCATATCAGCTATCCATTAGCCCACATGCGCAGAGCGGCTGCAGTGTTTTTGCATATAGATAAGGTGGACAAAATGAGAGCACTTTCCAAAATCACTCTCTATTTACTACATAGTGCACTTTATTTCTCCTCTGCCTCTTTATTCAAGTGTGAAATGAATCCACTGGATGAGTCCTTGTATTCATATATAAAAAAGTAGTGTCCATGGCATTTACGTTCACTAGCTCTATCACAAGTACAATAATAATCTTAAAATGCAAGCATCAAATATATATGAATCTGTGTATAATTATTTATAAATATATAAATATGGCTTCAAAAGATTCGTCACTTTTTCAGTTTGATCGCTGACCTTGCATTATGGGCTAGCAACCACAGCAGGGATAAGCGCAGCCACCTCCGTGCCCTCTGTCACATTTCACTGCCAGCAGCTACCCCACAACCAGACGGCAGCTGTGCATCTGTTAGCAGCCCTTCTCCCAGCACTCATCTTGGAGAATTAAGCAGTGTAATTCCAGATGACCTCAGGTGGGAAACACACTTTTGCTAGTGCATGGTACCAAAACAGACCCTGGCTTGAGCGCTCTGTGAAAGGCACTGGTGCACAATGTTTCCCTAGTAGACAATTTAGGGTTCATGTATCATGAGATTTAATGTTTACAGTAAAGGGCTGTGAAAAATGTGTTCACTGAGCACTGAAGAAGCATGTCTCACCCCCTGAAACCTCATTTAACTTGCTTTTGAGAAGGCCTTGCAGCTTTGTTGGGTAGGTACGTGGTGTGCTAAGTAGACCACAATCATATCAGTTGTTTCATCTTTGTGTTCTTTTCCTGAATTGTCATCCACCTTTTAGATTCTTAAAAATATTGGGATGTTTACCAACATCAAAGAAAGGGTATGTTAGCATAGAATAAAATGTCCCATACAAGCTATTGTAGTCTTACATAGTGTTGTGAATGGTGCTGATACAGCTATTACAATGTCGCTGTTTTAGTGACTTTGCTTGGAACTAGGAAATGACTTTGGCTTCGGACTGTTTGTGTATGAACTGGTAGGTTCAATAGCGAGAGTACCAGACTCTAGCATACTTAGCCATTCTTATAAATAATAGTCTGTGCTATCCGTTTGCAATTAATTCACATCGACTCAGTTGAATTTTCATTTCAGTGTCACCATTAAAATATTCAGCAATTAAGCATATCATGTCATGGACTTATTAGCATTGCTAAGTGTGGTCACAAGTCATCAAGCTGTTATAAATGATGCTAGCGATGCAATTTTTTATAATGTCTCTCTGCTAGACCATGCTGCCACCCAATACGCAAAATGTCACCATTTCTGTTTAAAGAAAAGATTGCAGGTCCACCACGTGACGTCTAAGGTAGTTTTAGTGCTGTCAGGCTCACCCTATTACTGACACATCACCTGGGACACTGCAGCTTCAAGCTGTCTGGCACTGACAGCACCGGCAACACTGATGAGCGTTATGGTAAACATGCCAGCCTATCTACATGCACTACACTGGATATAGCTATACTGCACAGCCTGCTGCACTGTGCAGCTGAATGCTCTTATGAGTCCATGAGCGCTGGAGATATAGAATGTAAAGAAGGAAAATGGGAAAAAAAGAGAAAAATGGAAAAAATCAGCGGGGGAAGAAACTGTGAGATGGAGACGGAGAATGAGAGATACAAACAGTGGCAGATGTAGGAGAATGTGCAGGCTTTGAACCACTCCTGGTAAAGTAATTGCAGTATGTGCCATCATCACATTCATCTTCAGCCTCCTATCTGGCAACTCCAGAAGTATGGAGAGAGAGAGATCGGTTGTTATTTTCTGGTCCTCCTCCTCCTCCTCCTCCTCCCTGCACCAATTCATGAAAAGACTCTTCACATACAGTTTGTATATAAGCTACGAGGTGAGAAATATACAGAACAGGCGTGGGGTTGAGACAATTGTGCTTGGTTTCCACGGTAACAATGGGTAGATGATGTTCATTGACTGCTATATTTAACTGTCTCACCATCAGATTAAAGAAGTTTGTTCACCGGTATGTTACATGGACTGTTTACTAAAAACAAGTGCAGTAGAAGTTTTAGTGGGATTTATTTTCAACATGCTATAATGAAGGAATAATGTTGTTTTTAAGTACTTTGATTTTTACTCCATGAAGCTGGATTTCATCCTCCAACGTGTCAAAGCACACGCAAGTAAATGACAGCCAAATGTGCATAATTATCACTAATTTGATGTTACAGTGAGATAATCATGAGTAGCTCCTTCCGTACATGGATTATAGGCTCATGAGGTTAAAGCCTTTTCACTCACAGTCTATCAGGATAAAATTACAAAGTCTCTTTATCTGCTGAATCTTAAGAGCCTCTCTAATGTGGCAGTCTGTTGATGTCAGTGGGCTGGAAGGAAGTTCATCATTAATGTGTGTCAAGTTACTCAAATTTTGTCTCATTTGTAATGAGAAGGAAAGTCAAATCTCAGCTATTGAACTTTTAGCACCTACAGTTCAAATTCAGCTTCTCTCTCTGTCTTTCTCTTTGTTTCAGAGAGCTGTTGAATCAACTGGTGTATTATCTTGTATTGTTTGTGTGCGTTACTGGCAGAGACTTGCAGAGGGGGAATGAGATGGCTGATGTTGCAGGTCCAACTGGTTACCATCAGATGTTACGATAGTTTCCGTACTGTATGGACGTCCCAACCCTTTGAGCATTGCTGAAGGAATTCTGTCTTTCTCTGCTAGTGTCCTAAGATATACTACAACATGCTAATCATGTTCTGGCATGAATCCCAGACTCATATCAGTGAATTATTTTTTTTCTACTTGCTAAACTCTGTGGAAATGTGTTCATATTGTGGGGATTTCCTGCTTAAAGACAAAAGACAGAATGTGTATCAGCTGTAAAGTTGGTTGGAGAGACAAAGGAGACAGAGTTGGTAAAATCAAGCACTGAAATGTCCACATGTCTACTGAGTAGAGACAGCAGGGGCTCTGATGGTAAAGTATTTGAGAAGTTTACATAAACAACAATTCACATTGTTCTTTGAATCTGTCTGGGTGTGTTGTATATCTGTCATGAGGTGAGAAGCAATGAGGTCATTTTCTAACATTTTGTTGGGTCTTCAAGTTCATTTATACAGTTGGTATTCAAGTGCTGCTCCACAGCAGACTGGAGGAAATAACTCTGACAACACTTGCTACTGATTTATTACACAAAATAACATATTTGAAGTCACCTTGCCACTTGGCTGCATGGGGCCAGAGAGGAATTATTAACACAGTTCCAAGCAGAATGGAAAGTTCAGCCGTATCCACTGCACTGACATGAAGATATGTCTTCCTGCTGTATTTGTATTTGTATTAATGTATTACTTAGATGTTTTTGTTTTGGCAGAAAATGTCACAAGAGTAAGGGAGATTGCATTTTGTAATAAGGATAAAGATATTAAGAAACACAGAATTGAATGTCTGAGGTAGATAAATACATAGAGACGCTACGTGTTTCAGCCCTTACCGCATACTGTACTGGCACCCTTTGCTGCATGCCATCACCTCTCTGTCTGTCTCTCTGTCCTGCCTTTCCTGTTTCTCTCCAGCTCTCACTATCTAAATAAAATACAGCAGAAAAAAAAAAAAAAAAAAAACTTGCAAAAAACTAGTACATACAGTGACAACACACAAAACATATGCTCATTGTTTCAGGACTGCAGGCAAAGTCAGCTGAGTATCCAAACAAAGCAAGGACAAACTTGAATTCATCACACTCTGCTGTGGTGACACAAGCGTTGGAAATACGGCTGACGAGACGAGCTTGCTATTGCATGAAAAAGATTGATCCTCATTTCTGTCTATACTCTCATTGCCCTACGCAGTGAAGCAGATCATAAATCCCAGAGATTACGGCAAAATGACATTGGGACGTTATGACCTGCCATTGTTATGGATGAAGAAGCTGTGAGTCACTGTGTAACAAAGTAAATTATGCCATGTTTGCTTGTTTTTTTTTATTTTCTTCTATTCCCAGATGAAATGTCACTACACACCACCACTGTGGCGTGACAGGCCTCGACAGCAGGAGACGTTAGCATAAAGGGGGCTTTAAATCTATAGTATTCTGTTGGACCACTGAGCTCTTCAGTCTGTTTTGAAAAGCTCTTGGCAACGATCCTCCGGTCCTGTTCAGCGAGTGAATATGTTTAACGTTGCTTTTTGCATCAGAGTGACGAACAGTGTGCAGCTGAGTCTGCAGACAGGCACAATCTGTTCTTTCCATTCTGAAAAATATTCTTCGATGAAACTGTGATGAAGTCACGGGAGTGAAAAATCACACTCCTGGAGACATGTGAAACAGCTCAATATGTCTCTGCGGCTGTGTGGATGAATATTTTGCACTTTATGCAGAGAGATTAAACAGTTACTTAAACCTATGCTGATCCAGGGATGTGTTGTTATATCAGAAATGACTGAACACGATTATTAGAATGAAAACAGAACATACAGCCTCACAAAAAACAGGTGGCATAGAAGACATTGATTTGTTATTGGATTTGTGCCATTTTATAGCATCTTCTCCCATCCCTCTAAAGCCAGGAAAGGTGCAGGCTGACACAGGCTGACACCTTCAATCGCAGTTCCAGCATAGATTTGAAGCATTAGATGCATTCACTCGAAGAAATCTATCAGCCTCAGCCATCACGGATGGAAAAGAATCACAGAGAGAACTAACTGACCATCAACCTGACAGCGTTTGAGATGTGGGGCTATAAAGAGTCACAGGGTAATTAAAGTCAGCTGGGAGACAGAGGACAGGGCTATTTCTGTTATCAAAGATGACATTTTTTTAACTGTTGGGCCTTGAGGCCGAGTCAGTGTCTGTATAGTATGGCGCCCAGGGGTGCCACTTCAGCAGAGATAATGAGCCTCATATCCTTCCAAGTACATCTACTCTCCAGAGCGTTCGCTTCTTGAAATGAGGAAGGATGTTTTTTCACAGTAAACACGGAGCACTCTTTTTACGGTCACTGTTATCTTATTAAAATGATCGTAAATGGCTGACAAAACATTAGGGACATCTCAGTGATGGTCACTTACAGCCCCTTTGGCTTTATCTACATGGCTGATGGTGATTTGATACGGGAAATTAATATTTGCTTCTCAGAACACTTTGTGAAAATGTTTTTACAGACAGTGTCTCTCTGGAGGAATATTTAGCTGTTAGAATCCGGATTTTTGCAAATTCACACGCACCTACAGGTCATGCAGGTGATAGGTGAGGATGATGTAGAGATGGCTCCAGCCTATAGATTGATATAGAAGATGATACGTTGATATATTTTGTAGCTTTTCAGTGTGCCCCATCATCTTGCTCAGCAGATGGCGTCTGCTCAGTTGTTCTGGATAGTGGATGTTCAAGTTTTCTTTTTTTTTTCCCCCCAGCTGTTTAAGGACTTCTAGTCTACGGAAAAACTGAACCTGTGATGATTTGTCCTTGATTGAATTTTAATGTGAGCCTTTAAAGCTCAGCTTCTGAGCCACCATTCGGCAAGAAGTCCTCATAGCGTGGGGATAAAATGAAAACATCTACATTCCATTACTTTTAACTTGAAATTAATATTACCTTCTTTGATTGAGTAAGATTAAAGCCTGGAGTCATCGACAACTCAGCCTGAACTTCTTCAAACAGGCACCCTCTGTTTGAAGGAAGGTTCAAGGAAACTGCCAGTCTGAGGGGTGATCGCGTATATTTTCTTTTGCCGCCCTCTCTCGCCTCTAATGTAAAAGTATGGAATTATCCACATCCTTTACTTTAATCCTCAAGTGTGGGCTTTTAACTGTGTTGCTAGGAAGAAGATTTCGCATTGTCCAATTATGTCTCGATGCTGAGCACTTAATCGATATTTCAGAAGCTAAAATCATCCTTTTTCTTGCATTTCGTTACGCACTTAATGAGAAAAACTTGCCATGACTTTCCATTTCAGCGTGAAAAACAACAACAACAAAAAAAAAGCAGTGACATGATTAAGCAGCCACCATCAGGAGCGAACGGCCATCTGGAAAATGCTACAAGTAGTTAATTAGTCCTGAAGAAACAGGCAACTTTCCAGCTGTAGCTGAAGAAAATGTCGAACATAGTCAGCGCCTCTCCGAGGACCACGGCATCAACTGCTCATTAGTAGTTTATGGAGAAATGTTTTACTTTCTCTTAGAGTAGAATTGGGTAGAAATGGATCGGACATTCCCATTTGCTTAATTTTGCCTGGATCAATATGCAGTCCCGTTCCTGTAAAATATCACCGTAATGTGTTCATTTAAACAACCTCTGTGACGACACTCACCACATACAGGCTACAATGAGGTATTGATTCATGAGGCAAAAGCACGCGGGAAGTCGATATTCTGCAGACTTTGCATTACCTTTCGATAACAGCAGTGCACAGATGGAGTACCTTGGGATCCGGCATAAACTGGGAAATCAAGTCATCTCACTTCATATCTCATTTCTCGGAGCCAAAATCTCATTCATGATTTGTCACAATTACCGTCTGACTGTCCACTGAGACCAGGGGCGGAGCTAGGGTTTTTCTAATTCAGAAGCCATAAAGGGACCACATTTTACACAGAGGGGCCGAGCAGATTTCCTTACTCAGTGAGATGTACACTTCATCAGTCATTCCTTGTTTGCCAATAGTTGCATAACTTTGAGCAAAGACACACATCATTGAATATGTTTTGCAGACTGAGCCTTGTTTAAGCACTGTGTACAATCCAAGGCATTTTCAAAGTAAATTGATAGCTGTGCTTGAACCGTATGGAGTACATGCATGGTTGTGGTCTCTTTTGAAAGGTAGCACTCCGAACTTTTATTTATCACTTCAAATTTATTGCTATTTGTGTCTGGAGATGTAAATAACCCACTTTTGTCAGAGTGTTATTGATCTGTGGATCACTGAGAGACAAGTTGCCGAGTTTCTTCAAAGCTGCGTCAATTTTAAAATTTTGTGCCTCCTGTTGTGACTCTATCTTGAAGTGGTTTGCATCAATCGATTAACAAGAATCTTAGCTTTCTAACAATGTATACTAAACACACGGGCGAGCCATTAGGACAGTTTTAACTATCTAGTGGTCTATTAGCTTGCTGCTACCTGATGTTCCACAGACCTAAATCCTGTGACAGCAACAAACAAACACTCTTTAACACTATAACACAAGCTATGTGGGGAATGGTGACTCACCATGAAGCTTCTGTGGAAGATGAAAAGCTGTGCACCCTTCAGATGCCACTTTCATGTCACTTCAGAATGACCATTTCGCACTCATAAACACGAATTTCACTAACATCCATGGGTTTCTTTCCCATTATTACCTTCCCTCCCGTATGACTCAAACGCATCATCACTATATCTAAATGCTGTTGCAATTTAGCAGAAAAGGCAAAGATACTGTAACGCATGAGGAGTGGTGATTTGTGAGTGTATGTGTCTGTGTGTGTGAGGTGATTGCAAACCCATCCACGAGGAAATCAGATGGACGCTTATTTATGCTACAAGTCAATACATCAGATTAACAAATTACCCAAATTTCAGGCCACTGTATCTTTCAATCACCTTGAGAAAAAAACAAAAAAAGCCAGACGCACAGCCTGTGACGGTCAATGACAGCTCGACAGATGGAGGGGAGCTGGTGTCAGTACGGCGTCCACATGATAAATTAATTGACAAGACAAAGAAATTATTCAGCTCCACTTAGGATCAGCACCATTTAGCATCGCCTCTGTCCACATAAATCTGCTGTCATGGCATGACCGCCACTGTTGAACAAGACTCACAGTCTGTTATTCTTAATGTGAAAGTGACACTCTATAAAGCCTGTGTTTCAAACACAAACACTCGCTCCTTAAAGGTAGTCGTTAAAAGATTATTGTTTGCTCATTCACGGCGAGCCAAAGCTGTAGTCTGACGTGGAATAATGACGCTCTGGCGAAGGTTCAGTCAGGAAGACTGTTCTTCTGCATGTTTGGGCCTGGAGCTTATTTCTCAGACCATCCTGCATTCACTCCTCTAACACATGCTCACTCATAATTTCTGTGCTGTCATTGTCTGCGGCTGTCAATTGAGATATCAGCTGTTCTCATCAGCTGGTCACACCTGTCCAATAGCACCGTCACACACCTTCACCGTTATCTCGCTGCTGTCTTTTTAAACATGACTCTCTCTCTGCCTTGGTTTTTTCATGCCGCTGTTTTGCTCCCCATCACTGCCCAGTTCTTGCAGATTCTTCAGCCTCATCATCCTCATCAGCCTATCAGTCAACAGAGTCATCTTTTTTATTTACTTTTGATTTACAACTAATTTGCTGCTGCTCAGTGCCATAGACTTTGAATATCACATATCATCTGTCATAATAAACAATTATCTTCATTCACTCGTCTCTCCTGATTGAAACTGCAGTTATAATGGATTCCAATAGAGAAAAGTTTTCACATCAGCAAAAAGTATTACAGTGTCCAACTCTTGCGTGTAAAACACAACAGTATGATGAAAAAAAAAAACAAAGCCTCCAGAAATATGCATTACATAAAAGACGAGAGAAAAACATCAACTCTCTCTTTGTGCCATCCTTCTGAAGGCTATGCAGAAAGAAGAATAATAAATGACTGAATGTGGTTTTGAATGAACAGCTACATATGGCTCAATTTCAGTCTCTGCGAAGGCTGTCTGCAGAATCAGTTTTTAAAGAGGTCACAGTTTTAATTACTAACAGAGGCCTTACCCCTCAATCACCAGACAGACTCATTTCCCTCACTTCCCAGTGGGAAAGAAATGGGGAAATCCATCTACTCAATTAATCTGGCAGTTCCCACATATGAGGCTGCTCCTACTGTGGAACTTCTATTAACATTCTGCTATATGAACTTAATCTGTCCACGCACATCAGTCAGAGAAATAAATGCCCCTTAAGACAGAATGAAAATGAAACGACAGCTTTGCTTTGATCTCAGAGGGTAACACATATGCTTTTACAGACTACTTTTGAATACACTGTGTGGGAATCCATCCAGAGGGCATATAGAGCCATGCCAAAGCAAAGTGAATGCTGACAACATATCATATTTTGATTGTATTTTTCTTTTGAAGTAGGATAATTACAAATACAAATGCACAGGTCACATGAAGTTCGTGACACATTGTGTAATACTAAAGCATGAAAAAGACCTTTGCGCACTTCTTTGCCTCTCTTCACTTTTGATCTGTTCAGTATTTGTGGTTTTGTGTTGCTTGCATGTCGACAATAATCCCACCTCCCCGTGTAAGCAGATGGGCATCAAACATCACGCCACTGAACTGTGACCAAAATGTAAGGTGGCAGCTCGGTCACAACACACTTACAGAATGGTAAAAACATAACAACAATGCAGTGTATGAGCTTACATGTTGCATTGTATCTTTTTTATTACTGCCAATACATTAATGTGCAAAAATACATTTTTATAATCCAAACCAATTAACACACGTAGACTGGTGGCGCTACATAAGAGGACTACTGCTGGGTTGTCAGTGATCAGGTACAACCACAGACTTAAAAAACCATAGAACAACACTTCACTGTCATGTTAAGAGAAGTGATGATGCCAACTCTGCCAACATGTCTGGTGTTGAGAGAACAAGTGTGTGAGACACCTGAGTGTGCGTGCAGAAACAGTCGCTGCACAAGTTAAAGCAGCTTTAACCGAAGAACAGACGATGCCATGCTGGGACCCATTTCATTAAATTACTGGTATGTTTGACAGCCTTGATCTTGCTTCAGCTGTCTTGGTGTCTGAGGCCTGCTTGCAGTTTTGACTGTCTTGCAGGTTAACTGGTGGGCAGGAGTGTCCTTTGAGCTCTGTAAAAGCTCTGATAAGCCCCCTCTGACCGTCTGTGTTTCTTTTCCGCTCTCAAACATCCTCCCACCACCCTCTTCACACATCCTCTCACCTGCATACGACTTGACTGCAGCCCTTTGCTTATTTTTTGTTTGTTTGTTTGCATTCGGCTCTACTTTTGTGTCTCTCTTCATAAACTGATGCATGCTCCAAGTGGAGATTTGCATAGTGATATCATTAGCTCTTGTTGTTTGGGATGAAACAAATAGTTCCCCATTTATAATGAATGCAATTCATGACGTGCTTTGGAAAACCGACGCAAGTTAAAAATTCTGGTACATTAAGAACTGATAAATACCACACAGAATGCAACAGTGTTTACTGCAATATGTTAATAGATTCAAAAATGGGTCTTGGGCAGGTGGTTAAGTGGAACAGCAGTGCTATTTAGATTAATTGATTACTGCTGTTTTGATTAATAGGCTTTACCCATACACACAGCCCCAACAGCAGAACTAGTATATCTTAAAATAAGGGCTTAATACAATTACTTATATGGTGAGTCAAAACAATCAACCATAACACAAGAACCCAGAGCAGAGAAGCAGTAAGACATAACAAACTACAGTTAACAACCACGACAGAGAAGAAAATAACAGACTTTTCTTGCAACATCAATCAAAAAGAAGAAAGCAGGAGACAAGTCGGGCAAACAGGACAAAGAGAAAAATAATGTTTCTGGCAGTAATAGCAGAGGTTGGCAGTGGTGTTCCTGAGGGGCTTGGTATCAGTGCTGAGAAGGTGAGCACTGCAGACAGCAAGGCCCGCTGAGGGAGTCTAGGCAGCTGCACCTCCTGTGGTGATGGTGCATCTGATGCTCACACTATTTAAGACTATTTAAAACAAAGCTGCTCAGCTGGAAACTTCATTTCCTTCTACAGCAGCTTTGTTTAAGTGTTGAAGAACAAGGCTGACCATGTGACATGTCAGTGACACAAAAATGCCAGCATTCAAGGTCTGCCTGCAAAAAAAAAAAGGATGTCAGACACTGACCTCCATGTTGTTGAGGAGTCCTGTCTGAATGTACAACGGAGAAGAGAAGCTCCTGTGAGAGGAACAGGCTAAAAATAGAGAAAGCTGTGTTTGTTGAAAGAATGTATTGCACGCAGGTGCACACCGGCTGAAAAGTGCCTTTCTATTTTTGAGTTATTCAAGTTACTTTACATATAACCCATCTAGTCCATGCCTATGCAGGTGTTCACAATGCTCACCGTCTTAGTTTAGTATGTTAACATGCTAACATTTGCTAATTAGCACTAAACACAAAGTACAGCTGAGGCTGATGGGAATGTCATTTGTTTTGCTGGTATGTGGCCCACACCCATATTGACATTTTGACCTGACGATGAAGATGAAGTCAGATTATCAGTTGTCGGACAGTCTTTCCGTCCTACCTCCTCACCTCTCCTGCCTCCTCCTCCTCCTCCTCCTCCTCAAACTCCTTCTCCACTCTGAACCATTTTTTCATTACCTTGCACAGAAATTTGCCACTTCAAACAGATGTTGTGTTACACCCAGCCTCCCATTAATTATGCTGTGCTCTAGAGGAGAGATCCTCCTAATCTGTCCAGGCATCTAAATTCTGCATGCCACGTGTGTGCTCCACCACTGACACGCTGTGTTTATACTGTGGTGCTCCTCTACCCTATTATGTGGGAATGTGCCAAGTCTCCAAATGTTATCTGCAAAGTGGAGGGTTTAATTTTGTATTATGGTACATGTCCAACACACACACACACACACACACACACACACACACACACACACACACACAAAGGTGGAAAATCGTTTAAGAAACATGACTCCGCCACCATCTGCAATCTGAATGTACATTGTACTTGCAAATTACTGTTGTTAAATGGGTTCCAGGACAGCTCCTGGAGACAACCGCTGCGTGCTGTAAGTGCAGTCATAAAAAACTTTCTTCTCTCACACAAGCATCATCATGACACATGCTAATTATAGCATGTGCTGTGCCCACTCTGTTTTTTTGTTTTTGTCTCATCTGCTCTCTTGTGTGACATGTAGGAAGTTAGTTTTGCTTGCTAGCTGCTTGTTAATTTCCCAGAGGTACACTAAGCGGTTTCCTTGCATTAGCGAAACGATCATTGGATGTTATAATTTCTGTTCAACTAGATGAAAAAGAGCACAGAGCAGCAGAACTGAACTAATATGTTTTATATTATCCAGAACACTGTTAACCACACAAAATCAACTCCCTGCAGGGGATGTTGACAGGAAGGGCAAATACAATTTCCCTTGACATAAGCCGTCTTCTGATTGGTCTAGTTCACACAAGGTTCCGTTCTTCGTAAGCAATTCAAGATGTATTTTCCCCCTCGCCATCAACCTCTATTACTGGCTTTCCATCTAAATACTTTGGCAAAATGCTTTTCTTCTAGTTTTTACTTCTATAAAGCAAGGAGGAGTTTTGTTTAATGTAGGATAGAAAGAGAGTTTTTCCAATCACAGCTGACCTCAAATATGAAATATGATTTTCTTCCTTTAGTGTGGAATCTTCGAACTTCACTCACTATCTCGAGAGATTAAGCTGTAATCCACTAATGTACGAATTCAGCTTCACTATGCCGCTGTCAGAAAAACTACTACCACCAAAAGACACGGGAAAGCACTTGCAGTGTGACCTGATATATTTAAGCACATCATGATATTCAATTGTATTTTAATTAACACCATATTCAATAAACTATGAACATGCTAACATGCCAACCCTAAAACAGACACAGTGAATCCTAAATTAGCATTAAAGTAAGGCGGTAAATTATTACCCATTGTGTGGTACTAATTAAATAGTGGACTTAATAAAACACAGCATGTCTCCCACAACTAAAGTCAATCTGGTTTATGGTAACACCTGTTAATACCAGTCAAACATGCCAACAATGCTAACCCCCCCAAGCGTTTGATTTTTATTAAGTTTTGAGTGAGCAGGTGATTAGTCAGTCAAGGAATGCTAATAAAGAATATTTATTAGCAGAGGGATTACAGAGGGACACAGTTTCAACACAGGCCACTTGAGTGTTGGATTTCATTATGTGAACTCTATGGCACTGGAGGGAAAAGACTTTAGAGCTAAGCACTTACAGTATGTAACCACCAAGCCTAAACCAACAGTACCACTGCACTTTAACTTCACACAAACATTCACTCAGCAAAGTGTGACATGAGGAGGAAATGTATGCTCTCCAGATGGCAGATGCTGTCAAGATAATGATAATGCAGCTGCTCACAGCAAGATGGTGAGGAGAGTGAGCCAAAAGAGATTGCAATCGTTTTGTGGCAAGAATTTGAAAAAAAAAAAAATAAATAAAAAAGCTGTCGCGGTTCAACATCAAATAAGCTCTGCGAGGGCAAATCCAGCAGAACACAAGAGAACGTCGCAGAATCTAACCCGGTCACACAAGGTAATGTGCAACACATGCAGCCGAGGCAAACTCAATACAAAGCACATTTTGCATATTTTATGCTTGTGTTCAGTGCTGATATTGTAATGTTGCTTTAGAAAGGACGGGAGGAAGATCGATTTTTGTAAGACTTCCAAAATAAAATGGAAAAGACAAAAATAAGCTAAAAATAAATAGCACCTGTCAGTCTCCATGGAAATATGGATTTATAAAAAAAACTGTCAAATGCTAATAGAGAAGAGAAAACTGCTGCACAAAGACAAAGCAAACCAGATCTTTGTGTACATACTGTACATTGCATGGTAGTCTCTAATTGGGCTCAGCAAGGTTCTGATTTGAGTGACAAATAATACATCCAGAGCAAAAAGGTCACGCTCTGACTGTCAAGTATGACTTCAAACCCTTGTTTTCCTTCTTATCTCACAGACACACTCTCACAGATCTGGTTGGTTAAACTACGGCCTTGCAGAGACTACAAATCACCTGCTTTGCCATTTCGTCTGGGAGACAGGAAGCCACAGCATCCTTAATCTGCAGCTAATGGTGTGAGTGTCAGCATGGGCGCTAGAGAGCAGGAGGGTGACCCTGGGAATGCAGAGGGAGGGAATCCAGCATCAGTCTTCCTGAGCAGGGTCAATGAAGGCTAAAAATAAACACATTAAACTGACACTGACAAAGTAGCGCTGCTTGAACTACGCACCTACAGACATCTACTGTACAAAGGGGAAGCTACATAGTGTTCAGGAATAACTGAAGATTTCTTGATGCACTGTGTCCATTTTTACTATGTTGTGCAAAATGATGGCGAGGAAATAACAAGCTTAAAACTGAAAACCACCACCCTCAGGAAAACGTTTGCAAAATCATGATAAAAAATTAAAATACTTGCCTTTCCGGTAAGAATATTCTGCAAACTCTGAGTTAAACTGTCATCTTCCTATAGCATCGCCCTCAGAGCAGTGTTTAACGGATGTGATTGAAATGGGGTCTGACATCCGTCTTGGTATGTCTGCTAAATATTTAATTAGCTCAAAGTGTAGTATTTCTAGTACACATGCTTGCTGAGGGTCTCAGAGCTGTATTACTCAGACAGCTCCGTTATTATCTGGTGTATATCACTGATGCGGAAGAAAAGGATTCTGAGCAAATTATTGTGCAGTTTTTGCTCGTACTATGTACTATTTAGCTTTTGTTAAACTGTTCAAAGTCACTCTTAAGAGGAAAAATCCTTTGGAGGATCAGACATATTTCTACTCAAATCAGAGCTGAATTTATAATAAACCTCAGGCAAAACACAAGAAATTAACAGATACAAAGGCTAGATGAAATAAACTCTGAAACATATTATTTTGGTAGGGAACTTATCACAGAGGAGAACTTTGTAGTAACTAAATTCCCATTGTGAGACTGTTACAGTATGATGGAGGCAGGTTAGGCTGCAATTTGTCACCCTCTGTTTGGATTACATTTACAGATTCAATCATTACATCACATCAGCGGAGGGTAGGTGGATTAATATCAGTTTGGTGTGGTTAGCATGGCCCAGGAGCTGGAGGTGGGGGAAGCGGTTAACCTCTGCTAAAGGAGGAGAAAGGCCACCCCCTGCAACTCCAAAGTTGTTTTATTCACACGCTGTGTTCTTTGATGGCATTAGCCGCTGGTATATTCAGCAGTCACCTGGTTTTGGTGCAGGTTGTTGGAGGGTGTGTAACTGCACAGCTGAGGTCTGAACTTCTGTGCAGCTTTGTGCACAGTAAATCTAACCATGCAGCCTGCTTTACCAGTCCATTTCTGGGCTGAATAACAAAAGTAAACCACTGAGTAAGTAATTTGTAAGGTAAATACTGAGTAATGTGTAATGGGTAATTGGGTAATTGATTAATTTTCAACTGTCAACAGGTGATTTGTTGATATGGATTTTGGCAAATCATCTGTACAAACATTGAAAGGGCAAGTTCCCTTTTATATGCTGTATAATGCTTTCATATGGCATTCAAACTAATACGATTCACCTTGGTGGTGTTTGAAATTGTCATTGATTACTTCTGAGTCCTCAATCCCTTGAGACAAACAAGTTTGCATTTATTGTTCTTATTTGAAAAGTGCATTTCCACTTCAGTTGACACTCCGCATATTGCAGTGTGCAGATGGGTAATCATTCCCCTGCACAAAGACACAATGACAGGACACTCTGATGAAGATCAAATCAAGTCTCACTTTGCCTTTATGACACATTTCATGAGAATATCTGTTCAGTGGGATTTAAGAATCCACTATAAATCAGACTCCATTAGTGCATAAAGAAATTTGCAGCCTCAAATGCACAAAGATAATGTTCATCTATCAAAGGTAAGTAATAACGGTAAAACCATTTCTCTAATCCAGTAATTCACTCTGTAGCCAAAGCAAGTACAGTCGTTGGAGACTAAGCTCCAACGTGGGTGGCAATATTTCAATGGTTGATTTGTGCTGCAAATCTAGCCTGTGCTATTCATTTTATAGTGTCACATTGTTGTCTTATTTCCCTTATTAGGTACAATCAATGTTCTGTTCTGATTCCTCTGAACATCAACCTCATGCTGAGAGTAGGAGGGAGAGGACAGGAGACGGAGACAGACTGTGAGGGAGACAGGGCCGTCGAGAGAGAAGGTGAGTGAATTATTGCACACAGACCGAGCTCAGTTACTCAGCTATTGTTCCTGATGCAAACTTCCCCACATTCAAAAATCTCAGGTTTTCACTAGATATTACAGAGACTGTCATCTATTTTGCTTAGGAAATTAAACAATACATTTCCAACAGTGTTGGCTGCTTGGGAGAAGCTAGCACATTGTGTTGAGAGCATGAGTTTTAAAAGAAAGGCTGGCGAATGGCCAACAAGTCATCTGATGTTAATCCTGAGTTACATGAAAGAGTGCAAAAGTAGAACAAAATCTAAATATCCCTTGTTATATGTACTTTATACATATATGTAGTGAAGTTGTTTTCTAGCCACTCCTGACACAAGTATGTTATAGCCGTTCACTCAATTACTTAAACATTTCAGAGTTCACATTTCCTTGAGAAATGCCTTACAACACAGTAACTGGTATGCAGTTATTCTTGCAATGTGACAGGTGACGGGCTACACTATTTTCCCTTTTCCTACAACAAGAACCACGCAAATCCCAAAGTCTCTGAGCGTCACACCACAAATGCTCAACCTGCAACACTCCACATCACACACAACTCCACTCCAGGGACATCGTCTAGTTTTTCCTAACACAGCACCTGCTTCTGTTGCAACTTGTGCCACCATGATTTGTAAGTCTACAGCCGGTCGAAGAAAGTGCAGGTGGCTGCAGACTCAGGAGAAAAAATGCTGGCAACAGGGCGCTACATTTCAGCTTGGCATGACCGCCTTTCTCTCTGGACCTCAGGTTACTGTGCACACAGCATATGAAGGTCAGTACACCTCTATCACGAGAGGAAAAAAACACCACTGATAAACACAATTGATAAACAGTTCCACCAACTAAGCCGTGTTAAATAACTCCTCACACTAGGCGCTGATGAGGTGGTGATTGAGCTACAGTACTTCCTGTCATCTCACCCCCCCTTGCATGTGAACTAATATCTCAGGCATACCTGCATGCACATTGAACTGCCGTCTTCGTTTTGCACATTCATTCAAGCACATTCAAGACAAACAGAGCAGCAGAATGAATGTATGGGCATGCAGCTTTTTTTTTTTTCTTTGCTAAAAGCAGTGGAGAGGAGCTGACATACGTTACCTCAGTGAGTGGAGCGAGGACTGGTCGCTGGGTGAGAGTCAAAGATCATTCTGCCAGAGCCATCTGTCAAGCAGGTTGGGTACAAAGGAAGTGGGAGCAAGTGCCCCTCTCCCTCCTTCCTGTGCGCCTCTCTCGCTTCACAACAAAGTCCAGTGTTACATTAGAGGAGAGAGCTGTACTCCACAAGCGGGGGAATCCTCTGTCAGACTGAAGCCAATCTGAAGCCAGTTTAAATCCCCTATGAGCAAATGGAAGGACGCGCCTCCCTTTTCCTGGGGAACCGCGACTTGCTCCTGCTCCTCTGCCACTGCACAAAGCCCTCTCTCTCCCTCTGTTTCTTCTGTCTCCTTCTCTGCTCTCCTTCCTGATCCTGCACCGTTTGTACACTCGCTCGCTCACTCACTCTGGCATGCATTCTTATCCACTGTGGCTCAGGCACCCACAGACACACACACACTATACTGTGCACACAAACATATGCAAATAACACAGACACATAAGCAACAAACTCCTGTCAGCTTCTTTGCAGAGTATTTCTCTGTAGCCTATTTGGTTGCTTGCTGTTGTTACACAGTGGAACATGTGTTTCTGTGTTATATTCCTTCATATTCTCAAACATAACCCAATATGAGGGTCAGTGTAATGTAATCCCTTTTGGCTATGAAAAATATTTGCTTCCTATTTCCGCTATAATTAAACTGGATTATATTCATCCCCTGCTTTGTGGATGACAAAAAAATTACTCACACATTCAACCAGAAGCAATGTGTGTGGAGGGATACAGCCAGAATGGAGGATGCCTCTGCTGTGATGTAAAAATGGGTATAATGAATGAGTCACTGTACAGTAAGACTTCACTTGCAAATCCTATTTCCCCATGATCACATGAAAAAATAGGCTACATTGTGTGAGTGTGTGCCTGTGCGCATTAAGCTACCATACGCACGATTGGACAGTCTCTGGAGATGCGCTATTTTCAGCCTTCAGCCATAATGCACAACAGAAGAAAGAGGACAGCAAGGCACTATTATAAGAATCTCCCCTAAAACTACGTCCCTCCCCACTTCCGACCACCGCCTCCAACTCGCCATCTCTCTCTCTCCATGCTGAAAATCTCCATGCTTTATGGAGATAACAGCAGGAGGGAGGGAGGGACACAGTTGTCTTAGGGATATAAATAGTGCTGGAGTGACATGAACCATTAGTAGGTGGTGGACCAGCAGCTAACATCATGACAGGACCAATTTCTAGAGAAACAAACACATTAATGCTCACAGTCTGCACATGAGCAGACACATAAAATACACAAATATCTGCCCATGTCCAGTTGATCTCACACTGCACAGTGACAATGATGACAAGAAAGACAAAAACAAGACAGCCATTCAAACAATTAAGTATATGTGGATAAAATCCAACAACAAAGTGCAAGCAGAGGTATGAGAAGTCAGATTTTGACTTCTATGAAAAAGCAGCCTAATGAAGCCGTAATCAAAGCAGCCTTGAAATTCATCCAAGAATTAAAATGGCACACACAATTTATTGCATGGTGGCTCTAATCTGTAGATTAGCTCAAGATTAAGACAGAGATGAAAGTTTTGGCGGATTTATTGCAGGCAGCTAGAGACCAATAAGGACCAAAACCCACACATCATGTTCTCTCAGTTTGGGAAATAATTTTTAACTGTTTTGTTCCAACCAGAAACCCTTCAACAGTAGTTTTCGGGTGTTTGTGCAATACTGTGCAGTAGCTGAATGCAGAAACTCTATAGGACAAGATTAACAAGTAGAAAACGTAGCTATGTTTTACTCATATAAAAATCAACCCATGACTCACTGGTTGATATGTAATGTTTGATGACGCTGTCTATGACGTGACGCATTATAAACATACTTTGAATGCATTATAATCTGCTACAGTTTTAAGTACTCATAATAATGTAATGACCAATATGGTCAAGTATCATAATATTTCATAATTTTTGGTCACTTTTTTTTGCAGGAATCATAGTGTATTATAATTATCATAGTTGTAATACAGTAGAATCATTTTATAATGCTTAATGTTTAATTCATTCATTTAATGTAATAATTGTGAGTCAACTGAGTCTTTAGAGTTTTTAGGGGCAAATATTACATCAGTGAAATGTAAATTATTCATTTGTTCATCAAACAGTTGTGTCAAATTGGAGCTGTCAGTTCAGCGTCTGATATGACCTTTTAGCTGTAAAACTACAACATACGTTGTATTCATCGCTATAATTTCAGTAATATTTTTAGGTGTCATTGATAGATGTAACATCAAAGTGATTCTGTGACAGTATTTGTGAGACTGAACAAGAAAATCTGACAGTATACAGACCAGCCATTAGATGTGCAGCATTTGAAGAAAACCCACAGGGCATGCATTAATAACTTATTTGCTGTGGAGTCGTTCTGTCTTGGTTGGAGATACATTCATATCATCAAAGAAAGCTGAGGGCAGATTTTCCCACACAGCTAATAAGAGACAAGGCCATGGAACAATGTGCCTTGTTAACTGACAATGTATATTGTTACATGCTGCACTCCTGTCTGTTACTGCATATTGTCAGCTTCATTAAAATTAATTGGTGTGATTTGATCCAGTGCTTCATGTGACCTTTAACATCAGAACCATTGTAGAGGTGTGGATCATGCACTGCTTCCCTTTTATGCCTGGAGCACTTCTTTCTTTCTTTCTTTTGCGTTGTTCTTAATCACAGTCAATGGTAAAACTCATTAGGACTTAGAGTATTCATGGTACACTGAAAAGGTGGAGTAAACATACAAATATTATGATACTGTACTCTTTAAATCTCTAAAATCCCTAAAGTACCAATCAGGGTACATTACAATCATTCATTACTATTCGGGTTGATTGTGGGTAACAACATTAATTTCTTTGCTGCTGCCTACAACCACTGAACCTCAGAACAAATGAGTCTGTAGAGATTTGTGGGAATGCTGCAGGGAGCATCTCAGGATGATTACGTGTTCTGAAGAAGATTTCATGAAGGAGAAATAAAATCTTAAAAATCAACTAGAAGTAGCAACCCGCAATAATTTCCTTATTTCTACAAATACCTCATATTTCAAACCTAGACATTTAAGTAGTTACAAGTTTCTGCTGCACTGTTTGAAGCTGGCTGTTAGGTCAGACTGGCAGATACATGCTCATCTTTTCCTCATGTGTGCATGAATAACGTGTTGGTGTCCACCGTGTGGTTACAATAATGAGCCTGCTCTCCTCTGTATCTCTCTTTTTTCCCATCACGACACCCTCAAATAGCCTTCTCCTGAGCTTTTACTTTAGTTTACAGGGAAGGATGCAGCACCGTGCCAACCTGACCATGAAACCAAAGTCAGTTTGACCCAGTCGCTGTGTGGCAGATGCTTGATTGATAAAGATACACTAGCACATCAACATCTTAATTGTCTTGTAGCTTCAAACTCATCTGCTAGATTAGAGTAACACTTTTTGTGTCTACAAGTATTAGAACTGATCTGGACATAGTAAAGAATCAGTTTTGGGTCAAAAAATTGGTGTTGCAGCGCTGCTTTCCTTATTTGGGAGTGTGGTGATCTTACAGGGATGGCTATGGAGTCCATGAAACATTCCAATGGATGGCCAAATATCACCATCTTACAACAGTTCCTTCTAAAATTACCTGCTTACATATTTTTGACTGGTTGGGTACAGCACACCAGTCATTCTCCCATAGCAGATGGTCAGGCTCAATGTTAGGAAGTGTTGGATAGAATCGTGCACGAGCAAAGAAGAACGCTATTTCTCTCGGACGCCATAATTGTGCCGTCAACCATCGCTGCTTGAAGTCCAAAAATTACAGCTCAGCAGCTAACAAAGACTACACACACACAAAACATTCAGGTTGCAGCTTCTCATTTTTAGCCATAAAATGGTTAAAACAACAAACTTCGCCAGGTGATATCAGCTGCGGCTACATAACGTTCATTCTGTGAGTAACTTCATTGCAGGCCAAGATAAACTTGGCTGTTTGGTGCTCTCTGCGAGCCAGTACATGTACTCTGCCAACGATTTATGGAGTAAAAGAAGCATCACTGTGTAACATTGCAGTACAACGGCGGAGTTCTGTCCTGTAACATGGATTTGGAGTTACGATACCTTTTAAGCAGTAAAAACCAAAATGACAGCTGTTAAAATTTGAGAGAACAAATTGTGGAAAAAATGTTTTTCAAATTTTAAATGCCAAATAATTTACCAGGTTATCCAGGAAATTGAAGAGATTATAGATAATGAATATCCCCGTTGTGGTGCATTTTTAGGATACTTAAAAAATTTGTATAATACCAAAAAGAATTTTGGTCATTACAGAGGATTAGTAACTTGTTGTACTTGCAGATGGTTCCTTTCCTTGCATGTCCACCGTGTGATGCCAATGTTCTTTGTCTGGTTTTTATTCTAAGACTGTGCTAGTCTTTCTAGAAAATCTGAACACTGAACTCAGCAGTGGTTGATACAGTGCAACTAGACCAAAGATGATGTCTTAGATGGTTGTTCAAGAGTACTGATGCCAAAATAATGGTAGCGGAGAGAATGATCAACACGAGACAATGCAATACAATGACCCTACAACAGATATCACCTGTGCTAACCTTTTAATTCCTCTGTCTAGACTGTTACATGTAGAAGTGCTGGTTCAAATCTATGATATATTTTAGTGGTCTTAAGTTTAACAGGAAATTTCTGTTATATGTCCTTCAGCCAGTGCTCATGAAAGTCTGATTCTTGTTTGACAATTCTTTTCTTTTACAGTTTGGCATTAAGTATGATTTTTTTTTAATACTTTTTGAAAACCACACCTGCCTAAACCTCAGTGAGCGTAACCATGGCAGAGTGTAATGGCAGAAAGGTGACAAACGTATTGTATTGTTTAGTTTGAAGGACTTAATGGCTGCTACGCAGACACATGTGCAACAGAGCTAATTCCTCTTTACTCATATGTACTGTATGTAACTCCATAATGCAGGAGATCCATTTTAAACAAGCTTTAATTACAATTAAAAGGCATAGAGCATTAATCAGCATAATTGCACTTTGACTCAAATCAGAGGCCATCTCATCTGGTGGTCCACAGTAATAGACAATGGCTGACATCATACTGGCATTTGATTAGTGCATTGGTCCTCAGTGATTAAGCTGTTCTGTTCCAGAGGAAAGACTGTGCATTTAAAGCTGAATGAATGAATATTTCATGTCATGTTAAATCATGTTACAATATGTACAGTAGTTTAATGTAAAACAGCTACACACACCAGCAAACACACTGAATTATCCCCCAACTCCTTACTTACTTACAGACTCCTGACTTACGATTTTCCACATTTTTTAGTTTTCTGTTTTGGTTTTATGGACATTTACTGCATGTGTCAGCCACACCACTCTCATTTGGCCAGCACCAAACAGCAGACAGACAGAGTTAGCACCTATCTGCTGGAACTCCACCACAACACATCCCAGACACACACATAAAACTCGCCAGTCAATCTGCCCTACTTTCATGGGAAGCTTCTGTTAAACAAATGCTTCGAAAGTACAAAGCAACGCATGCAGGCTCATAAAACCGTTGCAGCTGTGTCCCCACAAAGGCTCACATGGTTTTTTTTTAAACATCTTGATCAGTTCACATAAATGAGCCAATATTTATCTTCATTGATTTAATAGAACTGAGTGATGAATGTGACCCCTCTCCATTTTTAATACCCTCAATCCAATGGCACAAATGAAAGGCTCCAGCACTGCAGATAGTGCTCAACATAACCGCTCTCTCGACAAAGCAATGAAAGAGGGAGCCAGTAGTAAGAGGATAATTACAGAAGAGAGGCGAGGGAGCTAAAAGTCATGGCACAGAGAAGGATATTGTTACAGAGTGACACTTTATTTCACCCTCTGTTCTTCTCTTTGTCAGCAAGGGGAAAGAAAACCCCAATATCATACATTTGAGAAGGATTAGTCAAATTGGTTTTAGTGCATGCTGTATGTGCAGTGAGGATAAAATGGTGTGCTTGATTTTGATGAGGCAGCTGTGTGGAGGCGCTGCACTGTATTATATGACACAAACAGGTATAATCAGGGACAGAAAAGGCTGATTCCTCTCAGGGTGGATGAATGGTATTTGAACACAGAAGAGTCATTACCAGATTTAAGTACATGAGAGCCATCCCGGGGCGTTGCTAGAGAGAAGAGTGATGGAGAGAAAATTGCACAGAGAGGAATGACGGGTGTGTGTGTGTGTGTGTGTGTGTGTGTGTGTGTGTGTGTGTGTGTGTTTATATGCTCCACTGATGCATTGACAATTGAATCATTTTGACTGGTAGCTCAGCTGTGTGATAAATTCAATTCAACACATGTCATCATGGCTTTTGGATAATAACTTCTATTTTACGTGATTATATTAGGCTGTTATGGTTGTATATCACTGTGTCACTTTATTCAACAATCGTCTATCATTTGACAAAACAGCATTCACAAACTAAATGGACTGAGACCGCGGGGTCCTAACAGCTGTTTAATTAGACTGAGAAACAAAAGGCCTTAAAGTAAGAATTCAACCTTTTTGGAAATACATTTATTAGCCTTCTGGCTGGGAGTTAGATGAGATTATCAATATCTGTCAATCCATAGCTGTATGTTGAATATAAGGCTACAACCAGCAGCCAGTTAGCATAGCTTAGCACAAAGATCGATGGAGCTAGTAGGAGATAACAAATGCAGCACCTCTAAAGCTAATGAACCTAATTAACCTGTCATACCTCATTTGTTTTAATCCACACAAATAGCAAAGTTTAAAAAAACATCAATATGCGGTTTTACAGGGTGTAACATGAGGACTATTTCTTGACCAGGACCCGTAACTCCATGAAGTCTTTACTGGTTGCCTGGGTAACTGCTTCCAGCAAGGAAATAGTTTGGCACTTAACTGCCTCAGACACATCAAAACAAATGAGACATAATATGTTAATCAGTGAGCTTTAGAGGTGCTAGTAGGCAGATTTTGTTACCTTTGGACAGAGCCAAGCTAGCTGTTTCCTGTCTTTGTGCTAAGCTAAGCTAACCAGGTGCTGGTGAGTTAATTAAATTTAAAGGATGGATGAGAGTGGTATCTTTATGTTGTCATCTAACTCTGCTCCAGCTCATGTTACTGGCAGCATACTGTATATGCTCACTTGCATGTCTGTACATCATGACCCTCTTTAAATACTATGATCATTGATTAATAATAATTTAGTAGTAGTAATAACAATAACAATTTATTTACGCATTGGGATGAATATAGGAATAGAATGCAGTCATGTGAAACCAAAGCTTTGTTATATTCTAGCTGCAGGGTGATAAAGGCCTGTCTTTAGTACTTTAATGCCCAGAGGTATAATTTTTCTCACCATCAGTGTGAAAAAGCAAGAGTTTTGAGCTTTCCTCTTGCAGGATAATAACTAGAGAGCTGTGAGGAGAACAAAGCAGAACACTCATCAATATTTTATGTGCTTTTGGGGTGCATTGTTATTTTGGTTGATTCAGAACAATGCAGCATGATTATGACTTGAGAGTGCACTGGAGTGACATTCTTATAGAATCGAAGACTTTTCTGCTGCATGCTCCATGCATAGCTGCTGAAAACTAGGCTAAAGTTTGCAAATGCGTAGCTAAATATGATTCACTTCCTTTGAAAAGATATCTTGTTCTTGATTCCCATCAATAATCCAAAACAATAAAGCAGACAGACAGTGTCTCTCCACTCGTATACCCTAACATGTCTGTCCCCCTGTGAGCGCTGTTAGAAGACAGCTTTCATTTCCCCACACTCTACTTAACCTTGGGAGCTGGTCCATGAAACTGGTCTGTGTGTGTGTGTGTGTGTGTGTGTGTGTGTGTGTGTACCACTGCACTGAGTTTCAGAGATGTAAGAGATTTGTTTTGGCAGTCCTTGTCCTGCAGCTGCAACATCATTTAATTTGTCTGGCAGTCTTGGCAGGAGCCTGACCTCACCTGAGGATAACCTGAAGAGTGCCCTGTCTTCACTGTGTTGCTAAATAACTTGAACCTTTTCATTTATCTGGAGAATTTCCAAAGATTCCAGCTTTCTGAGGCTGCTTCTCCATCCTAAAGAATTGCTCTATCAGTAAGAGTGATGCTATTGTGCCACCATGTGGACAGTAATCCACACCACATTGAATGATATGGAAAGTAATAATGAACAGTGAGAAGAGAATATGATTACTTTAAGAATGGGGGGTGTAGGTTTGAGTAAAGTATTTTATTAACTTTTCCATAAGCTAAATGGATAGTGATGGTGTTGACTCAGATATTTTCCTATCGGTTAATCAAGACTGTATTCGAAAACCTTCATGAAGATTAGCAACATGGCTATTGCACGTTACAATATTAGAGCATGTCGTACATATCACACATGCATGATGTCATAGCCTGGGGAAAAATGCATGGAATTACTTCAGTTCACAGGTGCATCTTTGTAACCATTAAGGCACCTGCTAACAGTGCAGGATTGCATCTATTCAACATGCTCACTAATTAGGCCTGATCCTAGATTTTATTGGTCTATAATTAATCTGGCTCTTCAGTCAGAGGAAAGGAAATGACTTTGGAGGGCATTACTGAGCCATGACCCCAGGGACTCACCCTGTTTTATCTTTGGCCTGCATGGGATGGAGATAGGAAGGTGGAGACTAAATCAATTTGCCTGCGTTGGCTCATTAGCTGGGGCCCTTGGGTGAGCCAGGCTCTGTAGTGATGCCCTTGGAGATGAACAGACCCAAGTCACTCGTAGTGTGGCTTGTGGAGCCAGAGAGTGAGAGGCTGTGAAATGCAGACACATGGTATGACGAAACATGGTATTCACAGACATCATGCTTTGCCGAGACGCAGCATTAAACTTGAGTAATGGTGGCAATATGCACAGCTGTAGCACAATAACATCACAACACATTTCTATGGTTTTATCCTTTCTTTATATTTAAATTTGGAGACCCGCATCTTGAAACAACAACAGCTATCCAACCCGTTACATCAATCAACAAAAACGAATCACACGCACGCACGCACGCACGCACGCACGCACGCACGCACGCACGCACGCACGCACGCTAATATATCCCTGTGACACTGAGGTATTTATGGCATATGGCACAACACTAACGTGGGTAAACTTGTGCCTTGTGATCCAATAAACAGCTCAGTTTTCTAATCTCTCTGGCTGCAGTTTGTTAACAGGTCTGCCAGTTCAACACCAACAGAATGCAGTGAATTTGAGCAGGATTATATCTTTTGTTGTTTGGATTATCTGAATCTAATTACCTTGCAGAGGAGCTTAGCTGACTCTGCAGCCTATCTGCCTGATTGTTCAGCTGCTGAATGCTGGGGAAATTGATAACTTATGGACCAAACCCACCAGACAACTGATGGTTCACTACCATATACGTCTGTCTGGGAACATTATATGGTTCTTCTGTGTGAAATTTGACAGATATTAAGCACGCTGTGTGAGGAGTCTAGGGACATTCCTCTAAGATACTTAAAATATTCCACACCATTGTTTCTTCTAGACTTGAGCAAATTCCCTTTACTTTAGCCTTAATCTTTCATACATCCCCCATTTCAAGCTACTGAACTAAATCTAAAAAGCCACATCTCACCCACCCTTCCCTCAGTACACGAGATGCCCATAAGTTGTAGAATACACGTGTGCCCCCATGTGGAGGAAATGTAATCAACACTGCAAACGTTATGCAGCAAATTAAGGCAGATATTGATCATGTTTCTACTGTGTAAATCAACAGGTAAGAAACAGATCTCGAGGGCTAGAACTGGAGAGCAAAGGTCAGGCACTAGGTAACGAAGACAGGAATGCACTAAAGGCGAGTTTCAAGTCAGGTCCAGAAAGATGTCATGAAACTCAAACTGAAACAACAAAATTTGAGGGGTGCTATGACATCAATAGTGAGATTATATTTAACATTTGGTGCAATGAAAAAATAAAAGATTTAGTTTTTTTCAGAAGGCAAGCCCTCTGCTGATCATGCACACGCCCATATTGATTGCTTCTCCATTATACACTTTCACTAATGTAACATGAAGACCAGTCAATGAAACCTCTGAAACGAGTTACCAAAAACTGGTTTCTATCACTGTCTACACAGACATACACTTTATAAATAAGCCTATAGGAATCAAGCTTTACACAGTATACAGCAGCATCAATTTTCAAGTCTGTTATTGATTACCAATTGATTAACTGTTTGGTCTGTAAATTGTCAGAAAATACCATCATAATTTCTGAAAGCCCAAGTAAAAATTTTTTTCTAGTTTTGTCTGACCCACATCATAAAACTTAGATAAAACTTACAAAACTTGTCTAGTTTACTATCATAAGACTCAGAAAAACAGCAAACAACTGACAAACAAGGAAATGTCTGGCATGTTTGCTTAAAAAGATGCTTTAAAAATGGTTTCCAATGATTTTACTATTGATTGGCTGAGTAATCAACCACTGTTTAATTATTTTAAACATATCGTTAACATCTGTTCAATTCTATGTCTATTTCAAATTTCACTCTGAAATCACAATCCAAAGGTTCAGTTTTTCCTGTCTCCATGTCAGCACTGAATACAGAGTTTCTGAACATCTTCACCCTGGAAAGACTTTTCTAAACAGTCTGTTATCAGTGACCTAAAGCTGCCAGAACATAGAAAAAGCTAAGTTTGGAAATACCCATGTAGGTTTGGACTAGGCCTGAAACGTATTACAGGCCATAACTGGGAAACTAAATGTCCCAGGTCAAATATTAATGATAGCTGCAGGTAAAGCAACCAACTCCTCGCTGAAATGATGAAATATTTGTGGGAGTTCAAAAAGCATATTTTTGTAATGTTCTCGCTACAAATGGAGTTTGGCATTTTAAAGTGTTTTTCCCCAAGCTTCCCAGCAGGATTCACAGAGCATTGTAGAATAAGTCTTGAGGCCCAGCACACAACTGTAGCATGCAAATAAGTATAGAAAAAAACTCTTCTAATATACATGTTAGCCCAGATGTGCTGTTAAAAAAAACCTGCTCTGCCTCATTTTCATTCAAGGAAATCATTTTAAAGAGAATGCAGGCAATCCAAGAGCCTCCGTCCTTCTGTCTATTGTCAACAGAAAGCCATTTAACAGTTTCGCTTGCCAAAACAGACAGGATGGTGGAGCCTGTTTCCTAAAGCCCGATTTAAAATACACTACGTCATGGCTTTGATCTCGGCTGTGTTTGTGGATTATCAGAGGGAGCTGCTGCATAAGATATCGCAGGGATAAAAGAAAAGATCAATTCCTCGACCAAGGCTTGGATCTGCCTCATTTACCAGTCACAGCTTTGACTGAGTCCTCATTAGTACCCTTCCACACACTCTGGATCCACTGTCACAGCTTCCATGTAGGGCACTGTGACAGAGAAGAAAGTGCATCGGAATCAGACGCAGCGCTCAAACTGACACAATTCAATAATTTAAAGCACTCAGGCCCCATATCACACTGAGTCTAATTAGAAATGGACTCGTTTCCATAACCTGAGTAAGCCACAAGGGTCAGATACATTTACAGCTAAAAGATGAGCATTTTGGTGATTGAATGGCTGATAAACCTGCCGAGCTGCAAACGACGCCCTTCTCTCTTTCTTTTCCTCCCAATTACATTGACTGTTATGTAGCACTCACTATGATGCCACCTTTTTTCAGCTTCACTTCACACTTTGTGCACTCAGTGTGTGTGTGTGTGTGTGTGTGTGTGTGTGTGTGTGGTAATGTGTGCACTGCCACTGTCCATCAAATCTACCATCTACAAAATTTGATTTGACTCATGACACTAGAAAAAGGAAAAGTCTGTTTCTGGGCCAGGTCTCAGCAGATCGTCAGCTAGCTGTTTCTGCCTCACTAGACTTTTTACTCTCAACGCACTATGAAAACGAAGCGGGTAAATTTGTGACAGCGTGGCTCCCCTGACCTCATGTGTTGCAGGGTGTGCATCACCTCAGCCAGGTCCACTACCAACAGCATGTGCAGACATGTGGTACCTGTGAGTGACTGAATTTCCTGGTAACAAAAGCACCACGGATGAAGTATAGCAAGCATAATTCCATATTTATGACCACAGGAAGGTTCATGGCACCATTACTGCACACTGTGACAGGAGCTTCCTGGCTGCTGCCGAGGAGGGATGACTGAAACACGGTTCACGTAGCCTTCCAGCACGTACTTCTCCATCACTCTGCATATATACATCAGCACAACTTTGACAAATTCCTGAAATACTGCAATCTGGACTAAAATCCTCCCAATATTATCCTCCCCAAATATAATTAGTTTTTTCAATAGATGTATTTAAATATGTAACAGTTCTCCAGGTCCTTTAAATTAATACATTTCTGCACTCCACAAACAAGGTAAGATTTTCTGTAAAAAGGACAAAGTTTGTCATACTGTGTGAATTTCTCCAAAATGCCTTCACTGTTCTTTTAGCTGTTTCATTCATCCCCTCTTTCCATCACCGTCCTCAGTATCTTAAACAGGTACAGCATGACATCAAGGTTGGCAGCAGCGGGCTGTTAATTCTGCTGATTGGAAATGAGTAGGTGAAGTAAAGAAAACATCCATACTCATCCATTTGGAGTGACGCCAGCCTGGGAGAAGTGTTATGGGCTGGACAAGATGAATTCTTTATAAGTGCTTCCCTAAGGGCAATTTAATCAACTGGCAGTAAAATTCCTGCTGACTGAACCTGTGCAGAATGCACATGCAGTAACATTTTTACAGTGTTATGCTGCCACAGGGGCAGGCTACACAATTATATAAAACCTCAAATTATATTCACCTGAGACGAGCTTGGACATCTAGCATTAAAATGCGCCATGATGCCTAAAAATTGCCACTGTGAAGACATTCCTTGTACTACGTTCAGCGGTTTGTGGGTCAGTGAGGATGATCATCAGAGATTGTTTTCAACAGAAAAGATAGCACTCTACTGCTTCCAGCAACAGTCAAGCTGAGACACACACACACACACACACACACACACACACAAACACAAAAACATTCGGTTTCTTTCCTTCGTAACATGATTCCTGTGTGATTAAAGCAACACTGAAGCAGTTCCTTACGGCACAAAGCACACTTGTGAATTTCAGCCCATGGTGAGAGTATGTCTTAAAAAATTTGGCACATTTCGCACTTTTGGTTTAATCTGATTATTGTGCAGAACAAATTTTTTCAGCCCCGGAAGCTCCCTTCAGAAGCCACATCATTAGACAGATGCCCCTTAGTGCTCTAACACTATCGCTGAGCTGTGTAATCTGGCTCTGACACAGTTGGCGTGCATCATTTCTACCCAGAGAATCACAAGACAGATTCATGACATTGGAGGGGTTGATAACTGTTGCACAGAGGAAGAGATGGATGCCTAATCACCATACCACTGTGGCTGCTAACAGCCAGTTTTCATATTAGACAAAGCCCCAATTAGATCCTAACTGTCCCAGGTGACAGCTCCCATAGCAACAGGCAGGGACGTCTGCAGTTTCACAGCAATATCTCACAGCACACTCTCGTTGTAACATCTCGCAATAGTCAGGTTCCTTCAACCTTAACTAAAACTCACAATTCAGGAAACTTTCCATCAGCCACTTGCTGGATGTAGAATCACACAGAAGAGAATTCCAATAATACATGTATTTCTGGTGAAAAAGATTATGTCCCAATTCCAGATTAGGTGTAAAGTACACAGTACTCTATCATGTTATCTACTGTGTTGACTGTGCTAATACTGCTGTGAGTACTGTTTTTTCAAAAATCACTTTAAGGTGATATGTTTGCATTTTACTTACATTATTTGTCAGGTTTCCAGTGCTACTCAAACCACAGAATGACAAGGTATATGGAGTGTAAAATTAGGTCGCAAAACTACACTCTTATGCTGCTAATTCAAGCACACTCAATAGGCCTAAATGGAACGCGGCCGTCTTTAATGTCATAAATTACACCTGTGCTTTTCTTAGCTGTGACATATGCACACACGTGTGCTGTGAGAACGGTCTATCTGCCACCTTCACTTCCCACATTGCAATCTAGTGACTGCCGTCAAGACAACAAGAAACAGCTGGTCGAGAAAAGCTGTGGCTGCCTCCTCTCCTCCGCACGGAAAGGGCCTGCACTGATCAATAGCAATTTACACATATCAGTGCATTGGTGAACACAAGCTTATCTAATTTGCAGCTTCATGAGAGCGGTATTTTCAGAAGGTTTTGTAATGTGTTTTGGGAGAGTTAACACGCTAATTCCCTCAAATTTTTTTTTACTGTTTTTCATGCTAATATTTATCTACGATTAACAGTTTGTATCAAGGTTATTTAAGCTTTTCCTCAGATAGCTATATCAAGTTTCAAAGGGCTATAGTTAGGCTAAAGTGCTAATGAAGAGCTTATCTTGGACATCCAACACACACAGAACAACATGACATTCATTTGTAGATATTTCCTCTCCTTTTTCAGCTCTGTTTAGGTCTCCAGCAACTCCTGAGAAAAAATACCTTTCCCCCTTTCTCCATGGTGTCACTGTACTATCTCTGACATTCAAAAACAGCAAGGACGAGGGCTGAATTTGCACTCTTAAAGTGGATTACTATGGTTTATTTTTTCATTACACTTGCAGTATATGGCAGGGAACACTACAGCTGTATTTCTTGACACCCCAAATTTAATCCTTTCAGCCTCACCCGCAATAATCGCCTTGTGCATTCAAAGTTTTGTCTCCTTGCTGGAGGCCTAAACCCCTCAACCCCCTTTCAGCTGTTGCAGAAATCTTACTTGTGTCGTTTTCTGTCACTGCAGGGAGAACTTGACTTCCCGCGCTGGTGGTGTCCATGCTGGAAGGGGCGGAAGGTGATGCTCCTGAACATCCCGTCCTCTGCTTGCTCCTCCAGCCTCAGCTGAGGGATGAGATGCCCAAAGGCCATGTCCGGACTCTTAATGACTTTTAACAAACTTGGCACGTCGCAGTTCTCTATTCAGTGCAGGAGATATTACCTGCGACCTACTGAAGGCTACATTACCACTAACCTGCAGCTGGAGCGTCTCAAGCTGTGAGGGGAGGTGGAACGGCCTCGTGCTCGTGGAGTGTGGGGACCCGCAGGTGTCCTCGAGAGGGTTCTCAGCTAATTGGGAAAATTGTGTCACTCACTTTGTGCTTCACTTTTCATTAGCACAGTGTTTATCAATCGTTATTCTAACGGAGGTTTGAGTGTCCTCGATATGTCTCTGCCGACATTTGAGATTAGAAGGCTAGTTGGGATGTACAGAAGTACAAAGGCATTTCAACATAGTTCACCCACTTCTTCTACTGGAATTGCATACAAGAGCTTAACTTTCATATTCACATCATACACCTTGTGGGACCTTTCGAGCAGGAAAAGTATGAATTAAGAGTTTTCTGAAAGGATAATTGATGTTTGCCTGGAAGCAGTCATGGATATGGGTATGATTATTATTATTCGTGTTCAGCATAAGCAGAAGAGATTGACTAAGTGTCCCCTGTCATGGACGATAAATGATTAGTCTTCATATTTAATTTCCCCAGTGAGGGATTAATAAAGTTTTTCCCTTTAACCTACTACTTGTTGATGTAGTAGTGTTTGACTTGGACTTAGATGCAATAATGTCAAAGTTTGCAAATAGATTACTGTATTTTTCTGTACATGTCAAATAATATTGGTCTTATCATGTGTGACATACATTAAAACCAACTATAAAGCCAATAATATTGGTTTCTATGTCTTGCATAAAGAAAAGGAAGCCAAGCTTTGCCTGTTCCGGTAGTTTGCACTGTCTGAGCCTGAAAGCTCTTGTTCTGGTTAAAGTTAAAAAGATGTCATATTACTCTTACTGTACAGCATATTTGGAGCAACATTTTAGATGAACACCCTGTACGTCAGGATAAAAACACACGTTATATCACAGAGTCTGAAGGTGAAGGCCTCAGCTGAGTGGTGCTCTCTTCACACTATATAATTATGGATCTGCTTTGTCTAATTTAGCTGCCAGTTAATTTTACTTGCTTGCTCCATTAAAAGATACTGTATCATTGATTGCCTAATTTTTTCAATTAGATGGACTAATAGCTTTCAGAATGAAGATTCTAGTTTCCCAAATTGATATTCATGCATCGTGCTTTCCCTGTTTAAAGAAAATCAAATGCTTTGATTATTGAATATTACGTTATCTTGTTGGCTGTCTGTCTTGTGAACACGAAGCTGGCGTGCAGGGATTTGTGGACACAGCACCAAGAGAAGGTGATTCATCCTGCACCGGCCTGATTAAAAGCTCTACATGAAATACAACACAATTGTTCCACTTAAGCAGCAGTTTTTCTCAGCTATGAAGGTCTGAGAATCACATTGTAAATGGATGCTCTCATTTATCAGGGGTGTCATGGGTGCATTAATCATAATCGGGCCTGTCAGATAGAACAGTATCAGGTAGTTAGTTTGTAATTTAGCCTCCACAAATGGATAATTTCTCCATAGTCCATGCAACTCAACTTTTTAAAGCAGAATTGCAGCAGCGAACGAGTGTCAAAAATAGCATGCTATTAACCTCTCTATCTGAATTTATGGCAACCCTATAATTAGTGTAGTTGTCAGAGAGTGAAATATACTTTAGATGTGGGTCACAGAGCAATGTTCATTAGCCAGAGATAATCAGAGCAAAGCACTGGTAAAGGTCCACAATATTATTCAAAAAGACTGACAATAGTGAAGCCGATTTATTGCCTTTGGTGGTGTGCTGAAATACTGTGCTTTTACACCGTTCAGATTAGCCTTAGCTTTCAGAAATGAAACATGAAAAGGAAACATACAAGCATTTTTTTTAAATGTAAGCAGACTCCTTCTGATGCACTCCTACTCACCTATTCACCATTGTAGAGTGTTGCATATGGGATAGATATCAGGTTCCACCAGAGGGAGCTTTAAGCAAAGCCACTCATGTACAGTGCCTGCACCCAATGACACCCACCAACAATATCACTGATATATCCCTCCATTGAACCATACAGGACAACTGTGCACAGCAGATCGTAACATAGATGGATAACTTTATCTTTTAGAATTTTTGAACGGCGCATGTTCATGGTTAAATTAGCATAGAATTATCTGTAGGGATCCAGGAAATGAGATCTGATGATTAGTTCCAGGCAAATGTCATTCAGGCCTCACAAACTTAGAACTTAGAAAAAAAGAAGGATGATAAAAGCACAATTCAGCTCCTGGAATTGGATCATCATCTTTCAAAACTTGCTGTCAGCTCCCTTTTTCGTTTATATAGGTTACACATGAGTTTTCCAGTGAACTAATCTCAGCTGCTCGACTTATGATTCCTCTCGTCTCATGAAGAGCCTATCAGCGTCACAGATTACAAGAGAGCAATCCCCAGTCAACACCAGGGGGTGCAATTATATAAGTGACTTCAATTATGAAGGCCTTGTGTGGCAATCTCAAAGTATTTACTTTGCAGATTATAGAGGGAGACCAGGAGCAAAATAGAATTTGTAGTAATTAGGCGACAAAGCTCGCTCAGAGCGAAAAATATTTCTTATCTGTGTGATGGCATATTTTATCACTTTAGTATTTGGGCTAATTAGAGTGTCTGTGTTAATTCATAATTGTGACACATCATGCTGTTACATGAATTGCAACACCAACGATGTGTCCTACATAGGCACAATAAATAGACAAATGTAGATTATTTCTGTCCAGCGTGTAAATAACAAATACAATCTCTGACAGTGGAAACCGCCATTCTTATTTATTTTGTTCTGATGGCCCAAGCCATGACCAAATGTAGTCAATGCGGCATATGCATGTATTCATACGTGTGTGTATGTGTGTGTGTGTGTTTGGGGGAAGGAGGTGCATAGCAGTGAGATGGGTCCATGACAGTGTTATCACACATGACTAATCATGTGGAACAGTGTGCACAGAGGCATGGAAAAGAGGCTGGAGAAATGTGATTTGGCCTTGAAAATTTGGCCTTGCTTAATATGGATACCGTGTTTTGACAAGATGTAAATTTAGCCAGCAGTCTGCAGCCAACTCCTCAACAAACAGATGTCAGAGAACGCTCTGGTAATTATATTATCCCCCATGGCTGGTTCATGTGCATTTACTCAGAGCGTTATTTCCACCTGTTCAACCCACTCTTGCGAGTTCTTGCCATACTTTTTTGTGTGCATCCTTGAAGAGGGGATAAAGAGTCACACCCTGTCTTTCTAACCAGGGTTCACACAAACACTGCATCTCGGCAGTTCAATGGGCTGTCAACATAAGAAGAACTTTTCAGAGGGGGGAGATGAATGTCAATCAATAAGTGCCTGACAGATCAATAGATATCGCTGACCATGTTGCCATGGGGGTGAGTGTCACATTGAAAGGCTGGAGATCAAGAATGGCTGTTGAGGAGGAAGGTGAAGAAGAAGCTCAATTATTGCAACCTCAGCCTCCATCAATGGCATGAAGGTATTCACGTGCCTCTTCTTTACTTTTATGTTGTACATATTACTGCTAACTGTTTTAATGGCACAAAGAGAATGAGACTGTGCTCAGGTACAGCAGTGCTTGGAGCTGAATGCTCAGAAGTAGCATTGTCACTGTAAGTATGACAACGTTAATGAGCTGCTGTTTAGCAGGTATCATGTTGCCAATGGTCCCCATTTAAATTTAGACTTAAACTTAGACTTAGACTCCTTCTTTATTGATCCCAATGTGGGAAATTATTTTGTTGCAGTAGAATGCTAACGTTGCAAATGCGAATGTCAAAATTTCATGGTAATCCATTCAGGAGCTGAGATGTTTCAGTGTGAACCAAAGGAGTGGACCAACCTAGTGACTGACAGATCGAGTGACCAACCAACCAGCTTCCCTGCTCCATCCCTGGAGCCATGCCACTAGCAAAGCCAAAAGCATATCCTCAGAGTCTAGATTGATTTCCTACTTCATGGAAGTCATGTAATGCAGCTGTGAGTGGGAATTGTTTTGAAATGTCTCCTTCTGACAACGCTTACACTTAAGGATGTTCCTAGACTCGGCTTCTGAACATCACCAACTTGTTTCTTGCATGAATTAAAAATATTCACATTATGCTTTTGATAACACCCGTGTGTCTTTTTCGGGCTTCTGGGTTAGATTTTTCTGACAAGTAGGTCAACAATGCAATGCCTTTGGCAGCTGTCAAATTTCCCTTCAATCAGCCAACCCCTGCTGAGTTATTACGTGAATACGTACGTACAGTACCTTACAGAGTGAGGACCTTGTCACTCCCCATCAATATCCTGTGGACCAGCATCATCTCAGAGGAGACTGAGGAGCGACAACAATAAATTTCCAAAGCCACAGCAAAGGAAAGGTTTTCCAAAATAATCATTACAAATACCACGCAAGCATGACACATCTTTCTCCCTCAGTCGCATTAAATACATGCTGCCAATTCTCTTTTCAAAATCCAAATCAAGATGCCACGAGACCAATTAAGTTGTCATTGAATATTTTATTTGCAAATGAAAGAGTAATAACTCAGAAGTCGTAAAAATATACATTTTTTTACTTGTGATATTTACATGGATTGTTTTCATCAAACGAACGGACAAAAAAATTCTGTACTGTTATACAAAACCAAAGAGAAGCCACGGCAGAGAGAATGGATGAGATTAAACAAAACAAAAGTGTCTTACATTTCCCTTTAGTAACGCCGCGCTGAGCGTGTCTCTCCCTGACATCCAGACAATGTAGTCAAGAGAAACAGCCAACCACACAGATCCCACACAGGCCGGTGATGAGCACAGCACACAAAAAAGTGCAAAGTACATGGATGATAAATTGTAAATAAAGAAGAAGACAAAAATAAAGCTTCATAAAATTTTCTGTGAATATATTTACAATTGCAGATTTTTTTTGTAGTTTTTTTTTTCTTTTTTACTATTTTTAGCTGAATACAGTTATGTTACATCAAAGCAAAGCATTCCCGTTCGTCTGCTCAATCTGCTATGACATGCAGGTACCTTTGCTTTCCTTCTTTTCCTCCTTCCGTCTCCTTTCTCAAAAGTAGTAATATATCACATTCCCTTATACTGACACACAAGGCCAAACCACAAAGTCTGAGCATCGCTTCGCCCTGCTCAACAGCTTTAATCTGAAACAAAACTGCTTAATAGAACATAAAACACTGTGGCTACATGAGATTCATATCCTATCATATAACGCAGGATAACCATGACTGATTTCATGTTTACTGCACCTTTGAGTGTTGATAATAAGACAATATATAGTGCTGATGGATACTGTTTTAAAGAATGGTATTGAATGTGCTGTTAACACTCTGAGGTGTGTTAAGACGTTCCTCCTCCACTATCTACTGAACTGACAAAAGCTCCTTAAAATCCATTTGTTGGAAAGAGCGCAAGTTTGTCAGGCCACAAAGCTGCACACATGAGAGGAGAGATGCAACGCGAGGGCTCATAAACTGGGGAATCTGCCACCTGAGACTTGCAGTTGCTGGAAAGCAAATCAAAAAAGCTTGGAGGAATTTAACAGCTGGAAGACTTGCATCCCATCCTCCACCTCCATTGCTACTTTCAACTGTGGTGGAGGGAATTTCAATGGCAAGAGCCTATAGCCCTGGCTCAGTATCAATCCCGCTATACGTCTCCTGATTCCCAACGCTACTCTCGCAGATTCCCATGAAAAAAGTCTTGAAGCATATGCCATCCAGATTGTTAAAATGCATAGCAGTGTCTGTCTCTCCGAAGGCATGTGTGTTTGCGTGCACGTGTGTCTGTGTTGTGTTACAGTAGCTGTTTTGTGTGTCTGTGTTTGTGTGTGTGTGTGCAGATATCCTGTGGGAGATGCAGTGTAGACTGTCCCTTTCTGTGCTGCATTTCGTATCCTGGTTCCATCAGTCAGTTGTAATACCTCCAGACATTCGATCCATCAAATTGATTCTGAAGGAGCAGAAATAACAAGGATGGCTGCTTGGGCTTTTGTTGTGCAAACTGTGTGTGTTTGTGTGGGCATGTGTGCATGTGCAACTGTGACTGTGCATGAGGCACACACCTGTGTTTCCGTGTGGACCTGAATGTGCCACGTGGACCTGTTTGTGTGTGTGTGTGTGTGTGTGTATATACACTTTTTACCTGTTTGTATTGTGTGAGTGTTTGCACGTGTGTGCCTTGAGATGCCATCAGTACACCCAGGGCCAAGTGCATTCTATGTTAAGAGACAGCAAGAGCAGGGAGGGAGCGTACAAGTGGCCTCCAGAGCTGAAAATATTTATGAATTATGGACGTGCTTTGTCTCGAGACATAAACCCCACAAGCAAAAACATGACTGCTGTCTGTGAAGCCAAGTGCATTAGGCATATAAGTCAGTGAAAACTCAAATAAACACTGCCAGTCTGCAGTCATATCAATTTGGATAGAGGTTACTTTGCCTGACTGGATCCTTCTCATTCATTGAATGGCTAACATGAGAATGTGTGGGTGCGGCCCAAGGGCTTATACTGAATTTACATGCACACACCCACACACACACTCACACACATTCGCATGCACGCATGCACGCACGCACAGACACACACACACACACACACAGTAGCTTCCCTGCTCAAATATGAACTGCTGTGTCTAGTTGAATATAAAAGGCATTTTTTTTTAGCATCTTCCCTTACAGTTAAGTCACATGTGAAACCCTGCATGTGAAGTTAAACCACATGTGCTTTTCAGACAGATGTTGTCTTGACCTGCTTGTCTTAAGAGCCAGAGAATTTAGATTTATAGGTAAAACAAGAATAAAGCCCGGCTACAAGCCCATAGAGAAATAGCAATATGCATCACAAGCAGTAATATTACACTGTTGGACATACTGATAATTTGCTCTTCTTTGAACCAATAGTGGAGCTTAAACTGTGAAGTATGCCCTGAGAGTAAAGGCCGTGGAGTCATCAAAATAGAAACAGCTTGTTACCGTTGATAATATGAACATGCTCCAAAAATTTCATGGCACTCTGCCATTGGAGTTTGATCTATTTTATGCACAAGTGGAAATTTTAGCTGGATGGTGCGCCAGATTAAGGGTCACCGTTCAAGAAAAAGATTCATTATGTGCTGACTATAAATAGTCACAGCAGCAGATTTTATGGAAATTTGGCAATTACTTTTCAAGATACATTGTCAATGCCCAATTTCTGGGCAGTGGTGGTGCTTAAAGAAAGGTCACGGGGTCACTAAAATCACAAGAAATTATTCTCAGGCGATCAATAAAATCCATACAACATTTCATGAGTGTCTGGCCAGTAGTTGTGAAGATAGCTCGCTTTGGACTTGGATATGGATTTTGCAACCTTCCATTCCATATTTGCTGCACATGAATACTAAGCTCAAAGACAGAAAATGTCAGAACATGGGGGGGCTTCACTTGTTCACACAACATGTGTACAAAAATCACAGGGTTTAAATTCACTTTTGGGTCTCATTTGACTCTTTTGTAAGGGGTATATCTCCCCTCACATACCCTTATTTATTAAATTAAATGACATCATGTGCGTATATCTATCTGTATGTACAATATAAAACAAGATTGATTACAGAATGTACAGTACATTGTCCCATGGCATGGGATTGCTTTCTCAACATGGATAATTCACTCTGCTTGGCGCTTCCTAGGCTGCATCTGTTATTACTAGGGCAAGTTTGTGAAGTTGTATCCCACAGCATTTGCTACTGCTGACCCTCAAAGCTGGATGTGAACAGAGACTTAACCACTGGTGTGCTGAAGATAAGGACAAAGAAAGAAACCATCAAAGGGAAGGGGGATTGCAAAGGCACACTAGATAGGCTACTTGCCCTTTTTTTTCTGATACTTTCAATCAAACTGCACTGGGTCTGTCTGAGGATGTGACAACTGCGGATTGGCCAGCACAGCTCGACCAATAACCAAGCAGGACCCGGTGATTCAGTGAGACAGCAATCGAGTGCCACTCCATTGTTATGGATCCGGGGAGAGTACTGACAATGAACCATACACACGCTATACAGTTTAAGTCTACAGAATCATACCCCTCGCTCCCTTCATTCAGACATAGTAATTGTAAAATTGAACGTCAAAGTCAATCCTTTGTGCCTTAGCTCCAATATTGATTCAGTGCCTCATAGGAAGCTGAAAATAATGGGATCCACCATCTTTGTACATCACACATTCATGGTGACAGATTTTGGTTTCAGTTCAGAAATGTAGCAGGTAAACAAAAGAGTAAAAAAAAAGCAACAATAATAACCCATCCGAGGGATTGGTGGCACTTCTTAATATGGATGAATGGACAAATAGCTGTCTGTCACCCTTTACAACCTGTTCAGAGAGAAGAGACACAGGAGAACAGAGAGAAAACAAAAGAAAAAACAAGTCCAGCTGGTCTAATAGATGCTTATCCCCTATATTAAAGTATTGACTCGCTATAGGCCTAATACATACTATTTAATTATTCAGGGAAGATATTCAGTACCAGAAAAGGATGTCCATAAATGTAGACAGGATGTGGGAGGGGGGCAACGACTCCACTGATGTGACTCCACTGTCAATGCTACATCCTTGTACCTGAAGTTTCCCCTGCTGATCGGTAAAGCAGATGAGCTGTTCGCGAGCCAACTGAGTCAGTCTCAGGACCACTGTGGTTTCTCGCGGGTCCGTTATGAGAGCAGGAAAGACCGAGAGCACTGAGGCAGATGATGCACACGCCTCGCACTGTGTCTGTCCACATGGATGGGCACAATTGGCCCAGCCCCATGGGAGGCAAAGGGGTTTGTGGTTTCAGAGCAGGTGCTAGGAGCAGCAGGTTGGAGGTACAGGGTGACATGAATCAGAGAATCACCAGCCCCTCCTTCCTGCCAGATTAAAAAAAAAAAAAAAAAAAATAAAAAAATCTGTAGCCATCTTCCACTCTTGCACAATTTGTTGACAACCAAAGCTCAACAGCAGGATGACTCCATTGGTACCTGGCTTGGAGTTTGTAGCTACTTTATTATCCAGTCTTTGCTCTTTCCCTTTTTACCTCCTCTTTTCCCCACTGCATGCCTAACCCTTTGATTTGATAAATAAATAAAAGCTCTACTAGGGGGCTCCTTCCACCTCGCTGCACACGGTGCTTCCCTGTGCCTTCCAAAGCCAAAAGAAGGAACTCAGAAAACAAGTTCTGCCTTTAGCCATGAGACACAAACAGTGTTGCATCTCGGGTCTTGTTTTTTTCTTTTGTTTTGTTGTTTTATGTAATTCAGTAGGGGGCAAGCATGTCTTATTTTCCCTTTTTAAGTATGCATTCATTAAAAGTACTTTTGGACTTATAGTATTGATTCTTTTAATTACATCCTTTAACTAGTTGCATTTCTTTGTTTATGGAAGAGTCTTAGTCTTTGGGAGGGGGCTAGGGGTCTTGGGCTGGGATGGGAGTCTCACATGGCTGCAGGAAGGGGTTGGCTTTCAGTCCTACACAGTCTGAAAGGCCTTGGTCTGGGCAGGGACCATGAGGGTTGGGGGTGTGGGCCCAGACATGTTCCTGGAGTTGAATTTGGGAGTGGCAGGGGGCTCGGGGGTCTTGGGGGGCACCACTGTAGTGTAGGCTGGAGGGGACTGGGGGAAGCCTGGAGGCTGTCCATTTTCCTTGAGAGCTGCTACAGCAGGTGGGCGGGGACGGTGACCACGCTGGGCGCTGTTGTGCACCATGGACTGGGTGGAGGAGGCACCGGAGCGTGAGCTGCCAGATCGGGATGAGGACAGGGAGTTGGGCTTCACGAGCTTGGCCTTGGGAGCCTCTGCATCCTCCCTGTGGTTAAAACACACACACACACGCACACAGCAAACAATGATGATAGAGATACATTTATTTTATATCAACTGTACTTTTACAAATAGAGAAGCAGAACACACACACACACACACACACACACACACACACACACACTATTCTAAGACCCGACTCAGATGGGACAGTATTATGTGGGGACCTCATGTAATTCATGAGATACCCCCCAGCCCCTGAGTTTTGTGAAACACATTTGCATGGAATAATGAATTCTGCTGAAATCACTAGTTCCCCAGATACAATTGTTGGAGGAAAGAAAAAGTTTTTGCTGAGAACACAATGAAAACTTTCCTTTATACTTCTACTTTCATAACAGAAGGAGGATAAAAAAGAAGAAGAATAGAAACTGCACGGGAAAAACCAACTTAAAACTGACTGTAGCATTAATCATTCAAACGAAGGTAATGTGCGCCGTGACTGTTACTCGGACGGTATTTAAATTGCACAGAGATCTTTGCAATTATTCTAAATCCCTGTCACCAGGTCACCAGAGTGTGGGAGCTGTGAAATCACCAGGTAATATCATCCCATCGATATGAGGCTTATGATTCTTGACAGAAAGGTAGAAATACAAACGTCTCATCTGTGCACTGTTGGCTATGTGGTACCTTCTCAGACACACCAGAGAGGGCTTTATAGCTCTTGGAAGAAAAAGACAGATTGAAACAGCAGTGAGGCTGGTTCTAAATCCATACCCAGGAGATGTGCGTCACTAAAGCTGCTGTGGTCTGCTTGAGCACATTAGTGAAAAGGCTCAGACTCCGAACATCGTATAAAAACAGAAAACACTTCATCACATCTACATTATTTACTTGACGCTGCCCGTCAACCGTGCTGCATTATTCATGGTTACATCAGTAAATATGCACCTACACCGACTGCAGTCTGTCACAAAAAAATGCTGCCGCTTTTTACAAGTGTCATTAGCGGTCCGCAGGGTCCGCCAATGCACGCAGGCTTCAGAGTGAGAAACAAACACTAGTGTGATCCCTCAGCTCTGATGCCACACACACACACACACAGACAAACACACACACAGACAAACACACACACACACACACACACACACACACACACACACACACACACACACACACACACAGGTGAGAAAAGAAGGCTCTCAAAAGATAATCGATGAACACTTGACCTTGCAGGTGTTTTAATATTTAGACACACACACAAAGGCAGGCAGGCAGGCAGGTAGCAAACACATCCAAGCATGCAGGGACTGTTGCTGTGTCAGTTAGCATTCGGCTTGCCCCCCTGTAGCTTTGGTTTAGATTGGTTTAGGGCTGAACTGATGCTTATTAACAAGCCCATATTCAGCTGAATTGCAGCAAAACCAGAGTGATAAACTGTTGCATGGAACAACAGATATTTACAGTTACAGCATATACAGCCTTCGTGCATTTATCAATAGCTTTTTTTTTTTTTTTAGACAAAATTCGTCTAATTCTCAAACTGAGTTGCCCTGAAATAAAATACTTTAATCCTCCTCTCACAGTTGAATTCCACTAAATTATTTTTTCATATAGTCTCGGTTGTGATCCCCTCAAAGGAAATCTGGACTTGAGATGTAACTGTAACATTTACTTTTTCAGTTGAATGCATTTATTTTCAGTAACTCACCTGCCAACTTTGCATACAGTATGTAGTGTTTATCATACCTCCTACTAAGCTTGAGATCATAATCATAAAGATGCTGCAGCACCCACATCTCCACCCTGGCTCCAGGTGGCTGAATTATCATTGCAACATATTTTTTCTGTCTCATCACAGCCCACATGCCTCTGTCTCTCTCAACTGCCCAGTTTGTCGTATCAGAAGATCCAACATGGTAGATATCACACATTTTAAATGCGTGTAATTATACAATATTACAGGTTTGTATTTAGAGTAGTAGTAGATTGTATCTGCTGACAATAATGTAGTGGCAGGTGGTTTCTGCAAGAAAACAACAGGTTTAAAAACATTTAAAAGTGCAGCCAAACTAAGAGAGCAACAGCCCCATAGAGATACAGCAATGAAAGAACACACAGAGAAACACACACATGATCTACACTCGACACATCTGCACAGCTGGAGCATTTCAGCATGAATTCTAACTCCTCAAATAGTACAAAATGGTAAAAAAGTGAACCGGTCCCAGAAGAAAAGAAAGTGAGTAAACCTGATCTCATTTGGTGTCTCCTCCTCCTCGTACTTCTTTTTCTCTTTCTTCCGGAAGACGAGCCAGATGATTAATATGACAATGAGGACACCGAGGGATATTCCCACCACAGCACCTGCTACCATACCTACATCCCTCACATCTGTGAACAGAAAAGAGGAAGTGATGAGTGACGAGAGACAGACAGAGTCACTTACTAAGTCATTCAGCACATATAATTCGTGGTTTTCATTCATAATATTACATTCTTAAATTGTTATGGTCCATGCTTATTTACTAGAAATACTTCAGCACTCCATACATTTGTGCCTCAGAGGCCCAATTGAATTAAACATCAGGACTCTCAAACTGCTGAGCTACTCTATGTGTCATTCTCTCTACACATGACCCCAACCCGTCCTGAGCCTCTCAGGAAATGTATGAATGTGACACTGAAACATAACTGTTGAAGCATAGGTGGTGACCAGTCATGCCTCCAGTTTAAGTTTAGTGCAGTCCCTACAGTGCTGGAGCAGTGGGAGAGAATGGGGAGGTAGATGGAAAGGCAGGGAGGGGAATAAATGTATTTCCAGCTGCAGTTTGAAACAATAACCATCAATCAGAGTGGCAGTTTGGTGTGAGGTGAGCGCCATGAGGTCAACCCCCCCTCCCCACAACTCACGCTGCATTGTGACCTCGATGGTGCAGTTTTCCTCTCCCACGTCATTGCTCGCCGTGCACCTGTAGACACCTGTGCTGTCCATGGTGAGATTCCTCAGGGTCACAATCTCTGGATTCTTGAGATCTGTGGGAATTAAAACAGAAGTTTAGGAGCTATTTGCGTGCAAGTGTCTACTGCATGTTATTTTGCATTACTGCACGTTTGTCCTCAAGTCTGTTACATGTGCAGGACAGGAGTGACAATTGAAACGTACATTGTGGCTTAAGAGAGAGAGAGAGAGAGAGAGATAGAAGGAGGACGCATGAGGGAGGGAGAGACATTGATGGAGTGTTTGTTTAAGAACGAGGCCCATCACACAGAGAGGGACTTGAGGAAAGTAGCAGGAGCATGTCTGCGAGAGCGATGGAGCCCCACAGCCCCATGGGACATTTAGTCATCTCCACCGATGACAACCATGTGATATTACCTTTCACCAGACCCGTAAATAATGGCTGCTGACGCTGTGTGTTATCGTCCAATGAAAACTAATTAGACTGAACAGGTGTTGTTTGGTGGAGGTCATTAATTTGAAGGTTTTTCGTCTGGGCACGTGCCATCATGGATGCCAGTTGAGCACTGGAGGGAAAACTGAGAGTGAGAGGCTGGCACCCTGGGGGTGTTTATGCCGATTTGGAGAATACACAGTGGGGAGAATTGCCCTACCATTAGCTTTTCTGCTATAAACTGTCTCTGTTACTATTTAGAGGTGGATATGCCTGGTTATGATCCAAGAGGAATGCCAGAATCCACACCATGTGAGTAAAGTGTGCCTCAGGGCGACTACCGAGCCAAAGTTGTTTTTTGTTTTTTTGGTGCAGCATGTAGTGGGAGCTGCCAGTCCATTTTTGTGTGTTTCATTTGATTTCCTCCACTTTACACACAATCCAAGAAAACACTCAGCTCCCACTGACTTCATGCATGCAGGTATAATTCACTAGAGCCAGGCTGACATTTCAATGTCACAGACATCTTCATCAGACCACAGAATCAGCCTGGATCCTCGTGTTTATATAACTCATCCCAACAGAGTACTACTAGAAATCACAGGCCTGTGTTGTGTTTGATTTCCTGTTTAAAAAGAGTAGTATGCACAATGTGGTCTCAGCAGTAGATATCGTAGGACTGGTGCTGGTCTAAGGATAAGAAAGGCATGCAGAATTAGTGCCTAACTGGACAATCTGAGCCCATCTAAGTGCCCTTTAGTAAAGCATTGTAACGCTTAATTAATCTAGCGAACCAGCTCAGACAGCCGCCAGGAGAATGTAGTTGCACTGGTCAGTGTGTGCAAATTAATGTTTGAAGTCGAGGAGGAGGTGAGGGAAAGGCAGCGTGCTCAGCAAAACACTTCTTCGGATAAATGCAGCCTATAAAAATCACTAATATGAAAATGAATCTTCGCAGCATTTCTCTGCAGAAGGCTCCGATGATGAATGAGCATGTCAGTGCAGTGCCAATTATCGTCCTTACCTATCAGTGCCAGGTTTGGCAGTTTGCCCAGACTCTTGCCTTTGTCCAGCACTCGCTCCCACTTGTAGTTGATGGGATCAGAACCGTCGCTGGACTTGCAGCTCAGCTTAACATCACTGCCCTCCAGGAGTTTGCCATCCATCCAGCACCTCGGCTTGGAGGGTTTGACTGGAGGAACACATGGGAATCAGATGCATGTTAATGCTAATGTGAAACAAACTAGCAAACTGTTGTTCTTTAACACACTGAGATGAGTTTTGCATTAAATTTCAATCACTGAGCAGATGCTTTTTACCCATTGTGATATAATAACAGAGCAGAGCAGAGTAGTAGAAAGACTGGAAAATATTGCATGGATCTTACATGTACTGAATCAGTAAGAGAAGTAAAAAGGTGTATTCATCTTAAATAACATGATCTTTTGCTGTTATTTAACTTGCTGATATGAATTAATTTGTAATTAGACAAAGACAGAAGACCAAAGATTGATCTGTAGCACCATCAAACCAGGCTTTTTCTAGTTGTTCCATTGACACTGAATGAAAGATTCATAGACCCATAACATTTCTAGCTGATATTGCTTCTATAAAATAAAATTTAAAACTCAAACAAATATTCTGTGAGTTGATAAAATCCATCTTCCATTCATTGTCAATGGATTGATCAGTGATGCCATTATTCTTTTTATTTTACGAGCTGAAAGATTGTTTTTCGCTGTCAATAGAAAATGCACTGAAACATGTTATTCCATTACATAAAGCCAAGTGAAACAGCGTATATCACCTCAGAATAAAACATCACATAAAATGAAGAGCAATGCAATAAAAGTGAGACAATAATAACACAAATGGCTTGTTAGGTGCATAAAATTGAAATGTTTAACATACGTTATAAACTTTATTTGAAGCTGCGTATCTATATCCATTACTGGTGTCATTCATAGTTTCTAATAAAGTGAATTGAGCACAGAGCTGAAAGAAAAAAAAAAAAAAAAAACTGTCCGCCCCATAGGGAATAGATCAATGTGACCCTAAAGCTGGCGGCTGTGAACGCTTGCAGTAATATGTTCTCCACAGGTCAAAGGTTTTGGTCATAGTCCAGCAGCTGGAGGCACAGTACAGTATAGCAGTTGCCCGCTGAGCCCCGTGCAACTGCTCTGTTTAGATATATGCCAAGAGGCACTGCAAAGCGATAAAAGCAGGAAAATAGCACACTGTTTCCTCTCTCTCAAGTGACATATTTTTAGATCAGTGAACTAAATTTAGACATCTATTTTGTATTTCTTTTTTAGCTCCGTCATATTAGCGATGCTGACTTTTGTGCATTTGGCTGCGGCTGCCTGTCAGCAAAGTTGCAGCATAAGAAGCTCTGTAATGCTAAAATGTGGCGAGTTAGTGGCAGCCGGTACATAAAGTCAGACAGTTGTGTGTATCTCTCCCTTTGTTCATCTACAACTCCCTTTTTCCATCCCGTCCCCATCCGTTTGTAGATCTTGCAGCTCTGTCAGGGTCAGCCAAGCCTCGCTGCAGCAGAACCAGTTGGCGCATGTAACCTCAAACACACACACAAACACAAACACACCTATATTTGCCCATTCACACACACACACAAACAAAAATGCAAGACACTCAAATACCCGTAAGTCAAAAATCTGCACATGCAAATCCACAAACTCTATAACAAGAAGAGTGCAGGCATCCAAGCATTACTGCGCGAGCTCGCACATACACACACACAGAACCACTGGAGGCACACATAAACCCTGGCATACACACAAACACATACACTCGCACACTGTCTCATGCCAAGCCAACTACCAGCTCGGCTGCCAAGCTATTATCTTAGCGTGGGGAGCGAGTGAAAAATGCAAATGTTCGTCTCTCTCAAAATCGAAAGTGTCACCGCAAAGCTGAGGGCAATTTGTAAAAATCGAGGCACTAACTCACTGAAATGTCTTTATGGAAGAGAGAGGAGTGTGAGAGCGGGAGGATTAACAGACTGTTCCATTAGAAAACCAATAACCGCGGGTTGAACTAATCTCCCATGATGTTTTAATAAATCGCCTGCTTTTCTGACATTGAGAACGATCTCGCTCCTCCCGCCGGACTTTGTGGCTGGCTTTTGTCGTACAGCTGCTCCCCTTTTGCTGTCTGTCCTTCAGAGTTGTTTAGCTATTCGAGATACGCAGGCAGAGACACGTATTATTACCACTGAGCTAGTTGCTAAGCCATTTCTAACCATCTGTATATTGGGCAAATGGGGGAAACAAAAAAGCAAGAAAAGGAAGGGGATAAAATGAACAATGATGACTTTGCTGCAGCTTCTGAGGCCAAATCAGGCTTTTCTATAGCTGCAAGAGCTAAGACATGACTTGTACAAATAATTTTCCTAAGTAGCTTATCAGTAGATTGATGACAGCCGACTTTTTTCGATGTCATTTTCAGCTACTAAATTTCATTACAGAAATGTCCCTCCAACTTAGAGCAGGGTCTGTTGTATCATCTCACAGAGGACACAGATGTATTAGCCCGTGTTAAAGGCATATAAAGAACTTAACTTGATGCTTGTCCACGTAATACAGACCCTGAGGTAATCAATCAGTTCCTTTCTCTTCCAGACCCAGTCGTATGTCTCTGGTCTCACCTCATCAACAAACCAATCCAAACGAACCCAAACAGCATGAGCAGAATCAAATCACACTGTCTGAATCAAATTGAATCATTAGATCAGTCAGCATGACGGAGGAAATGTGCCAGGCTAATGATCCCGTGATTAGGTCTGTGTGTGTGTGTGTGTGTGTGTGTGTGTGTACAAATGGGTTTGGGTCTCTTCATAACCCGATGGCGGACATGTGTGTGTGTGTATGTGTACATTACAATGTGTCTGACAACACTCACCCAGCACAATGAGGTTGACCTGGCTCCAGTGGTACTTTCCCCCAGTCTTGACTTTACAGTAGTATTCCCCAGAGTCGGTCAGCAGCAGGTCACTGATCAGCAGGGAGGCGTCTCCACCCAGGTACTCCCCGGCGAAGGACAGACGGCTGGCCTCACTTCCCGTCGCCTCATTTGTGTACACCTGGCCCCCGAAGAAGGTAATGATCTAGATGTATTGAAGAGAAGGAAATTGCAGATTGATTTTAACATCGTTTACTGTATTTAACTCAGGCCTTGACTGTTAGCATCTGTGCCTGTGTGTTGTTTTTGAGAATAAACCCTAAATACCAATAACATTTTAGTTACAGGTGATGCCAGTATACATCTAATTAATGCAACCAATCCCCCAAATAACGCTTTCATATCACTTAACAACACGTTTGGTAAAGTTAATTTCCATGTCCCCACAGTAATATCTTGGATATGTTTGACTGGTAGCGCGCCATTAACATTTAATATTACATAACTCTAATCATGGTCTTCGTACAGCTCAGACATATCCACGTAGTCCCTCACTGGCTCTCCAGTGTTGAGAAAAGCAGAATACCAGCACTCATGGGTAACGTTGTTAACAATCACTTTTTAATTAACACTTGGGAAATAATATTTTACAAATGAATGCATTTGCTGGAATGCCAGTATCCTGCTTGTGTTCATTTAGCTGATTATCTGTGAGCGCTGTTATCTCCTTACGCTGTCTGCAAGCAGACCGATCAAATTGACCAAATAAAAATCTATTTTGCTGCTGAGATAAAAGATTAAAACACCCACAGTGGTGCTGATGTGATATCAGACTCGACAACTGAACAAATGTCTTACACCCAACTCTGTCTAAAGTACATACAGTAGTAAGGACATGGTGCTATATGTTCCGACAGAAACGTGTTGTTTTAGGCCACGTGCCATCCTTTTGGCACATATATACATATAGACAGAGAGACAGATACACTAATGTGTGCAATTTGTTTGTCTATAAATGACCTTTTCTTCATGATTAATTTGCTTATTAGAGAATTTTTGCATTTGTCTATATAAAAAGAAACTGATAGAATACAAACGTTTGTTTCTTTATCAGAATTTTGAAATTCGGTTGGCACAGAAAAAGAAGTTTGCAATTGATCATCTATTTTTCTTTTCCTTTTATTTTTAGCACAAGGTTTCTAGATGCTTTCAAAGACTTCTCCTTCAAAGGAAAAGATCTCACTGAAATGTCACTGCAGACATCCAACATCTGTAAACCTGTACCTGCACTGGAAGGCTTTCATTTTCTCTTCCCTGCCTCTTGATGTCTTTGCTTATTTCTATCCTCTCCTTGTCCCCCCCCACCCCCCTCTCTCCATTCACATACACAAACACAAACAAACACAGCTGTCACAGTGGCCTATTACTTAGGGCAACTGAGAGCCTGCAGATGGGGACTGCTAAATGCCGGTGCCACAGCGCATCAGTGCCTAAGAAACAGGGGCACCTGCTGTGACCACAGGTGACGACTGGCCATTTACACACACGCACAGACCTGCACGCACAAACTAGCATCTAAGCAAACATGTAGAGTACAAATGAATGCAAACAGACATACATTACCGTGCCACAGCTACGGGCACAGAGTGACACGGCCCTGGCACCTACACAATGTGGGACATATTTTTAAAAGCATCTGCCTCTGGGCACACTTCTGCTGCCTTCGTGAGCTCTGGATGTTTATTGCTCACGTATACTGTACATGGGAATAGATGACACTACATGTGTATTTATGCTTGTGGTTTGATCTCTGTGTATTCTGAACACATGATGCAGGCAGAGAGACAGTTAAAGTGCCAGTGAGTGTGAGGGACTTCAGTGGGTTTTTGTAAAATGGCCACAGGCTGTTTACATAGTCTGTTTATTCTGAAGACTGTATGCAGACATGGAGTGTCTCTGCCTTCTCTAGCATTTTTGAATGGATAAGTCACCGGATGAAACATCGGTTATTTTTACTTACCTCCGCTTTTGTTGACTTGCAAGGTCATTTTCAGATGTACACGGAAGCATTTAATATCAGTTGTAACAGAACCTGTGCTTTGTCTGTCCTGTATGCGTGTGGCAAGAATGTCATATTCTTATCCATGTTTCTTATTTTCATGTCATATCAGAGTCAGAATCTGATTTAATTCATATAAGAGGAGCTTGCCTGGCTGTATATCACACTGTTAAAATAGAATAATGAATGGTAGCTATTCTCTGATCAAGACTGTTATCAGGACCAGATTAAGTCTATGGACTATATAAGTACATTTAAATTAAATAGCCCAGAATCACAAATCACAATTTGAACAAATTTTTTGGGGGGGAAATGACATCTTTCCAGGTCTGTGCCACAGCTCTGGCTCTTTTACTCTTCATCTTGAAGAATGTGGATGAACAGAGTACACCTCTCATGCCCCTTCTCCAGCCCCTCTGTGTGCTTAACACATGTAGCCTGTACATTTGCTAACGGAGGCTAAATGTTGACAAGATGCTCTTTCCCTCTCAACACGGCCTTCCAGCAGAACAAACGAATGATTTATTTATTCAGCTACAGGCGCAGTCTCCTTCCTAATCAAATTTTCAGACGTTTGATTTTAATTAATGGCTTCTTCAATGTTATCTTCCCGTTAAATATTCATTGCAATGTGGCAGTCCCCCTCTGAATCATCAAAGCGTAAGACACTTCTTTTCCCCTTTCTTTCATTCCTGGCCCCTCTGTTTCCCCTCCACACAGTCCTTTTCTTTTCTTTCTCACAGTGCTTCGTTTCTCCACGCTAACCAACACATCAGTGAATGAACAAACGACTTCCAAAGAGAAAGGAAATCTCTTTCTTCCGACAGAAGGCTGGCGAGATTTTACGCTCTGTCTGTTATCAGATACTATGTTCAATTTGGGTGAAGAAAGGCAATGATTCAAAACCAGTGAAACGATACCAAAACGTCTTCTGAGGCTGTGAGACACAAAAGCCCATTTAAAGGCTTTGAGCCAGGTGATGCTTTACATGGGAGAGAATAGTTATATTCTGTGCCAAGATAAGATATGATGAAGTCTAAAATCAATCTCTCAGGTGGACACAAAGCAAATGAAATGGCAGTGTACGTAATAGGAACATAAATGCTGTATTTGGAATTCAAGGTTTTGGTCTCACTTGCTTTTAAAATTAACATAAAATAGGTAAACAATTTAAAAAGCAGGGAGTGTATAACAGATGCTTAATAAGCTCAGATGTAATTCAATCTCAAAATATGAAGCCTTAAAAAAAAAAAAGGTAGAATAACTTGCAAAGAAAGCAGGAGCACTTTAGAGTGACAGATTTGCTGCGTAGACTGTCTTTATTCCATGAGTTTACGTTCTGGAAACAGTGTGTCTCTCTTTGAGCTTAAAGGAGTGTGTGCGTAGTCTCACATCAGTTGTGTGTTGGTGAAACAGTGTTTCTGAAGAACCTGGAGTCTCTGCTGAAGTTGTTGTGAGGAGAAATGCTGCAGCGATGCTGCTCTGTTTCAGAGCTAACATTAGCTTCAGTTAGCAGTTTCTTAAAACAATCCAATTCTTCAGGTTACGGTTAGTGATGCTACCGATCCAATTAGATGGACAGTAATGAAAGCATAATTAAGATTTCTGTGTTGCAGGTGTAAGAAACAGTGCCGCCACATTTGTAAAAACTACTACCTACAAAACGACTTGGAGAACATTCTGTGCTGTGACTGCTCCTTTGTGAAAAGCACTAAAACCTGAAGTACCACAGTAAGTTTGGGCATTGACTTAATGTGCAACTGTTATGGTTCCTGTTGGAAATCAATCAGCATGACTCAAATGGAGCAAAGATAGAAGACAGATAAAAGAGAGAGACAGTGAGGAAAGAAGAGGAGGGAAAAGATATGTAGGGTAGACAAAAACAATACAGCAGCAGTTGACAGAGGCTTGTGCTTTAGCACAAACGTTCCCATTGTCCCATTGAAAGTCCCCCAGCAAACAGGGGAGACTTGGCAGGATTCAAAGCCATCAAAAGTGTTGTTTATGTTTATGTTCTTTTATGCCACACGTGCCTTTTCTCACGCTTTCCCTTCACTTGCTCCGATGCAGTTTTTTTTTTTTCCAAGTTCAGAGAGGCTGAAGTGCAGAGCGTAACAAGGTTAAGGCAGCACTTTTGTCCACGTCCACGAATGCATCGATCGTCTTCTGATTGAAACGAAAGCGTGCAGCAACAAATCATCGCAGTGCACGTTTCAGTGGAGCAGCCAATCACAATGATTTTGTGGTTGAGCAACTGAGCTGAGTAGAGAAAGGCTGGAGAGGCCACGCTGTGCGGCTCATTACGCCTGTGTGTTACGTCTGGTAGGCACCTTCATCACTGAACAACTTATTTTCTCTATGGGGCGAGAAATGTAACAACAGTAAGTCTTTGCTATCACAGTCATTATACAGTGAACTTACAACTTCCAAGGGACTCTTTTCATATGAATGTGTTGACAATGCAAAGGCAGGTATAAAACATAAAGAAAAAGAAATCTAATCTCACCACTTTCTGTTTGGAGTTTGGTTTCTGCAGTAGCCACTCGATGTCAAGAGAGTTGGATGACGGGAACTGATGGTGGCATGGTAAGGTGGCATTGTCCCCAACAACCTTCTTCATCTCTGTCTGGGCACCCACCGACAGCAGGCTGAATAGAACTGAGGAAGAGGAGGAGAGAGGCAGAGAGATGTCAGACGGGGACACAAGCTTGATCCAAACTTGAGACAAGAGGCAGATGCTGCAGATAGGAAGCAAAACTATGCCGAGAGAGGAAATTGAGACGGAAAGACGCACCGATATGACCCAGAATCCCAATCACTATCTGGCAGATGCTGAGATACGTCTCACCCGCACACTGAAGGGAGACGGAAAGGAGATTCTCTTTTGACGGGAAATAGAGTTTGGCATGGAAGGTTAAAGAGAAGTATTGTGATGATCTTTTCGTTAACCCCTTTTGACAAAGGCAAAAAAACACTTTCTCATTCACAGCAACTGTGGGGGGGGGGGAGTTGTGGCCTGGGAAAGAAAAGGTACACAGTGTATGACTACTGAGGAGCTACACTGTCTGCACACGGCCACGTCCGCTGTGAGACTGAAGACATGAAGTTACTGAGTCACTTGAATGATTCAAATTTTCTACAGGAGCCCTGACCACTTTCCTACGATCACGTGTGACAAAGCAGACAGAATGGAAACAGGTTCTGACACTGTGCACAACAACTGCAAAGGAAACATGCAATCATAATTACACACATACCCCAAAATCCCACAGTGTACTCAGTGAAGGGCTTGGGTTGCAGTAAACAGTAGCAATAATTACGAGTGTGCGTGCAAGTGAGTGACTTTGGGCAGCGGCCAGACTGTCAGGGCCTGTGTCTCAGTGGGGGAGCAGCAAGGCTAATTTATTGGAGGATGCTGGACAGCCCGGCGGGCTTGAGTGGAATTAGCCAGAGGCGTCACAGGGGTTTGCTGGAAGCTCAGGCTGCGGATGTTGTGTGTGTGTGTGTGTGTGTGTGTGTGTGTGCCGAGACATCCGACCCCCTCCACCTGGTAGAAAGACTGTACAATACTGCAGAGCTCGACTAAGCTTACACAGTCAAATGTGGCAGATATTTTTGGCTCTACAACATTTAACTTAACTACCCGCCTTTAATTTAATTGCTGAACGAGCCAATAGCTCCCAGGGATTCAGAGTGCTTAAAATAAAGTTATCCAGTGAGCAGATGCTCATTTGGAACCATGCAGGAATGTACAGGTTGTGTAAATACTGTTTCATCTCCTTTTCATTATCATGCTGCTTAATAACTTGGAGGTGCAGTATTTCCTCCTGTTTGCACAGAATAAATAAACATCATGGTGTGGGACACCTACTTGAACAAAAACTGTGTTCAATTGCAGGTGTTATGTTTGCGGAGGAGGCATTCAACCCAGAGCTGCTCAATGAAAGAATGCTTTTGTGCTCAGCAGACACAATCTCATGCTGTCAAATGATCCACAGGAGGCCAAATGTGGCCTGTGAATGCATCAGCACTCACTGGGCGCCTGTCCACTTGTTCACTGGTCCACCCTCACAGGAGCCAACACCCTGTCCCATAAGTGATCTTTGGGCCAATCAAAATGTCAGCTCTGTGCTGTGAAACCAATGAGTCAGTGCTGACGCAGGACACAGGGGCGAAGACTAGCATCACACAGACCACTTCTTCCATACGGATGACATCATCTAGTGGATTTCAGCAGTTCTTCAAGTTTTGTTTAAGCTCTGTCTCCACTTTGCGAGTCTTCCGCTGTAAACCCGAGCTCCGGGCTACTCGCTGTCAATCAAGTTTTCCAACTGGCATTCACCAGTTGGGCAGAGAGGGAGCACTTTTCTGGTAGGCAGAGTCTTTCTGTGTCCGTTTTGGCAGCTCAGGAGTGACAGGACAAATTGCTGAGGTCCTTCTGCTCTTTTGGACCACCTGCTCAGTTCAAATCATTAGTCAGCAGAAAAATAAGGGCCACCCGTCACCACAGAGGAGCTCCTGGACCCAGAAGGTATCCCCCGTTTATGACTTTTTAATGCAGCATTTGCAGGCTCATTCATCTTGTGGGCTCCCCGCCGATATTAGCTTGGATGTCAGAAAAGCGAGAGAAAGAGCTTTGCAGCATAAAAGATATTCAAGAGGGTCAGAGTCTGTGTGTAGAGTTGGTAGGACCTAATGGTGTGAGTTAGTGCTTGATGGTCATACAGGGGTCTGCTGGGAGACCTGTGCCCGCCATCGCCCCTCAGCTCCGCAGGCTGGCCTCTGTAATCAGTGCTCCCACACTCATCAGCAGCCCGGGGCTGAACCCAGCACTGTGTAGCAGGCCTGATAAGAGGTCCCTGCTTCCTTCCTCACCTCCCACCTCCTACTTAATTGCCCACTGCTTCAACTGTAGGCTCTGTAAATGGGAGAGTTTACCTGAAAGATAGATAAAAAAGCGGGGCACTGCAGTCTTTTTCCACACAGAGTACTTGGCTTTTCACAAGCTGACTTTAAATTGACCTTCAAACAATGACTGGGGTCAGCTCACGGACTGTGGCAACGACAGTGTCAAAAATGTGCTTCATTGCCCAACAATGAGAATTTGAGTGTCATAAATTGTACGTGTTTCACGGCAGGATATAAATGGCAAATATTCTGTATCTGTGACGGAAAGAAAATTGTCTTAGTTTTTGCCAGAAAGAGCTGGCAGACAAATCAAAAGGGGTACTGACTGCTATACAATCGCTGCTCCTCACTTTCCCACTTATTTATGGTCTTGCAGAGGGGCTTTTGTATCTGTGGAAGGGATGACACAGTGCTCCCAAAATAAGCTCGCCTTGATATGAGTTTGCGCTTGCATTTGGATTGGCCTCATTCGCCGCACAGTGTGCACAGCTGGGACAGTTGGACTGCGAGACCCCATCATTTGTGTCAACATCAGCTATGAGACACAATGGAATCATCTCTGTGGCAGCTATGCATACAGTGTGAAAAATTGTTTAGCCAGTTAAATATAGGTTTATGACCTTGGCTTTCCATTTGCAGTAAGGTGAGCTAGAAACAATAAAAACCATTTTAGCTTAAACCTAGATAACGCTTTCGGTCACATTCCTGTTTGTGCATTCACGTGTCTCTGAGAGATTCCATAAGGACAAGGGAAAATCCATCTAAATAAACATGGCCATCTTGAGAGAGAGATAAATGTGGAGAATACTTGGTGGCTGGTGCCATATCCCAGGCCATATCCCCCATCCCTCTTTTTCTTTCATTGTGTCTGCTTTTCTCAGCTCTGTTTGGCTCAGCTTCATGCTTCCATTTGTGGCTAGGTTCAATCTTTACCCACAGAAAGAAAGGACAGAAGCATATCATAATTAACAAAAGAAAGTGGGAGCTAACACCAGAGGTTTAGAGAGAGAGTGAGCGTGAGAGAAAGAAAGACAGACACATTTGACAAAGAGACAGAGAGAGAGAGAGAGAGTGAGAGGCTAGGGTGAAATATGGAGGAACCCATTTCTATGACAAGGCCCTAGGGGGAGTTGTGCTCCAGTAAATCCGCCTTACAGAGCCCTGCAATCTTATTATAGTGTGGCCAGTGAGACGGACAGACAGACAAACAAGACAGGCCTGGATCTTTCACACTGCCCAAAGTCAAGCCCCATATCCCCTCAGTCAGCACATTGGCCTGGCTGGGGCCTTTGCAATGTCCAAAGCTTATGACCTCTGGTACTCAAACACGGCAGATCAGAGAAGGGAGAGGGACAGCGAGAGATAGAGGGGGTGAGAGGAGTGAAAGGACAGAGAAAAATGGGTTGAGGGAGGGGTGGAGGAATGGTGCAATGCCTTATTTTGAGCACTTACTGTAAGTCACTGGTGTGGAGGATGGATTATACCATCACAAAGGTGGTTTTAGACACAGGTTTACAGACGCACAAAAGGAGAAAAAGACTGGAGGTATAACTGCTTTATTTCTGCTTCCTGTTGTGTGCAATCACGCTGCCTTTTGTACCTACAACACATGTGCGCCACTTTCTATGTACATGCCTGACTGCTGGTGTGTATGATGTATACTATACGGGAACACATGCTCTCTCACGAAGACACTTCCACCGCTGTCTGTTTGCCGACAGTAAATAGTGTCTCAGCTCACAGGCCTTTGATTTGGAACACATCTGTCATCAGGCATACAGACTCAAGTCACATTTGAGTAACGTGCAAAGCCTCACTGCAGCAGGCAAAAGTAACAATCATCTCCCAACCCTGCCAATCTGTGAAATAACTGTTTACCTCCTGTCAATTACAGGCTTATCAAGGCACAGGATTCAATGCAGGAGAGAGAGAAATGTTTGGGCTACGACCTCCATACAAATTCTCTAAAATCTAGGATTTTATGCAGATGACTAGCAAAATCTGACAAGGCAAATATAACTACAATTCCTCTATTCTTATTGCTGACCTACAGCTAGTTTTTGGCTGAGTTGCTGAGAGGAGCATAGGGCTGATGAGACAACAGTGCAATAGTCAGAGCGCAGTGTGCTGTTGAAAAGGCTATGTCTGCCCCCACCAATCGTGCTGCAATCTTGTGTGACCTGAATTGGCTATTCAAATGCCAAACATATATACTATAAATACCACCAATGTGGCACAGAGATTCGCAGATAGGAGGTTACTTCTTGCCCTTTCCTCTTTCCTGATATCTTTGAGGATTTGGAGGCAGACTTCCTTGAAACGGTGAAAAGATCTTCAGATGTCTCCAGTTGTTAGTGCAAACTGAACGCCTGCAAAAACAACCCCCATGCACGGTCTGTGAGAGTCCTTTATTCATACGGCCACAGCTCCCTTTTTAATTACAGCTTCTTAAGGGGTAAGTCTCTTTAAATGTACCAAGTTATCATGCCCTATTAGAACACATGTTTTGCATATGGCACACTACACTAGTCTCCTTGTAGTTTCAAGGTCCAACTCATGAATATATTGCTTCTGTGAAAATCAAAGGGGCTGTTTTTTCCCTGACTGGAGGCTGGCTCTTTGAAGGGATAAAATCCCATAATCCTCCTTGCCTCACACCCAGCGACCGACGCTCCCTTCTGCTGACATGGAGGTTTTGTTGCTACTTTACAATGAGGTACATAGAGTCATTACCAACGAATGATTAAGGAACAAATAAGAGCAAACTGATAATTAGCAATAGCTCACAAAAAGTTCCTGAGTGACTTCTTTCTCGTTGCTCAAATACAGGTTACTGTTTTTGTGCCACACTCACGTCAGAATTGTTATGAGATGTGTCACTAACGCAATTATCTTCCTACAACTTGAATTTTTATTGACATTGTACCATTTATTGAAGATGACAGCAGTCAGTGACAGCTGAAACAATAAAAAAACCTATGAATATATATGAATTCCTTATGATAACTCACTAGGATGCACCACAGGCACAAATAGTGCATCTATACGTCCAATGCATTTCCTTTATTTCCATTATTTGTTGCACTGTGAAGGCTACTTGAAGAGTAATCCTGGATCTTGACATGAAAACATCTAAAAGTGAGGGCCATCCTGCTCATGTTCATCTTTGATGAGAGATTTCAAAGAACTCTGGCTGGAACCGTGATGGGTGGGTTTGAGGAGGTAAAAGAAGGAATGGAATCATGTCCACGATAATCCCTTGAAGCTGGAGGGGAAAGGCAAATGGGAAAAGATATGGAGGACCAATGGGAGTAGGAAAAGGAAAATGAAATGCTACTGAGGTCTGAATAATGTAGGGGCCTGTGGTAAATGTTCACCTCGTGCTACTCTTACTGCCTTCATTAGCATCTCTTTCATGGCCTCGTCATTGCTGTCATGTCGAGTGATAGGGACGCCATCCCGCTGATAGATCCCCAAAATAGATTCAAAATTAGTTTCACGACAAGCACTTTTAATTCCCCCAAAGCATTCTGCATTTTCCTTCAGCAAAATAAGGAAGTGGGGAGGAGATGGGTAAAAAGCTAATTACACCATTCCCCATGGGAGGGAGAGTCAGTAAAACCTGCTTACAGTGCACACATCAACGCTGCATCTGGTGGCGTCACCCACACTCATGGGTGTAGCTGTCCAAGATGTTACAGCCACGCCATAAATCTTCTGGGTTTAGGCTGAAATGGTCCAAAGAGCACACAGCTTCTCATAAAGGGCCACACAAGTTCTTTTATTCCCATGCAACACTTCCACCAACCTGCACAACAAATGCTGCCTGTCTGCTTGCTTTCACCTTCTTTGAACAAGATTACTAAGCTGGGTTTGGGTTGGTCTCTTCCCGAAAATAAACACATACATAAAATATGTTCAAAGTTAAAGAGAACACTGACATACTACACGTTAGTGTAAGCAGTCTGACTTTTAATTCTTTCCACCTTATGTGGCTTTCGGAAAAAAAAAAAAAAGCAGAGCTAGACCTGTGATCAAGTGGAAAGAGTGACAAGCAGAAGACTTACACTCCTCTCACCATCACACACACACACACACACACACACACACACACACACACACACAAAACAAAAAACAAAAAAAACAAAAAAACAAAAAACAACAGTGATTGTCATTGGCTGGAAGTTTTTTTTTTTTTTTTTTTTTTTTTTTTTTTTTGGTAATTAAAAACCAATTCATCATTTTGGAAAGGATGGTCCCCATTTAAAATGTTAATTACAGCAATGCATCTTAGAGACTTCAGCCTGACTTGCAGAATAATCTCCAGAAGCCTGTGTGGTGTTAAACCGTTTACAGGGTTACATTCAGCTTCAAAAAACACCATTCAAGACATTTTTCCTCCCTTTAATGTGTCCAGACTGAACAAGGTCCAAATGTCAAATGGTCTGTTTTGCACCAGATAACACGCTTCAGTTAAATGGGGCTTGGAAGGCAACCTCTCTATTTCGTTGCAGCAGCGGACCCTCCCAACATCTGGCAGAGCCTAAATAGACGAGCATGTTGTGCACATTCACTTTGTTCTGCATGAGCGTCTCCAAACCTGAGACTGTAGAGAAGCCAAGAGAACAGAGAGTTAATGTCTTGTAGAAACTTATCGCCAAGGTTACTGAAGCTGTGTGTGGGTACCTGCATGTGTGTGTAAAGGGCATCCTCCCTGCTGCACATGCACACAGCCTCGAGTAAACCTGCTGTCCTCCACTGAGAAAACTCCAGTTTAATGTAGGACAGAGGAGAGTGAGTCCTTTCACATGTTAAGACATACAGTCCGGAATGAAACGCTTTTCTTTGCCGTGGCACATTGCACATTTCTCTGAAACTCATTTTCCCTAACATGCCTGAGACTGAAGGGAAAGCGATTGCTTGGTTCCAAAGTGGCAAGTCAGCAATTTGGGCTATCAAAAGCAAACAACTCCAAATCCAGTTACTGATATTATATTTGCTTTTGACAGAAATCAAATTTAGTTTCTCCTGCAAAGAAAACTTTCCTTCCGCTCCTGCACAGAACATTTTTCCTATACCTCCGTATTCAACAAGCCTTTGTCCCAGGGCTGAGCTTCTTTCTTGGTCTGTGTGGCATTACAGTATTTTTGTTGAAAGGGCTTTGAGAATAAGAGCGGAAAATATTCATCACAAGGATCTCCAGCGAAGGTACAGACACCACAGTATAGTCAGCACAGTGGAAGGCTGTTCTTTGCTGAGTTCACGCTCTGTTTTACCCTGCATGCTTGACAGATGGTGCGGTGAGAAATAAGATGAGCTGTATTCATTAAAACACTGTAGAAGACAGGTTCGTCTGCTGCTGATCAACTTAAAGCTCTTCTGTTGAGCATTGGTATGGTATGAAATCATATTAGCTACAGTAAGCACTGCTGGAGTTTGGACAGATGGGCTTGCTATGATATAAACAGCCATAATGCCCACAGTGCACATATAAACCACCTCTTTTGCTGGCACATCATGCAACCATGGCCATGGTTCTCTGTGGGACACAAAACCATTCTCAATTTCCCCAGTTATTTATGTGGTCTAATCTCAACTTATGGCTGGCAAGCGTGTGAACGTACTCCTCTCACATTGTTGGAGTGGCTGGACATGGGCACTGACCTCAGCGGATCAATACTTAATAAGCTTTTGTGCTGCCAAGTCCATTTTGCTGCAATCTGCAATTTTTTTATGTCCATTAGGTTGAAAATAGAGCTGACTAGGTGTATGACCACAGGAAGTGGAATGTATCGTGGTCGCCCAGGCTCTCTCTGATGATGGATGCTTCACAATAGTGTGAGGCAGATGAAAACTTCTAATACTATCTACCTCGTGCACTGTAAAGTACTGCACCCCTGACTTTTATTAAATGCAATTCAATACCCCAGTGGTGTTTCAAAGTAGCATTTAACAACTTGTGGGAAGACAATAAAAGCCACAGTGGGCTATATGGTTAAGTTTGGTTGCACGTGACGAGCAAGGTGAAAGGGAGGAAAACAAGCCTAGAGCTTGTGCTATATTTGGAGCAGCACCAAAGCTCAGCTTTAGAAGTACTGTAAGATAGCCCCAATCTGGAAGTGGAAGCTCTACATTTTGGGAGCGAATAGTCAGGAGAGTGTGGGGATCCTAGACGCTCCTCATATTCCTCTCCTCCTCTCCCTCGCCTCTCTGCACACACAGATTTAATTCCATTATTTAGGCCACTGAGATTATTTGTCACTGTCCTAAGTCAAAGTTCACCCCTCTCAGCAAAGACGCTAATTTACTGCGCTGGATCCACAGGAGAATAGGAACTGAATACAACAGAGCAGCTCCCATGTTGTACATTTCATCGGCTAATTGAAAACAGACGGGAGGCTAACTCCCTCTCTTCATCCGCCCAGCACTAGCGCGCTGCGTCACTGACATATTAGCGCTGTCGCCAGTCCTATGGTATGCATCTGACATATCATTTTACTTGATCAGTTGAGCGGAAAATAACAAAGCAGGGGACGCCTCATCCACAAATGAGAGGATGATATTGTTACAGCTGCTCAAGCTGTAGTTGCTGCTGCTGCTGCAAAGGACAAAGAGGTAACCTATCCATCCAAGCCTGTGACTAGGAAGGACACGTCAATGGCTGTCATTTCCCCAGAGGTGAACAGATGCCACGTCTGTTTCGGCAGCTGTATACTGAAAGGTGTTGACTTGAGGGGCAGCTGACAGAGGCAGAGTAGTGGCTGCACGACAACCAGGGAGGTCAACAGTGGCTGCAAGGTTTCCAGGAAAGGCCTCGCTTAGGCTCATTTAGGAGAACTAATGGACCAACATACCATCTGTCCATATGATTGGTTAAACCAGTTCAGGCAGGACACTAACCTTATTCACCTGCTACACACACACATAACTAAAGTATGTGCATACGTGTACTGCATAAACACATGCTGATCATCTAATAAAATACTACAATTTAATAATACTAACAAATAAGACACAGTTGCTGAACTTTAACACTGATGCTATCATCTGCAGTGTCTCTGTTTGCTTAAATAAGCCTACACTTTGTCTGCAGTCTACTTATTTTAAATCTAAAAAATGTATCGAGCACATAAATGACCACAGGTAAGCAAAAAAACGAATCTTTTAGCCCACTTGACAACAGTGTTTATCAGTGGATAGCAGCATCTCCTTGTTTCTGATATAACATAATTAAATAATTAAGCGTGTCCTTTCATTCATTTCAGCAGCGACACTGTAAAAAGCATGAGCACTTTGCAGCTTTTTTAAAGTGACTGGAGTTATTGAGTCCTTGTCTGCACGCAGACACACTCTTCCAAACAAATATGCCCGCCCTTTGTGCTGCTCAGCACCACTTCTTCCCACCCCCTCCCCAATGTCTAGCAAAGGAATGCCCACGCGGCCACATCCGAGGGCGAAGAGAAGATTGAAACCAGATGAATGGAGCTCGGGTACAGCCTGCTCGCCAGGCCCATATTTCACTCCCCAAAGCCTGATTAAAACGAGGTGCGGCACTCGCTGGGCCAAGGCAGCTTATTCCTGCTCGGAGAAGGACGTTTGCTTGCAGTGACACTGTGGGCAAGGAGGAAACGGGGCGAAGGTCACAACTAAAGTCTCCTCAATTGGCTCACACTGCCCCAGCAGAGATTTCCTCAATAAAGCATAGCCAGTGCCTAAATTTCCACAGATTAAATAAATCCATAGTCCTAATTTAAAGATGAATTTAAATACATTTGATTCTGCCTAAAAACAACGAGGAATCTGTCACCTTTTATGGTGTTTTTTTTTTCTTTGTAAGGGGTGCAGCAGCTGAGGAGGTATAAAGTAGGCCATTGGCGTGGAAAATGTTAACTGATGTGCCAAAGGAAATGAGGACAAACTGCAAGAATTGTAGAGCAAGAATTATTAGCATCATACAGAAGTTAGATATGGAATGTGATCACAGTCAAGAAAAAAGCCATGACACTACTGTATGCAGCCGGTGGATCTTTGTCGACACAAATGCAAGATATGATTCCGTGTTTGAATTATAGATACATCATTTTGCATTTTTTTGATTTGTACAACACTTGAACTGTTTTGGTGCCAAGAAACCTTTTAGGATAATGCTTAATCCAATAATATCCCTTTGAGAATGTAAAGAGTTTCTATGAGCATTAAAGTATCATGTGGCCTATAAAGGGTTTAGTGTGTAGTATATAGTACAGAGCGAAGAATAAATCCTGAATACTTGGAGGATATAACCCTGTTTTCAAGATCTCTGAGGCATAATGTTCATGTTTGTGTCTACAGACATTACAGTCAGTGTTGAGCAACATTGCAAACTTTGGACAAGAATTCACTGGGACGAAGAGGAGAGAGAGAGAGAGAGAAAAAAAACCCCAGCCAAACATGCCGCGTGCTGTTTCCTCCTGCCTTGACCACTTAGCGTGCTCACCCAACGAGCGTGTCTTTATGCTGGAGGTCATGTCATCGTATGCATGTGTGTGGGCCGACGGAGGAAGAGGGTGTCATTTGTGCTCTCTCTCACTAAATGTGTACAGCGAGACAGCAAGAGAAAGCGACAGAGGGGCAGTCTGGGTGCTGTAGGTGTGTGTCTGTGTTTGTGCGTGGAGCTTCACACATGTGAGTGTGACTGACTGATTAGCGGCCCGTTTTCATCGACCGTCTGCACTCGCCTCTCCTGAGATAGCGAGACAGAGTGGGAAAATTTCGTACTATTTTCCAGCGCTGGCTGCTCTCTCGTTCCTTCCCATGCAGCTGGTCGGCCACACTCGCCGCTCCATGCCAAACACACTCCCCTCTATCCCCTTGACATTTTAGCTATGTTACCGCTGAGAGAGTTGTGGCTCGCCTGCCTGCCGCCAGCACACATGAGTAAATAAAGCCCAGCTCATTTCATTTGGCCATAATGTTTAATCTACATTTGCTTGGTCAACGAGAGGTTAATCTCATTACTTTTTGCTAAATGGCATGCTTGGGCATCCTCTGACAAGAGGAAGGCTAGACACAAGTTAATTAAAAGAGCAATTAAAAGAAGACAGTAAGTCCCACTGAACGGCGGCGCTATGTTAGTTCCCTTGACACCAGCACAATGATGTAGAATAACACTGTTATACGCTAGTTTGTCTCTAATAACAAAGCAGTTTTCATTATAAACAAAGGAGACTAGTAATAGTGGAACAATAGAGAAACCCTGGCACGAGATTTGCTTGTTTTGTGGTTGAACATGTGTTTCAAACTAACCTTTAGCACTGCATGTGGTTTACCTACTGTGAGACGGCTTATTAAAAGCAAGCCTCACCACAATACACACGCACACTATTATAGCGGTTAATCAACTCCAACAGGTTGTTAAAAATCCACATTGCAATTAGCTTGGAGACTGGATAGCAGGAGACTTAAATGTCATCAGTAAGGGCAACACGTTACGATGGTGCGGCGAATCTGAATCTACCTGGGATGCTCCAGAATACGCTTGTGACCTACAATTGATATTAACCAGAAGGCAGTGAATCTGTTTGTAATACTGTAACCCCCGTCCCAGAACAGCCTATTTTCACACAATCTTAATGTTACTCACCATGACGTAGGACTTACTTCTTAAAGATTTACGTCATCCTGAAATGTGTGATGTGACTTTACAAGAAATCTCCCTCTATGTCATCTCTATGAGGCCTATTAGACACTTCTCAGTGTCCAGTGTCCTGTTGGCATACAGGAAAGCGAGGGAGCTGGGGGAAGTAGCCTGTTAGCTGCCTGCCCCGTGGGTACCACTACCGGCTCCAGCCTCCCTCCAGATGAATCATAAACAAGTCCCTCGGCCTCCGTGACTTAATCCCCTGTGACATCGCCACAGGGAGATGGAGGAAGAGGGAGCAGAGAAAAAGGAAAACATGCCCTGTGCTCAACTTTCAAGTGAATTAAACATTAGGATGAATGTGTATGAGGTGTATCTGAGGATATGTCGTTGAGTTTGGGGGGCGATGGTGGTGGTGGTGGTGGTGGTGGTGGTGGGGGTGTGGGGGGCAAGCGGACTTTAATTTTTGCTTCATAGAAGTAAAAGTCACTTCATCTCAGGCTCTACCTTTGAGCTCCCTATTTTTCTCCATGTGTGTATTATGCAAATTCATGTCCCACAGTCCTTTCATTTAAATTTGGCCACACAGCTTAAGCTTGGGTAGTCTACAGAGTGTGGCAGCTAAAGCTATAATCAACATCGTGCTCCTTTTAGGCATGAGAAAGCATGCCCAGGAGGGAGCAATAAATGGATTTATTTTCGGAACCAGAATGTAGAATCTTAGTTAGGGCCAGACATGCTAAGTGCTTTGTCCCTTATGCATCAGCCCTTGGGCAGTTCTCCCTTCCTAATTAAAAAAAGAACAAGGTGCGGGAGGGAAACGGTGTAGGCAGTGTGCTGTAACAGAGGTGGGAGGAGCCCGGCCTGGCGGTGTATTTTTTTTTCTGTGAAAGTTTGATTCACTTTGCCAGCACTCTGCAGGTTGTGCTGATGCAAGGAGCTTTTGTCTTGAGATTAATGAAAGACGTTTGGCTCTTTGGCATTTTGAATCCCACGCAAAGGTTAAAAACAGCCTCTGACCAGTGAAAGGTTTATGTGGCGTGCCGCTGAGGACGTTCTGCTCACTCAGGGGAAGCGATTCTTTCATCCTACACCATTTTTACCAACACAACAAATAAATAAAGAAGTGGAGCTCAGCTGTATTTTTTATTTTTTTTTTTTTTAATTCTGCCTCTGTCTTTCTTGTGCTGACAAATTCAATTTCAGTCTGCAAAATAAAACCCATTGGCCCAAATTCTGAATGTTAACGTGCATTTTTCTTTCCACCAGGTGTGCTTATTTGTCAATGTGTTCCATAGTATGCTGACGCAGATTACAACAACATGGTTAATGTATATCAAGAGAAGGCCTCAGTGTACCAGCAACCTGAATCTTGCGTGGGTATGCTGGCATATGTAGCTATTATTATCTCGAGGAGTGATTCACGAGGCCAGGTGGAAATTACAGGTCCCATCTGTCTGTCTGGCCCACGTCAGGTGACTTACTAAGAGTCTGATGCATTCTTAAGTCACTCTTTGTGGCAGAAACTTTGGGCAACAGGTTTTTAACTTGTGGCCCGGCAAGGATATTCTGGGTGGTTGCATTCTAAAAAGCTTCCTGTGTAAAGACTGTTGTGATAAGTACCTTATCAATGTTGGTGGAGCAGCTCAAACGTTTCACCAGGTTGTCCCTGAGATAAACTTTGAGAATCTCTCTAAGAAACAGGCGTGGACATCAAATCTTACTTGACAATATCCAAGATTAGCATAGAACCTTTATGCATGATTAAATACAATGAAAAGCGCCAATCCCGCTGGCTAACCTGGGAGCCTTTGAGGAGCCAACCTGCCCCATGATTCGATGCCCTGCTCGAGAGAAAACATGCCACGGCCACGCAGCATCCTCTCAGACTGATCTCTGGGTCTCAAACTCCACTCATCCCTGTGCGTCTACTACGGAGGAGGGAGCTTAAAGAGAGAGGTTACTGCCGTCACCAGCCCCGCTGCCCCATCCCCCATCATCATCATCATCTATCTTACATCTCTCTTATCTCTCAGCCTTGCTGTACATCAGGCCTCATAAAGAAGTCACACACAAATAGTCATTGCCATAAAATGACACTTTTCGCCCCTGCATGCCGCCTGCTCAGCCAAGAGTACATAATGCCTGTGCCATGCATGGCTGGACCAATGCCAGGACGATGACAATGTTCTTCCGTGAGTGCTGGAGAAGAAACTGTTCAGACATCTCAGCTTTGCTTCTATGTGCTACATGCTGGCCCGGCACATCCCTGACTGCTAATTCCATCTGAAGAGGTATCAGGGTTTGAGTAATAACACCCGAGCTGAGATCAAGGCGACGATGCAGCCTTGTTAAAACCAGGGCCACAAAAAGGCATCCTGTGCCAAGAGGAGTATCAAAGAAGAACAACAACAACCAAAGCTGCGGGAGACATTTAATGTTGTACAGGACGAGGAAAACTAATTTCCGTCCTGTACACATTTGCTTCAAGAAACAAGTTTTCTGAAATCTTATAGACCGATATATCTTATTCTGCTTTAATCTTAAGATGTACTGAACAAACTCCTGAGCCCAGAGAAAATGCATCGGAACACAAGTGGAGTTTTCCACTGGTAGGATTCAATTATTGTAAAGAAAGCACGATTTTAAGACTAAACATGAGACGGGATGACTTGAAAAAAAAAAATTCCATCTGCAGTGTAGATCCATTTGCAACAGACATGTTTGTTTATCTCAATGTAGCCAATCAGGAACAATTTATCTCCACTTATCCCTGGTGGATTAGGTACTAATCTGTTTGCTGAGGGAGAAAAGGGAGAAAAGGAGTGAAAAAAGCTTTCCTCCCTCATCTTCCCCATATTAATATTTCTATTAGTGGTGCCTCCCAAAGATGCAATGTAACACTTGTGACTCTGCATGAGAAGCCGGGTTAATCTAGGGATATTGGAGGAGGTCAGTCTGGGAAGCAGAGTTTTTTTGTGCATCTGACATCTGGCATCGCTCCTAGTCTGTGCATGTGCAGGCATGTGCACCATACTATCATGTGTGTCTGCGTAATCATGTGGTATGTGTATATAAGCACATTAGAGTGCTGCACTTGTTGATGCAGATGTTCCTTCAGTGTGTAAGCAGTGCGATCAGGGCTGCACTGCATGCTGATTAAGGCTCTCTGTGTGAGAGTGATGGCGAAGAAGACTACTCCTGTATAGTTTAATGAGCAGAGGAGTTTAGCCTGGAGCGAGGTCTTTCAGAGCAAACACACATCCAGCGCATAGCCAGAATGCCCTCCTCTCTTCCCATAGCTTCACTACATTGAGCATCCATTCCTAATTAACTTGTGCAAGCACGTATATCTCGCATGCACTCACATACACACTACTTAGATTGTGCACACCTAGCAGATTCGTAAATGCGCGCGTGCATGCACACTTGAGTGAGGGAGTAATGCTGCCCTAAGCAATATGCTACCGACTCCATGGTACGACCTTCAAGCCCCAATGTCCTTCGTCCCTGAGATGTCCTTTATTACTGCCTTGCTCCTATCCCACACTAATGCAAAGGGAGGAGGGGTGGGGATAACATCTGCATGAGCACGAGAGCGAGGACATAACGGGAGAATGGGCGGGGGGACTCCCCTTCTCTCTGAGCAGATCCATTCTGAATAGCTAATGTATTCTTGTCACTACAGTAACAATGTGCAACTCCCTTTTCTCGCATGCGGCATGCATATCAGTAAGTAATAAGGTTACAGGTAACATGGCCGTGTGCATGTCGACATTGCGTATGCATAAAGCGTTAAACACATGCATCACAGCTGCATCTAACATGTTAATGTCCTCGGTATTATAGGTGGTTTAGATTCTGATCACGGCTAGGAGAAGGCCGTGTCCCTCCCCTTCAATCCCCCAGCCACCCTGTACAGTATATGTAGATCATCTCAACTGCTAAAGGCACAGAGAAAATGCCTAATGACATTTGAAGGGCTGTTCATTGCCATAGTCTTCCCACTGGCAATTTCCCTAGGCAGCGCTGCATTCTTCAGTAAAGAACACAGTAGATTAAAGATGGTCAGTTGATGCTTGAGCTCTCGCTGGCTGACTGTTGCTGTAATGTCACTGGGTTTTAGCAGGATTTAGTTTTAATGTCACTCTTTCTCCCACACCTGAATGTCACTGGCTTTTAATTGGCCTGCTTGTGAGATGGATGTGTTACTTGTGGCTGGAGGCTACGGGTGGATGGGAGGGGGTTCACATATTATACACATCAGTGTATTTTAACTAGTTTGGGACCAAGCTACGGTACAGTGCACCAGACCCTGTGCCAAATAGCTAAAGTGTTTGAACATGTGCTACTGCAAATGGACCAATCCCCATCGTAAATGGACTGCTCCGCCGCTGCATTGTTTCATTACTGCCAGGAATTCTACACAATGTGTGAAAGCAAGTGCGCAGAAGGTAAAAGTTTAGTTTTCAATGCCAAAAACTGTTGTTTTCACTATTATCACCACACATAAAAGCCTTCTGCAGAGCCACTGATGTACTGCAAAGTTTTATCGTAACAGTCCCACAGCACTGCAGTGGTGCAGTACAAATAATAGTGTACAAAACAAAATACATCATACTGTATTATGCACTTCATCTGTGATGCAGTTAAGAAAAAAAAAGAGTCTGTAGAAGCAAATGCAGCACACTGGGATGTACCCTGAGAGTAAAATATTTAGAGGTCAGGGGTCAAACCAGTCACAGCTGCTCTAAAGTCCATGGCCGATGGGCACCGGGGACACATGGAGACTAATCAGACACATACATACATATACGCATTCCCTTTCTCTCTCTCTCTCTCTCTCTCTCTCTCTCTCTCTCTCTCTCTGTCTCTCTCGCGTGCACACACGCACACGGTTGTGTTTCCATTACTATTGGAGACATTACATATGCTGACATTCATTTCCTGGAGACCAACCCTAATCACAACCATATCAACTACATGTCTAAGCCTTACCCTAACCTTAGGGCAAATCTACATCCTAAAATGTAATGCTTTACATTATTGGGACTATTTTGTCTCCATAAAGAAGGCGAGTGCCCACAATGTGACTGTGATTTAGATTTATGTCCCCATAATGTGATGAAAACACTTACACACACACACACACACAAATAGCCCAACAACGTCCAGAAAGGGCATCAGTGACATTACAGGCCAAATTATCCGATGAGACACGGCATCTAGCATCACATTCACTATGTTCACAAAGTTTCCACCTAGACAGCATTAATCCATGAAACAATAAATAAAATGTCCTAAATATAAACTGGATCAGAGAGGGACGCTCCTTCTGTCTCTCTGGTTATGTTGCTATACTCCCCCTGCATTCTCTTGGCTCGAAACCATCATTGTGCGCACAGGCACAAGCACACACACACACACACACACACACACACACACACACACACACACACACACACACACACACACACACACACACTGCTTCACATCACTGGACATCACATGACAAACTACTTTCCAACCTCTTTCTCCCAGTTGACCAGTGACACTAATGTAAGTGATGGGTGTCTCCACTTATGCCACATTAGTGGTCGCACAATAGCCTCGTGCTTCAGGCGTGCTGCGGTAAAGTGAGCTCCGAGCTCAGACTGTTTGCACATAGATGTCAAATCTTCAGAAACAAGTGGCTATGACAGTGTTCACGCATCGAGATCCACACCCACATTCATGACTTTTGCAGCAGAAAGAGGTGTGGGACATGTCTTCTTAGGGAGTGGGTCAGAGCTCTTACACTCGTGTTAATTTGTATGGTGGGGTGATTAAGTTCAGGACAAAGGTGTGGCGAACTGTGAGTTGCTGGCCATGAATGCAAACCTCATGTGCGCCGATCGTGCTCCCTTAGCTCACTGGAAAACCCATGACATGCAATAGTCCTGTTGATGACAAGCAGCTAATGATCCCTCTGGCTCAGGCAAACAGTCAAGTTTCCAAACCTCAACTGTATTTCACCAGTCAGCCTGAGGAAACTGCAGATCCACTGTCAGTGGTTAGAGTTTTGAAATGCAACAGGAATCTGAGGAGAGAGCCAAATGGGAATGTGTTGCGCAAATGTTACTGGAATGGAAAAGAAAAAAAACATATATGAGGTTTCCACTTTCAAGAAATAAAATGACTTTTTTTGTGTACAGAACTTAGTGTCTCAGAGGAAGCACTTAGACTCAGATAAACACATGAAGAAAAATCACATAGATACTGAGAGAAGTACAAGCGTTTCAACAGTGTATGTGCCTGTGTGTGTGTGTGTGCGTGTGTGTGTGGATGTGGTGACGTTTTTCTTTCTTTAATTCCCTTGCGTATGATTCTGGGGCAGACTGAATATGTTCCCGTAAGGGTGAATTTATCATCTCTCTGTGACTATACATGGCAATCAGGTAAGTCTGGGGATAAGAATAGCTTGCGCACCGAGAAGCTCCTGTGAGTTAACACAGTGCTGCGACTCAAGTACACAGTGAGAATACTGAGCTACATGCAGGCAAGCACACTCACATACTCGAGTGCGTCGACGCCAGCGCATACAGGAAAATGCAAGGACGAAACACAAAGCTGGTCTATGAGTCTCGCACACATGCACGCGCATTCAGACAAACACACTAAAACCCCCCACCTCCACACTCATCCTGGTTGACCCTTTGCGTCTATGACCAACAGTGCAGACATTCCTCATTCTGGCTCAGCCTGAGCTTTGTTTGGATTAGCTGAGCGAGAGCAGAGCCCCTTCGGTCCCCGTGGCTGCGCGGCACACGTCAGCCTGCTGCTGGGCTGCAGTCACACAAAGATATACACACACTAACACACACACTCACACACACACATGCTGACATTACATATGCTCGAGAGTGCACACACACACACACACACACACACACACACACAGCCAAAGCCAAAGAGAACACACAGCGGTAAGTAAATTTACTCAAACGCCCATAGATAAACACAAAAACGCACACACACACACTCTCACTAACGCACACGACACTGGCCAGTCATCTGGCCTTATACAGCCATGGTGGCGACCCATTGCCTTTCATGGGAGCTGACTTCCTGACATTCTGTCCTCAGGCTTTGTGTTCTCTGCAGCCCAACTAGTTCACAGCAAGAGAGGAGGGGGACGGAGGGAGGGACAGGGAGAGAAAGATGTCGAGACTCAGATACAGAGCAGACTGAAAGTGGATAGGACGGAGGAAGGGGAATGATAGAGAGGGTGAGGGAGGCACATGGAAAGGAGGGAAACAGGAATGTGACAGAGGGAGCAGAGACAGAGGGAGGGGGAGATGAAAGAATCAAGGAACACACGGCAGGAGACAGAGGGGATGAAGTGTGCTCTCACAGTGTTTAGGTTTTAGTCGTTTGGCACCAGCCTCTTCCCCTCACAAAACCCTCCCAGACTCCAAAACACCTGAGAGACTCCAACAAGATCCAAGCCGAGTGGAGAAGGCTGAACTGTGACAGCAGATAGTCTGCGCCTTCAACTTCTCGGCAGCTAAAGTTCATTCACACTAAGTCCTGTCTTCATTATAAATATGGAGTCATCCTTTTACAGATGAGTACCGTCTACTGACATGTAACATAAAATGGTTTGGCACTTGATTTGCGTAAAGAGCTAATTGGATAAGGCACCGGATAATGCAATGACATAAAATAGAATTATACAGAAAACGGTTATGGCGCAGGGATTAACAGTCGTGACACTCTGACACATTGTTAGAGTAAATACCGAAACTAGAACTTCATCAAACAACTTGCCATGTCAAAAAAAGACTGAAATAGTGGAGATAGATGTTGACAGGGCACACCTGAGAGGGAGAATGGGAAAGAAATGCACTCGCTCAAGCTAATCTGAAATAATGACAGGTTTTAGCAAATGGAGTGTGATAGCCACCGATCTGCTGCGGCTGGCTGGTAACAAAGCAAGAGAAAAAAAATTACAGAAGGTATCACACGAACGTGCTGATGTGGAGAAATCAAAATTAAAGGGAAAAAATGTACACTGAAATGTTCTAATCTAAAGGAGATTAAGTCTGTCTGACAGAGAAGATTCGTGCACATTACTGCAAACTGGTTTCCTCAAGTTAAGAATATTGGTGCACACGTTTATGGTCACAGAAAGAGTCAATCACAACACCAGCTGAAGCATGAAATTCCAGGTTTTTCGATAGCAGGCGTCAGAAATGGAATCCTTAAGCCAGCTAAAGCCAAAGAAACTGATATATAATGCCCCCCCCCCCTCCCAGATGTGTCTGCTGATACTCAGAAGTAAGTAAAGCTATAACACAAAAGAGTGGTGTTCCTGGCAGGGCTACTTACACATGTGTCACATCAAAGCCAAATGCACATCTAACAAACCTGCTGAATTAAATTATGGAAACACTGACATGTTTTTACTGTGATTGAGTTAGTGCTGGCTCAGGAGTGCTGACTTTTCCAGAGTGGACCATGCGTGTTTTTGATTATATTCAGTATATCTGGGCAGATTGCATCTAGGCTAGGACCATTATTCTGACTACTATTGTGAGTATTTCCTGTTCCTGTAACTACCCCCTTTTGGCTCTGTCCTGGGTCTACCACAGTTGGATAATCTTGCAGCTGTGATCTCTTGAGTTATTTTTTACATGATGCACTTACATGGAAAACTGTTTGTTTATTAGGACCAAAAGTTGGGCTTTGAAATCGCTTGACTTGACTGACAACTAAATTCTCCCCAAGAAGGTAAATTTTTTATTTCCTCAAATAAAAAAACTTTATTTATACAACCCTAAAAGCAAAATCTTTTGATTAGGAATTATGGATTTCATTTCGAAAGCATAAAGGAAGGACTACTACTGTATGAGCACTAAGGCCACTGATAAATACTCACTCACAGCTGACTGCTTTGCATGCATGTTACATGAATCAAGCAGCACACATCTGACAGCAAAATTCTGGAAATGTACTTCATGCAACGATCACGAAGAAATAAAGGAATTCTGCTTATTGGCAGTGAAAGTGCAGGACAAGAGACACGTGAGCTTCCTTTAGTACCTAATATTCATTATGAATTTATACCTTAATAACTTGAACATAAAGCTTGGAAGTTATGAAACAGCATGTAATGATAGGAAGCCAAGAGCTCTTAGTTGAAGAAGTATGAATCAATCGTCTACAGGCAAGTGGTTTAAGGAAATGGAGATACATGCAATGTTAATTTCTAACTGATCTTAGATAGACAACAGGCCCAGTTCCACATTGAAAACCAAAGCCTTTAAAAATGTTGTGGGTTTCAGATTCAGGCTTCATGAAATTCACTCAAATGGGTCATATTAAGTTTCAGTTCCACAGCTGGAGGTTTTTTTTTTGTTTTGTTTTGTTTTTTTGCACTTTACTGCTCTGTGATGATAAATTTACAATTCTAAACAAATGTCGTGCGTTAAATAGAAGTGTAATTTTCTGCCCCCTCATTACAGCAGCAGCTCTCCACTCTTGTACGATGGCACATCCCTGCCTTCCTGTTCCAACAGGAGGTTCTGGTTGACTAAACAGTAAGACTCTAGTCTCCAGCATGACTCAAGGGAGTCATAGCCAACTCATTATAAATGAATGAATCGGGCTGAGGCCACGGTACATATGCACAGCACGACAGGCGCAGTGTAATGGAAGGGGCATTTACAGACGGTTTTACCAAGTCGCAGGAAATTCACAGTCCAGAATATTGATTTTAAGTTAAAACATTATGACCTGACTTAAAAGCATTGCAGGAGCAGCTGGGTGGATGTTTATGGCCATTTAGTAAATGACTCCACCTTATGTGGTTCACCCAGGACAAGGAAAAACAAAACAGTGAGAGTCGAGGGTAGGTGGTGGCCAAAGTAATGCATATGTATGATGTATGACAGTGAGGCGAGTGGGTGTGGGGTGATGTCCCATGGTGGCGGTGAGTCACCGCATAGTGTCTCAGCCAAACAGCCTTTTACGGACACGGTAACTCTTCAGAAGTCTGTGGAGGAGAACAAGAGTTGTTCGGCAAACCATTAAGGAGGCAATGTTGTAGTGCAGCTTGAACATCTTCCAATATCCTCCTCTGTCGCTGCCATGTGCAAACACGCACCGATAGCAGAGTAGCAGGTCATGATTCAGGGTTACAAAATGACCATTAAAAAAGCTCCCCTTTCTCCGTGCTTCAGGCCCTTTTAGCATCCGCCAACAATATACAACATTCTGGCCCTCGCTGGCCGAGCCCTACAGGAAAATAATGCATGTTCCCATCAGTCATGCTACACTGCAGTGCTCTGCAACCCCCTTCCATGCACCCTCGACCCAATCCATCATCCCTGAGTACGGTGGCCTCAAGGCACTGTCTAGGAGCTCTGTCTAAAGGAAAACTGGGGAGAGGGGGGGGGGCAAAAAGGGAACAAAACAGAAAGACTGTTACACACAGACAGATGAGGAGAAAGAGGGGCTGTGCAGTAGACAGGGAAGGATGCTCTCAGTGAGAAGGTGTGGTGCATGACTGCAGGAGACCACTCCCACACTGTTTCTGCAACATCTCTCTGCTGCTCTGAACGATATTTTATGGCTTTTTTCTATTCAAGGCGAGTTTTGTTTTTAATTTTCATTATGCCCTTCATTGCTTCCCCCCTCCTTGTCCCCATTGTCGGCTGTTTTCCCATGAGCTCAACTCAGCCTCTCTCTGGCGTCCCCCTTTTTTTTTTTTGCTGTTGCACTTCGTTTCTTGCTTTCTTGTTTTTTCCATTTGTGCTTATTCTCATTTTCTCACACATTTTGTTTTGTCCACCTCTTGACTTCATATTTTGGGCTCTCTAGTTCTCTTTTACTTTCTGTTCTCCTTTACCAACCCCCTTTTCTCCTCTCTCTCATTAAGAAACATCTCCTCTCTCTCTCTTTGTCTCTCTCCACTCTTTTACTTATCCTCTGTTTCCCTTGCTCCCTTCCGCTGTCTCATTAGCTGACAGCTACAGCGGTACTCCTATGAGAGGGCCAGGTGAAACCCAGAAAGTACGGTGACCTTCGTTTCATGGTGGGGCCACTATCAGTGACAAGCCATCAGCTGCAATGTTGTCTAAGGTGCACACACGCACGCACATACATGCACGTACTAACACATACAGTATGCTCTAATAGGCCACACAAAACCATCATGAGCACCCAGACACGCACACACATGCACACAAACACACTGCACATTCTGGCATGTCATGGTCTGAACGTATGTCAGCAGCCTTCAACCTTCATCCAGCTATTCACCAAGGCTAAAGAGGGGGCACATGCAGCAGAAAGAAATGACAGCCATCTTGGCCCTCCTTCCTTTTTCTCATTCCCTCGCATGATCCATTGCAGGGCTGGGGGATGGGAAGGGGTTACGAGGCCGGGAGCCTGCTGGGGCCAGAGTCCTTGAGGCACATGCACAACAGAACACATAACACATACACACACACACAAGCAGTAAATAACGCCCATCAACCTGTGTTTTAATCAGCTTCAGGGACGCACGGGTGCTCCCTGTGAAGCTAACAGGCCATCCTTCATTGATAGGGTGGGCGGTGGGGTGGTCGAAAAATGGATGTATAGACATGGAAGGTCAGTGATCAAGCCCTCTGGTTGACCCCTTAGGTATCACAGTGACAAGTTAGCGAAATGCTGCACCATAAACCCAGAGCACCTAACAACCTTGAGACTGGACATATTTGCAGGATGAATGTGGAAGCGGACACACACCTTGATTCAATCTGTATGTATCTTCATCAGTGGATCAGGAAGAACTGTGAGTCAAAGTACTATTGCTTGTACCTCACATTACCTGGAACACAGTTGACTCTTGGAGACGGAAGACTCAATCAGGTTTATTGAGGAACCTCTGCTGTGATGATTGCAAAGATACACCGGATGTCAATACAGCAAGAAGAGCTGCAGTCAAGACAGTGATTGCTAGTTGCCTTGATTACAGCAGTTTCCCTCTTTCCATTCCCTGATTCCAGATAGGGATGATTATTTTTTTAAGGGCGTGTTAGAGCAATATTCTACCACTGTAATAAAATAACATCAAACCTCAGCATGGAAAGAAAACGATGCTTGGGCATTCTCATCTCTCAGAAAAGTAAAAAGGGGGAAAGCAATGGCAAGAGAAAAATAAGGCACCAGTCAATGACATCATGGGAATGTTTGAGGTCTTGGATTGGGGTTGAGGCTGAGGCTGGGGAGAAAGAGGGCCGCGGCTAACACCAGGTTGCACACTAGCACACTGTGCCAAGGAGCGAGTCGTCTTGACTGTGCCAAGCTTTTTCACATCTTGAAGTATGCTGCACGGGCCAGCCCTGCCATATTCCCTGCATGTCCACCAACATCTGGCACCCAACCCATCCCAGCCCATCAGTGACTAAGAAACCGGATTCCTTCAGGCCCCTGGCCTCTAACTTTGTGAATACAACCAGGCTTTCACAAGCGTCTCTGAGGTTACATGCTCTTTCCTTCCATGTTAACATACTAGCCAAGTAACGTCCTAAACTTTTCTCATCTAGCAAAATGGACTCAGTGTGAAAGACTGCACAAAGAATGATGGCATATTTTATTGTCCTATTTAGCAACTTAATATACTGAGCTGAACTCCAATGCAGTTCATCTGAATTGCTACTTCATCACATGAGAACCAGAATAAAGTACAGACAAAAAAAAAAGAACATAAAAAAAAAAAAAGAACCATGTTGATTGCACACCAGAGAATTTGCACTTGCTATCATCAAGAGATTCTTATTTCCTCTTGCATTTGCTGGATTGTTAGCAGCTTTGTTGTGATTAGCAAATTAGCAGCTATGCAGATGAAGTGCAGCCGAGGTGTCAGAATCAGTAGTTTCCTGAGAACTGAACAGAAACTAACTGTGTCAAGTATGCAAAGCCTGATCTGGAGCACCTGCAGGGCCTCGTGTGGCTTCTTCTTTACTGTATCCCTCCTACAGACACTGTAGAAATGACCTTTCTGCAATCAAACAATTACAAATCATTCTGGCACTTGCTGGTTAAAGAGCAATAGACCAAGGTTTTTTTTGTCCACAGTGTCTCTGATCTCTGCCTGGAGTTTCTCTGATCTCTACCTCTCCTCTCAATAAGTAACAGCACGCACCTTGAGCTGTGCAGACTTCCCGTCTCCTTCCTTTCCCTCAGAGATAGGCAAGGATGAAACAGCATAAACCACACTCTGTTACCCTCTGAGGCGCGTCTTCAATGGCTCTCTCGGTGAGTCAAAACTGCTATTCACTCACTAAATCATCTCATAATCAGTCATGCTGGAGTCTTAGGCTTTGCCGTCGTCTATTTGTATGCCTTGCTAATTTTCCGAGACATGCCCGGTGACGCAATGGCTTTTGTAAATGCAGCTTTTGTAAATGGTGTCTTGACTGATTAGGATGCAGGTGCAGCTGCTCGAATTTACCAGATTTATCCATTTAAGGTAGATTAATGTGCTTAAACACCTCGTCTCCACACAAACGAGTTCCACCCTGCCCCGTCTATGACCAGCATGGCAGTGTGAGGGGTGCCAAGCTCAATCTGAGAGTAATGGGGGAGGTGTCTCTCTTGCTCAAATGGATCATTGCGCTCCAGCTCCCAGGGTGAGGCGAGAGATAATTTGTAGGGACAGGCAGAGTCTCAAAGTAGACACTGATGTAGTTGAATAGCCAGGGTCCCTCACAGATGCACTTTAAGGGAAAGGGTTCACACATGCCATCATAACGCCACCAAAAGGAAAGAAATCCTTACGGTCTAGTATATCAGCTAATGGCGCTCCCCCTGATTAAAGTACCTGTGATGGTTTGTCTGCAGTGGGATTCAAGGAAGTACATATCAGGCAGACCAAAAGAGGTCAGGCGAGCTGTTAAACAAGCTAATTAACATAAACTCTGATAGCCCATAAGGATCTGTGGGGAGACAAGGTTTAACACTTTGAATCATTAAGGGCATCTATCATTGGTGTGTTGTGCGTCCTACCTCACTGTGCTGGAGCTCAGAAACTGCCACCAAGAGCTCCATCTGGCAAAAGCCATGAGAACTGGAGTGATAAGGATCGGCTCCCACACTACCAGCATTGCTTCATCATCACAAACAGTCAACCAAAAACACTGAAGAAAGAAAATGGGCCGCGATTAAGCTGCCCCTGGCACGCACTTTTTTTCTCTAATGAAATGCTCTGTAATAATTAATTTCCGTCTCAATCACGGTGGAAGCGGTTGTGGGATTTTTTTCATGAAACTGTAGTTCAACTAAAGTTCCCTCTTCCCTGCTTCAGACTCAGCCATCTCCCAGAATTGGAGGTGATAAAATATTTAAACTGGTGCAACTCCTACATCTTAGGATTGATTATTCCCTCTGCTCTCTTGTCTAAATGAGCCTAAGTCAGCCAGAGTTCAAAGGGTTTGTTTAGCAGACGTGCTTTGCGGACACACAGAAACCCTGGGTGGCAGGCTACAGAGGAGAAAGAAATCCCGTAACAAGGAAAAGTGGAATACTTCAAAGTTGCGTTGATTGGAATTTGTGCTACCTCCAGAGGCCAGCTACACAAACAACCAGAAACCGAATAACAGTCACAAATGTGGTCTTGGAAAGGAGCTGGAGAACAACAGCAGAGATAAAAGCGACTTTCATTTTGTGAGCTTTTGCAGCTTTCACGCTAAGCCCCCCCCCAATGAGTCCAAGTTAAACACACCTCATGTAACCTGTTGCATAATACTCATAGTCAAAAGCCAAAAGGGGAAACATCACTTCTGTGTGGTTTAACCCAAAAGATTTAAATGAACGGGGGACGACTATCTTAGGTTCCACAAACATCATGAGGCTGCTCCCAAAAAGCCAAAAGTAGCTCAGGCATTATTTTAAAACTCTGACTTTTTCAGATGATCATTTTCACACTTTTATTTTTTTAAGTCTTTGAAATAGTCTAATAATATTGCCAGTGGATTACATAATCTCTGTCTGATGTTGAATTTTAGAACTTCTCTCAAGTTTAAGGGCCCATAATTGTCAAACGCTCTGCTCCAATTTCACTTTTTTTTTTTTTTTTTTAAAGTGTCATTTATGCATTTCCTCACCTATAAAGCAATTAAGTATTCTGTTATGCATGTTATTTTTGAGCGGGGGAGTAAGATATTTATGGGACGAGAACTTTATGATTCCAATCTTTTGGGAAATGTGGGTGTTTCTGAAGTGAAGGATCCAGAGCCGGTAAAAACAACAGCATCATATAAAGCGCAGCACACTCGTCACAGGAGAAATAACAGGGTCTGTGTATGAAATGCCTATTGTGGCGTTTGTCCTGGGTGTGGAGAGATCTCTTTCTGGCTCGGTCACACCTTAATTTGCAAAGCTGTGGGAGTGACAGACAGGGAGGAGAGGAATAACACACACACACACACACACACACACACACACACACACACACACACACACACACACAGAAGACCAGAGCTATTAGGTTTGCAGTGGTGTTGCCCCCCCGATGATTATAAGCTTGACTTAATAAGTGATGGAGGGGCTCCAGGTGTTTTTAATTGTACATTAGGCCTGTTTATCATGACTGACTGAGAGCTTCACAACAGGATCGGCTAAACACTCTTAAACATCTGCACTTTTTCACTTGTGCCTCATTCTTTCCTTTTAACTCGCTGTGTGTTTATTTGTCTGCCCCATATTCGATCGCTCTCCCTTTCTTCCTTTCTTCCTGCTTCTCTCTCTCTCTCTCTCTCTCTCTCTTTCTCTGCCTGTTCATTCGGTCTTTTTCTAGCCTCTCTTGCCTCATACTTGTGATACACCACATGATATGAAATCTGCAGCCCAGCCCAAGCTCCCAACAGACTTGACAAACTCAGGCAGAGTTTGAGCCCATCATTTTGTGCATACTGCAGGTTCAGGTTGGATTTGGGCATTAAATCTTCCAGTTTAGTCTCAAAATTACAGTGATACTCTGTCCATAATGCATCTTTTAATTATGTCCTTGGATCACACCATCACACATGCTTCAATTCTGCAGAACAATCATTCAGGATTGCTTGGCTAGCTAATTTATTGGCTGTTTATAAAGTGTAAACTTTTAGCAGTCGCCAACTTCTCTGCTTACATCAACACAGTGCTGATTTATTATTCAGCTGTCTGTTCGTTGATCTTTTTCTATCAGACAAAAGGTTTAAATATTCTGGCTGCCCCTTTGTGACGGTTGGCATACGTGTGAGAGCGAGGCTCGGAGCTGAAAGTGTCAACAGAAAATGAATTGGCAACCTTTTTGATATTAAATTTTAAGTATGCAATTGAAAAAAATGTACACACTCGAGCTTCTTGAATATGACTATTTGCTGCTGTTCTTAGTTTTAAAAGTTTTTGGACTTTTGGGTGGACACAACAAGCCATTTAGTTGACATGGGCTGTTGGCAAACCCAGTCTCCTCTATTTCTTTTAATAGACTAAATGCTTATTTGAGAGAAAAATCTTCAGATTTTCTGATAATGAACATAATTGTTAATTAGCTAGCTAGTCAGGTTACTGCTATTTGCCTTAATTTTCACAGTTAGTTTACTAATTACTCGATGCTTTATAGATAGATAGATAGATAACTTCTAACATTAGACTAGACTACGGGATACCAGCATGTGTGCGTCACTACTGCAAGTATGAGAGAGACAATAAAACTTTTTATTTTTCAAATTTCTGCCAGGTTTCATAAAGGGCAACAGGGCCCGATTTCATCATTATACATGAAAAGTTTGAAAGGGTTAAATATCACATACTTTCCAACCATCCCTCACTGATTTTCTGTCTTCCCTAATTGCATCCTGGACTTCTTTCAAAGGTGACGTAAAGCCTGAAATCACTGTGTGCTGTGTGGTAATGCCATTCAATCCCATGATCTCATGAAAATGTATGCTCTCAGACTACTGGAAAATAAAAAGAGAGACTTTTTTTTTTTTTCTTCTGGGTTTTCTCTCAGCAGCTATTGCATTCACATTTGAGTTGCTGATCAGATCATGTCATCGGACTATATTTGCGGCAGGAGACAAGTGATTTCTCCCTCTACTACTAACATCAGCTCACGTGCCACAAGACGACAAGGCAGGGGAGAGTAATCAGATCAGACAGAGGAACGCTAATGGTTATGCTAACGTATTGACAGGCACGCACACTAATACATCTATAAACAAATATGCATAAATGCAGACTTGCATGACATATGGATGAACACACAGATCCATAAAACATTAGCATTAGCACACGCAAATGAGCATACCGTCCTGTATGTGAGCTTCCATGCAGGGTTACAACAAAAAATCACACACAAATTCATTTATTAACACATGGATGCCTTCAAGTCACTTTATTTGCATGCACTGAGTAATACTTAACTCAGGATTTATTACAGCTTCAGTCTTATTTGCAGGCTGTCAGGCATACAAGCAGCATTTCCCCTGAAACACACAGTTACACACACGCCTATTTGTGCTTACACAAATCTCTATAGCATAATATCTGTGCAGCATCTGTCCGAGCCCGGTGCAGTAGTAAATAACCCATCCCCTTGAAGGGAGGGACCTGCTAATGAAGTCAACTGTATGCTACTGCACTGCGTAACTCACTGAGGCTGGCCGTCCGCAGCATGGGACTCCTGCTCACCAGGGCACGGTGCCTTGCTTTGCCAGTGGCTTATACTGCAGCGACACTGATCGATTCATGAATAAGAGAGATCATGCCGCTTTTAGCTTGCGTGTTCTCCTCTCACTTTCACACTGGCTCTGCATATGGCAGAGATAGCTTTGAATGCAGTCATTAGAAATCCACTGATAGAACTGGGAAGCAGAATGGGATGCAGATGATGTAGACAGATAATAGAAGCCTCTCCAGTGTAGGGGCCCTCCTCCTTAATGCGTGCCGCACTATCATCTTGATGTCTTTGTGCCGGAACATTGTTCCCTAGTTTGGAAAATGAGGTAAATCGGATTCAGAAAACAAGTGGATTAACTTAATCACCCCTCGGCTTTGACAATGACCTTCGCTTCTGAGGCATAATAAGGATTAGTTAGAAGTGGAAGGACATATGCCATGCAGAAGAAAAAGATTATAGTTCTCCCGTGACAGAATGATTGAAATATGCTATTCACCAGTCCTTCCTGGTGAGAGGCTGCGATAAGAGTCCATGGAGCAATGCATCATAATGCCTGGCTGTGATATGCAAAAGAAAACTGAGTGACATACTGTATTTGTAACCCGACACAGGAAAATGCATTGAGTGTAGCTTTCTCAGATAGAAATCTGATTTTAGTGTATAGAAATGTGCATAAACAAACCACAATCACTGAAACTGGGAGGGAAGAGTTCACATTTGCATTAGGGCTATTGATTCCAGGCCAGCTAGCATACAGTAAGTATGTTCTCCACGATTCCTGTCATTATTGCGGGGGAAATGGAGTAATATTTCTTACAGGCCATGCTACATTATTGATTCCCTGCACAGGAAGGAAGTTATTCTGAGGGCTGCATGAAAGACTATACAAGTGCGCCACTGCACAATCAGCTCAATAGGACATTAAAGTCAACAAGGTCATGCAAATTAATAACAGGCGTTGACCTTCGGCCTGAATTACGGGAAAGGTGAGGTCAGGTGGGAATTTGAGGTCGCCAGGCGCGCTGGTACGGGCAAATGGAAGTAAACAATATCTCCCATAGAAGAGGACAGACGGCAATTGACCTCCAGTGAAAGAACAGGCTGATCAATCGTCCACCATGCCGGCATGTCCTAACAGGATGCTCTGGAAACTGATCCTTCATAAAATCAAAAAAAGTTTTTTTTTTTTTTTTTAGACGAGACAGAGAGAGGAGAATGTGCTGACGTGGGTTCAGTGAAGGACGTGGCTGTCTGTTGCTGTTGTTGTTGTTGGGATCAGGATTTATGCCATTGTTGCTACTGTCAGCTGGAGAGTTTATCTATGAAAGGAGGCTTATTGAGGGAAAGCTGTGTGTCTGTGTGTACCCCCACTGATGGATCAGTAGATATGTGCATATACATTGTGCATGCGTTTGTCTCTGGGTGTACATGTGAAGTGGCAGAACTGATTAGCGACTGCTTTAGCTGTAGACACAGGATGACGGCGGGGGGCAAACATGCTGCAATCCCTGAACTCTTCTTCCTCCCCTCGCACTCCTTTTACTGTCTCTCCTAGTCTCCCTCTGTTATTTCCCTTCATGCCTCTCTCTCTTCATTTTTTTTATCTCTCTGATTCTGCTTCCCTTTCATCCCCCGCCCCTCCACCAACAACAAGGTGCCTTTTTGGGAGGAATGACATTAAAATGTGGTGACTGCAGTTACATAATCGGAGCTGGTTGTTGAGCTATGTCTTTATGCATTTATGTGCTTATCAGTGTCTGCACTAACAGTCTGTGTCTTTTGTGTGTATGTGTTAAAAGCACCCACTTTCTGTCTGTGTAAGAGCATGAACTAATGCGATTGTTTAATATGGTTGTATCAGTCATGTGTAAGCTGTCCTCAGAGAATCATGCGCTTAGAAAGGGCACTACAAACTGTGCACCATTGTCCACACATAAAGAACAGACGCATACACAGGTTTATACATGCATGCACCACACACACTGTCTGTCTAACTCTTGGCGAGACAGAAAGTGGTACTGTGTGTTGCATCAGGCCTGCTCTACTGCAGCAGCACACACTGATCTGGAACTGAGAAAAATCATACAAGCACAACATTTTCTGCCACACTTCTTCCTCTTTCTCATTCCCTTATCTCTGACTACAGTAGATTGTACAGCAGGCCCCCTTCACCATGACACCTATCCCTCTCAGCAGTGGCTGAATGTTTGTTCAATACGTGCTGTCCTGCACGGGCAAATCTGTGAATAGAGTTGGAGGACATGAGCACACACATACACCACATTGAGTCACGAAGCAGCAGCAGCAGCGGCGGTGGCGGCTTGGCGGCATGGTGCTGCCAGTGTCTCTTCAGAGGAGAGCGTAAACAGATCGACTGGACCGCTATACTGCAGTTGCTCATGCTGACTCACCCTGTACATTACCAGCGAGGGAGAGATGCAGGACAGGGCAGAAAGACCACGGGATGCCCATAAAGTGGTCTCATCCCTCCTCCTCTGTCCCCCATCTATTTCCCTCCTCCATCCTTTCCAAGGTTATCCAGCAGGGGCTGGGGTAGGGGAGGGTCAGTGAAGGTGACTACCCACCTGAGGCAGCTACACGAAACAATGATGGACAAACGGTGGGTCCTCCAGTAGAGCGCTGGCTCTGATTAGCAATCTGTCCCTGTGGATATGGCGTGTAAAGCTGACGGCGGGGGAAGGTGTCTGAGACTGTTAGAGGGATTGTTACTGCGGCGTCTAAGTTGGCTGGTTGGCTGGAAGGAGGGGGGTTGGTGGTGGTGGTGACGCTGGGGGCGGATGCACCATTTTTCTAGACCAAAATGAGCCCAATGTCACCGTGACAGCGCAGCGCTCCTCTGAGGGCACCGCGGGCCAGGGGGGAAAATGATGGATGAGTCGCCAAGCAGCCTCTCCTGCTTCACCACTGTGTACACACACACACACAACCAAACACGTACTGAAAGGCAGGGAAATATGTACACATAGTATACTCACACGGTGACAATGCATACCCTGCAATATATTCACACAAAGGTATCTGGAGATACACATATCTGGTACACACACACACACACACACACACACACACACACACACACACACACAAACACACCTGCACAAAAAAAAAAATAAAATACACACACTGCAAATATGCTCACACAAGGCCATCTGGGGATACACACATGCATGTACACACACGCTTTGAGTGATTTATTTGTGTCCACATGAGTTATAATTAATCACCAGGATATAAACACTCCAGATGCAGATATTTACAGGAGTTGTCAGTTACACACACATGCATACACACTCACACATAGAGCACACAGCACTGGCTTCATTATGACTGCAGCCCAGGCTAATGCCACAGGATCAATGGCAGATCCTCTCTTTCTCTCTCTCTCTCTCTTCCCCCTCAATTCTCTGACCCACCAGCAGCAGTGTGCTGCCATGTAGAGCACCCTGCAGCGTTTATTCCTTCTATGACCGAGCAGTAGCCTCCAATAAGGCCCTTGGGTCATCCTGTTGCTAATACTCCACCTCAACATATCATCCATCCCCCCACACATCCCACCAACTCCAACCAGCCCACCATTCACTGCAACACCAGCTAGTATAAGGGTTAGGAGGAAAGGCAATTACTTAAAATCCAGTCCTGCTGCTGGAATAGTTGATTTACGTCACAATCGCATAAAAGCATTCCGTTAAAGAGGGGTAATTTTAATCTACAATTCTGCAAGCTATGAAGAAATTTCACAATTTAGATGCCACAGTTGTACTGAGCAATGCAATAACTCTGAAGCATCATAAGCATCTGTGATCTGATTACTGCATATTTACAGTAACTGCAACAGATTACAGATGTCATCTTTTTGGAATCAGATTACTCTAATTCCATTACGCATAATCAAATACTCCTCCTCGGCCCTGCTGGGCTCACAGAAAGCAGCATCTCTGACTGTCCTCATGCAGATGCAGGCCTGTGCGGACAGCGAAGGAGAAATATGGCCGGCCCCTGGTGAGCATGGCGCGTATAGCTGAGTGGCCATCCATCACGACCCTGCGGCGGAAAGCTATACGCGCTCCGTCCGCTCAGACCCCTCGTCTCATTAGAGGGAGAGCGGATTGGGAGGAGACGGGACAGTGAGAGAGAGGGATCATAAACATATTCCCTCCAGATGGGGGGAGGGGGTCATGTAAAAATCTCTAACATGGGGTTGAAGAAGAAATGTCATGCCTTTTAGATTGATGGACTAAGCTTTAGCACTTGTAGGGTTTTTCTTGCAAGCACAGTACACAGGGGTGCATAGCGATGATTACTTGTAGTCAAGCCACAGCTGGGAGTGGATGGCAGCTACAGTCTAAATATTAGGATTAATGACCATGCTGGTCAGTCTCATGAAACATCTTTCACACTTCTACTGTGTTCCAATGACATGTAGGCAAACAACGGCAATACAGAAAATAGTTGGGGTCTGGAAAAATAAAATCTGTTTTTCTATCCTCAGATCAAATACAATGCTGCAAGCTGACAGATGTGATAAATAACCATAAGAGGGATTACTTGCGCTGAACTGCAGGTGAAGTAAAACAAAAATCAATATGTAAAATAATGAGGGCTTTCAAAACCAAAGTATGTTCTGCTGGCCATGCTTATGATAATGCGTGCATTATCCCTCACCTTTAACCACCACTTTCTCTTTCATGAGATCAGAAGAAGGCGTTCATATATGCAGATGGTCTGGCTGAGTAGAGGACAATGGAGAAGAGGAGCAGGGAAATGAAGGAGATGTCAGAATGGGTGGTGCTCTAGGTTGCAAGGAGAGTTCCCTGTTTGGACACCGTAACTTGCATTAATAATCTAAAGCGTGCTGGTGCCGCTGCATTATGATTTCCCCGGAGACCATGCACTGTTATCAGATGACAAACTGGTGCTAACTTGCATGTCAATGAAAAGTTCTTCCTGTGCACTTTACAAGGGAAGCACAGGGGCGAGTGACAACACTATTGAGAGTGCTTCAGAAAAACAGCACCTACGTCCATCTGTCTTCACAAGAACGCTGTTTGCTTGAGCTAAAGGACAGCGTTGGTATAAACATGAATCCAAAGGTGAGCCGTATCATCTGCCCTCGCTTTGTAGCAACAGAAAGTATTAAACTGTGATTCTAACACATCAGTTCACATACAACAAGAGCATAAAGGAGCCCTCCATTGTCTTGCGCTGCTGCGGTATGTGGGCTGAATATTGATTGAAAAAGTCATTCCTCAGTGAAATGCCATCATAAAAATTCTGTCTCAAGTATATGTGGAGTCAAAGGAGAGAATGAGTTGAAGAGGGCTGCAAGTGTGTGATGCTGTTGCTTTCTGTGCTATTCAGTATATTTACGCAGTAAAGGCATGTAACCAGTTGTGTCCAGTATCAGTAATTTTAGCCAACCGTGAACACTCATGGTCAGTTGCAGCCTACTGCTAACTGTGCACTTTTACTGGCGCCCTTGCCACTATGCATCTTTAGTGTCCTGTAACTGAAAACCGTCAGCTCTGTCATTCTCCAATCCTGCCACTTCAGTGGTATCCGTGTGTCACATCAATATTGATCTGGTCACATGGCAAAGGCAAGCATGTTAAAGTGGACAGTGAAACCTGCACGGGAGGGCTGAAATCTGATGCTAAAAGGAGCCATCCTTTGTTCGTCTTGCTTTAACACTGTATGCTTATGTCTGTATGGCTTAAGCACACCTTTGCTTGCTTACATAAGCTCCTATGAATTCCGTCTGATAAGTTGTGGCAGCCGCATACTGTAGAGGAAGCTTCAGAAGACAGGCATTGATTTCAAGCAAATCTGTCCGGACATCTCCTCTTTCTGGTTCGGTACACCTTTCCACAGCTAATGAGCAGCCGTCTTCATTCCCTGTTGCGTGAGACAATGTTTTTCATGCCTTGTGTCAGGAAACACCGGAGATTCATTACCAGGGAAGAGAGATAGAGGAGGGAAAAAAAACGAGTATGATGGTTAAGCCTGAGCTTTAAGACAGACAACTATGTCCCCTAATCCCTTCTGAGCAGCCGTAAGCCTTCCGTTATCGCTCGTTAGAATTGTGCATCCCTTAAACACATTAACTTAGGCCCTAATGCTGGCCCTTTTTGTAGGACTCGGCGGCTGCTCGTAGCAGCCAGTCACTAGGCTAAGACGGAAGAAACATGCTAATTGCTGTCAAACTCATTTAACTGGGTAACAAGGATGTTTTTTTTTTAAATGGGTGCAGAGTATCAGCACATTTTACGGCAAGGAACGTAATCCTATCAAACTCTTTAGGCATTTTATCTGATGATAAAATGAGGTATGAACACACACATTGACAGCCACTCAATCGTGTATGCATTCACATGGTTGTATTTTCATACCGTTTTAATTCTTTTTTTCCAGATGGTATCAAGGTTTCGAGTCACGGATTGTCACAGATTGGTCGTCTTGTTTTCAGTGTACAAATGAAAGAGGGGCAGAACCTTGCTTTTCTCAAAGGTCTTGTGGGACAAGGATCAGAGCTGCATCCTCACTGCACTCCACTGTACTCTACAGTAAAGCTCCAGCTTTACCGGGGCACTGGCCTTCAGCAGCCCAACATCCTCTCAGTCTGTCGACCAGCAAGAGCTCTTTTAGCTGCATGAATAACTCATAACACACGGAAACACCATAAATACTCAAGTCAACAGGACACACAGAGGCTAATACATGAAATAGGTATAAAGCAGTGTGAGAAATGTAGAAAGCACTGATATACATTCATTGTTGTAATATGATTCTGAATATAATACTATCTGTACTCCTTCCTCCTGAGATGTTCTGTGAGTACTTTGAAGCATTAAAAATGAATATCAAGGAGTACTTACTCTGAAATGGACTGTGTAATGCAGGAATTGTGGCAATAGCCCACTACTTTATCCATAAACAGTGCTTCATGCACTGTTGTGTTATCCCAAAATAATGTGCAAATAGTTGATATGTAACACTGTTGCTGCCTACCATGGATTCACAATATTGTACGAGTGCAAATATCCTTTCATTGCAGTGTCTTTCTTTCGTTTCCATTTGCTGCAATTCAGTGCACATGGATAAATACGGCCTGATGCTGCCTGTGATCTCCAGCTGTGCTAAGGGTCGCACTGACAAGTGAGGACCACAGCGACTGGGCGGCCACTACAACAAAGCAGGGCTTGTTATGCATTCTGACTGCAGCACGGCTAAGATGCTTGGTGTTTGCTGAGACAGCAGTTGACTTGCCTTGCTCTCCCAGCCCCTTGCTCAACCAAGGCAGGATAGACTTAATTGCCTCATTAGCAAAAGGGCCAGCGAGGAGTCGGCCTCTTCCACATTGTTCAATGTCAAGAGTGCAACCGAGAGGAAAGGTTAATAGAGTAAACAGCATCTCCCTCCCCTAAATGGAAAAAAATGTTTGTTTTCTAGTATGATGGGTCAGTGGCCAAAAGCTTCATTTTACACTACAGTGACAGAATTATACATTTGATTTCATCTTATCTGTACATTGCATTTTCTAACCTTCATTATTTGTCAGTTTGGAGTATAACACAGCTTGCTGTTGCTGTGTGGTAACTCCCAAAGCTGTCTTTTTTAAGCCTGGACCCGTCTAGAAAGCGGAGTCATCATGCCAACTTTAATTATTTTAAGAGCTTGAATTTGCAAACTCTGCTATTTCCTCCACAGCGTCTTTGGACCCCAGACAGCAAATCAAGCCAAACGCTAACACTCTTGATTTCCCTCTTGAAGAAAGACACACAAAATAAAAATTATGTCCGCTGCTGAGAGAAAATGTGAGGTCCAAAAAAGGCTCATGTTTAATAATTTTGAGTTAGACATAAAACTCAAGAGTACAGCCAGTTTTTCCACTCACAACTGTGATGTTCACACACTGAAGAGCATCCCCATTCTCATCCAGCAACCACAATGAGACCATTATATTTAAAGTATGACAGTTTGGACAGCAATGCCAAACCATGACAGGCTTCTTGAATGTAGTCGTAAGCCTCTGTCAGTCTCTTCAATAGAAATGGGGTGATCTATAAGTCAGGTCAGACAAAGGGCATGATGGGCCAGGCTAAAGAGAAATGTAGATGATGACTGAAACAAATGAGGGAAACATGTTGTTATTTTCACTGGATGAGCTGCGAGTTATGATTGGAAAGTTGTTGGCATCAATTACTGTAGTGAGTTTACACAACTGCATGAGCACCAATACCCTAGAGCTGCAGAGAGCACTTGTGCATGAGTATTCATCTGGCAGGAAGACACACAAACACACACCACGTTCACTTTATGTTCATGCAAAGCTAGTCCCGGCACAGTATAGAGCCTCGTAACATCCATACTGTAGATACTTCAGGCCGTGGATTCTACCACCCTTACTGCCAGGCACTCTAAGTCAGAGGCTACATTAAAAAATGTACAGCCACACATCTGCATGGGCAGTATAGCGTAAAGGCTCCATTTCATCAACAAGTCGGGTCTAACGAGTCGGAAAAAACAAAGGTGGTGGTGCCATCTGTTCTGAATCACTTTGCTGGGAAAGGGGAAAAGAAGTGGAAGGACAAGGGGGGGAAAAAGCTTTTTCAGCACAGGCAATATAAATTGTACTTTGACCACAGCCTGCGCTCCTGAATGAGCAACGTTATCTCCTGTGGAAGCAAACTTCAGACCTGTCTGCCTTATAAAGGGCCCCATGCTCTTCACTGTGAAACACTGAGGGAAGAGCTGTAGTGCAATCAGCGACATTACGTACTTATGTAATTTGTGGACAACCCAGCCATAGATCAATGATATTCAGTTTACAATGCTTTTGCTGTGCTATGAAAGACCAAATGGCTGGCATTGTGGTTGGATAATTAAACCATCCATCACACAACAGCCCCTGCAAGAGAACAGGACGAGAAACCCAAACCCAAGACTGGACATAAGTTATTGCATTTTACAGTTCCTAATGAATGCCAATTACATGAGGTAAGGTTTTGATGACCAAGGATTTCATCTCTATGAAGAATTAATCTGCAGAACTGCACATCTTATAGAGCTTTAAAGGTCATTCTCAAAGTTTTGTTCCCGTGTTCTCTTCGTTAAGCCCACTATTTAAAGTTACTGCATGGTCGACTTTATTAATTTTCAACCAAAACGAAATCTTTGCCTTTCTCCCACGTGGTATAGATCTGAATTGGGCAGATGGCTGAGTGCTGACTTCAGCTATCATGCACTTAGAGTGGAGGGGATCCTCCAGATGGTGTTCAGGTCTTGTGCAGGTAACCGCTTTGTCTTCCACCACTCTAATCAATGGCCACCGAATTTCCTCTCTTCCAAACACTATCCATCTTTTGGTCTTTCCAGGCTGCCCGGTGACGACGAAAAGCGGCTGAAGATAAATGTTTAAAGGGCAGAAGGGCATCCACTGATTAAAGCCACTAACGCTTTAGGGAAGACTGGCAAGCAAAAGAGGAAATGAAGTGAGACAATGGAGAACGCGGGTTCAAAACACCTAATGGAGTGTCCTGCTTGCTGGGCTAATAAATGGTCTCAAATTGAAAGGAACAGCAGGCGTCTAAATAGAGCGATGTGGAACATTTCCTCCTGTTCATTCAGTCAGCTTCCAATTGGAAAAGCAGGAGAGGACGGACGGAAAAAAGAAAAAAAAAAAAAACTTGCCTGACTCGCCATTGTTTGGTGCAGTGCAAGTTGCTTTTCTTTACCTGCAATCAATTCAGGGGATTGAATTACAGCTGAATACCATGTAGAGTGAGAGAAAAGTCAATGTTTTCAGCGGTGGATCACACTGGAATCCATAAAATAATGTACATTTCAGAATTCTTTCTGTCTGCATGAAAGATGCGTTGCTTTATGATTTATGGGGAAGACACAATGTGGCTGCAGTCTGACTGTGAGCTGCATTCTCTTGCTGATTCTCATCTCAGCAACATGATGCTGTTTGAATGTCCAAGTGGATATTTGGACATGATAATCAATATTCACAGTATGTGACGAGGCACAGCGCAGGTTGGGGTCTGACAGGTGCACCCCATGACCAATTAAAGTGACTAGTAAGAAATGATCAATTATTGGCAGACAGTTTACTGTTGCTTTGACACTGCGTCACTCAATGCAAATGTCAGCCCAGCAAATGATGGTTCAGTAACAAGATCAAACTGTTCAATCAAGGTCCTCCTGGCTGAGTTAGGAAAATGATTTCACCTTGACTTGACGTGCAGTGTGTATGACCAGGATTGGTCAACCTTTGGATGTGTTAACAGGCTTCCAGGTGACAGAGGAAAGCTTTGAAGAGACACACAGACCTGACTGCTACTGTAACACCACTGTCATTCATATGCTGCTCATCGGCTCTAAATGTTGTTTTTTTTTATCATTTGCTTTTCCTTCCTTTCTGCCACTGATGTAAGTGCTATGCTATGCCATTTTCCTGCACAGTTGGATCGCACAGCTGCACCAAAAACAGAGATATACCTGGTTTCAGAGACAGAGAACATAGATCAAAAGCATGTTCTGCTTAGAGAAGACAAGCATGCCAGCTTTATTCTGCTCTGCCAGTTTTCACTACGGCAGAAAGCATCTAAAGCACCACAACAGGGCTGGGAGCTCTGAGACGATAGCGCCTCAGCCCCCACCACTGATGAACAAATGGTGTTTCTGTAAGATGTATGAATTTTGATCACCTTTGCTATTGCAGCTGAAGAGCACTCAGTTTGCGATAGGTGGGGTCCTATTTCAAGCAATGTCAATACCTACAAAGAATTATCAGGACAGACCTTTCGCTGGGTGAATCAATGGGAGACAATTCCGTGCTCCACCTCACCGACAGCATCAGCGCTTATCTCGCTGTTTTGTTCACGCTTTGATCTCTGCACTGCTTACATAAAACAATCATAGACCTTGATTAAAATATTTATGCACACAGGCAGCAAAACACTTCACATTTTCTAAGAAAACAGAAAGCCATAATTGCACTTGCTCCATTGACTTTCATGGTTATTTACTCCTGCAAATAGGGCAGAAATCCTCCCTCTGGAGCAAATGGCCATGGCTGTAGAGATTAGGGGCTACATTTCAGTGTCATAACTAATCCAGGTTTTAAACAGATACCTATTTAAGTGTAGGAGCAACTGACCTAAATGTACCTGCATTTTGCATGTTTATGCTCTGTGCATCATTTCATATTAGTAATAATAGATTGGGGCTCCATATTTAGGCATTTATGGTCCCATTATATATACATTTCTGTTGCCATAATGCAACACTAAAACTATTTATTAAGCAAAAGTATAAATAAATGTGCAGGGCTGCAAATTCTTTGTGGAAAAAATAGCTTACAATTATATAAACAGCAGCAAAAAGGAAGAAAAGCTGACATTTAAGAAGCCAGAAACAGAGAATTTTTGCTTTTTTTTCTTCCTGCCAACTGACTAATCCATTCATCAACTAATTGTGAAAGCATGAAAATGTAATGTGTACAATGTTAGGAACAATTTATAGACATAAGCATCTCTCCAATCCTTGCAAAACTTAACTCGAAATTTTGGAATATTTGCCTAAACCATGTCTTGCCATGTGTTAGATGAGAAGATCAACTCTCATGATTGTATGGTAGGTATGAAGCTACAGCCAGCAGCCGTGATCTTACTTAGCATACTGGAAATGGGGAAAAGCCAGCTCTGCAGTGTCCAAAGACAACAAAATCCTCCAATCAGCACCTCTAAAGCTCACTAATTAACATGTTGCATCTTGCTTGTTTAATGTATACAACAAACCAAAAGTGTAAAAATTAAAATTTGTGGTTTTTCAGAGATTTTTGAACTGGGCTCTTTCTTGTCTGCGGTGAGTTAACATCAGGAAACATCAGAGCCTCCAGGAACTCACTGGTCCCAGCCAAGAAACAACCCAGTAAAACAGCAAATTCTCATTTTTCCAATTACATTTTGCACACAATAAATTGAGGGTGGTATCAATCCTCTCATCTAACTCTCAGCAAGAAGTAAATAAGTGTATTTCAAAAATGCCAAACTATAAAGATTTTTTTCCCTCGTGACAATCTAATCTTCCTATTTTTTCAGCTTAGATCAATAAAAAAATGGTCGGTATAAAATGAGTTGTCATGTGTTTGTGCGTTATCTGCAAAAAATGTCTTGAATTGTTAGTGTACGTCAGCAGAGCACACTGGTGTACTGTTGTCATGTGTAGGTTGTGCATGTGGCTCTAGTTAATGTGGATGTGAGCCTCTCCAGAACATCTGTCAAAGATTAGGAGTAAAGTGAAATAGGCAGTTCCTGTTCATACGTTCCAAAATAATCTGGCAGTAATTTTCCCAGTGAAGGATGAAAAGGGGGAGGCTTTATAGGTCAGAAACACTACACAAAACCAGCTCTGTCTAGGCATGTGGCTCATGTTTTACAAGATACAAGTGACAAAAGGCCCATATAGAATAATGCTTGGATAGTTTGGAAATTATGGGTGTGGCAGAAACACAGCAGGAGAAAGAGAAACTGTCAATCAAACAAAGAAACGTTGTAGAAACAGCAAATGAATTTAGGACACACTGTTCATTCCACCCGTGTGACCTTTACTTTTACCTTGGACGTCTTCGGCCGCAACTAAAATACAACCTGCCTCGACCCTCTCCAAGTAGGAATAAAAGCACTTACAGTACAAAGCAGGTACACCTCCACCTACAAACACTCTCATTTGATGGCATCCAGCTTGCTGCGACAGAATGGAAGGACCTTCTTACTAAAAGCACTGCAATCAATGAAACATGAAGAATCCCTCAGGTACGAGAAAAGGACGGCTTGTTATTCAGGGAAGCATGCTGTCATTCAAAGGCCGTACACATCAGGGGGAAGGTGCTTGGAAGGCAAATCAGTTGTTTATTAATGATATGGGTCAATTGTTTTGAGGACAGCTGGACCTCTGTACTCATCTGCAGGCCTCTTGAGTCACCCTTGGTGGAGGTTTTGTATTCCAGAGTGCTCTGCCCTTGCTGAGAAATTCAGATTTGCCATTTTAGCTTTGAGTAATACAATCCTGTCTTGATGGAAATCTGTTTACACTTTGTTCTGCATGTCAAATTGCTGATATTGTAGGTGGAAGGGAAGTCGTTTAACTATGCGGAGCAATGCATTGCTAGCTGTTTGTTATTTGCCCCTCGGCAGGTGCTTCTTTACTGTACAATATGTCCTCTAGCTTGAATGTGATATCTACTGTATATTGATCCCCATGTGCTGTGATCCTTCGCTTAGCCTGCGTGTGAAAGTGTGCTCAAAGTGTTGATATGTCTGCATCATTGTTCCAGCCAATTAAAGTGAGACTGAGAGTCACTTAGAGGTTTATGCTTTTACAATGTGAGATGAAGGTTAACTCACGGTGCAAGGCTCCGCACCCAGCTGACAAATGTTTTAAATATCGTGCAAAGCAGATGTGACAAATGTATCACATGCTCTCGAAAAACAAATATTCCAAAAGCCGAGAACATACTCATGATAATGTCAAAGAATAATGCGCGTAAAAAGGAGATCAAAATGAAGCCTTAATGTATGGTAACTCGACGTCAAATATCGAAATGTCTGTGGGTTTGCAGGAATGTCAGAAGTCTGTGGCTGGGTGTGTGTGGGAGTGTGATTCAGGCGCAAACACATCAAGATGTCACTTCATAACCTCTGGCTCAGGAGGCTCCTGTCATCTTCACATTTCAGAGATCCTCTGCCTACCCCGGCAGACATGCTAAATATAGAATGGGGACAGAATTTCTGTTTGGAGCCACTGCTCTCTTTATCTACATCTAACACTAGCATGTGTGCATAGGCACCTCCATCCTCTCACTGTTATACACATGTATGCATACATGTACACGCACAAGCATGAGCACAAACAGTCACTTTAAAGACCCTACCGCAGATCACTTCCATTGCACTGTCTTACAGGCTGATGATCAAACGAACGCCGAGTGAGGGGGCAGAGGTTTGGATCTCGTATGAAAGCTGCTCATTCTTTCCAATTAGATTTCTGTCAAGTGACTTACACTATGTTATTACTTCTTGGACAGTCATTTTCAAATTCCCTCATTCAGAATAATTTAATCCTGGCACAAGGACAGAGGGGCGATCCATCACTAGTCTCCTTTACCTGGCTGGATCTACCATACTGTTACTGCGTTACTCTATTTGACCTTGTTCTGTTTCTTACTTTGTATCAGCAAAGTTACAGAAGGGAGCTATAGAACTCTCTGTGGCAATTAATTGTGCTACTTATCTGTAATGTGAACAGTGGATATTACATCTCCGACAGATATTAAATTAAGGATGTCTCACGACTTGCGAGGCCAAGGCCAAATAAAAAGGAAATGAGCCCCTATTAATGACTATTGATTCTTTTATAATAAAACAGCCACTTCCTCTCTTTACTTGGCCTTGCTGTTGATCTTGAATTAATACAGGCTATAACTTCAAGAAAATGTCCTTCAGTCTGGCACAGTGGAGCAGTTTAGCCCAAAAAAACGACGTGTCTCCCTGGTCAGGGAAAAATGCACTTTTGGCTGACTGGCAGATATTTTGTTCTTGCGTGAGAGACACATGACCCATGTTGCAACTGTGCTGGACGTTCACTCTAATGATATCATTTCCAGCTGCACAAACTGTTTTATACGGTCATATCTTGTGACATGACAGGAGAAGAAGAAAGGCCTCACCATGGCAACAACAAGTCATTTAATACTCTTGGCACGGGCTGGTGGTTATTTTAAGAAGTGTACCATTATTATTTTTATCAGGGAATAAATTACTCTTGCATTAATTAGCGTGTAACGTTTTTACCTTGCCGAGGCTGGCTCAGCTGTGCCAGCGAATAATTGATTGTGTTTTTAATAGTCATCGTCATCATCATCATCATCATTATCATCAGTAGGGAACTGGTATTTAGATAATCTACATGTTTACTTTGAATCACGTCTAACACAGCAAGGCCAATGACTGAAACCGCAAAACGTGCTGGTATGCTGCGTCCACTGCCGAGTCAGCTCCTTCAGTTAAAGCCTTGTTCAGGATCAGTGACCATCACCACCGAGCACATACCGTGGATTCACTGGCTGACCGAGCCTTAACGAGTCAGCGTGCATGCAGGTCCACGTCATGTCGCCGTCCTTCCATTTTCTATACTGCTTCTCTTATTCTAGAGTCACGAGGGACTAGAGCCTTGCCCAGAATGCACTGGTCAAGGTGCAGGGTACTCTCCGGAGAGGTCACCACAATATGTGAGTAACTGAATAATAGGAGCTGAAGATGAAAAGAACTCTATGCATTTACAAGCTTACAGTCCACATCAAGCAAACAGCAACAAGGGCTGAATATCTGAACTAGTGGAATGAAACGTTAAACACAAGTCATCGAGTCTTTTGATTCTCAGACTGCAATGCAATGAACAGCAAGCATGTAGACTACAGCACCACTTTGGACTCAAACCAAAGCAGACGAGCTGCCAGCTCTTGGGTGCATTATCCCTCACATGGCCACTTTGAACCACTTCAAGTCCGGGGTTCCAAACTCTTTCATACCTCTATTCAGAGTCACTTCAGACTGTAAACTTTTATGCTCCCCAGTGCTGAAAAGCGGCTCAACAGATTTTCATTGTTTTGAGGACAGTGACAGTAAAAGGCTACAGTATCTGTCTCGTATCTCCATGTTGGGAAATGCTGGTTTATCCCCAGATACACCCAGCTGGGGAAATTCCACTGCAGGTGATGAGACAGCAGAAGGGAGTGTGAAACCTCTTACTGGAAGTCATTTTTACACACTGTCTCACAGTAACGTCCAGTCAGTGAAGTCACAAACACTGATTTAGCTCTGAACCTGGACTCTGCTGCAGGCCCTCAGTACATTACTGTCATATAGCAGTCATAAAAGCAGCGTCGGTATCCGTCTCAGCAGTTGTGGCGATAATGTAAAATGCAGCCATTGTTGACAGACAAAGAACGTTTTCATTTGTGATCATACGAATCAAACACTTACTTCCACTAATACTTCCAAGCTGAAAAACAAATGATGCAGCCCAGCAAACATTTTTTTTTTTTAATGTCTGAAATGATATTCAGGACACTTCCAACATCATTCGGAAAATGTCTAACCTTGGTGGCTGCTGTGTGTGGTCCATTTGGGATTTTTTTTTTTTTTTTAGCTTTTGTCAAACAATGTTAAAAAGCATTTTTGTGGATCTGCAATAGATGCATATTCAGGGTCAATAACTCTGGTTAGCAGATTTAAAGGGAGGGGTCGGATGAACTTTTATCCCCTTTCATTTCTCTCTTTTTTGAGCTCCCCTAAGTACAGAACAGCCCAGGGTTTGGAAATCAAGGTTGGTTTGTGCATTTTCTTTTTTCCGATAGGCTAAATAGAAAAAGCAATTCCTTAACATATGCGCATTATAAAGTGCAAGGGTGACCATACGAAACAGAATAAAAAAAATAAATATATTCTGACATCATTCTAAATCGAGGCTTAAAACGTGCCGCTAAGGACGCGTAAACCAATAAAAATGTGTATAAAAAATCATTGTAGATACAGTAACGGCAGACATCAGCGTCCGCATCGCCGGGGACAATTGTCAGACGAACAAGCTCCACTGCCTCTTAAATTCATTCTCTTCTAAAGGAATGGGAAGTGACTTACCCAGAAACAAAGAGCGAAATATTGCAGACATCACGGCTGGAAATCCCATATGCAACGGAGCTGGAAACAATGCGCTCAGACTGCCTTCAAATGCATTCGGCTGACCTAAGTGCAGGCACGACGAAGCGGCACCATCGGCGAATCGAGGAGCGAAATCACAGATACTGTAAATAAATCTTCATGGAGCGCACGAGTCCAAGGACATCATATGTTGCACACGCCCGACATATCTAAACCTCCCAAGGAGAAGAAACGTGCTTATTTCTCGTCATCGTCATTCTCATCGCGGGCTACTTGGCGTCAAATCAAAGTTCCCTGGCTGTCTGGCTCTGGCGTGGGACGTGTTGTCTCAGGGTCCCCTCTGTCTCCACCTCAGCAGTCTCTCCTCCTTTCCTCCTCCGCTGCACAAAATGCTAGATAGGACGAGGAGGAGGAGGAGGGCGCAAAGGTGGATGATGAGGGGATGCTGAAGGATGGAGACCTCTAGAGTCTGAAGTTCTCTTACACAGCCCGAGCATCCTGCAACAAACCGTGCAGAGCGTAGAGAAGGGTGGGGGTCCTTTTGTTAGGTGTCACAGACACGATTTCTTTGATATGAGTGGAGTCAAAATGGCTTTAATGAAAATGTTCTGAACAAATAATGGTCGTGATATAGAGCTGCATCGGGTTTGTAGTGAATCCTCGGGAGTCAGTAGTGAGTTAATAAAGATTTTTTTTTTTTTTTTGTAATCATAATATTAACATAGGGGCAGGGTTATTTTAAGGTGATTTACAATCTAATATACTATCACTGGGACATTGCTTTAACATACACACCATTTTACATGGTTTAACTATTTCAGTGCTTTTTGAAGCTGAAATGATTAATCAATTCATTGAGGCAACACTTTTTTTTTATTCTATATTAATCTTTTTGCAAAAATGTTAAAAAAAAAAAAAAATGTTTCCAAATAGAAAGATTTTCTTTGTCTGTCTTGGTCATGAACTGAAAATCTTTGGTTATTGGACCAAACAAGCAATCCGATGACATCAGCTCTGTGAATATGCCACTTTGTCATGTGACGCTGAATAGACCAAATGATTCATCCGGAAAATAATCAGCAGATTTGCTGATAGACAGTGTAATTGTTATTTCCAGCCTCAACATTTCTGGGTATTTCTAGAAATTCATTACCAACCACAGGATTACGTCAACTTTCACATCACGACACATGAGACGCCGCATGTTTTAACTTCAAAAGCATGATATGTTTACTGGCCTATTTATATTTCGCATGCTTGTGATCAAAGCATCTGTTTTCAACCGGAAGGCACATTTCCCTTTGTCAGCCAGTCTTTATTTGTCCACCAGCCTCTCAATATTAGGATTATTATATCAATCCTTTCAAAACTGCCACACAAGTAATATCCCAGGTTTTGTAAGATTACATGAGCAGTGTGGTCCAAGTCAGTAAACAAACAGCAAAAAGGAGGAGAGCTGCTGTCTGCTGGTGGCTGCTCTCAGACCTTGAGCAAAACTAATCTCCCCTCTTCTGTGTCTCAACGATCTACAGAAATAACTAAAGGATTTCCACTCGCCAGTGGCCCCTCTGCTCCCCCTCGCTCTCTCTTTCCCCCTCCAGTGGCCTGCTCTTCAGCACCAGCCCTCCTCCATTCCTTTCCGTTCCAATAACTAGATTGCTTGAAACAATGTCTCACATGCACAAGTGGACACGCACACTCCCACACTCCGTCTCTCTTTTCTCCCTCTTTCACGATGCAAACACAGAGACGCAAAGAAACACATGTTCACAGGACAGCTGATGAGGCACAGAGGGTGCAACAAATACACACAGCATTATTCCAGCTGTTGTGAGAGCAAGATAAGACGCGGCGAGGTGATGTCTTCAGGCTTGTGCGGTCGGGTGTTTTGTTCGTAATAACACTCTGTGTCTTTTTCTCCATGCTTGTGTTTCTCTGTTTATCTTTGTATTTCCAGCTGAATATAAAAGGTCACGGTCTCTTTCCAGCTCATCTCTGCAGACGTCTGTACACAGAAGTCAGTGTAGTGAACTACAAAAGCAAAAACTACTCTAAAGCGGTGCAATATCACCTGTCAAACGATGATGGATGGCTGGTTGCAACAGACATGTTTGCCCCTGCAATCACAGCGGTCCTACTGTAATCTAAGCTCAGATAAAAACACTCGATTGAAAACGCACCTGTTAGCCAACATATATTACATCTATGTTCAATTTCTCCCCCTACAGCGGGCCTTTCTACAGCAAGATGAGAACTGGAGGCAGGTGAGAGCATGCAGCCGAACAATGCATTACACACCACTGAGGTTATCGTGATTGCTCCTGTAAAAGATGGCCTCACTTATGTATGAAGGGACGACAACACTACACAAGATATGGGGCCGATCCATACTTGATAGCAGCGATTCTGTGATAGGTTTACTTGTCCCGCATGCAGTGCAGATAATGTCATGGGAGGTAACTTGTCTGCGTTTGGTGGCTTGGCCTTGGTGCATGATACAGCACCCCAATGCAGATGGCCTCACAGATGGTTGATATTTATACCACGGGGCCTTGAAAAGTCACTAGTGTGGAAACTGCTCTTTCTCCCTGATTAGTTTGACACACCCATTTCTCACAGCAGTGAAGACATATGACCAGTCATGAAACGTTTTAGAAGACGTCAGGAGAAATCTATGATATTCTTTTAGAATAAATATAATTTGTTGTGTGGGGCCGCCCCATTTTGAGGTCATGATGATGATGTGTTGGGACTCTCCCTCCCCCTTTTTAGCGCATGAAAATGTAATCCCCCTAAGTGCAAGGTCCATGATTTTTTAAAAATCTTCCAGACCCAACACGGCTTGCATTTTAGCTGGGAGCACTCTTGACTTATGTACTTTAAGTGGATTTGCAATTTAAATTGGAGCAACAAGATGCACCGAGGACCTCCTGGCAGAGACGGAGTGCCTCAGTGAAAGTGTTCCCATCCGCCAGAACAGCTGTATCTCCCTCATCATGACATCACAGGGACGTGTTACTGTTTTGTTGACGCACGGACGACACCCTGGAAACACACGCCGGGATGCCCTTCTCTGGCCACCTCTCTCTCCTGACCTCGGGGGATGAGAGAAGTGGATATTTAAAAGGATTCTTGAGTAACAATATGAATGCGGAGGGGGGGAAAAAAATTCCTTTGTTTAGGCTTCTCTATTTTTAGCAGCCAATGTGATGCTTCGCTGTTAGTGTTTCACGGCTCGCAGATCCTTTATAATTTAATGAGGGCGAGGGCGGCCCTCGCAGATTCATGGTGAGCATCTGAAGGCGGCGTTGGGCACTGGGGCTTATTGATCCAAATCAGATATTTGTTTATGGGTCAGTAAAGCTCTTTCCCTCCTGTACATGCAGGACCACACCAGGAACATTCAGACTGCCTGCTCCTTCTTAAGCCAATGAATGTACTCCAGGTCAATGTTCAGTATTTCAGTCTCTCTGTAGACACGCAGCAGATCCTGACAGCCAGTCAGAGATGTGTTAAACAACAGTGCCATGCAGTGCACAGACCACAGCCATGGATATGAAGAGATTACTGAGATGGCTGTAAATGCTTTGTTTCATTTTGTCATATGCACGTGTGACTTTCATCAAACTGAGTTAAATTGAGTACAACAACCACATGAAACACTCACACAGACATACACACATATATACCAGCTGATTAAGTCACCCTGTGATCATACAACGTTCAGATATGTTTCAGTTTTGCACAGTCTTAGTAAATCAGTTGTATCAGTTATAATCAATGATAAAGGAGATGGAGCAACCGGCCATTTCAGATCACTTTCTGTCATCTCCTGTTCCACATTCCTGTGAGAGCAGCACTCGTCTCCTTGTACTGGAAAGCCCACTGAGTTCAAAAGTGGATGTTCCTCCTCAATTTATTCATGAGCCTTTCACGGGGAACATGAGGCTGAGGAGGATGGAGTTTAAAAACATGTTATCATGCTCTAATTAAAGGCGAGGCAGACGACAGAATCGCACACAGGAATCCAACAGCGTGCCCGGTTTTACTTAACATGTCTGTGGTGAATAGGTAAATGAATGAGCTGAATGGGAATGATTCAGTGAAGGAGTGAACGCATGAATTCATCAACCAAACCAAGAGTAAACGGCTGAATAAAGCAAACATTCATGATGGTGCCATTTGGAAGCACGAAATAAGACTGATTGCTGTTTATTCTAAATCGTGTGACTCTGCCGTTGGGAAAGGTAATAATGTTAAATTGTTGCCTGCTCCCGTCCAGGATAAACAGATCAATCACGTTTGAATATAATTTCCACCACATTGCACGCTGCATTAGAATTTGTTTTCCTCCAACACTGGCATTTTCCACACCAGCAGATACAGGAAAATGCTGTCTCCTGCCTGTCTCCAGCATTCAAAAAGGAAAATCATATAAATTTTTGATTAGAGGAGGTAGTTTGGGCTATTTAGACTTTTGTGTGAGGCCATGACTGAACACCAGCCTTCTCCCAGCAAGGTGTCATTATGTAACCTAAAGGCTGAAATCCTGCTGTTAAGTCTCTAATAACTATTACATTTTACCCAACATAAAAAAATCACCTTAATAAGTCACATTTACAGCCTGTTAATGGATCGTATTTTAAAGCTGGTCCTGACGAATAGATTAAAATATTCCTAATTTTATTAAAACAAACAACTTGTAGACTAATTTGTGGATTGTTTCCATAATATATTGATAATAGAAATACAACCAGAGCATAAATTGAAACTTTGCCTCACTTTGCCCCACAAAGCCACCCTCTCTGCTCTCTTGTGGTCCCGCCGTTCAATGAGGACTTAACGTTTCTGACAGGTAAGCTCATATGAATGAAAAACTGCGACAGATGTCCAACTCAATCCCTCCGACCACAGTTAACTTAATTATGTAAAATGAGAAAACAATCTTTATGCTCATTACTGGGACATTTGAGTAGCTTTTGTGGGGAGCTTAGGATACCACATTGAACCAAGCAAATTAGCTGATTAGCCACGGTTTCAAACGTAAATTGAATGCCTTCTTTGTCATTGATCGCTTTGCCTCTTCAGGTTTATTGACACAGGATGGAGAGCTCTCTGAGCCCGTTAACCAAACAAACAAGGCTGGCTTGATTGAGGATTCAGCAGAGGGTGGGGAGGTGGGGGGTGGGGGTGGGGGGGTGTTTGTTTGATTTGGATGATTTTGAAATTGCTCTGTCCCTCCCCCCTCCATACAAATCTTAACCAAAACCATTACGAGTGCTGCCCTCTGCTTGATGAAGTGGTCTCCATCCTGGTCATTGGGGAAATGAGTGATGTGGGCCATTTGGTGGCGAAGAGCTGGCGTAAATCAGCACATGCTTTGCATCATACTGTATGTCAGGTGTGGGTGTAGCTGGGGGGCATCCATCTTCCACAAATGTCTATTCATCACTCGAGGAAATGACCAGTCTGTTGATAAACAGTTTGGGAGTAACACCACAGGGCATATTTAAGAATAATCCTCAATCTCACATGATATATCCAGACCACTGGGGAGCTAATTATTTAAGTACATCTGCACTTGATGGAAAGTGAGGCACAATCGTGCGAGAAAAGGAAACCACTGCTTCTTTGTCCGGTCGTGAAGGACAATCTGGCAAAATGATACTGTGTTAAAAGGTGAAGGCTTCTTTTGTGATGTCAAGGGGCTTTTGAACAAACCTGCTCCATTTGTCTGCTAAATGACTGAAGGGTGCTTCTCTATCCCCTTACGCTCTCTCGACCAGCGGAGCCTGCAAGGTCAAATGTGTAATTGCATTTTTGAAGGGATTATTTGTACCAAAAAATTCTTCACTGAGCTAAGGCCAAAAGGACTTCATTTCAAATTACACACACAAAGTGATCTGATATGGAGAGAAGCTTGATGTTCATAAAAAAACTAATTGCAGAGACAGGAACACTTATGTCCTGGTGACGGTCCTCAAATAAGAAAGTAAAAGCAGAAATACATGTACAATTTATACAATAAAAAGTTGGGATGCTGTGTAAGACGTAAATAAAACAGAATGTGATCACATGATAATCCTTTTTGGCATAGACATAAAAAAACAAAACATCATATTTAACATTTGACCTCATCTGTTTCGTTGATTTTTGTGAATATCTGCTCATTCTGAATTTGATGCGAGCAACATGTTTCAAACAAGTTGGGACAGGAGCAACAGAAGATTGGGAAAAATATGGGATGCTCCAAAAACACCTGATTGGAACACTCCACAGGTAAACAGGTTCATTGGTAACAGGTGATTTGTTCACATCACATTCCACATATGGAGGAGGGTGAGGTGGACGGACGAGTGAAACAAACACACGACTTTCACCCCGGGGACTGCTGTTTTTATCCTGTGCAAGGTGAGAGTCAGTGTTGATCTATTTTACCTTACATAACGTATTTGCGTCACGTACGCATGAGTAACATACTTATTTGAACCCATCATTGGCCATTGACATTTTCAGCTGTTAATGTATGTGCTGGATTATATAAAGGACATCACTACATGCGCTTGGGAACACTTGGGAACTGTTGTCAGTAAACACAGTTTTGTTTGCAAATGACTATATTCTGTTTTTATTTACATTTTTACACAGCGTCCAAACTTTTTTGGAATAATTGTACCATAAAAAAGTTTCATCTTACACTTACCCAGAGAGAATTAACACAGATTTTGTATTTTGTACTGTAGACACACATAAATGCTGAAGTTGCTCTGTATCTGTTAGATATTTAATTAAGCAGCTGATTGCTCTCCATATCAGCAAAAACAAGGTGCAAAATCATTGTATATCCACAAATATTGTCTCATATTCACATTATTGTCACATAGGGACATTTGACAGTTTGACAGTGGTCATCAATGGAGGAATGACTGGCTTTTGGATTTTGCGCAGTAGCATCTACATCGTACTTCCATGTTGGCATGTTTTGTGCTTTTTGACTGCTTACTTCTACAACATGAAGACAAGGGAACTCCTGTCTGAAGAAGGCCTCACAAAAAGCCAGCCTTATGTTAACAAAAGGAAATAAAACAGGGACACATTGAGCCGAAGGATAAAATGAGCTGTGTGATTTTTGAACTAGACATAAAAAAATGATGTGGGATTATGTTGTGTATGCTTTGGGGTAGGGTGCCTGAATAACCCCAGAATTGAAAACAAAACAAAACAAACACATAATTTTCTCAAGGAAAAAAAAGTATTATGATAAGCACGGGCAATTTTCCAGAGCAACTATGGGCTGAGTCGTGACTGATGTCAGTGACCGCTGAAGCAAGATCATATCTTTGACAATCCCAACCAAGAAAGACCGACAAGAAAGGTTCAGCACAAACCAATGACAGCCTTATTCAACAATGTGGACCATATGACACACACGTAACTGTGCTGGGATTTCTTTTGATAAAGATGATCACGAGGCTCCACTGTGCCTCACTGAGCCTGCTGAAATATCAGCGAAGCTCCATGCTCCATCGCTTTCCTTCTGAGAGGTTAAAGGAGAAACGCATTCCGCTCTGCAGTGACATTGTCTCAGCGCAGTGATCAAACAATTAAAGGTATTGCCTTTTAGAGAAATACCAATGGTTGCCTGCAGACTGACACCGTGCTCCAACACACACTTGCTCGACCCCCTCTACTTAGCATTCTCAGTAGGAGGCTACTAATCATGCTGAGGGGATTTTAGGACCATCTGCAGGCAACCAGGATTTACACACTTACAAAAATCAATCAATTGATCTGTCCCCTCATAAGTTCTCCAAGCCTGTGTTTGGTTCTGCATGATTTCTTGACTTCAGCTCTGACAAGACAACAAATGAAGTAACACACACACGCGCACACGTATAAAATAAGAGTGTATGTGGGGAGTGATTACATGATCACAGAAAATAGAAAGTGAAAAGGGGAATGACGGGGCTCAGATATAGTAAAGAAGAGCTCTGTTTCTTCATTTTCATGACGCTGTCACTTTGAATGATAAACGTTGCCAACCAGCTCGCATCAAACCTGCTTTTTTTGATGGATGGGGTGTTACAGCCATAGATTATCAAAAACATACACTCTTAGAACAGATGTGTTAAAAACAGCACATAATGTGTTAAAATTTAACACATGTGCTGCATCAGCTCAGGGACAACACATGTTGTGTCAAATTTGACAAAACTAATGTGTCCATTCTTTTAACACATCTATTGTGTTAAATGGGTCTACACAAATTGTGTTATTTTGACACAAAAAATGTGTTTAAATGGATTAATGATGTGTAAAAAAAAATTTAAAAAATCTACTTTGGTCACCAGCTAGTCACATTTCTCATCTGTTGCTTGTTATTGGACAGGCAATGGTTAATCAGATTTTTGATGAAAACAGAGTTCTTGATTTTTATCTTCTTGTCAGTCTTATTTTATTTATTACATAGACATTTGTGACAGACATTAAATTCATTTACTTTCAAAAAACAACAATGAAATAAAGGAGCCAAAACAGTGCCGGCATCAACATTCAGCAAATTGTGTGGTTGCATCCACAAACATATTTACAGACATCCCAGCTATACAAATCTGTACCTTGGGTTCAAATATAGCTCTCTGTTGCCATAGCTTGTCATAATATCTAATGGCCGAAAATCAGAGGTTTCAGCCAATGTAATCAGTTCATACTCTTTTGTTTTCTCTACTGCATAGGCATAAAAATGGTCATCAAAGTACTTGACTTTAAGGATCTTCACAAACATAAAAATTGACTCATTTACTGCCTGTGGCAAGATATGGATGACTTCACCAAACAAAGGCTCTTCTCTATGGTCTGCTTTCAGTGGCAGTATTGAACCAGTTCTATAAGTCTGGCCATACACATCAACACTGTGAGACACAAATACAGTTGTAGTCAAAGAAAGGTCAGTTTCAAGGGTTAACCTCAAGTTGGCCAACAAGACATCTGCTTTCTTAAGGGACCCAATAGTAACGAGACAGGAATTGGACACATCAGTTTTCTTAGACATACTGTCAATATGCTTATAGTGATACATTTGTTGAACCTGATGCTTAAAAGCTAATGTCTTTGACACATTTTTGAAGTTACAAACTGCATGTGCTAGTCTTTTAAGTGGATTGTGCTTAGCTTCAAATCGCATGCACCAGAGCTTTGACAGAGGACCAAACAAAACCATCATCCTCGGATAATGTATATATATATCTGTGTTTTACTTGTCCGAGTCATGACATGATTTTACAAGTAATGCCATAGTCAATATTTTTCACATGTCAGAGTGTCTGTCAATGAGCTGTCAATTGGTGAGTTCACTTACAAATCCTTCCCCTGTTCCTGCGACTTTGACACTCAAGGATGGGAAGGTGGTGATTATGTGTTTTGCCAAAGCAAGCTTCTCTGCACCAATAGGGTAACTGAAAAAATAACAAAAACGCAGCCACTTTCTCATTGCTTCAGTGCACTTAAAAAAATAGGTTATATATTTAATATATTTCAATTTTAAAGTGTGATAAGGTTACTTACAAACCACACCTCTCCACCAGATCTCCGACACAGGTCTTCACTAGGAGCTTCCTTGAAGGCACAGATAGGACACCCGTCTTTTCGTACTCACTAAGAATTTGTGGGGCCTTCTTCTGAAGCAGTGACAGTAGTTTGTCAGTGTTGGTTGGATCATGCTCTTCCGTGAAAGTGTTAGGCTGTGCAGAGGACAAATAGACACTTCATCTCACCAGTTCATCCAGACAGGGACAAGTCCAATTCAAGGACTCTCAAGTACTATTCAAACACTCATTTCTATTTTCATGGATGGAATTATTTTCTATATAACTATCTGCTGAAAGAGAATCGTGCTGGAAACTAAAGCAATACACACTATACCTGAATTTGATTTGTCTCCTCATGACCCTGGGACCCTCTGGCTGATTCCAGGAAGACCTGGAATCTATCAAAGTCCTTTATGTTCACACTGGTGTCGACATCAATATATTCCATGAAATCTGTGTTATATGTCAAAAATCGATCAAGCACACAGCCAGTTTGCTGCGCTAGGCTTTGATCTATTAGATCTCTGGCACTCTTAACATTGAGAATTTTTTTGCAAATCTCTTTGTTATCTTTAAAAGTAACCACAAAGACTTTGGTTGTCAGGTCTTCCTGTGTGTGCTGAAAAGAAAAAGAGGAATACATAGGTTAATAAGACGGTTAATAATGTCTGGTAAAAAACGGTCTTTGACTTGAAAATCTACCTAAGTCCTATATTTTGAAACCTCACTGGTCAAAAGGTCCGGTGGAAATAATTCCCTTTAACCCTTTGCAATGTTTCCCATACATAGACCGATGGGTGGCGCAGCGCCACAGAATCAACTCCTAGCACCACAAATTAATTCCGCTTTTTTTTCCCGACGTGATTTTGAATTACGTTGCGTTCAAATATTTACATGGCATTTTTTCCCGTCATTCACGCATCAAGCGTGAGACACAAGCATTTGACTGTCGTCACACGCCACACCGCCGATTTCTCACGTTGAAAACAGTTTGTCCGCTGCTGCTGTGAGGCTCTCTAAAAGCGCCTTGATTATGGCAGGAATAAAAAACAGCAGTTGAACTATATGAAGGCTTGTCGACCGACAAACGCCCCCGCACCCGCACCCCCACTCCCCCTCCCAACTCCGCAGTGAAACCGGCGGTGTTGGGCGGCATTGACTTCAAACTTAGTTCGCTGTTTAAGTAAACTAGATGTGGGTTTCCACGGACTTTATGGAAACGTTTGAATGTTTTGCTTTACTGTCCTAAACTGCGTGGAACATGGTCTAATTTTGGTAACAAGCACGGTAGAACTTGAGCTAATGTTGGCAGCTAAGCTAGCTTACTGCTCGGCAGCCCTGCTCAACAAAACAGGAGGCCTATCTGGATATGGTTTAGCTGGTGGTTTATACACATGCCGAATTTAACAGAATAATAAACTGTTCGCTGAGACATATTAAAATAAACTGGTAATGGATAACTTACCGAACACTCCGACAGCAGCCCAGGCGAAGCAGCCTCCATCTTCCTCTCCTTTCTCTGTCCCAGAGGCGGGAGCGACCCCTTGCCGCCTCTTAAGGTAACACACCCATTGTGTTAAATTGATTGCCGCCACTCAAAGTAACACACACATGTGTCAAACTGTCCAACACATTAAATGTGTTAAGCTTTCTGTGCATTTTTATACACATCTTGTTTTGAAATCCACACAAAATGTGTTACACATGTAACAACACATTTTTTGTGTCATTTTTTAACACATCTCTTCTAAGAGTGTAGCAGCCGCTATACAGATAAAAAGTTCATTTCTGGTTATCACTGTTTCGATTTGTCACCTTTCTGGCAGCGAGCACAAGTCTCCATCTCTGTCCTCACCTTTCGGGCTGGGTACAGGTTTCATTTATCACCAAAGTTTGAAAAAAAAAAAAAAAGATATCTCTGTATATCACTACTTCTTCTTTGTGATGAAATCACAACTGTTAGCACCAAACATTCAGCTTTTATCCAGGCTAACCATTTGAGGTAAAACAAATAACTTCACTTTAAGGCCTTGCAGGTGCTATTCTGATGTCTATCTTGATTCTCTGCCTCCTTCGTCACCGACTAGTTTATTCATGGCCTTCCTAATTTTTCCTGATGGGATCTCGCTTTGTGCACACCCGGTCACAGCTTGGATGGGACAAGTCATGATGAGAGTGGTTCCATGTAAGACTAACATTAGCTGGAGAAGAGAGACGCAAGTAACCTTGTGTCTCCTGGGGGGGCTCCCCTGAGGTAGCAGGCTCAGCCCTGCATGTGCAGTTTCCAATAACACAGGTAATGAATATGATAATGGAGGTCTGGTCTGCCTCATATGTCAATCATGTTTGAATCAGGTAAAGTAGCACATACCATGGTAGCTATCACGCTTGAGTTGATGCAAACGCTCCAGAGACATGGACAGAAGAAACACAATCAACTGCAGCTACAAGTCCCAGAGTCCTCTGGGATGCCTTGCAGCTCTCTTTAAATAGAGATTGCTTCAACCTCTTCCCACAAATATAGTGCACTATTTCCATTTATTCAAATGCACCAACCGTATAAATAAGCCTATAAGAGAAGTGCTTGGATTTTTCATGCATATGCTTTTCTAACTCTCTTCTAATGATTTCATAATAATAATAATAGTAATGATAATAATAATAATAATTAATTGATTCCAGGTGAGGGGTAAAGGATAATGTTACGGTCAAATATCAAGCAAAAAACATGGACTCTGACCTCTGATAACAAACTGCAATATGAATTCAGGGTTTTATTCGCATTAGCCATGTATAATTTGAACTACAGGACATTTTGGTGTGAGCGTTTGTGGAAGAGACCTGAATTTTACACTTCAGTGTTTTCAGAACTTATTTCTAGCTTCATGAAAGACTAGTACAAATTTATACACCCTGAACTGAATAAATTGTCCTTGGGTCGAGACTTTACTTATCCATGTTCTTAAGTGGTGTTTGTTCAAATACATTTATGAGAACAAAAGCTTGGAATACATCATGCAGATTTGTAAATGTGAATGTCAACATTACATTTTCTTTTTTAACCATTTTTTTTCCCCCACAGTACATCACACTGCATTGCAAAATTGCAATCGTCATGTGTCACTCGCACAAAACCTGCAGTTTGGTTCAGTGTAGCTTAGCAGAGATATGATAGCATCTTGCATCAGCCCAGGGGATTGGAGGTTTTGTGCACTTGAAACTGATGTTTACTTACCAGTGAAATACAGCTTGTGACACATTCTCACATGTAATGAGCTTGGACACCGAACTGGGGTTTTATAAGAAACAAATTACAACCTAGCATGCAGCTGTCACTTTGCTTTAGTCAGGAGGGCCACCCACTAAATATCACCTAGCTCATTACTGTACAGAGCATTATGGCTGTTGCACATGAAAAAGAAATCCACTCTAGAGGTATTTCTAATAAGGGTGCTCAGTGATGCACCACAGAATAATCCTGCCATGTATTCACCTTGCATTTCAGGATGTGTATGTTTTGATTTGGTGGTGTACATATACGCTTAATAACACAGACTAAAAACACATTACACCAGGAAGTGTCAGGCCTAATGCTACTCTCTTCTCTAAAATGGTGAAAGTCAGTTTTACTGAATGTACGCTCACAAGATAAGGTTAAACAAGGTATTTTTTGTACACGACATGCCCTGTGGGCATAGTTGCCATTTATGCATGACTGAACTGGCCTGCACCACGTAGGGTCAGCTGCTGCACTGTAGGTGGATAACAGGGCTGTATTTAATGCTTCTAACACAAGTGTTCATTAAATAAGCTAAACTAGGAACTTAAGTGAATTAAAAACAAAATGCTTTCCAGGTCCGCTCCAGTGGGTGTGTTCGCTTGCACCGCAATCCACTTTGATCGTGCTCCAACACTGTGAGCACTTGCTGCTGTTCCATGGCAAACACAAGTTGAGGATTCTGACTCACATAACACTGACTGATTTGTGGGCCCACAAAATGAATTTGTTGGGCCACGGCCAGCTGTGCAGCCTCTCTGTCTTCTCATTCTGTCACCTCCTCTCTCGTTTTCCATCCCCAGTCTTTCATAACCTTAATTCTGCCTTTCTCTGCTCACTGCAATGCCGTGTGTAATAGCTGAAGTTGACTCTACAGGCCTTCACCCTCAATAAAATCTCTGGTTAGTGCCACAGACTACCCAGAAATGCATTTTTGACCACTTTGATTGTCCGACACTAAAATTGGACAAAAGTTGCAGCTTCTTTTAAGCTGGTGTGCGTTTTGTCATCGGTTGTATAGAACTGGGAAAATAGGGAACACATTAGGATGTGCATAAAGCACAGGCTGTGGCCACAGCTTTAAAAATGGACTGAGAAAATGATGTGTTCTGCATCAGGTTCACATCCTGCATTCGGTAGCCTTGACAACACGGTTAACTTCAGCACTGAACACGGGTGGCGAAATGACCTCTGTGCTGCCGTCAGAATATGGATCAGAAAATACCATATGGCTGCCATAATTACACCTGTCACATTCAGAAGCAAGAATAACTCTCTGGATGCAGTGCAGTTAAATCATGTCTTTTTTTTTTTTTGATGAATGGATGAGTTCTGCTCCTGTCTCTTGGTCTAGAATGGCAGCTCACAAATGGATAGTTTTAGAGGATGATGATAATCATATCACTCACGTCTTCACCTCTCTTCAAAAGTGCCCCAGAAATAATATGATCAAGGCAATCAAGAGATTATCTCATCTGGTGATTTTTTAAAGTGGTTCACAACACTGTGCTCTGTGCGTTTGAGACAAGCAGCTAAATTGGGGGGAAAGGGGACTGATTGTTTCCCCGCCAGTGACTCTGTTTCTTCTCTTTTGGCTGGACGGAAAGGGATATTTATGGGTCAAAGGAAAAAAAAAAAAAACGGAATGGAAAGAGAGAAGTGTTTTGTATTTTTAGGAGGGAGAGAAGGAAATGATAGTCAAACAAAAGTGCGAAGACAAATGTTTGAGCAGAGAGGGAGAAAGCACACATGTGAGAGATGGGAGCACAGAGAGGGAGAGAAGGAGCTGCTTGTGCTGCTGATCTCAGCTTGTGGTGCTTGCATAGTGGAAGAGGAGGAGTTCTCTTGCCTGCATTAGCACTGCAATGTCAGTGAGGACTCGTGTATATCACTGACTGTATGAATGGATTTTGCATAGCTCCGGCAAGAAACTATTTAAAAGCCTGGCTCTGCAGTTCATTAATTTGCCGCTGGCTGAGTCAAATTAAAAGATGTGACACGAGTCTTCTAAAAATAGCTGCAAGAAAAATCTATTTTACCCGTACTGTACATCTCACTGTTGTATTTTCTCTTTCTGTGTAGCCAACCTCTGTGTCTGTTTGTCTGTTGCCACGTGGGAGATGAAAGAGGTGGAAGAGTGTGACTGGCTGCGATTTATCAGCACATGGGCATGGAGGTGGACAGGACATGGAGTTGAACCAGGGGGCAATGGGCTGATTCCCAGCCAGCACATGGTACGATTCGCAACGGTGCACGAGGACGCATAGCATGCTCTAATATAAAAGGGGGAGAGGGAGGGAAAACAAGGATCAAGGCCAAGCACCGGCTGTTAAAAATAGCAGCCCTCCCTGGCACTTTTCTATACCTTCCAGCGTTTCTCCTCCTAATAATAGCAAATATACGCACATAGCTCACGGCCACTGCAAACAGAGTGGGGAGAGGCAGACCAGCGTGCCTGGAGGATAGATGCACTAGGTTATGGTAATGCTTTTGGAAGACAAGCTTCCTCCTCAGGACTTACTGCTCACTTCACCCAATCCCTTAGCCCTGTTTAATGAGCTCCAACAGACAGAAATGAAGTAGATGGAGAGGAAGCGGATGGCAAATATGGCACGGTGATAAATCGCTTGCTTGTCCACAGCAAACAAGAGCCACTTCCAGACATGCCGTAAAACACCCATACAGTGAGAATTCACCTTGAGCCTGGTTAAATATCAAAGCCCGAGCCAAGTAAGGAGCACCTCCTAAAGAAACCCTTATGACTGTAATTACATCCATTTCAAGGTACTTCTATGGCAACAACGTCATGGTGAAGTAGACAAGGCCGTGAGGGAATAGTCCAACAAATGATGGATGCTTCCTTCCACAATGGTGTAATACTAAATAGGTCTTTTAAATTCATTAAATACATCCCTTACTTTGGATAAGCCCATGCAGGCCAGGACCATTATACTTGCAGATCACTCTGGCACCGCTCAGGCTGAAACTCATTCCCAGAGATTTTACATATCTGGCCAGTGTGGCGGAATATCCTCTGTCACTTGCTGTTTGTGATTGGTGAATACACAATGTGTGTTTTCCTCTGGCATGCCAAACAACCGGGGAAAAATATCAGAACATTGCATGGACATGAGAGTTGTGCTTGAAGGAGCACACTTTTTTCCTGGCTGAACCTGGGCGATGCTCGCTGAACTGAGAGTGGCTTTTGTGTTATTCAGCAAACAAATTACTCAAAATATGACAGAAAAAATAAAAGTGGCAAGGCCTCCTGTGCACATAAGGAATGGAGGAACTCAGACAAATGGTGTGGTCTCCAGCACCATTTGAAGGTGGGGGGGGACATCATTCAAGCACCGCAGATGAAAATCAGAAGGCAACGGAAAACAAATACAGCCAGTCGTCTGCAGTATGAGTCCTAATTTGCTATTTGCCTTGGCAATGTGAAAGTGAGACAGTTTCAAAATAAAAATATCTGAAGGTGTAAATTGGAAACAAGGTAACAGGGGATTGTTAACAATATGTGGGTCACACTTCCCTACCGGTGCCTCCACAAAAATGTCTGAAGGCATAACCTGAACCAGCATGGCATACACTGCACAGCAAAATGACATTAGTGTGTGTATGTTTCCATGAGCAGGTGTGAACCACGGCACAATTACCTGCACTATACATAATGAATTTCCTCAGTGTCTGGGATCATTCCGAGGGCACACTGTGACGCTAATGTACATACAACTCTACAACATCAGGGGATTGTGTGGGGAGTTCTGAACATTATTAGCTGTAAAATTACAAAAACACTCATGATGGAGTCAAGCTGTTTATATTAGCTACAATGATTTCTGTCACAAAGTGTGAGAAAAGTAAAAACATCAGAATTTTACTGACACCTCTATCATTAAAACCGTATACCTGGTGTTGCAGTACACACATAACTGCCCACATTTACTCAGCTGTAAAATGCAGACGTGTGAAATGCGTTTGTGATCGCAACGGAGGTCAAATTCATTGTTTATTTTACATTTGTATGTTTGACACACACGTAGAGCACCAATTAAATTCTTCTCCCCCTAAAATATCAATGATAATTCCTCTACAAAGACTGAACTGGGGCTTTTTAAATCCCAAATGGTCGTGTCATAATCCAGTAAATTCGGGAGCCTAATTGGATTTTTGAAAGGCCCAGAATAGTAGCAGAATATTAAATACTAGCTCTGTCAAATTCTGTAATGGAAAAGGGGTCAAGTGGAAAAGCCATCAACGACACGCACGCCTACTGCGGCCTTGGAAGTAATTTTTTGCATATCATTTACCCCCATACCAAAATGTGGTCAGTCACCAGAGCCAAACACTAATGGCGAAGTTAAACTGCGGAACAAATATGAGAAGTAAGCCTTTCAACATCCAAATATAGACACTGAGGATTGTAACACGGAACCGAAACAGAAACTAATTAAAGCCCTTCTGTGTGACGCACAGTGCCATGCAAGCATCCAAGTCAACCACTTTCACGTCAGTATGCTGCAAGTGAGGGTGTTCAGACACTTCAAGCGCTGTCAGTTTCATTCCACATCACAATGGGTCCAGACACAACAACTCACTTCCATCCACGCTCTTGAAATAAGTGGCATTTGGGGAAGTGAAGAGAAAAGACGAGAACTGAATCTGCAAGCTGTCTTTTTAAAAATGCAAATCAAGCCTGGTTGAATATATTGTGGCTCAGACACTGGCTAAAGGGGCTGGTGTTTACAAATAACACCTTATGAGTCGTGACCCAAATTTGCCTCAGAAATAACTCCCTGGAAGACCAGAAACCAGCAGTGGAACATGGGAGTTAGAAACCAAATCTCATTTACATTTCAGTCACAGCCTCGGACGCTGCCAGCATTATTTATTGATAAGATTTTGAAACAAGAAAAATAGTGGGGGAAGAGTTGTGGAATATTGTTTGTTAATTAGCACAATGTGCAGGCTATTATCAAAGTGATCTCCATAAGGCATGAGACGCTTTCATATCAACTGAAAAGAGCACAAGCAGTACAAGACCATTTTATATAACCCCGGTTCCAAAAAAGTTTGGATGCTGTATAAAAGATAAAGAAAACAGAAAGCAATCATTTTCTAATCCTTTTTGACATATACTCATTTGAAAACAGCACAAACACAATATATTTAATGTTTTACATCATCAACTCATTTTTGTAAAGATATGCTTATTCTGTGTTTAATGCCAGCAGCACTTCCCCTATAGCATCATTTTTGAACGTGCAGGGTAGTCTGATAGACTTGTGTAGATGTTCTCACTCCAAACATGTCAGATGACATGGTATAAAGAGCTAGAACGGTCCACCTCTGTGGACTATCAAGTGGAACTTTTTTTTTTGGAACTCAAGTAATGTAAGTAAGGTCTGTAACTTAATGTGTGTAAATAACGTGCGTATCTAATGAACTTATTTTAAGCCAAACCTTAATCTTTTATTAAACCTAACCAAGGTTTTGATGCCTAAACCTAACCAGTGTGACAGTTTCACAGTGTAACATACGTGTTTGTTATTGTTCTCAGAAAGCTTTTTTTTTTTAAGTGTAACATTGCATATTTATTATTGCTAACTTAAGCGTGGAAAAAAGTTGAAAAATGACACTAAAGGGGTACCCGGTGCCTTAAAAAGTGTGTTGTTTTGTACAGCATCCCAATTTTTTTGGAATTGGTGCAATAATTGAGACATTAGCTGAACAGTATGGATGGCCAAATTTTGTACATACAGCATCACAATTTATTGAGTTTCTAACTTGACTTTTCGTCCCTTAGGTTTCACCATCAAGCTGTTTCCCTGACATCTGAGTTACTGGGGCCATTCTCTCTTAATTAGAGGCTGAACCTGGTGCAGAGCCACCGCTTTCGTCTCTTTATGCATATTTCAGACACATCAGCGGAGGTGATAGCTCTGGGCACTCAGTGATTACCTCCTCATCATTTTTTTTTTAATTGCACCTAATGCCATTTAACTGCTAATGGTTGTCATACTTGGAGAAAGCTAAAATCAAAGGTGTTTATGAGGGGGAACATTCATTTCCCCCTTGACAAATACTTCCCTGTGAGAAAATCCTGACAGGTGAGGAATTGGAGGTCTGTGTGCCATAATCACGCCTGTGTGTGCACACTAATGAATGCAGAGCCTGATCCATTTCCCAATCTGCCCTCTGTAATGAAAAGAAGAGAAGGCTTTCCCCTGCAGCACTGCCTTGTAAGCCAAGTTAACACAGATGCATACCACCCCTGTGACTTGCAGATTGGATATGCCATTAAATTATTCACTAATCTCTATCTACAGAAATACCTTCTAAACAGGCTGCTGTATAGTTTGGCCACATATGTTATTTGGATTTAAAGTGCTGGCAGTACTTCAAGGGGTGGGCAGGTGCAGGTGGGTCTGGCAGAGGTTCGTGCAGGATACAGGTGGTTCAGAGGGAACACAACAAGCTGAAATGTAGGCTAAGATGATGCTTGTCTTCAGTGATCATTTAAGACTGAGAGCAGGCATAATGTGCTGTCTGTTTTAACTGCTCATTGTGGACTGCTGAATGTCAAACTGAATTTTCCCATTCTCAATCTGACAGACCTCAAACAAGTCAGAGCCAGGATGCAATTCATTCCTTCTGTTCTAAGCACAATGTTATATCTCGGATGACAAATAAAAAGCTGTGTTAACAGTTTACTGAGAGCATGTTTTCCATGCAGGTGAATACTGATGTAGCGGCTGGCGGTTCAAGTCTTTTCATACGCTAATACACCAATACTCAAAACAACACAACTAACAACAAAGCTACAAAAGCCTGCCTCGCCAAACCCTGCAGGCGCAGTATCTGCAGCCTGTCATGAGACGAGCACTGAATTCACTGGTGTCTGGTACCTGAACGAATCGCTGAAAAGCAGCACTGAGAAGAGCAGTATCTCCAATGTGCAGTGCCACCAGTGACACGCTGAGCCAAGTTTGAGATTTCAGTATACGGGTCATGTGCCTATACTGAGAGCTGTCAGCACAGTACACTTGAGTGTGTACAAAAGCATTGTGAGAGGTAAAAGGTAAACAACTGCTGAATGGCAAGACCACAGAGGAATTTCTCACAAATGCGGTGGCTGTTTAAGTTATTTAAGTAAAACATTTCATTTGATGATTAATAGCCGGTGACTAATTGTCACAGTATAATGAGTCTCTTACCTGCTGCCATTTTCCTTCATCTGTTCACATGCTCAATCAGTACTGCTCCACTCTCACTCCCCTGCCAGACACGCCCACCTGCCCACTCACCTGATCACACACCTGAGAGTCATTCCCAATCAGTCCAGTATTTAAGCTGCTCTCCCACACTCACTCAGAGCCAGACTGTTTTTTGTTTCCATGCAAGACTTTCCAGCAATTACAGTTGGACTGATCTCTCATAGCTGAACCTGCCTTTGACCACATCTGTTCTCCTGTTCACCAGTAAATATCTCAGCCTTTTGTCTCTGACCACAAGTCTTGCTCTGCACTTCCTGGATCTTAACCTGCCTGTGACTATTTAGTGTTTGGTCCACCAAACATTTCAGGAGACTCTGAACCTGTGCTGCTTATCTGTTTCTGCCAAGTCTAAAATTAAAGTTTGTATAACTATACCCCTGTTCTGGTGGTACTACAATTTGGTCCTAAAACCATCCCCCTTACAACTAACATGTGACACATGTAAAAAAATATAATAATATGAGTATTTGCTAAAACACAAACAATATTTGCTGATATGATGTCATCTCACAATGAGTCCTTCATTGTTGAGGAAATCAGCAAATCCCCAAATAGCTGCTATTCTCAGGGTTCAGAATCACCACAATGGAAATCGAATAGTGTTTCCATTGTGCTGATATAGGTGGTATAAAAATGCGGTCATGCAGAACCCTTTTTCCCTGTAATGCACTGATGGTCAGACTGAACATCAAGTAAAAACTCGTGTTCTGGTTTTTCATTCCAGCATGAGAGCAAACTTAAAATATGCTGATGTTATCTTGGATTCTAAGCACTTAAACCTCTTGCTGTTTGCTCTAGTTTCCACCCTCAGCAATATTTGTCGTAGCTCTTCTACTGACTGTTTAGAGACAATTGTTTTTGATATTTTAAGATACATAAATAGCTTCTGAACAATATGATTTTGACTTGGGATTATGAGGTAGTGTTTATAATCTGTTTGCATGAACTCTATGCGTTTACTGACCACTTCACCCCTTCTTTTGGGAATCCTATGGTTCAGTTCTGTGGCTGATCATCAGAGGAACTCTCTGACCTGAGTCGTACGCTATCCACTGTCTATTTTCTCCCTTTAAGTCACTGTTCACCCCATTTCTGCCCCAACAGTGTTCACCTTATCAAACTGTACCAACCTCTCCATGCTCAGTTTACACTCCACTGAGCCGATGTCATCATTCCTACATATCTTGCCAGGTAGAATTGGCCTCCTTTTCTCCTTCCTGTTGTTCAACTGCTAAAAATAAAGCTCCCTTTTGCGGAGTTGCCACGAGGCTCCAGTCTGGTCCTCTGCGGGGCTTACAACTTCACTTCCTGACAAACAAACTCCACTTTCAGGAGTCAAAAGCAAACCTAGTTGTCTGATTGTTCAAGCGCGGACCTACAAACATGTATGTAGCACTGTGTTGACCTCATTAGTGTAGACCCACTTGTAAAAAGTGTAGTTTAGTGATAAAATCAGGCAAAATTATGAATAGTCAGCTACAGCTTTTTGATTGGACGTCCAATTTGGCAACTGTTTGTTAATACACTGGCTATACAAGTCCCCCCCACACTTCCTAGCTAGCTCTGTTTCATTAGCATCTGCTACTCAGTTAAAGATTTAACATGCAGGATTTCTAAAGTTGTAAATTTGTGAAGTCAAAGCCTTTGATCCAGAGACAATTTAGGCCTCTGTTGAGTAAAGTCTACATCCCCCAACTCTTGCAAGTCTAACTAACACTTTGGTACAAAGTAAAAAAATCTAAGATGTTTCAAGTCATTCGCCCTGAGGGACCGTCTTTGTTAACGCTTGTGGAAATTAGTTCATAAAATGCGTAAGATTATTGCTCTGTGTGAAAACTCTGCAGGCCATGTCCCAGTCTTATGTTTCGTGAATGAGTCATTTTTACGCTATGACAGTAACTTGAACTTCTTAAGACTTTGTTTTACAGGCAAAATTACAGGCCAGAGTGGAACAGAACTGAGTGGAACCCAACTGACAATGAAGGATCAGAGATCTATAAACACTTGAAAGCTTAAAAGCTAAAAACAGCAAAGAGAGCAAATAGGGATATTTTTTGCTCTGAATGTATAAAGTAATTCACATGGACATTAATGCATCTCCTTCTTTGATCTCAGGATCCAAACCATTTGGGCAGCAAAAGACATTTAGACAGGCAGATGTGCCCAGATTGCCTCTAAAATTTAAGTCTAGAAGCCCATCTACTGATCATCACTGAACATGGATGAACAAGACAAGTCTGAATGGGTCTGACTGTTTAGTAGCTTAGTGATTGTTTAATGAGACATAAGGCAGGAACTCAAGAGTAAAACAATGCTGTTTCTGGGATGTTTTCAATAATGTATTGATGTACCAAGTTGAAGCAGGAAGATTTCTTCCTGCGCAGTCTTGTCTTGTTTCAGCTGTGTCTACTAAATGGGAAAAGTGCTGAATGATACAGCAGCATGGTTGGATTAGTCAGTTGAATTAAAAAAAGGTCATAATGCTTAGTCAGTGGAACTATGACTTTAGGAGGAATATTTGATGAACTGTCTTCATGTTGGCACGTTGCTGACATTAGAAAAAAGAAGCCCTATAGCACTTTTTCTTCTCAGCATATTCTCAGTACATATCGCTAATGACCCTTGTAATGTTCAAGTATGTTCTGTTTCACACACAAATTAAAGGAAAATTTATATATACATTTATAGGGAAATTTAAGGAACAGCATTATAATGTGTAATGCTGTTCCTGCTGAAAATTGATCGATTGTAGCCTTGTGCATAGATCATGCAAGTAACTGTCTATGCAGGATTGGCATTGTTCACACTCATCGTGATACCTTTGAAATATTACATTTCCAGGGAATCTGTAATTTCTGTAGTTTTATTCTCATTCAGCAGAGACACTTTGATACCTGGTTGAAAATCTATTCAGCCCAACTGTCCTACATACCAGTGCAGGTGGTTGCTCACCTTGATCACTGGTCAAGTTCACCTGTGAGCAAGCAGAGAGCAAATCCTTGCTTCTACACAGATGGGACTGGACAGATGGAGATTTTAACATGGCAGCTGATGTCCTTGGGCACTGGAGAATTTAAGCCTTGTGGATGGAAAGTAGGTAACTGCCCAGTATTGTACATTAGATGAGTGGTTAATCCTATTACTTCAAGTTATGGTTTCAACCCACAAGTAAGAGACAAATGTTTTGTCAGAACTGGCTTTGAAATATGACAAAAAAAAAAAATTAAGATTAGATAAGAAACACAATAAATAAGCACATTGGGAGGGGTTTATTTTATAATTGCATGCCTCCATTGGAGGCAGTTCCCACAAGATGAAACCTAATGATGTTTCTGATTTTGTGGTACCAGTTATTTGATATTTCAATGTACCAAACAGTTAAGTTCATGGCACGGTACTTCTTAACACAATACATTCTCAATCCCAACTCGTCACATACAGACACTTGATCAGGACCCTCTTGCCAACCCCGGTCTCCTGCATAAAGTCTAGTGTTTGTCTCATCCAACCATCCCACAGTCCGTCAAATGTGGACTTTTCTCACTCCTTACACTAAGTCATTTGACGTGTTGGGGCAAGAACAGGCTGTTTATACATGGACTCCTCTACACGTTGAAAAATGATGCTTAAAGGGTACCCAGTGCTTTAAAATGTGATGCCAAGTGATCCTGACCTAGTGTCTGTATGTGATGCGTTGGGAGTGAGCATGGGTTGGTTAAGATGCTCACTCTAGGCTTGTAAGAAAATTAATGTAAGCAGAATAATATTAATGCTCAGAGCAAAGTTAGGGTGAGTCATTCTGGCAAGAGATTGGTGATATTTGATTTTGAAAATCAGTGAATATCTCCTCACGGTCTGCTACCTGTTTGTTCACAGTCATGGCTCTGTAAATGGGAAACAAACAAAGTGGCTTGGACACAGTCACACAACACTATTCCAGCCAATAAGCAACAGGTGCCGTCCTTGCTCCTGCACAGAATAAGAGGAGGGGGAGGGGAGATGTAGGGTGCAAGCAGGACCATAAATCTGGTGCGCTAACGTTGTGTAATTACACTGTGAAGAAGGAGAGATGGCAATATCAAAAGTCTTTCAGAATGACTCACCCCACCTTTAAAACCAGAATAGAGTCAAAAACCAAGATGTCCTAAAATAGCCACCAAACAGACAATAAGCTTTACATTTTTTGCCCCTATAAGTGCAAAGGTTAGAAGATTTCTGTCCATTTTTCTCCTGACAATTTCAATTTTCTGATGTGCAGTAAGCGTTGCAGTCTCATTACAGCCCCCACCGTGGCTATAGATGTTTAATATTGTATCCATTTTACTCGATGACATTAGATTAGATAATTAGGACTCTTTCACATCATATATTGTTGCTGACTGAGACACAGGAGGACAAACATAGGTTGTAAGAACTGAACACAACATTACTCAACCCACCCTGCTGCCTGAGAAAAAATGCCATAAACCGTTTCTTTTTAATTTGCATTTGGTTCTCATTGCAATACTCCCCATGACTGTGTAAGAATGAGCTTGATTTGACTTCAGCATCAAGCTTTGACTTTGGCTGCTCGATCTTAAAGGGCCATGAGGTCAAGTGTGCTAAACCTTGGGTGTGCACCTCTTCATTTCTCCACCTCTTATCTCTCTTCACTCAGGAGGCGATTACCTTCTTCATTTTCATTTTTTAGGGAGGGGGCTGTTCTGCACCTCTTACCAGGAGGTTTCTTAACTGTAAAATGACCATAAGACAGCCAAATCCAATCCCTTTGCCATTACTGGGGCAGTAAAATGAAACATGGCTAAGAGAAACGATGATTGCAGCGCTCTGTTTCGGTGGTTCAACGTGTTCTTTCTTCATTCCGATGCTGCAGCTGACTTTTAAGATGAGCACTTGATCTTTATGAATCAATAAACCAAAAAGACATGCTTTCAACAAAACGTTGTAGTAGAAATGACTTTTTATGTGTAATTTAGTGACATTCTTATTAGTATTATTACTGACTATGTATTGATTTTCTGCGGATATACTCACCAGCCCCTCCCCTAGCGATGCTGCCCTTTTACAAGGCACTCACCATCCCACTATTGTACGTGTGGACGCAGAGCCACAGTAAAGCAGCATTGATTTTTTTTTTTTTTTTTTTTTTTACTTAACCCCCTTGATTTTAAAGGACAGAGGAAGGGGAGTCCATTGCCTTGAAGAATCTGCCTTAATGGAAATGCAGAGAGGTGCATTGTTTGCTGGCAGGTGTCACTCACAGAGACCAGTTTATGGAAAAGTCCGTCTTTGTTAAAATTAGTTTGGGGTAGGAGGTGGACTAACAAGCTTAGGGACGCATTTTGTTTATGCGCTCTGGTTAATTTCTCTGCTAGAGTGTTGTTCACTTAGTGCATACAATTAGAGAGCGCATTAGTGTACCTCATTATGGGACACACTATATGTAACACTTAAGGTTTTCTAACAGTAACATTGATGATATTAAAATACTCATAACCCAGAAACACAAGATATTTTGTATTCTTTGCTTTTGTCCTGCAGACATCAAAGCAGCTTTGAAGGAAAGAGGGATGAAAATTCACAAAATTTTGTATTCTTGTGTATTAATAATTCATGCAGTTTAAAAACAATACCCCCCCCCCCCCCCCCCCCCCAGAAAAAAACTGCTCACACTGAGAGAGCAAACTCCCGTCATGTCACACGACTGTAGTGAGGTGAACAATGAATCACAGCAGTTAATTGCTGCTCTCTATTACCCAATGTGTCAAACCAAAAAATGGATCCCGCAGGTGTAGTTATTGTAATTAGTCTGCTCAAAGCAACTGGAGGAAAAAGCCAGCATTCTTGCCAGAGGGGGGTAAGAGTGAGTGAGAGGAAATGAGAGAGGAGCTGGCTTCAAAGTGTGGAACAAGGGACAAGCTTAGACAAAGAGTGGTGCCATTTTAAGTCCTCCCTCAACAACAATCCAAGGACAACCACGTCAGTGAAATTGACCCAGAGGTGTTATGGTTCATTGAATATATTCCCATCCCTCTGTCAACACAGTGCTACCAATACCTGAAGGATGACGCTGTGGCTGCGCTGCAGGAGAATGGTGGAAAGGGGAGAGGAGGACCCTGTGACCTTTCAAGTACAAGAAGGTGGTCTCAATTAGCTGCATATCAGAGAGAGCAGGCTTGCTTTACAGTCCCAGTGGACGAGCTCTTTAATTACATCTAAGGAAGGTAAATATATGTCCTTATGTGACTGTGTAAGGAGCTTGGCTGGGAAGCCTTGGCTGCACTTTAATATCAGAGGGCTTTCAATCCAAATATTCACTGACAAAGATTCAGATTCAGTGAATGGTTGTTCTGAGCAAGATGAATCCTGTTGTTAAACATTTTGCTAATCCAGGGGTTCCTAAACTCTGGGTCATAAGACAAATCTGAGGGGTGATAACGATTAAAAAGTTCAAAAGAAAATAAGTTAAAGAAAGTCACTTTTTTTTCTTGTGAAAAAATAGATATTTTCACCTCTTCACATGTCCAAATATCCTTAAAAATAAACTACACTACTCAAAGAAAATCTTCATTAAGGATGGACAACTCATGTCCACACTACAACCATAACCTGTGAGGATGGATCATAAGCAGATGTGACATCAATAAAGATCTTTTATTTTGCTCTTTTATTTTGCAATATTTACATGAAAATATGTTCCTAAGGCTATATTAAAGCAATCTTTAGACATTTGGGAAATAAGCGTATTTGCTTTCTTACCAAGCATTAGATGAAAAGATCAATAGTAGCATCAAACCTGTGCAGTAAACACTAAGCTACAGCCAGCAGCTGGTTAGCTTATAACACAAACACTGCACACGGGGAAAGAGCTAACCTGGCTCTGTCTGAAGATAATAAAATCTGCCAACCAGCATCTCTGAAGATCATTCACTAGCACAAGCAGTTTTCTAACTTAATAACTAGAAACGGCAATATGGTAAAACGTGTCACACTGCCAGGATGAAACCACATTTCGTGGGCATGCTGTTGCCTGTGGAGCCCATTGTATTTCTCAGCCTTGCGCACACTTACTAGCAGCTGATAGATTTAAGAGGGTCACCTTGGCTCGGAGGCTGTCACCTCTCTGTCGGTCTCTCTTTCTACTGAAGCAGCAGTCCTTAGAGTATGAGTGATAATGTGAAAGTGTGTGTATGTAGCATTTGCTATCACACATACAGCCTCTTTCGAAGCCTCACGAGCCACTTCAAACTGCTACATCTCCATCGATAGACAATTACCTCAGTCCAATGGAGAATTTATCTCTGGGTTTGCCTTCACAAGAGAATCATTTGCAGATTCAATTGAGTGAAACAAAAGGTTAATAGGTGTAGGAGAGCATAAATAGTTTGCAAAGGAACTTGGGGGAAATGGACTCTCATGTGAGAGAGGGTTAACTAAATTTTCCTTCACCACTTAATGTGTGTCTCTCCAGCACTAATCTGTATCAATACATCAGATAGCCAGATGGTAGGGAGTCATTGTGGGAATAGAATATGTGACAGGCAGAAGAGCTTTTAAGACAGATAGAGAGGGGCAGAAGCAGAGGCAACACGTAATCAGATTCTACCACGTAAATAATTAAACACACCATGACCTACACACCTAAAAAAAAAAAAGAAAAAAAAAATCAGCAGCATGTCCAGTATGTGGTGAAATGTACAACGTTATATATATATATATATATAGCATATAGCGTATAATATTGTAAGATTTTGTATGATATAGATCATAATTAATTAATTATATATATCAAATCAGTATAGGAATGTCTTTAACCATGAAAGAAAATATATTGAATGCTCATGAAGAAGAATATAGCTCTACTACAATTGTTTAGTTTCTATATTGGGTTTTACTTGACAAGCTGCAAAACAAGTAGCTGCCACATGCTTCCAAGCAGCCAAGGTGGCAGTCAGCCTCTACAAGATTATTATTATATGTTTCAAGTAAAGCTGAAATTTATATTTTCCACATTCTTGTGGAAACAGTGTCATCTCAGGCCGTTGCATTTTGTCATTTGCTGTGACAGAGACGACCAGCGATAGAGAAGACGGACTGTCAATTTCCTCAGTGTGCATGTCATAGCCCTGTAGCCTAAAAATGTTGCTGTATCAACAAGCTTTTTCCTCACGTAATGCTAGTTATGTACTGTTGAGATTGTTGTGACATCTGTGTCTTTTCAGTGTTAAACATTTGGGAGGACCCATCATGCCCTTAGTTTTGTCCATCACTCAGAGAACTGAAGCCAGCAAGCTTCAACTTGGTGAGTGGAAGCGGTTTAGCCTGGCTTGCCAACGTTAGCGCTGATTCCCATTCAGTGTTACGTTTGATTGTCATTTCAACACCTGCTCATTCAGGCCGGTGTTATAGAGAAGAGGAACTAGCTAATTAGTGGTTTCTCTTTCATGGTTGCAGTTGTGGTGGTGGCAATAACCAGGCTGAGACTGTGATAACAGCAATGGGTAGTCCTGTAACCTTAGCAGGTTGTCTGGTATTCCATGTTTTGAATCACTACATGGAATAACTAACATGCAGAGTCCAGAGTCACGGAGTAACATACGGAGGGCTCAAATCACAGATGGGACTGACAGCAATGGCTGTGTCGCCTGCCAGCTAGATAACTGCTTGTTTGGCCATTGGACCAGTCTAGTTCCACACTGCTGTAGAGGGAATAATCACAACAGAATAATAAATATGAATAAAAATAAGCCTATTATATTATGTACAATCGCCACAGGAGAATGGTCGTATTCACTTGAAATGCTGCGATTCCACTCACACAATGTACACAATCATGAGGGGCAGATAAAGCCATGCCACATTGCAGCAGAGGCCAGGTGGGATGAAGCATCACCTGCTGTCAGAACGGAAGACGTCCAGCGTGTTGATGCATGTTCTGTGCAATCCACCATTCAGCATTTCAGCGCAGCCTTGTCTAAAAATACTTGACATTTTCAAGGGAGTAAAACAAATTCACAAACAAAAAAAGCAGCCTGTGTCTCTGTACTGGGGTGGGGTAATCCCTGGACATCTGTTTGTGAGGCGTCCTCAGAGATGTGCCTGTGGAGAAGAAAGCGTGGCCGTTTATTTTGGTCAGTGCCTTGCTTGAGACGATGACGAGCAACGTACTGTGCAGAAAGAGCTGGTTGGGCCAATGGCAGTGAAAGCAATTACAGAGAACAAGGAGACCCTGTAGGCATGGCAACTCCCGTGATACTGTTTCATAAAGCTCAAGTCTTGCTTTGTAGATATATGAACGCAGGAAAGAGACTTTTTCAGAGCCGTATGAGAGCAACTAAGTTCGACTTTGTCTTTATCATGCACACATGCAAACACACAAAAGACAGATCCAGACACAGACGAGGAGGCTGAGAAAAGACAGAGAGGTGAGAGAACGGTGTTCTTTCACATATTGTGACGCCGGGCTTCCTGTCGGGCCAGGAAATCTTCTGTTTAGACGTATGGTTCTGCTTAGTGTAAACTGTGATGTTTAGTCCTGATTATATGTTACATTTATGACACGGCCAGTTCAGTCTGAGCGAGCCTGCTGAGTTTCAATACTTCCTCAACTGCAGGAAAGCAAGAAAAACAAGACAAAGCCTTGCTTGATGGGATTTGAAGGTAATGGGATGAAATGCAATTAGATAACATGGTAATAGTGATATACTGCAGTTATTATCATAATGAGGTGACAGATGCTTTTAAATCTGTGATTACTTCCATATGTTTGTGGGGGAATTGCATTCAAGGCTATATGTATTAATATACTGACATTTTATATTAAAAATTCATTCATTCTGTAAGCTGAACAATCTCTTTTACTAGTCAGATTGCAAGTAACAAAGGAGTTAACACCATTAGGTGAGTCAATTGGACCTTTTCAGTGGGTGTCATTAGTCATTATGTTTTTCATCAGATAATGAGCAAACTGTAGAAAATCACATTCTTTTTTTATTAATCTTTGCAACCTTGACATTAACCCTGTCGACATCCTCCAACAGTCCATTAGCAGGGGGTTTAGAGCTCGCTCATACCTCCGGCCATTTTGCTGTTTACTTGATGTTGCCAGCCAAGTTACACATTTACCATGGAGGCTTGCCAACTGTTTGAGGCAATGCTGTTGTATACACAATGCTCATATTAATGAGGAGGAGCTTTAAGGAAAACTTGATAAATTAAGGTGAAAAGTAAAAGTTGTTTTTTTCCGTCTTGTTGTGAATACTAGCTCTCATTGCAAAAACATTTGCATTTTTCAGTCTCTCTGAAGACCAACTTGTGTGGTCATACTCTCAAGTCAAACAGTATTGAGACCTATTGTGGCACATGCATTAGTAGTACTGAGAATTTGGGCTGCGTGGCATACTACTGCTACTACTGTGCTGTAGAGATACTGTCAAAGGATTACAGTACCACTCCAGGTGAACACCTTGATAGAGCTACAGGTATATATTACACCTTTTGAGAAGTACTCCTCTCAAATCAGCAAACTTATATCTAACTGTACATTTTCTGTACTAGAATTTATTTTGTTGTCTACTTTTCTTGCTCTGATTGCTTCCACAAGGTTGCCTAGACTAGAGTGAAAAAAAAAAAAGCATCCTCTTTATAAAATGGGTCAATTCACCCCAGGAATAATCTCACTTCAAGTCTGTTATGCAAAAATGCTTTATGTTGATGCTGTTGGAATGTGACTGAAGAAAACCATAGTTGGTACAAAAGCTCAATGGCCTAAAAGTATATGTGAGAGTTTAAGTAACCCAACCCCTCAAACCACGAGGTGAGATGTACAGAGAATCTCATTCCTATTGCATTCAGTTACACGATATGGGGAGGACGTTCACAACTGTTTAGGAGTTGATGATGTAGAAAATGTTCCTCACCATGTGTTACCATTCATTTGACGTCACTTCAGTTCAAAGCAGGTGAGACAAAGACACTTTAATTGTTCTTTTGGGAAATTTCAGCAAAATGACTTCTTCAACAGATGTGTTGCTCAGTCACTTGCTTTTAGTGTTGTATCAGTCAAACTTACACACACACACACACACACACACACACACACACACACACACACACACACACACACCATACTGTCCTGTAACAACATAACCTCATTTGAATCTACTGTTTCCATATGTGTGTACGGTGGGGTGATCATGCATAATTCAACTCTCGTCTAAGAAAGGGGTCTTAAGGTGAGAATAGAAGTATGCACCAAGTCGTGAGGCAGCAGATGAGATTGCTGATACTGGTACGATATCACGTTGTCTGTTGGGTGAGCGAGCTCCTCCATAAATAAATGCAAATGTTGGCTAAGTGCCCACAGAAGAAGTTAACATCACATAGCTGGCCAGCTTTGACTACCTGCCCAGGTACAGACACGATTCTTTCCTTTTCTGAAACATGTGCCACAAAATCATCAACATGAGTCATGCTGACAGGTAGATTTGGAAAGGGAACATTTGCTTAATTCTGCACTTTGCAACATTTATTTCCTCCTTATTTATTATTTCTACCTTTCCTTCTTTGAGGTTACATCCAGACTCTTCTTTTTCAACAAGAGCTGTTACTCAACCAGTTACCTTATGGCACCAAACAAGCGAAACCCCAAGCAGGCAAGCACACTCAAGACTAAAGTGAACATCATAATTGGAGTTGAAACTCACGTTGGGCCGGTGGCCACATGGGTCACAGACTGTTACATTACATGCCTCTCTCTGATAGGATTCCTGCCCCTTTAGATTTAGTGAGAGACATCAGCTGGGATAAATAGAAGATCATGGTTTCTCCCTGCAGATAATCTCCATTTAACTCAGCCAAAAGCCAGTCACAGACCACAATCCCACTACTGTGCTACCAATTTGCACTACTCATTCAGGGCAAATGGGGACTCTCTCCTTTTAGCACCCACACAAGTGAGAAAATGACAACATGACTCACAGGTTAAATGTACTTGGGATACACCACAATTATAAATCATCATTTATTAAATAGCACTTTATAGGCTTTGCCACCTGGTATCAAATGGTCCCAGTAATCAACAAGAGCTGTTTTAGTGTTCAAGAACGGTACAGAAAAGCAGTTTTCACATGACTGATCCACAGCTTAACACCTGACAGAGGCCAAATATAACCATCTGATTCCCAAAAAGATGACCTGGTGTACCCCGATACAAAGAGACAGCAAAGGAGAAAGGACCTGCCTTATCTCAGTATTGTGACCTTCCAGATATTTTCCGACTGATTACATCTCTCAAAGCTCCCTGTTATTCACTTCCTGACAGTCTCATGTGTACCAAAGTGCATGGACAAGGAGCTGCTAAGAGCCTTTTGCAGGCAAAGTCCTTCCTTCATTGGATCCCTGCCTCTCTCCATCCATCCCACAGCCAGCCTCTGAGGGATGGCCAAAGGGGTGTTAGAGACAAGGTGTCCAGGATTTTCAGGATCTTGTCAGGACTGGGGATTGGGGGACATAGAGTCTACACTTGTCAGCAGAGGTGCCAGCCATCATCAGCTTGCAGGAAATACAATATGATAGGCGCATGGCCTAATATTGGGTGGTTTTCCCACAGTGGGTGCTGTTTGGGGAGAATGGCCAGACGGTTACTAATGACCCTTGTCTGCCACCAGCTCTGCCTAGGGGACCTAAAGAATGGTTTGGTCATATGGTCCATCTGGAAAAAAATAGGAAGAAGAGGAAGTTGAGAAAAGAAGTAAAAAAAAGTGTGGAGTTGCCCTCCCCTGCAGCAATGAGTACCCTGCATTTTCACACTGTGGGGGGAAAAAAATCTGGTAACTGACAACCTGTCTTTCTCTCATTGTCTGACCATGAATTATTAATGTGCACAGAAGTTCCCTTGAGCCTTGGCACAGGCATATTCTGCTATTTTAAAGGTCCATCTTTTTCTCTGAGTCTTACATAGTCAAGCTGTGGCGGTGGCAGAAATCTGCAGAATTTCACAAGAACGGACAATAACCTCAGACTTGATCCTCTCTGACTAACTGTGTTCTGTGTGTGTGTGTGTGTGTGTGTGTGTGTGTGTGTGTGTGTGTGTGTGTTTGTGTGTATTTGTGTGTCCGGCCCATTAGACGGGCACTTACAGCACCAGTGGTTTCCATTAGGCCCGCGGATCAGCTCTCTCTGTTCTCACTGTTGATTTGCTGGGATAGACTAGCATGCAGTTGTCACTCATTACACCGTAGTCCATCCACCAGAGCGTGTCTGGCTGGCTCCAGAACATCGCCTTGTCATTTCTCTCCAACTGGAGAATGAAAAGGAAAAGACAGGGGAAGAAAAGGGGGAGGGAATGGGTGGCTGAGAAGCAGATGAGACTGTATCCTATTGTGAAGTCGACTGCAGATGTGACCAAATCCCTCCGAACACGGCGACAATGTGCCTAATATTTAGCTGAAGCTGTAAGAACAAAACCGGGATCTACATGAGAGAGCTGGAGCTCTGGAGTGAATTAAATGGTAACGTTGAGAGGATGTGACAGAGCTATCACGAGGAAGAAAGAACAACGGAGCATCAGGCAAATATTTGATTTAATCAGAAGTGATAGGGAAGTAATCCCTATGTTAGGTCTAAGAAACAGAAATGCAGATGGCAAGAGCAGCACAGCCAAGTCATCAGTCATGGTCATCATTCGCGGACCCTGCCCTGAGGAGCAGGCGTAGGCAGTAACAACGTAGAGTAATGCTCTGACTCAGCATCCTGGCCTAATGCAAAGGGCAAATGCCACATTATAATAGTAAATTACTCTTTACTCAGTTGATCAGGCTATGAATTAATGATCTTACAAGGGGATTATTGGGAGGCATTTTTACGCCGGATTATTTCTTATAGTGCAAAGCTATCCTGAGGCGCCATTGCTTCATGTAAGGGTGAAGGCTGTCTCAAAATAAACCCACAAAACAGCTTTTATTATCATTTGGAAAATGTATAATACATAGATTTCCCAACTTGCAGGCACAATCATAAATTGGGCCACACAGGCATCTAAAAAGCATATTGTCGTCCTTATGAAATGAAAACTAATTATTTGCCACATCCTCTTAGCTACACTATCTCCTCTTCAGAGGTTCAGTTGACTGTTTGACCTGCAGCACCTTCCTTTCAGAAACATCATGTCTTTGTCAGCAATGTCAGCTAAAATTGCCCGTTTGAAGAAGGAACACATTTCCAGGTCCATCCATCGATATTTATGAAAAGGTAAGCTTAATGTAATGTTACAGAGGCTGTGGATGTAGCTTACACTAGCGTTACTTTCCGTTTGCTATCTCATGTTTAGAAGCTAATAGTAGGAAGAGTGAACAATTAATGCTGGCTCTTTTTGCATTTGTGCATTCTTATAGTTTCCACTGCAAATTTTGATCAACTGTTATCAACAGCGTTTCCTTGAACAAGTCTTTCAAGCAATGATCAAAATGATCAACCTGCTAATGGATTGATTTGTCTGTGTAAGTGCACTGTCCTCTCCCTGCAGCATCACCATTTTCCCCACTTGCATCAATCATGCTTATGTCCCATAATGCAATCAAAAGCTTAATGGCAAACACGGCCCAGCGGCACAATGCTGATGCAGGACATTTTTCTTGCTGGCATAAGTGGACACGTAAATAAGTGAGTTATGGTAATCAGGGAGTAGAGATAGTAGAGGCTCAGGGTATGTGTGTGCCTGTGCTTGTGTGTGTATCTGTCTTCAATGTCAGCCCAATATCGATCACATTCACAGTTGCAAGACCATGTTGGGCAACCTGCCTGCTAGTTTGACAGCCGTCCTTGTCGGCCTAATTCTTGCACCACTTTGTTTCTCCTTCTTCTCTTTTCCTCACTGGGATGCAGCACCCTAGAGGGCTGTTCATGTGACAGGTGTCCCAGTCGATGCAGAAAGCACAGACAAAGACAAAGGTGAAGTAGAAAGACACCTGCTTCTGCGGCTTCCTCTTTAATATGTCGCCAGTGACCTGTACGCAAAGTCACGTCCACGCTTCACAAATGCTTCTGCACATAAACAAACATGCAGACGTGCATAAGCAAACAAACACCAAGGTGTCCTCATGTGACTGGAGGTCAGGTGTGAGACACTGCTGTGTGTGAGGAATCCTTGCAGGAGCTAGATGAGCAGCTGTGTGGCAAACTCAAGAAGGAGAAGAAGGTAATCACTATTCAGAACGCAAAGGCTCTTTATTATAGGGATACACTGCAATGATGCAAGGCAGTCTTGCATGAAATTGAAGAACTGACATACTGTGTTTTCATCTCCTTTTTTATTTGTCAGCTTTGCGCAGCTCAGTAATAAGCTGAGTTAGTCACTCACTCAAATCGAGTGATGGTGTGTTATTGTTTTCCTTTTCCTCCCATGCTCAACTTTTGCCTTATCGTCCTACTGAATGGGGCAACTGATTGAAGCAACACACTTTCGTGACACCATAAAACTTGTGTGTCTGCGTCTGGAAGGCTGAATCGCTGTGATTGAGGGAGAGAGACCTTCCTTTGACATGCTACAAAAATATGTCCAGGAGAATGGGTGATAAAGGGGGTTTGGGAAGGGGCTGTCAGCAAAAATGAATATCAGCGGGAGAGGACACAACACATGCAACGGTTCAGTGGTCCACCACGTCCTGGCAGTTATTCACAACGACAACTTTTCAAACCCTGCTTTGTCTGACTTTTTTTCTGAAATAATGCATTCGCCCAAACCAAAAGATTCTACCTGAGTAACAAGGAGTGTATTCCAAGCTTGTGTCAGTAATGGTATCTTGGTTTTTATGCAAATGTGGTTATCATTCATCGTGTTTTTTGTGTTACTGCATAGAATTCAGCGTAGTGACAATGCAGATAAAGAGTATTTTGGGCCTGACCTCTAAAGCCATTTTAAGACCTGGTAGCAACATTGTGCCTCTCTCAGGACTTCAGTTCTGAGCCTCTGTTGTTCAGTTGCATTTGGTGGTTATTCTGCCAAACAACAAAGGGTTTTTGAGTGAAATATTTTGTTCCATGAAAGTGGGAATCAAGTTCAATGACTTGATGCTTGAGGTTCAACTACTTTGCTCTCATAACTTGTTGAAAAGTTTCCTGTGCCGTCTGCAACTGGTGTTTCACTCAGTCAGTGGAGTAGTTTTGGCACAGGTGCTCATGGGGGTGTTATTGATTTGACAGACTCCAGCCTAAAGCATGTGTTTGAAGTCTCTCCATCCCGACTGAGCTGCACACTGTTGTCTCTCTGGGTCTGTAATGAGGGATTTACTGACAAAATGAATTCTTCATTTGGACCAAAGGCACACCTGTCTTTTCTGCCAGGACAGTTTGGTCTTACAGTATCATATATATATACTTTTGACCATTGTTCAGTTTTGCCATTGTTTGAGATTATAGTTTTCCTGAAATGAGGAAACAAATAATCTGAATAAAGGTATGGCAAACAATGCAGCTTCTGGTTTTTAAGTAAATCAATTTATTTCATTTTATTTAAGTATTTTTTTAGTGCTTTGTCCTGGGGAGACCCCCCCCCCCCCCAAAAAAAACATAATTTTTCTCATCTCGTCTTTTGTCCTGTTCAGCGGTACACTAAACAGACATTTCTTATTTTGTTTCACCTTCCTTTCTCTGTTTTCTGTCAAAACTACTCCACTTTGGCATATCCCACTAGGCCTCCTGTCCCTGCACTGCACTCTCTACAATGCATTTGTCGAGCTCTCACAAAACATTTTCTTTCCCCTAGCTAAGCCCATTCTTCCTGTCCTTCTCTGAACTGTAGCTTCCATTAGAGCACAGATCCCTAAAGTATATGATTATTTGTTTTTGATGTTCACTCTCATATATATGTCTAGAACTAACTAGTACAAAATGGGACATAAGAAAGGGTATAAAACTCTGTTGGCTGTTTGCAGGTATACCAACAAGTTTAAAAGAAGTCCCTTGTTTGTCTTCCAAAACAACCAATATGAGAATTTTAGAATCAGGCACCCCGACCAACAACTTCTGGTTCTGTTTTCAATGGTATTAGTGAATTCAAAATATGCGTGAATAGAATTTACACTCAAGCTACCCTCATGTAGCAGGCATACACATACTAGTGGACATAAACAGCTGAGTGACACAATCAACAGTCAATATCAATTACCAACCATGTGTGATAATGATGGGGACAGAGTGGGGCCCAGCGTCTACCAGCAGGGTGGTGATGAGACTCTGTCTGTGTGACAATTCTCTGGAACTCCTTCATGTGAGAATTCATCACATCTCTAAGTGGGTCCTGGTTTTAAGCTGTCTGTATTTCAAGATGGCAGCTGGATAGGCAGCTATTATTTCTGGCCACCATGCTTTGCTTGGGTCCAAACACGGGGGACAAGTATGTCAGTTCAGTAAAAGCTACTGTCTGCAGTCTACTGGGGTAGAAGAGTCTGAAGAATTGTGAATATCATCAGTGCAAAATTCCTAATCTTAAATATAAAAACAATGATTTTGCAAGATTCACAAGGCTGGTTGTAGGCTGGTGCAGCTTGGTGCACAGAAGTTGAGCATTGCACTTCAATTCATATTGTACTCACCACTTATGAATTAATGAAATGTAATTTAGTAATTTGCTTCATAACATTCATTTAAACGGAGGCAGTTACCACTTTTAACACAATGATGGTAACAGTTTCACATGTTGTGCAAACTCTGGCCTTGAGATTTCAACCTCCGACTTCTTTCATTACAACTTGTGTGTGTTTTATGTTAACCATGCTAGCTCTGTCTTTGCATTTCTTGTAATTATTTTTTAGGAAGCAGCGCTGAAAGCAGTGCAAATATGAATCAGCCTCTCATGTTCTAATATTGATAAGATCCCTCTGAACAAAACACCCAAGACAATCTAGAGAGTGAAACAGTGGAGTCAAAACAGAAAGCAACAGCAAGGAAAAGAGCTAAAGTCTCGCCAACCATGATCAGGGCAGGTGATAAAGCAGAGACTGGGGTAATAGTGGAGAGAGACTGTGGGTAACATTGCATGACGGTATAGTAGGAGGCGGAAACTGGGTGTATGGAATATGAAAAGCCCTAACACTGTTATCGTTGACTGTCTGTGTGTGCAAGATGCGATGTGACAGCTGAGCAGGGCTGTGAGGGCAGAGATGAATTCACAAATGGTAGCCCCAGGGACCAGTGGGTTGGGCGGGGGAGGAGGTGGGAAGGGGTGAGTGGGTGACGGTGCGTGCTGGGAGAGAGGGTGGGAGGGAGGGTCGGGGGTTATCAAGGGCTAGCAAGGCTAAACTATCTGCAGTGCAGCCAGGATTCTCCCTCAACCTCTCTGCCCTTTGTTGTGATGTCCAAATGAAACTGTCTGATGGAGCACCAACAATTCACCAGTGATTAGTTCATTTTTTCTGATGAGACACCGCTGAGGGAAACACCTTGCAGATGTGTTGATAGTTGTGTGAAGCCTTCATAGCAGAAGGTAACATTCAGGGTCACAACAAGGTCAATATCTACCTGTGGTCCAGTACTTAAGCTTAATGCAATAGTTCCGCATTTTGGGAATCATGCTCGTTCACTTTCTTGCTCAGACTTGCTGAGACAGCCAGCAGCTTGTTAGCTTAGCTTAACATTAAGACGGGAAACAGGATGAAACAGCTAGCCTGACCAGCCAAAGGTAATGAAATCCACCCAACAGCACTTCTAAGGCTCACTAACAAACATGTTAACATTTTCTCCTGGCAACCCCACAGTCACCAGACTCCAGGAAATGCCAGCATCATGAACTGATTCCATCTGCCAGTGCTTCACTGCAACACGGTCAAATTCATTTGCAATGCGGTGAAACACATTTATAAAGTATGACATCCTAATGCGCTAATGGAGAATCATTATGTCTCCTGATGTGTCATCTTGATGATTCAGGAAGGCTTGCAGTTTATCTAGAGGGAATGCCTCCGAACACGTGTCAAAGAACTTCTTCCATGTGCTATTTGAACAATGGGACATTGTACATTATATGGATTCAGACCTTTCAGTGTTTCAGAGTTCCCAGATTTTCATAGCTTTGAATTGGAAATGTTTCCTCATTTTCTCTTTTGTGACCACATTCTCCCACCTTCTTGCCACCCACCTATTTCTCTAACCATCCATCTGACCTGGCCTACATAAGGGTCTGTTGTCTCCTTCCTCCAGTACAAATTCACCAGATGCCAGGTGAGTGGATGCTAACTCCTGTTGTGCACAAATCTAGGTCTCCGGACCTGTTAAAAACCCTGCACTAACACCAGACCGCAGTTGATATTAGGCATCGCTTTATGAACTCATCAGTGCTTCCACCTCAGCCACACAGTCACACACATACTTCATACCCTACCAGAACAATCAAGCTGTCCTCTCAACACAACCAAGATGAATCCCAGACGCCACCAAGAGTGAGTCTGACAGCACTGAGAGAGGAGGACTGCGTGCGTGTCTGCAGCGCTCACAATCGAAAAAACCATTTAGCATTTTAAATAGCTTCACCATCTCCAACTCAGCTGAGCCCCATTAATTAAAAGGACATGCCCTGTTGAAGCCCAAATGAAATCTCACTCTTATTCACTGTAGAAGACGTCTGTGGGAATGATCTTTTCCCTGCCCCACGGTAAAACCAGGTAATCTAGGCTACAGACTTTATCATAATTGGATGAGGATGATTTATGCCAGGTAAAGAGAAATGATGAGGGGGGAAATCAACTCCACCACTCCACCCCGCACTCCTCCTCCTCCTCTCTCCTTTCCTCCACACACACTCACATTCTAATGACACACAGTCATCTTAGGAGGATGTCATAAACTACTGTATACACTTACAGCTGCTAACATACTGAGGGACTTCTCAATTATTTTTGATTGACATGTTCATCTTATTGGGACATTTGTTGTCACTGTTTTGGCATGTTTGTGGTATTTCAGAGAGCTTAATTTGCACTTGATTTGTCGAGATGGTGCTGAACTTGGAAGCCAATTTTGAAGTGTAAATGTGATGATTGCACATCCACAGACCAATTGCTAGACTCTAATTGTGGAAGGACACTGTTTGTTGTTGTTGTTTTTAACTTATCTATGTATAGTATATCTACCTTCTGTATGTGTTAGGTCTTTAAAGTCCCTGAAAGTCCAAAGGCAACCTCTAGCATGGATCAGTGGTGTGAGATTTAGAGATTTAGAGCTGACGTCACACTTACAACATGCTGAACTGATGGTCCCTATAATGTCCACTCAAAATAAATAGAGAAAATATAATAAAACCCTTTTATTTTCATAGCAAACATTCAGTGGACTGGTTTATTTTGGCCTCTGTGGAAATGTCCAGAGTGCCTTTGTAATCTATAGCTAAATCTTACAGCTTATAAGTCATCATCAGTGAGTATGGATCAAGTATGACATCACTGAAACACAAATTTTCAAAGTCTGAACTCTCTTTCTACTCAAATGGAGCTTGCCTCGAGTTTCAGCATACCCTTTTCAGTGCCCTTGAACTTGTAAATTTAAATGAAACCAAAACTTTCTGTGTGTTTGTGGTTGTTTTTGTGCGTGGGAAAGCATGTGCGTATGCTTTGCACATTTGCATTCATGTTTTTATTCATGCATTAGTCGTTTGCGCTATTTCCTTTGCTGTTTCTTGCTGTGGGATTTTGCTTGTGGCTATCCAACCTACTCAAATTTCAGGTAGCTGCACTCCTCACCCCAGAAGAAGGTCCTTGGGGAGGTCTTGTTCTAAAGAACTTTTCTTCTTGTAAAAGTCTGTATTATCAGCAAAATTTACCTCAAGCATCAAACGTAGAAGTGCTCAGCCTGCAGTGAAATGGTGCCTGTCTGTGTTTGACTATTGTATGTGATGTTTTTGGATTAATTTTACTGCTGCATTAATTTCTATGTTGCGTTTTACTGCTGTAGATGTTTATGGTTGACCTAATTTTAACTACTTTATATGCTGTTGGGTAGTTTAATTACAGCATTAACGCTATTAGATCATCATAAGTTACTGGCCTGTGAGAAGCAGGTATCTCTAAAAAAAAAAATCAGAAAACCAGCCTGTTTTTACCTTTGTGACAATGCATTTTCCAGCTAATCCATAAGGGGATTTTAAGAAGTATCATAATTTTTTCAACCTGCAAAGAAACACTTCATCCTTCAGTTTATCAGAAACATTCACATTAAAAATCACCAAATATGGAGATACATGGTTTTCACTGGACACGAAAGACAGGAAAAATTTTAATCTGAAAAGCAACTAGTAACTAAAACTGGCAGACAAATGTAGTAGTGTAGTAAAAGTTTACCTCAAATCTATACTTAAGCATAGTACTTGAGTAAGTGTACTTAGTTACATCCCACCCCTAGTGTACACCATGCATTAAGTGGAAGAGAGAGCACAGTGTAGCTTTAAAAATATATCTGCAAAGGGCTTTTAACCTATTCACTGCTGGAGTAACTCAACCGGGAGGCCTTATCTTGCAACCACTAATGGGAGTGAGTGATGTGTCCTACTAGAAAACATCACTAATTTATGCCATTATATGGAAGACATTGTAACCACACATACTGTAGAACTTGGAGCATGTGTGGCACAGATACATGCTGTATGTGAGAAACTATGCCAGTTGAATGCACATGCAAATTGTGAATACATACATACCCCCCCCCCCCCCCCATTTTTTCAAACCTTGGATAAGCACACCATATTCTTCATCCACAGCTTGTTAACTCTTCTCAGAGATGGTTTAATGAAAGAAAAGCAAAAGGGAGGGGAGATGGTATGCTTCCTCCACCATATATTGGGAGCGGATGCTTAGCTAATGAAATGGAAGACACAGAGGACATGTTGCTGATACAGTGGTAATTACCAAATGCTGCTGCTGCAGTACGTACCCTGCCTCCATCACATGCTCATAGCCCTGAGCATGTCTAAGGCAATGCTCAGAGCAACTCTTCTCTCACTCACCTCTCTCTCTGCCTGTCACCGGTCTCTGCCTCTCGTTACCTTTACTTTAGTTCTCTGTTGTCTGGTTCTCTTCCATAGTGGGACCATTCACCATTCAGGTAATAGGTTTCTTCTATGAATAGTTACATGGTGAATAAAGGGTTATCTCATGTGGGTCATTTTTTCCAACAAAAAAAGCACATTTTAACACCTTGCAAATGGTACTACTTAAAGAATAAGGGGAGTGTTGTTAAACTTTTCATCATTGTTAACCAGTCTCATTACAGAACCAAAAACTAAATTGATCCTCTTAATAAGTATCATCAGTGAAGTATTTCTTCTTCATTGGTGTAACTATGCATTGCTAAATAAGCAACAATCAAAGTAAAAATACCTAAAATATTATTTTGATTTGACTGACAGTGGTCAAACATCCCATCCCAACTACCATCAGATTCTGACTCAAATCACATTGATTCATTTTAACTGGTGTAGTGTGGGACATCACCTTTTTCAAACTTATTCCTGTTTAATTCAAGCTTGTAAGAAGGGCACAGACAGAAGAAAGAAAGAAAGAAAGAAAGAAAGAAAGAAAGAAAGAAAGAAAGAAAGAAAGAAATCTCTGACATTTGGAAGACTGTTCTAACTGTGGTAGAAAATTAAGTATTCATAGGATCCCACAACCCATAAAGAAGCTGAGAAAATAGGTGTTTGGGATTTTAAGATAAAATGATGCCACGGCCTATTTTAAATTCAATTTAGTCATCATTTTTCTTGCTACTGCACATTCTTGATCCCTTACTTCAGTGCCCTAATTGTGGGTTAACAAAATTCATAAAGCATCCGTAAATCCAATGATGCAATGCATGGATAAAAACTTGCTGATGTTCATGTTTACTTTAGTGTTCATGAGTCTTTTGCCTAATTTATCAGTTCCCCTAAAGCAAGAAGCATTACAATGAAACATGTAGTCCATTAGGGGCTCTCACTGTCATAAAACTGCCAAAAATTGCAAGCCAAGCCCCTGTAAATTTGTGTATCTCATCACCCTGTCCATCAATTTCAGCTATCAGCATACATGCAGTACGCGTGTGTGCAAAAATGAAATGGGAATCTTATATCTGCATGCTATGACAGTCGCATCTTCAGTGGGAGTTTGGAATCCGTTCACATGTCGTATCACACACTAGAGCCTCTTAGTGATTCTGTGTGATGTTTTTTCTGCTAATGTATGTGGGCTTTAAGCCACAGCGCTGTTATAATACAGATGGGCGTTCAACAGCTGCAGACCCCTGTGATATGCTGTTACTATTCTAACACGCTACACGCCCTCATGAATAATTGATTGAGTGGGTTGATTGCCAGTTACTCCCAAAATGACATATATGAACCCTGGAGAGTACTAACGATCATGGTAGGGGTTAAAAAGGTAACTGTTACGTACGTTACGCCACTTAAGTACTTTGCATAATTTAAAATAAGTCAGCGTTGACTTTCGGTTACACATGGGACACGAACAGCGGCCTCATGGGTGAAAGCCCTGTGTTTGTTTGACCCACCCATCCACCCACCTCCTCCATATGCACACTTTCACACTCTTCATACAGCTTCACTACTCCCACTGCTCCTGTTATAATTACGATGGCCACTAGAGGTCGCCACCTTTTTTCTGGTGAGGATGAGCTGTATTCGAAATGTGTCCATTCCATTAGATGTGGATGCACAAATCTTGCTCATCCTGGTTTGATTATATGCTAATATGGCAGTAGTTGAAATACTTTGGAGTAATTACAGTGTGATGAGACAGAGAGGTTTTGAAATTGCAATCCATTGATTATGTTAAACAGGACAGATCTAGTGGGGGGAATGGATGCATGGAGGTAGCAGAATGCAGTTGTAAAACCACAGATGCTTCAGAGATCCTGTATTGCAGCGATAACATTCTGGGATGAAAATGATCATGTGCTTGGACAATATAAGTGATAGCACTTGAATGATAGTCCGTGGGTCAGTCCCGTTTACTGTTCCAAACCCAACAGACGGCTCATTAAACGAAGAAACATGGTTTAACAACAAACAATTATGCACAGATCCTAGCACTGTGAGTGGAATTGCAACACCTGCAGAGACCCTTAAAGCTAATTTAGGAGAAATCCTTTGAGTGAGACATTAACTCAGCACAAATGATATGGAAAACTCAATTAACATTTAACCAAGTGATGAAATACAACAATACAAACAAGCACGCCTCTGGGCACAGTGAAAATAAGCCCTCATTAGCCAGATGGAAATTATTAAAATAAGATAATAAGAAGCCCTCCCCCAGTGCAAGGCTGTGTGGGGTGGAAAAGTTGAAAGACGTTGCCTTTATTTACCAAAGATGAATGTTGACAAAAAATATTCAGAAGGAGGAAAATACTGTTTATCTCATTAGTAATGCAAATCAGTTTGAGAAAGTACACAAACAAAAACAGGTTGCCATATTTTACTGACTAGATTTCTCCATTTTAATGCAATTTTGATCATTTCAATCAGAAAACAAGATTTGTTCCAGTCTGCTACACAATGCTGATATCCTCTTACTGTTAATTCAGTCACTGGGCTGCTGTGTAGATGATAGCAATATTGATTTCAGTGTTGGCGGTCTTTGACCTACCAAACAGCTCGCTTATCTTGTCCCTGCATCCTAATGGAATTAAAACATTGGGAGCAGAGGTTGGGATAGCAGGGGGAAGAGCCCCAACCTTTTCCACTGTTACGTGTCATCCATTAATAACGTCATATATCAGCGTGAGGACTGCTTACTCTGCTGTTGTCATTCTTGAACTGTAGTTGCCTCAAACATGCGTGACACTTTCCTGACCCCGCTGGTGAATAAATTGGTTTGGGATTGGCCCTTTATCATTAAAATCTCCTCATTCCACTCACTATATCTTTGAATCTGCCGAATTTGAATTTCAATCTGTTCCAGTCACTGATAATTTTCTCCTGCTCAGCCTGGCAGGCTGTTGATGTACGTTTATGCTGCAGTTTATGACTTTGTCCGGACTCTTTGTAAAACACGATAAAGAAAACAATAAATCTACTTTTACATATTCTCCTGCACTGTGATGTGCTCACACTATCCTGCTTCCAAAAAGGAATGTACTGCCATAAAGTGTGGCATGTGCTGTTATTAAAGCCACATGCAAGGCTGTACAATATACAGATATGATTTATGGAACACCGCCATCACCCCTCCAATTCCCATCCATATCCGCTGCAATAATTATACCCAACAGCATTTGTCTTGTACTTGCTGCATGGATTGATGTGCATAATTTATTTACTTTCCGACAGATTTTAAATAGGAAGCATCAAACCACGGTGTAACCTTGGCGACTCATCCAAGTGCAGTTACATCGCTGTCACTATGAAGAAAACAAAGTGTGAGAATGCAAATTTATTTCCTTTTCACATACCCTTACTAGGGCCACAGCTAGAAGGCAATGGCTCCCTCTGTTGATTTTATTAGCACGAATGAAAATGCAACAAAGTTGCAAGTTCGTTAACGCTACTGTGATTACAAGCTGAACTGGATGTCCAGTGAGAGAGCTTGGACTCAAAAACAGGCTGAACTGATGCTGAAAGCCCCTGAGGTATGACAGCAGGTTCATAGCATCACTTGCATGCAGGGAAATGCTCTGCTGAGAGGTCCAGGCTTTTAGCTTTTAGCTGAAGCAGCACCATGAGTGAGCTGGTAGGAATTCAGTGTCTTACTCTAGAACCTTTCAACAATATAAATGTTTTGTTGGGGGACAGATTGTGTAACTGCATACTGTAACCTCCTCCTTCCTACACCCCCCATCCTCCTGTGTGAGCCCTCTTCGCACCTCTTCCTCCGGCTGCCAGACTGACTGTACTCTCCAACCTGAGGACTACACCCCTCCCCCACCTGTCACCTCCACAGTGTGCTTCACTGCTGACCAGGTGAGAAGACAGTGCCCCCCAGCTGTGTGGAGTTCTTCACCACGTCTTCAACATGAGCCTAAATCTCCAGAGGGTCCCCATGCTGTGGAAGACGTCCTGCCTCGTTCCTATGCCAAAGACGCCACGGCCCAGGGCCTCCAAGGACTACAGACCTGTGGCACTGACCTCCCACATCATGAAGACCCTAGAGACCCTCGTCCTGGAGCAGCTCCAGCCCATGGTCAAGCCACTCTTGTACCCCCTCCAGTTTAACTTCTCCAGTGCATTTGACACCATTCATCCAGCTCTACTGGGTGCCAAGCTGACAGCAATGCAGGTGGACGCCCCCCTAGTGTCCTGGATTGTGGACTACCTGACTGGCAGACCACAGTACGTGTGCCTGCAACACTGTGTGTCAGACAGAGTAGTCAGCAACACTGGGGCCCCGCAGTGGACTGTTCTCTCTCCCTTCCTCTTCACCCTCTACACCACGGACTTCAGCTAATGCACAGAGACCTGTCATCTTCAGAAGTTTTCTGATGACTCTGTGATAGTTGGATGTATCAGTAAGGGTGATGACGATGAGTACAGGGCTGCTGTGGACAACTTTGTCACGTGGTGTGAGCAGAACCATCTGCAACTAAACGTGGCAAAGACTAAGGAACTGGTGGTGGACCTAAGGAGAACCAAGGCACCGGTGACCCCTGTTTCCATCCAAGGGGTCAGTGTGGACATTGTGGAGGACTACAAGTATCTTGGGGTACATATTGACAATAAACTGGACTGGGCAAAGAACACTGACTCTACAGGAAGGGCCGGAGTCGTCTCTATTTTCTGAGGCGACTGAGGTCCTTCAACATCTGCCGGACTATGCTCAGGATTTTCTATGAGTCTGTGGTTGCTAGTGCTATTCTCTGTGTTGTTGCATGCTGGGGCAGCAGGCTGAGGATGGCGGACACCAACAGACTCAACAAACTGATCCGCAAGGCCAGTGACGTTGTGGGAATGGAGTGTGACTCTCTGATGGTGGTGTCAGAGAGGAGGATGCTGACTAAGCTACGGACTATCTTGGACAACGTCTCACACCCACTTCATTAGGCACAAGAGTACTTTCAGTGAGAGATTCATCCCACCAAAATGCACGACTGAACGCCACAGGAAATCATTCCTGCCTGTGGCCATCAAACTGTACAACGCCTCCCGTTGAATGGCCCTTGTCTCAGTATATATATTTTGTTTAGTTATCTGTATATATACTGTATATTTGTATATATATATTGTTTTTTATATATATATATATTTTTTTTTTTTTCTCTTTTAATTGCACTACATGTTTATCTCTTCTATCTCTTCTATTATCTCTTCTATCTCTTCTATCTCTTCTTCATCTCTTCTTTTTCTTCTATTCTTGTAAGGAGCACCTGTAACAAAAACAATTTCCCCCAGGGATCAATAAAGTATTTCTGATTCTGATTCAGTCTCTAGTAAGCAGGTCACCCTGTAGAACATATTACAATGTCACTTTCTTGTAATTTGTCCTCACTCTACACTCTATGAACCAGTGCCATCAATACATTTCCAACTGTTCAGTATTCCATCAACATTATCCTTTAGTTAATGTATGAACCTCTGCTTTTTGTTGCCAGAGGGATGGGACTTGCACCGGATCACCAGACAGAGAATTCAAAATTAATATTTCATAGTGCTCCAACGCCCGTCAGACAAATTTATGTGGACATCCCTTCAATAAATGGTTGAAAGATTGATGGAATATGATGTCCCTGGGTGGAGCATGAAGCAGCTGGTGGGATTGTTGATACAAGTGCTATTTTTGGAAGATCCCCAGTTCTTTCCTTTAATCTACTGGGGCTGCCAATTGATGCATTGTTGCATGCATTAGTGCGGTGCAGAAAATGGAAAGCACAAAGGGCATGTCACAGGAATGTTCCATTGCTGTCACAGTGTCTGTAAAACCAGTGCTCACTTGTATCTGCCAAGTATTTATGCGGACTGGAAAAATCAAATTTCTAAGTAGAAAGATGTGACTGACTGGAAATCATTCTGCAGATATACCTTTTTTTTTTTTTTTTTTAGATAAAAGCTTCCTATGGCAAAGGTAATGGTTCAAACATAGCTAGTTATAGCTTACATGTTCACAAAGTGGATAATTATGCATGACTATTTCACAGCAGGTTGCACCACAGAAGCTATAGTTCTTATGTAGAGGTTAGCTCTTAAGTATCTACACTATGGGCAATTATCAGTTGTAACTATTAAGTACGACTATTAACTACTAAATCTAGCATTAACTTGCTAATATTTGTTCTGCTTAGATTGAAAAGTAACATCTGACCAATACCTGAACAAAATGCTGTATAATAATGATTTGGAAGATTTTATTTTTTACATTTCATTAAAATAACACCATATACCTCAAATTAGAAACTCCATGCTAATACATAACATAATAATACAGTAATGGCTAAATGGCATGGGTTAAGATACCATAATCTGGTCTTCCCAGTCATTCTAGCCTGTATGAATTCTTCTAACGCCGAAACATGTATTTCTCCATGTATGCCAGTATATAAAAAACACAGTCATCACTACATTTACAAAGAATAGGCAGCTTAAATATAGCTTGTGATGCTACAGTGACTTCCTGTTCACATGGATTGGCTATACAGTGCAAGAGATTCTTAGTAACAGATTTACACATGACTTAAGTCTTTTGCTAGTCTTAAGTTTTAATGGTACGGCCTAATTTAATAAATCGCTTTCTAGTAGTGACAAATAATTACAACATTTTTTACACACACACAGCAGTGGATTAAGGAATAGTTCGTGCAACCCAATCCTGAATTTAGACATCAAGAGAATATGTTTTAAAGATTAATGAGCCGAAATTATCATGTGCTCTCTCTGCCTCTGTGACAGTTGTCTTCCACTTGCACGTCTCAGGGCTTTTGCCTACAGGGTTGTCTGCAGGGCCATGGTCATCCATGAAATCTAAATAGATACTCAAAATGGCCATTACAGAAAAGCGAAAGATCTAAAAGCCTATTTTTCTATAATTTGAGAACTCCATATGAAACTTTGGTGGCTGGTAAATTATTATTATCATTATAAATTATTATCTAACTGTCCACAGTGTGTACATGACACATGGAATAGGGATTCATGTACATTCTTACACAACATCTGTCTCTTAACTCGTTTTGTGATAGTTTCGTAGCTCGTCTACAACTCTCTGACAGTATAAATAAATTAGCTGAATGTCAAGGCAAATGCTGAACATTTGTACAGAGGAACCCACAAGCCAAGGATAGAGGGACCACACAATATTAGTTGTGACAATGACAGATCCAAACCCCTGGAACAGCCTTCAATGGATTTGACATGGTCCCATCTCGCCGGATCTGTCAAACTCCTCTTGAACTTTTCTTTCTATTATTTTGCAGTAAGGAACACAGTACAGCCTAGAGCAGCTCCTGCATGGGTTTGAAGTAATGTGCTTTACCCTGACAGTGAAGATAAAGGGCCAGGGCTGGGGGTGAGGATGAAAAAACAACAACTCTGAGGTCTCAAGAGAGCTTACTGTGAATTTGAAGGTTAGCTCTGCAGTTTTATGCCAATACAAGCTCGGTATTTGATTCAAGTAGTGGAAGCTACTGCAAGCAATTAATTTACACCATGAGCATTACACTGAAAAGATTTTGACCTTCTTATGCTCTCCATAAACACCCAGGCAGCCTCTCCTCGAATGACAAGGCTAAATGCAATTTTATTTCATTTGCATCATTGACTTCTTGGAAGTTGGCAATTTTAGCCCAAGCCGAGGGTATTTTAACAGCCTCTTAACTGTGTGCCAGTCATGCATGGTTTATACAAGTCTATTTTTTATTTTTCAAACCACAGTGAAAATACAAGGATGATGACACCACCACTTTAGTGGAATTATGAAATTTCAGCTTCTCAAGTGGCAGTTGATGAAGAGGAGCTCCTATTAGAGAACAGCTGTGGTGTCTCGTCTAAATGGAGGAATTTCCTTATAAAACCCATTCCAGTTCCTGCATAATTTCTTCAATATACAGTGCTGACATTACAGATGTTGGTCTGACTGACTGCAGAGTTCTTCATCCAGCGGGTGTAATTTCCTCAGTGCAAATTACATCATTGATGGCAGGCGGATTTCCAGTCTGAACTCAAGAGCAAATTAGAGACAGTTCTCATCTGGAGGTTTTTGCATGTAAAGTAAATATTTGCATCACAAGGAGTTGGCATAACATCCTCTGATCAGCTGATTACCATAGTGATGAGAATCTTCAAAGGGAAAACTTTCTTCTTTGGGGGTTGAGCTCAGAGTTATAGGTTATGAGCAGCAATATTGACTGTCTCTGAGGGCATGTTCTCAGCCACAGGAATATGGGACACTCCACTGTTGATTATAATGAAGTGGGGAAAAGGCAAAAGCTTACTTTTGGAGGAGGAAAAAAGGAGAAGCAGTCTCTTCATGACAGAGCTCATTATCTTCTCTGAAGGTGTTTGAGGCTTTAAAAAGCACCAGCAGCAGCAGCGGCAGCAGAAGCAGCACAGAGAGGACTAGAGAGGAGAGGAGTTGGAGATATAATATCCAGAGAGGCAGGAGATTCATGATGTGATGAGTTTTATACTGTGGGGATCCATTTCTTAATTATTCCTCTAGGACAGTCATCTCCCCTCTATTCCCCGGCTATAAAACACCCTCCATATGGCACCTTTGGCAAAGGGCATTATTCTGCTCCTCAACAGGCAGGCATCAGGGGTGAGCATGGCCATCTGAAATGTGCTGACACCTCACTTTTTAGAACATTTAGCCCGGTAGAGATAATGGGAGGAGTGGGGTTTAGGGATTAGTGTATGTTAAAGAAATGTCCCTTATTCTTTTTATTGCAACAGATGCTCCTTTCCTTGCACTTAATCATGTCCTGTAAGTTAATATTAGTCATTGGACACCTTCTCTAGGGGAAGATGGGGAATAAGGGGGTGCTGTTTGAGTGAAGTGATGGATAAAGAAAAAGGGTTTTGGATGCCCTGCCGCAGTCCGTTTTGTGGTGTGGGGCCGATGCCAGGCGTCCCTCTCTCTCTTTCTGATACTGCTACTCAGCACTGCAGCACTGTAGCAAGAGGATGGATCTCTCCGCTAATGTGTGTGTGTGTGTGTGTGTGTGTGTGTGTGTGTGTGTGTGTGCGTGTGTGTTTGAGAGAAGGAGACAGAACGAGAGAGGGGAGTCACAGAAAATGAAAATGAAGTCATAGCATGTCAGGGCAGCAGCAACATGCGGCACCGATATTGAGATAACAAGCATGCTGCAACGCGAGAGAAAACTGCAGAGAGACAAAGCGGCCCGGACACCCCTCAGAAGATTTTTGCATCCATTTGTTTTAGGAGGGTGCTGAAATGGGGTGGCGTACTGCCAATGATGAGCTCTTGTCTGTGTGTGTGTGTGTGTGAGAGGGAGAGAGTCACTTCATCAGACGTGTCTTGCAAAGTGAGGACTGAACATTTCCCTGAAGTCCAACACTTAATATTTGAAGCAAACCTGTAGAAACTGATTGATTGAAAATGATTATTATTCTGCTGGGGAAAGGATGAGTAATGCTGAACTGTGGTGTGTGCTTATGTTTTAGCTTGCTGCTGCAATGTACTCAGAGCTTTGCTGTAATCTAAGAATCTCTCTGACTCACCTGGTTATATATGGGATTATACAGACATAACTGATCATTAGCATACAGCATACAGACTCAGCATAAAGTACAGCACATTAATATTTTGGAGAGACACACTGCATGCAGTATGTATTATGCTACTTACTCAACAATCTAAAAGTGAGCCTATACTATATGTACAGTCCGAGGTTCTGAATAATAAATGATATCTGCCACAAAGTGGTTCTCCTGCTCAGTTGAATTAAGTATGATTGATCCACATTTTGCCACAGACACAATAAGAACCACCCCTATCAATTTAGTCTATCCAATAGCAGTGCAGGAGGTGTAAAAGAAGATTGTGTATAGGTCGAGATGTTGCTGGATAAGCACTGAGTAGCACTTATAAAAGGTACAGGCCATTAAACCGTGCACTAGATGCACTGAATGGGAAGCTGCTCTGTGACATCACGCTGCCAAAGAGTGATGGCTTCATTAAACTTTCATCCGACAAATATTCATGTGCATTTAATGATCCCGAATCACTTCATTCCACATGAATTATGAATATTAACGAACAGGAGGCAAGGGCAGTGGGAGGGTGTGTTGTGTATAGGTTGGAGCCTAAAGCAAGGGTGGATGCTGGTGAAGGAGAAGGATGTGTTGAGCCACCAGTCAATCACTTCATGGCCCCACCAAACCCTTCAGGCCAGAGGTCATTATTGGAAGTCAGCATGCAGTGTGTGTGTGTGTGTGTGTGTGTGTGTGTGTGTGTGTGTGTGTGTAGCCTCATTACAGTGACCTTGTGTGGGAGCACTAAACCTGCCATAAGATTTCACCCAGACCTGACCAGTGCAGGGGTGGCTGGTGGTGGCCTATTTCTGGGGTCCTGCCCTGTCACTTCTTCCCTCGATGAATGCTCATTGGCTACCATCTTGCCCTTGAGCATTGCTCCCATTTTCTTTTTCTTCCCCTATTAATTAAAACAATGCAGCCAAGTTGCGTGTGCGCAGACATCCAAAAACCCAGTCATAAAAACAGAAACTGATGCACTCATGCTAATGACAGTGAGTGTAGGATGTGATGTGTTTTCGAGCTAAAGTGCACGCCGCTGTGTCATATTTGGCTCCAAAATGGTTTCTGTAATTGCTATAAATTAGCACAATGGTTTTCTGCCTGAGCAATACTTGTCTCCAGACAGATTAAAAGGCATAACAGTGCTCTGCTTGTCAGTGTCTTGGATCATAAAGTGAAAGTCAGGCAATATTCTGTGAGTTTCAACAGTACATTAAACTTGGACGGCTGAATGCATGTGTGTGTGTGTGTGTGTGTGTGTGTGTGTGTGTGTGTATATATATATATATATAGAGAGAGAGAGAGAGAGAGAGAGAGCGAGATATGATGCAAACCACTGATCAATTAGAATTTATTCTGGGATCTCTCAGTTAACTCTACAGTATGACGTGCAAACTGGTAAACAAGATATTGAATGTATGCATGAACAGCAGGCAAGAATTGATGTTATCCAAATATTCCTGACACTTTTCGATATAAATTAACTTACTCTAAATGTAAGATTTATGTTTGTTCTGCAGTCACCGACTGTCACTGAGAAAATCTCTGCTTAAACCGAAAATAAAAATACTCTGGAAAATAGTTTCATGAACAACAACACCGGCTCCCTAACAAGCCGTTTGGAACCCTTTAATGTTGTGAGAAACCTAAAAGTGGGCTACAGGCTAAAAGAGAAACATGAAAAGAGGATATTCCTTTGACAATAGAATCCAATTCCCTTCTCCGCATTAAAAAAAATAGAAACTCTTTCAAATTCTGCATTTTTTTTCCTTCCACAGTGCATAGCAACGGCCTGACATCCCTGCAGAGATGAAGCCCCCACCAATGCAACGCCATAACCAGTATCATTGGACCAATGCTGCCATCTACTGCTACTTTTCAGACTTTTCAGCAGGCTTTAACGCAGTACAGTATTTAAAGTAATGAATGAAATCTCAGATCAGTTCAGCTTAGAAATGAAAACCAAAATGTCTTCATTTACTGACAAAGCAAAAACACATGGCATTGCATTCAGTCAGTTCCTGTGAGCAGTAATGAGGATTTTTCCAGATTCAGCAGGTCTGCCCGTTTTGTCCACCAGTTCCCTTATCCCTTTCTCCCATTTCCACACTGTATACTTTGTCCTGTGGAACAGCACTTTCACAGTGCACTCCTGAATTCCCTCCAATGGTTATAAAAAAGGGAGGAGGAAATACATCAGGGAGATGTATGGGGTAATAGCAATGGACCCAAAATAGATTCAAGGGCTTTAGTCATCAAATAGTATACTGCACAGGTGTGGTTTTATGGTTTAGGCTTTTTTACTGCCTCCATTGCAACCTTGCACCATTTAAATCATAAGCATTTTGTGGGAAAGTGCCAATACCTCCAATATGTCAAGTGTTAACAACTACGCACAACAGCAAAGGTCTCACAAGACATGATGACAGCCAAGATTTTGGTGTTAAATTGCAGTGTTTATTGCCACATGAGCAATATATGTGATGGAAACAGCACCTTGCATGGAATAAATATGTCACAGAGATTGCAAGGTATAGATTCTTCTATAATGGATGGAGCATGCAGTCCAATTGGATCTTTCATAAATTAAACATAAAGAAAAATAAAAGAAGGGCACTCTTCCAATTGTTGCATACGTGGCATCCCTGTTGCTCTTACTTGAGCTTTACTGGACTGGGATCTGTGAGGATGTTTCCCAGGCATGAAGGAGAAAATCATTACAGTTTAAACTGATCTAATTAATATGGAGGACAGACACAGAAGCACATCTGATTAGGGTGGAAGTCAAGCCTTTCACGCTGCTCGCTTTGACCTCCACACTCAATGATGTCGCCAGCACCCTAAGCTCTTGGTTCCAAGCGCTTGAGTCACTGACGCAATCGCACTGAGCCACAGGGTGAGAAAAAAATAAAACCTTATCTTTGTACAACAGCCAGGCAGTCAAAGAAACTGAATATGCCACTGAGGAGAAGACTGACATTATACTCGCAACGGTAGAAGGTAGAAAATTAGTCATATGGGTATGGTAAAAAGGAATGAAAACAAAACAATCCACAGAACAGGTGAAAATGGGGTGTGTGCAAAGTATAAGGCAGCATTCATAACACCCTGTGGGGTTTGACATGTCTTTGTAGGACAGAAATACTGTAACTAATGCCACAGAGGGCATTTTATCATGACACTGCAGGAAAAGCACAGATGTAAATAACAACATGAATGACTGAAACTCATTTAGTGGTTTCAGTTTCCTGTTCATGCTGGCTCACTGTCACAGAGACACGTGAATGGAACAGAGCCATCTTTTAATGTTGTGCTTTTCCTACCTGTGACAAATCAAACTGTCTGCTGTTAAAAAAGGCCTTGACAGCGGCCCATCTTACTCAATAAATCACTGGTCTTTAATGAGAACTGGATGACTTTTGGAGATTCTATAAACAGTACTTGCAATTCAAAATGTTTGGACTCAAGCTTTAACATCCATCCAAAATATCAGGAGACTTAGAAGATATTTTCCCTCTCACTTCAGCAAACACCTACTTGGGTGCACACACACATCTACGAACCATGGGATCGCTTCTGTTTTTCAGGAAAGAAACGATGAAAATGAGAAACACTCATGAAGTCATGCACATGTGTGGAGAACAGAAGGGATTCGTCAGTCAGCAGAAAATCTTTTGGTAAATGGTTCGCTGACTCCAGCTTCTCAAATGTAAGGACTAACATTCCGCATTTTATGTGTCGTGAAGTGGCCGCTGTTCATTACGACGGAAGCTGCAGGGTTACGGCATTTCACCTTACGACACATTGGGCCTTGTGTTTAAATTTCGCAGAGCACTTTGTTACGCAAAACATTAGTATTTCTATCGCTTGGAAGGTGCCATTATCCGCTGAAATACAATGGGAATAGAGGATGAAGCGGACCGGACGCTCTTCATCAGAAATTTAGACCAAAGAGTGACAGAAGAGCTTTTGTTCGAACTGTTTCTACAGGTGCTGTTGTTACTAACGTTAGCCGTAGTTAGCAACCGTATGTGTCACTGCCAGATAGCGTAACATGATGCTCACAAACCGAAAGCGCGTCAGAGTTGAAATGGTCAAAAAAATATTAATTCATTAACCGGTAGACTCCTTTGCATTCTGTGTAGCTCTTCTACGCATGTTATTACGCTAATGTTTCTCGTGTGCATGCCGTGAACAAGAGATGTTATTTCTCATTTAACCTGCGACAGCTAATGCTACCTAGCTAGCTTTAGCTTTAGCTAGTTGTTGCTTGGGTGCACCGTTAATTGGTTGTTTTTGCAGGCAGGACCTCTCATCAAAACTAAAATCCCGAAAGACTCGGAAGGGAAACAGAAAACATTTGGTTTTGCCGTTTACAAACATGAGGTGTCCGTACCATATGCCGTACAACTTCTCGACGGGACGTTGCTCTGTGGGAGAAAGCTTCATGTGCAGTTCAGATCAGGTGAGTTGACTTTATTTTTAACCGGCGAACAGGTGTGCTCATACACAAACATAATTTATAGCACATTAACCGAACGGAGTCAACACAGCTAGAGACATTTAGAAGTATTAGAAGTATTCGGGTCACGGAGTTAACCATCGGTTTCTCTAAAAGATAATCAAGCGGCCATGTTTTGAAAGATAAACCGCCGGTGAAACTGTTCTGATGACTTTTACAGAATTATCAAAGATAGTTCCACCCATGTGGATAAAAAAAATAGTCGGTCCTCTCTACGATAACAAAGGTGTTTAGCCCGTTACCCGAGTTACAGCTGTGTTTCCTATCCCGGCTGCCGGCGGGATGCCATCATTGTTTTGATTCGGAAACAGGACATGATCTTAACATAGTGCGGTTATGACTTCTAGGAAAATGTACTGAAGGATATACGTGAATAAATTGCCCTCACAAGACGAGCATAGCTGTTAACATCAACTCAAGGTGTCCCAGAAAGTGACACCGGTACATCTAGGTAATATGGCTAATATTCTTGCTGTGTGGCTGGTAATAAGATGATATCCACCACTGAGGCCTCTGCTGGGTGAACAGCAGGACACGTAGTAAATAACTATAGTTATAATTTTCATCTATTGCCATAATTTCTTTTAGGAAGTAGGAAGTAGGTTAGTGCACAGTGTATGCTTTGTGAAAATACTTTAGTTCTACCTTTTGTTGTACTTCAAAGTTTCTCCAAAGTTTTACCATCAACTACAGCACTGCTTGTTTGTAAATGATGAGTTTTAATTGTCACATAATGTGACATACAGTAAAAATGCAAAATTGTCATTGTCATTGCACTGTACGGTATTTTCCAGTGAGAATTGTTTTGCCCTTTACTAATAAATTGTGTTTGGTTTCCTTTGCCCCACCATAGGTAGCAGTCATAGCAACAGTCCAGGGAACTCGCAGAATTCCAGTCCTGCAAATACCCCAAATCCGCATGGCCAAAGGTAAGAATGTCTCATGAACAGTTTGCATCAGCATCATTACAGCAGCTATCGGTTAAACTGAGGTGTTTCAAGTTATCTGAGGGGGAAGAAAAACAACTGTGGTGTTTATTTTCTTTGTTTTCTCCTTTTTGAATTATAAAGTTGTGTAAAATATGTATTAAGTGTAAGTCAATCATAGCATTTGTATCTAAAAGACTCTTTGAAAAATTCTGCTGAACACTTTTTGAAGGCAAGTCACAGAGTGTCCTGATCTGTGTAATATTTTTCCAGCATGTGATCAGGGTTTTCTCTGGAGTTGTTTGAGGCAAATGCGGTAAAAGCTAGAGAATGTTTGTGACATGCGCGGCGTACAGTTTGTGAGCGCACTTTGAGACCTTGTTTACCCTTTGTTTTAAAATGCATCTTCGGTGACGGGATCACAAGTTGAAAGCTATAAATACAAGTAAATGACCACCAAGACCATTCTGATCTGATCGCTCAAACCACTTGGTGAGGTGGTCTGGTATTTCATTTGACCACACATGTTTTGTCGTGTAAACATTAATATTTCCTAATGCATCCCCACAAGAACGTAACAGGAAAATAAGTCATCACTGCAGGATGTGGTTTCAGGTCATTCAAACAATAATTTATTGATGGACCCTAAATGAAACCCCTTGTGGTTATAAGTGAGGACTCAGAGGTGAGCTAACTGTACTCTTACTGCCAACATTGGGTGAAACTGAGTGATAAGATGCCACTAGATCCGCAGTGAATGTTTGTCGAATATCCAACTTCAAACTAACTTCGCGGCAGTGATGTCTCAAGTACCTGCACTCAAAAAATAGGCCCCTGAGGTTTTGTATCCAGTCCTGTTACCTTTGTTTGTTAAGATAACCTAGCTTTCATTGGTCTTTCATTACAAACATAATTCTGTTTGCCTCACGAATAGCAGTAGTTCATTGATTACCTTGATCTTGCAGAAATTGTGAACGTGTCATTCCCCTGTTTTGTGCTGGGCGTGACCCTTTTGCATTCAGCCATGTTTCCACTGCGCAGTCTGGTTCAGTGTGTCACACGTTAGAACTGTTAATTTCACGTCTCCATTGTCAGAAGTTGTGTATGGTAGCAATAGGACTGCTCAGGTACCTAGCACAATGGTCTGTCACTCAAGGTGGAGCTAGAAACACTGCAGTCTGTTGATTGGTCAGAGAGAATGAGAGCAGCTGATATCTCGTCATTTGCCCTCTGATGTAGGATTTCCCAACTCATCTGTTTTTTTTTGTCTGTAATCTTTTGTGTTGCTGCCTGCAGCCTTTTCTCAAACAAAGCTTGTCTCCTTGTTTTAACAGCCACATACTGAGAAGAAAGAACATGAAATGTTTAATGTCCTCCATTGTCTTCTTGTTGTCATAAGAGTTGCATAGCTCAGTGCTTCTTGTGTTTGTGTAGTGAGCGTGTAGAGACAGCGAACATCAGACAAGTCACAGTGAATGCGAGCACAGGAAAAGATTAGCAGTTAGTTTCCAATCTGGCAATAAATGTACATTACATTATAGTGTGTCAGTTAATAAATGCTGCAACTTCTCAAGACCAAGCAAAATTATTGTTTCCCAGATGCTGGAAAAGTGAAGGGGTTTAACCCGAAGCCCTGGTAACAACCCCGCTTAAAAGAGTTCAGGTTTGGGTGCATTTAGGCATAGATTAGATACAGGTTTTCAGGGTACTATACCAAAAGTGTCTGGGGGACAAGCGGCTTTAGATCAGCAGGGAAAACTCTATATATTAGTACGTGGTACTGTAGCCATAATTGCAAATGCACTCTTAATTTGTAGGGCTGTAGCATGTCGCAAGTTTTTCATGCTCTTGCACAAAAATTGGAGCATTGGCAGAAGATACTGCATGAAATTAGATTGAACTGGTGTGTATGTACGCGTACAGAACACTCTGTGTGCAATCCTTTCCATGTTATGTGCCAAATTTCATGCAACAGTGCCTGTTAGGGCACATGCTGGAAAAATTGAAAGTGTTGGCCCTGGACTTGAATTAGGCGGTATCAGACCAATGTAATATAGTCTTGCATTCTGTGCTGCTTAAATTATGTCATTTTGTTCTATTAGGACGGAGAAAACGTCTTAACATAACTCTTTGAAAACTGAGATTAGCCTTGGTAGTGTAAAATAACTTTCTTGTTGGGTTTGTGCAACTTTTATTGACATGTATCATCTTGAACAAATTATAAATGGGAATTTATTTTTTAAGCAATTATGCAATCTAAAAACTTAACAGAGCGAGCTCTCTTGTGAGAAGAATAGTCACTTGGGGGAGAGAGAAACTAAAGCAAAACTGACAAGAAAAACAAACGTATTTTGGCATGCATTTTATTTCAGTTACTGACAACAGCAGTTTAATACCCAAAAAGTACTCAACAGCAGAGATAGCAGGTCTTCAGAGACGACACCAGGGACCTGTGTCACAGTGTATGATAAATGAGCTATTCACTTCACTTTGATCTTAATCTTTATGGTATCACCAACTTGGTTCACTTTAACTAGGAATATCACACTGGCATCCCATGCTACACAGAAGGGGTCAACAAAGGAAAACAGAAGAATAAAAAAACTTGTCAGGATCACAACTCTGGACTTGGTTAGGCTGACATTCTCAAAACGCATGGGATGGCCACAAACCAAACTTTCCAAAGGAGACGTTGTGACTGCTGCTGTTCAGTCTGTGGGAAACTGTGAATGATGGCAAACAGACACAACATGTAGACAGCACAAATTGAGGCGAGGGTTCAAAACATTTGAAACTGGGTGAAAAGTGTTATTTTGGGTTTATATACAGGACCAGGAGCAGAGGATAGGTAGTCATTGCCTTCTTATTCATCACTGCAGTTCACATGCGTGAATAGAAATCCTCAGTGAGATGATAGTGATGACTGATATAGCTGCCAATTCTCCCTGTGCTATTGTCTTCGTCACTGTCACTGATTTTCATTGTTGGCTTGGGGACAGGTGAGTGAGCAGCTAGTCATGTCTTTTTTTACTTGGCAGTAAGGAGCTTCACTTCCAGGGTGTTTGTCTTCTGGGGGAAATGAGCCAAAGGTTCAGTTATGATTATGAGCAATCCATTGATTGCAGCATTATTAACGTGTAGAGCCAGTCTCTTGGAATTTGATCTGTCATACTTGGCTTCCTATGAGTGCTGATGGACTTGTTCATCAGCACTCATAGGAAGCCACTCACTCTCTTACCACTGAAAAATAATATTTCATTATTTGTTTTTCTTTGCCACTGACAGCTGGGTACGTCGAACGCGAAAAATTATCTTGAGCATTTTCTCAGTTGATGCAGTTATCTAGGTGATGTGGCTGTGTGGATCAGTGCTGATTGGTTGAAGCCTGAGTTTACATTTGCAGATTCTTGTTTACATCATGATGAAAGGGGGAGAAATGTTTGTCTGTCCATATTAATAGAATTAAAACATGAGCTAAAAATAATGTAAACAGTTAAAAATGCTGAAGTCAAGCATGGATTTTGCAGAAGTGGGTGGTATTCAAAAGGTGGAATATGTAGCTGACTTTGTGTAGACTGATCTTACCTTTATGATGATAAAATGTTTGACAATGGTTTGCTTAACTCTTACAGGACCCCGATCCAGTTCAGTCCTCCACCATATACTCCTCCACCCCAAATGCAAAGGTCCTTTTCATCTCCCGATAATCTGCAGAAGCATGCCATGGTAACCTTTTTATATAATTACGATGACCCAAGAATGCACTTGTCATGACAGATTTCATAGTCTCTATTTAAGATATGAGGTATAAAAACTCACTCTGTGTTTGTTTTTAGTTAAAATCTACCTCTGTTCTTCAGTAACATGAAAAAAGCTCTACACTGTATAATTTAACAGCAACAGAAACTAGCTTTTTTGCCTCACAGAACCACATGAAACAGGTTTTTCTTCATCCGTAGATGAACAACATGATGTGGCAACTCCACATGCAGCAGCTCGAGCAGTTGAACGGCGGCTTCTCCAAGCCTCCGCAGAGGCAGTCGCCTGCAGGTGGAAATTCAGGCAGAGGTGGCTCCAGGCAACACAATAACACCCCGTATCGGCACCAGCCATCGCAGATGAACAGCGGTGGCAGAAGTCAGCGCTACGAAGATGAACTAGCCTCTGGCCGTCAGTCACAATACGGCCACAGTCGGGACAACTATCACCACCAAAACGACAGGAGTGGAAACCGTCACCATGACAGCAGAAGTGGCAGCAGACACCACGATGATAGGGGTAGCAGCCGCGGCTACCAAGATAATAGATGGCGGCGGTACTGAAAAAGAATTCTTTATGTTGACAGATTCATATGTATACTCAGGTTGTTTGTAAATGATCCGACCAGTTTGAAGATTTAATAACTTATGCCTTAGAGCCATTTTTGTTTAACTTTTTAAGGCGTTTTTAAATTTTTACACTTTGGTGTGAGCTTTTCCTCACAGATGTTGCAAAAATTTTGAAGGGAAGAATTGTAATTTCATGAGAGCAAGGAAAAAAAAATTGGGACATGACTGGTAGCCATTTTTGGAAGATGAGAAAAAAAAAAACACTTATTTGGGGGGGAAAAAAAGAAAAGATTTATGATATTGGCCAGCTTTTATGTTATGCAAATACTGTTTAAATGGTGCTCCAAAAACTTGAAAATTTCTTCAGGTACTTTGCAAAAAAGAAAACAAAATTTTCAGCTAAAGATTCCACCAGCAGCAATAGAGCACCATCCTTTCTTAATCTTAGATCTGTTGACCTTGCTCTTTCTAAAAATGGGTTTTATTTTCCTTTTTTTTTTTTTTTTTTATTCTGAGTCTGTAAGACCAACTGTTTTAAAATGAACATTTTCATTATTATAAAGCTCCTTTCATTTGATTGCTGCGTTTGTCTTTCATCTGGCCACAGCACAAATGCCATTGGTCTTGGCTGTACATCGTGAATGCTATTTCCAGCTCTTTGTGTATGTGACTAAGTGAGCTATTGTATGTTGATGCTGCATGCCGTTGCACATGCACACATGGCCTTAACTGCACCTATAAATGGCCCACTTGTAAGGAATAGGCTTGTGCAGTGGGTTAGGAAGTAATCTACAGGTGGCGCCACACGCATCCTTTCATTGAATCAATTAAAATGTTAAATATAACTGAGCCACATGATCAGCTCCTACATTTGACCTTTCTATTAAGGATGCTTTCAAGTCTTTTCGTGGATTTGACACCTACCCTTTTCACTTTTCCCCAATGTAATTATGTTTAGGTTTATTTCTTGTACACCACAGTTGAACACAGCTGGTTCTCTTTTCTCAGATGAGTCTTAACACCAATCAGTAAATGGGCACAGGTTTCTGTCAAATTACAGATGTGAAAGAAGTGGTCCATTTGTCCCATCCCAGAATTAGCAGCGCTTTGATCCTTAGCAGCTCATGTTGCGATCAGCCTCTCGGCATTGATGCTCCAGTGTCTGCTCGGGCTTGCTTACAACAAAGTGATGATCAGATCCCTTAATGTCCATGTTGAGGTCATAATCTATCCTTCCGAAAGTGCTTATGCCACTACCAGAGGCTCCTCCGCTGTATCGACAACAATATCCCCCAATAAATCTCCCACTGTCCAAAAGTGGAGGTGCATTTGCACCCTCCGCACTAAGCTCCGTGTCTTGCCTGTAATCTGCCTCGTGTCAGATTGCATCCCGATGCTCCCAAATCGCTCTAATAGAGAGTATCCTCTGTTCGGTGTCAGTACTAGGAAGGGCCTTATTACGCTTCTGGCTGTGGCATAACTCTTTTAATTGGTTGATCTGCCTGGCGTCTCCAGCCCTGGAGAGCTGGAGCGGGCGGATTAGAGAGGCCGCTCAGTAGCCGCTGCTGTGTGGACTTATATAGAAGCGTGTCCCTTGAAATGATCCACTTCCAAGCACCCGGAGACCCTCCCTCTCCAGAAGTCCCGCAACGCAAACCACAAGTGTCAAGATGCCTGCAGCCGTGATTCTTTGGATTTTGGCACCACGTCAGGTTGTTGGGTTCATTGGTGCCACCGTTGCAAGAGGTGCAGCCCAGGCCTAACTTTAAACTGGTCGCAGTGGTTGTCTTCTTCTTAGGCAGTCTGAATGTCTGTAAAATTGCCTGAATAAAATATTCTTGGGTGAATCAACCAGAAAATAACGCATGAATGAAAATAATGAAAGGAGAAAATCAGCAGTAAAGTTACCTCATCAGAAAACTTTCTGAAATGTTACTTTGAAACATTTCGCTTTCGCATCTGAAAGGTTGCATTTTTAGCACCCCGGTTTTTTCCCCCCTCCTCTCCAGCCGAAGTCAAATGTGCTCCCCGGCAGTTGTTCTCATCTCCTCCCTCTTTGATCAAGCCATCAAACCTCTGAAAAGCAGCCGAGCTTTCCCATGCAGAGCTCCCACATTTCCTCCTCCATAATCCTCCGCTCTTTGAACACTGCGGCTTCGGAGGCACAAGCCGCCAGCGAGTTCAATTTTTTTTTTTTTTTTTTCCAGTTCTTGTGATGATAATCGGTTCCCCCCTGAGGACACTGACATTACTGGGAATCCGTACCTGCACCGGGTTTCTTCTCAGTGATGATTCGTCTTACATTTTAGTTCAGTTGCAAGTCATCTGTTTGAAAATAGATGTAGGCTACCAAACTCTTTTTATTAGCTCCACTGCTCAGTCTCTCGAACAAATGTATGCTTAAATCTGCAATATCTGAATGAAAATAGAAATAAAAGGTAAATTTTGCAATGCTATAAAAGCAAGTAAAGATCTAATTTTTTTAGTCAGATGAAACGATGAAAAAGGCGCTAAAGGTTTGTGAGGGCGACGCACGAGGACAGGTTCAGCCTGTCAGAGGAATTGAACGTGCTGGTATGTGAGGACGTGTTATCTTCATCTTGCTGTTTGATGTGCAGAAGTTGGAAAACACGTGCTCTTGCTCTTATTTCCTGGTATTTTATTCGAGAGGCGTTAGTAAGACAGTTGTCTTTTATTCGGCGTGCCCTCGTGCCATGTGGGCGCGCGCACGCACTCGTTGATTAATAATAAATTAGAAGTGCGTCGGTTTGCTTGGCGAGTCAATAAAGAATGACTTGGCCTTTAACCACAGCTGCTGACTTATTGCTCCTTTGAAAGAAGCTTCTAATTTGAGTGTTTTGCTTGTATATGAATTATACTGTTTCAACAAAGCAGTAGAAATTATTCAGTTTATTATTATTATTATTATTATTATTATTATTATTATTATTATTATTATTATTATTATTTATACTAACAATCACAGTGCAATTTGGTAATGGTAATAAAAAATGTTGACAAAGAATATATGATTTCTACACTGACACTGGCTTATATTTTACACTCAAAAATTATAATAGGTGTTTGGACTCTCGACACAGAAGAACTGCAAAAGAAAGAAAGTTACTCTTTCTGGTTTAGGCTATATGGTTGACATTGCACGTAAAGTTTTTTTTTTCCAGTCCAAAGTTAGAATATCGAATATGCATTGCAAAGCTCAAGCAAAGTCAAAATAAGTTATTACTTAATAAGAAAGCAAGTTAAGCACGGGTCCCTAAATAGCTAAACTGGCAAAGTGATTAAGATAAATAATTCAGTTAAACGTTTGGAACAAAGACACGGCCCGATGGTAGTTAACCTCCAATGAATTAATACCACAGAGGTCTTTTCACTTGATCTGAAAATCGGATAATAACACCAGTCAAGTTTACAATGTGGATTCTATTAACTGATAATAGTAGTTTTTTATTCTAGACAAAAAACATACCTAATTCTGTGGGGGGAAAAAAAACTTTTAGAGTCGAATTAGCAAGTTGTGCGCCTCATGTGTAAAAGAAATAATAGAGAGAGAATAAAGTTTTTGGTGATGGGGGAGTGTTCAGGACATGGCCATGTGTAAATACACTACATGAGCGTATTAGTGAGAGAGAGAGAGAGAGAGAGAGAGAGAGAGAGAGAGAGAGAGAGAGAGAGATGGAGCAGCAGAGATGTGCTCAGGGATGGTTTATATAGCAGTGGGTGTGAGCACACATCTCAGTCAGTTCATTACCGCTGTGGCGCTCCGCGCAGCTCAAGTTCAAGGCAGCTGATCTTCACCACTACTCTTCAGGGAAAGCTGGGCTGCATTTTGAAAGACGAACAATGAGATATTTAAACGCTTAAAGTCCAGCAGTCGCTTTTCCACGCGGCCAAACCCGCGTAACCGTAGATATCAGTGAGCAAACGCGTTGTTGAGCGAAGGTAGCGCACGGCGCACAGGGACAGATCATGCACTGTCAAGCCGAGCTGAGGCTCTCCTCCCCCGGCCAGCTGAAGGCTGCCAGGCGGCGCTACAAGACTTTCATGATTGACGAGATCCTCTCCAAGGAGACTTGTGATTATTTTGAGAAACTTTCTCTGTACTCGGTGTGCCCTTCGCTTATTGTGCGGCCGAAGCCTCTTCATTCGTGTTCGGGTAAGAAGACTCTGTCTTTATTTTGTTTTTTCTTTTCTTCTAGAATTAAGAAGGAAATATATTAGAAAAAAAAAATAATAATCTGACAGGGCATTTTTTAGCATTTGCAGATTTATGGGAAAATTAGAAGAGGATATTTGGAAAATATATACACTTTTACGCATGACATCAACTTCATTATTTAAATATATTTTTCATTTGAATTTTAAAAAGATGTTAGTCTACAATTTATTGGTGCTTGGATCAGGAAATGTACTTTACAACGTGAAAAAAAAACATAAACATTGTACAACTAACTGAGAGTGTGTGGTCTGTTATGCTGGTGGAGTGACTACATTTGTGTACTGCAGCAAAGTTGTATTTTCTTTCTTAAAACTATAATTCCCCGCCCATACAACTGTGCATATATGGAAATATTGGTATTCGAATTATCATCTTTGCCACTTAAATTTGTAGGTTTAACTTCTTTTCTTTTCTTTTTCTTTCTTTTTTTTAAAATCACAATTAATTTATGCAGCTTTCCTCCTGAAGCTGCTCCAGCGGCTTCACCAACCTCACTCTGGACTTTATAAATCACTGCAGCTCAGCATTAAGTGTTGAAAATCAAAGGCGTGCGATAGAGTGAGTGAATGTCAGTGGTGCTTCAGGGCTTTTGTTTGGAGCAAGCTGATGAATGACTGCATCAATAAGTCGCTCTAGTTACACATGAAAGTCAGTGAAGAGGCAGAGTGACAGTTCAACAAAGACACACTCAAAGCTCACTGCAGAAGCTTTCGGTTCCTAAGCTGGAACATTTTGTCTAAAGGTCTCGCTTACTTTGATTAAAGCAGGTGTTCTGCTTAACCAAAGGCCTTCCTTAATGAGTTTTACTGCTGCTGCAGGATTGCATCTTGTGAATGCCCTCATATAACAGAAATGTATGTGACCTAAAACAAAGTGATGCACATAAAAACCAGGTGTGCTTGTCATACCGCCCTATAAAAGATGAATTATTACTGCACACTGATTTCTCCTGATCGACAGGGAAGGTAACATTGAGTGGGAACTTGCAAACAAGTGATTCATTTGAATGATAATCACTTGGAGTGCTTTCTCTTATTTCCCTTTCTGTAAAATGCTAAGAATAATCTCGATCTCTGCGTGATACTGACAGATTTCATCGGCCTTTAAGTGTCTTGTACTTGCTGAAAATAACCAAAACAGTTTGACAAAGCTCAGCTGGCACAGATGTCAAAACAAAACGTCCTGACTGATTCTTAATTGTAACTCCAGATGAATCCAAACAACCCAAAGGCTACTGCACACTCTAGTAACCATTAGGATAATTGCTCTAAAGTCTGAAATAATAGCCACTGCAATTTGATGATGACAGCGGTGGGTTGATAAAAATAGGGAAAGCGATTCCCTCATCCCTCGGATATGGATTGGTGTGTGCTAGAGGGCACTATGACTGGCACCCCTCTGTTCGGATGGATAGAGTAACCCGCCCTGCATATCAGAACACTGTGCCCACCACTTATTTGTAGCTGCGGGGGTGTGAGACACAGTATATTCCCCAACATCCATGGCTTTTAGTGCTTGATATAGAAGCTGGCAGGCTTACAGGTCCTGGGCCAAAGAGAGGCGGCTGGCCCCTGCGTGGCCCCCTAACAGAGAAAGTTGACTTCTTCATTCTGGAGAGGAAAGGCTGCTATGACTTCCTGCTACCAGCGGAGGCCGCTAAGAGACAGTCATGCGTATAATGTTGCCTGCAGGAGTTGATAACAAATGAGTTGGTTCTTTATTGTTTATCACTGGCCTGCTGTTCAAACATACCAACATAATCTTCCTCCCGTGTTTTGTCCTGCGATGCTTTCCTGTGAATCTGTTCATTTTTATTTAGCCGAATTGAAATAAAGACAGTCGTTATGTACAGGAACAGCGGCTGCTAAACGTGTAGTTCTGTCCCTGTCAGTTACAGAAGCATAAGAGAGAATGAGCCCTGACCTGGTGCTGAACGGTGAACGATGTAATGGCAGGTTGCAATATTTCATTTGGAGTCCCATCTCTCAGCGGGACTCAGGGCAGGGCTTTTAGTTGTGTTTTCTGGAAGAGGTGAGAGGGATTAAGATCAACTGTGGTGTAATCTCACCTGACAGCATGATGAAAAATAACTTGAAAAAAGCAGGAGTGTGTGCAGCCCGAGGGCCGCTGCATACTGGTTTGGTACTGGCTGGGGACTTACAGAAGAAATCCAAGTGAGCAAAAGGGTTTTCATCCCATCTTAAAGTTTAATCCACTGCAGACAATAAAGTCTCCCATTAAGCATAAAGCCATCTTGAGAAGGTTGATTACACCCATGTCAACACACAGAGGCAAGTATGCACACACACTCAAAGATGAAATGCTCACACATCTTCCATCTCGAGTTAAGGATAATGTTTGACAACTTGTCATCTCCCCGTCATTTCCTCACAACCACTGCCATCAGATTTGTCTATCTCGACAGGGGATCAGTGATGAATCAGTTCTAAAAGTAGTTTATGCTACAGGCTGATTTCAGCTGTGTGAATCACTTTTCAGGTTAAATAATTACGGCTGATGTTTAATGTAAGGCCGAGGCGTGCAGGTCCAGCTGGAGAAGTTTGTCACTGTGCCTCGGAGAATGCTAAACAGCATGCTCTTGACAACTTCCTTCTACTATTTATTGAGAACTGGTGTTAAATTGCTTCAATATGTCATATCCTGAAGGTGAGCGAGTCTAATTAAAGCAATGAGTTACAACAGATGAAGAAGCTGCGTGGCCTGTTGCCCTTCCCACCTCAACAATGTTTGATCTGTGCTCGAAGGGCAAGGCCAAAAGAACAAAAACCATTTAATTGAGCAGCTTTCAAGCTGTCACCAGACAGTTTATACCAAAAACATGTGCAAAATTGCACGTATACTTGTCATAGCTAAGCAGTGACTCATCCATTTCAGCATCCCATTGACAAAAAAAAAATGACGGCAGAGGAGATGTTATGAAATGCTGTATACCTTCTAAAAGTTGCTGCATTGAAGGCGTTTGTCATGCAGCTGGAAAAAAGAATCCCCTTCTTCACTTAATGTAATGATAACATATTAGAGACATGGTTGCTTTAATAGGAATAATGTCATAATAACTGCATGATCAATAGAACACATTATTGGAATTCAAAGGAATACTGAACAAACGACTCCTCTTGATCTATTCTTAGCAGGTATGTCTTCTGTAATGGTTACTATAAACACTTGTGCTGGTCCCTACATTCCTCCTGTGATTATCAAGAGTATCAGTGTGCTTTTGCACGGGGCTGAGTTGCGCACTTGCAGCTACTCAAACAGTTTATTTGTGGACTATTGACAGGATGCTGGCACTTGTCAACAACGTGTCAGAGAGAAGGCTTTGCTGTCAGTGGAAAGTCACCATGAGGACTGACATTCTCCTCTTTGCGCTCCTTCTTTCTTTCTTAAATTTCTTTCTTTCTTTCTCGCTCTCTCTCTCAGGGACTGTCCGGAGACAGCTTCAAGCTCTCTGTTGACAAGAGATTTCCTGAAAATCGCAAAGACAAACTGAATGACATGAGTGACAACTTTCCTTGCACTTTTGCACCACTCGTTCGTATGAAGTTCAGACACTAAAATCAGACGATTCGTGGATGTCACAAAATCGAACATTTATACGGATCTGATTTACAGAGAGGAATTTACAGAGAGCAGTTGAAATGGAAAGGTGTAAATGAGAGAAAGAGCATGCAGCCAGAGAAAAGAGGTCTTCTTGTCTAGACCTGTTACAATAGCAGCAATCTCACATTGGAGGATTAGTGATGACCTCAGCGCCCTGCCATGATGTCATGATGAGCCCAAGGCAGTGTCTGGTGTGTGTGTGTGTGTGTGTGTGTGTGTGTGTGTGTGTGTGTGTGTGTGTGCGCGTGTGTGCAGAGCAACTGTACCTACCTGTATGTGTACTTGGATGCATTGCTTATGCTCCTAATGCTTGATTTACATCGAATATGAGCTGTATTGTAGATTTATGCACATGTATAAGCATCTGCATGCATGTCTTACTATCTTGTAAGACTAGGAAAATAGACATGCTCCATCATCTGTGCGAGCATTCTTCCTCCTCCTCCTCCTCCACCACCTCTTCTTTTTCTGATTTGTGCAGAAATCCATTTTTTCTCACTGGCCTTTAGGGGAAAAAAACAACAGAAAACAATCATGTAACAGCAATAAAAAATCAAAGCCTACCTCTGACTGTGTGTGTGCGTTTGTAGGTTGTCTGTTGCGGTTGATGAGGCGATTGAGGAGGCAGATCCTCCTCAGACAACCAGAAACACACATGCTGAGTGTATTCGTTTCTGACAGGCTCCCATTTTCTCTGCTCCGTTGCAGCCTTTTATCGCTCTCTTTATCTCCCACCTCTACTCCCATAATCCCCCCGTGTCCTTTCTGCTGCTCCTTATCAACCCATGCATTACAGTCCTGCGCTGTGCTCAGTTGGCTTGTAAAGTTTGGTTAAGGGCTTGGTTTTATATTTGAAGCCGTGAGGATTTTTCTGGCAGATATCGCATCCACTTTGGTTGACCCACCACATCCTTCTCAGCCAACCTCCTGCGCTCCTTCGCTCCAGCGTCGGCTCCAGACAAGTGTTACTTTTTATTGATTCTGGCGTCTTGCTGCTTCTGTCTGCACTGATAAAGAGCAAAAAACGTGTGCATGTCGTGTAGGATTGTGTGCATTTGCAAGAGAGAGGGAGAGAAATTGCAAGAGAGGGGGGAAAGTTTATTAGCTGAACAGTGTTTGATTTAGTTTGGGGGGTTTTTATTACAGCTCATTCTGTGTCTGAACGTGTGTGTCTGCCTGTACATCACGCTGTCAGGCTCAGAGTGTGCATGTGGCTTTGTGTTAGGAAGCCAGTTACTATTTAACAACCTCTGAAAAATAATCAGTCATTTGGAGGGTTCAGAGGAGCGGTGTAAAACACAGTCTGCGTCATTGGGATCACAGCCCTCTACATGGAGAAGGTCAGAAGCAAAACACTTTTCACAGCAAACACAGCGCAATTAAAAATGAACCTGTCCGAGCAATTACAGGCGGTCGATAATGGCACAACCGGCGTGATTGAGAGGCACATAAGAGCTCACTAAAAACTCCACTGGACTTTATTGCGTTTCTCTGTTTCTGTCATCTGACGCACCGTCTCTGCTCCTCCAGGCTCCTCGTCACTACGTGCCTACCCTCTCCTTTCGGTGATCACGCGGCAGCCCCCCCACCTCCCCCAGGTGTCCTCTCCGGGCGGGGCCCCATCGCACCTGCCTTTGGTCTCCCCGCAGCATCCGCGAGGATCCGAGCCCTCACCCAGCCAGACGCCCCTCAGCATCAGCAGCGAGTCGGACACGGAGCGCAGCACGCCCCGCCTGAAGAAGCCGCGCCGCAGCCGCACCATCTTCACCGAGCTGCAGCTGATGGGACTGGAGAAAAAGTTCCAGAAACAGAAGTACCTTTCCACACCTGATAGGTCAGTGCAGCTGAGAAACTCACGTCTGATTGGATGGATTTGTGTGGCACATATAGGAAAATACAGCAACACATTTACACACAAACCACATCAAAGCACACAAACAAAAACTGGTGAAACATGCCTGTGCGAACCTCATGGCTACCTACAATGATTTTGTGACTAATGCACATCAAAGAAAACAAAACCACTGATGTATGAAAGGTAACTAAAACAAACGTTATTAGATTTCAGCCAGATGTCAAAAAGGTATCATGTCATGTAGGTGTCACTCAACGGTGTGATTTCAATAACCTGCATTCCTGGCATGGAGCACATTTTGAAAGTACAGTACTCACATGCACGCACACACGTGTATTCACATAGCCGCAACTGCAATTATCAAGCAGTGGTTAACCTAACATCATAATTTTTGATTTATCCTGTGGGGAATGTCTCATGTAATGTGAATTTGTCTAAGCCAGAGCATTACCTCAGCATTCTAGTTGAGACAAGAGTAACGTTTTAACCCTGAGCTCCCCGACAGCAAAGAGCCCCAACAAAGAAACACTGCCTTATTCAAGAAAGCAGGGGCGGCGGCCAACACAAGCAAACACAAATGTATTACACTGATTTACTGGCAATCATTTCACACGTGGGCAGGTGTATAGAAAGAACATTTTACTTTCCACAATAAGATGAAGTAATCTACATGTTAATATCTGTGTCTTAAGTTCCATTCTGTGGGTCATTTTTGGGACCTGACATGAGGTTAGACTATATTTTCCAGTTTTATTGTACGCCTTGCTTTTATATTTGGCCTGCAGGCTACTTTTCCATTATAACCCAGAATAGTATTGAACCATATATGTTGTAAAAAGCTTTCCCTCACATGCGCAGCAAGAATTTCAAGCAGCTTGTGAACCTTTGCACCATGTAGAGATTAGACGTTTGTGTACTCCACCCCTGGTATTCATGTTTTCAGATACTGAGAGTAAATCAGTGGTGATTAAAACCGTCTTCATGTACACTGTGTTCATGCATTTAGACGTGCAAATAGCTACACTCTCCACACAGACGGCTCTTTGCAATGTATCTGCTTACCACATCTAATCTGAAAAGACATTAGCATATTTGGAATAAACCAGATTTATTTGTCATTCCATTTACATCCCATCCGCGGGGAAAACTCCCACGATGCATTATTAAATATATCACATCTTGGCTTGCCTGGAGCCGTTGGAAAGGCGCCATGCTTCATCTTGAAGCAGAAGCCCTGAAGCTGAGCACAACTCAGTGATCAAAACCAACCACCCTTACGGATTGCTGCGCCAGAATACTGTGTCCTGTCAAAATATCCGATTCTGACACTGTGTTGAAAATTAATTAAATACCCAGCTGGTGGAAAAACATCAACAGAGAAAATCCCCCTTTAAAGCCCCACATCAAAGGTGTGGCGTGCTCCCCACTAAGGTTTGTTATGATCCAAAGATAACTTTACTTTTCTCTCCTTTTTCTTGGCTTGGAACCTCGGCGGGCTTGAATTGAGACTATGTGTGGGGGCGAAAGGAGCCAAAACCAAAAATATCCCCCCGAAAAAGACTGTTAATTATTTATGTCATATAGCAATAATGATTTTATGCTGCTTCCAATTATAATAATTAGCTCCTTAATAATCCTCACTGTCATCATCATCATTATTTTTAAAAGGTTTTCAGTTACACCCAAGATTACCTTGTGAAGGTGTGAGATGGAACCAAATGGCAGCCTTGTAGTAGCCTGGAGGGAGTAACTCAAATACTCTTTCTATCTCTGTAGAAGTGTGGTTTCTCTTCATTGAGAACTAATGACCATAAATAAGTGGGGTGTTTTCCTTTTCTGCAATTACTTTTCCTTGCCTCCAGTTGTTGAACTGCCATTGACTGGGGCAGGTATGATAGAGAGGTCTGATAGACAGCTTGATTGCTTATGCGTCTGGTGTTTTTTGAAGCTCAGACAGACGCACACACGAGAGAAGCCCACACAGGCCTTTATGTAAGGTATAACATTATGCTGACGATCCCATGAATCTCAGGGGTTTGTCGTTGCCCTGCTTTTTATATTCTGTTCACGCCTTCTCTCCGTCTGGGCTTCCACTCTCACCATCAAATGAAGTCGCTTCCTTTCACTGGGGGGGGGGGGGGGGATCCCTTCATCTGACTGCTAAAGACTTTGAGAAGAGCAGGGAAGAGGAAATCTCATTTGAAAGACTCAGATAACCATTCCTTTCCCTCACAAATGGATGCCTTGTTCACTTTATCTGTCCCTTCCTGACGTATCACATTACGCACCAACCAATAGCCCTGTTAGTCATGGATCAACACATGTGGTGGATGCATTCAGAATTTTCTCCAATGGCCCTGATCGTCCTGGTACAAGTGGTGTGATTGGATTACTGATCTCAGTACAGATGTTTCAAGCAGTGAGCTGCAGGTGTACAGTGTCAAACCCGAGCTACCAGCAAGTCAGCTTTGATGTGAGATTCAAAGAGTTAAGAGTCTTACACTGTACTGAAGTGTGTAATGCCAGCAACCTCTAGGCATGTATACTTGATGGGAGGGTAAAAAAAAAAAAAACAACAAAAAAAAACAAAACACAATTACTAGCAGGATTATCATCACTTCTATATTTTCCTGTCAGTTGGAGATAAAAGACACACACTGAATCTACCTGGTGCTTTGGGGACAAGTGATGAAAGCATGTGAATGACATATATATATATATATCGCCCATCTAATGTGAAGCTTGTTTTCTTTGTGATTTTGCAGATTAGACCTGGCTCAGTCACTGGGACTCACACAGCTGCAGGTGAAGACATGGTACCAAAACAGGCGTATGAAGTGGAAGAAAATGGTAAGAGACAGTACCACAGTAAAGACTGACAGGGCTGGAAACAATGATGGAAAGATGAAGGGGAAAATATTTACTGCTAGCAAACTGTTCCGTGTTACGCTGATTTGCACTGTAAAAGTAAGACACGCAAATGGCAGGTAGCAATGTGGCAGGAAGAGAGGGTGTGGTGTGAGGTGCGACCGATGATGACGGCAGTGAAAGCAAACACTCCTGTGGAAGGGTCAACAACTCCGAGAACAAAAAGACTTGAAATCGTTGAAGATGAATGAGTGCGCAAAGGGCAGCAAGCAGCAATACGTCTTCTCTTAATTACTATAATAGCAAGCATTGCCTTCAGCTGCTGCTGCTATTGATTACCAGAGGAGTCCACTAAGATTGTCCGTGTGTTATTCTAGGTGCTCAAAGGAGGTCACGAGGCCCCCACTAAGCCCAAGGGAAGACCCAAGAAAAACTCCATTCCCACCACGGAGGAAATAGAGGCTGAAGAGCGCAGGTTGAAGATGGAGGCAGAGGAGAGGGTGAAGAGGGAGGCCGAGAATGCGGTGCTGGCTCAAAGAGGAGAAGCGTCTCAGCTTGAACCTCAAGATCTCAGTTCAGAAACTCACATTGCAGCTGCAGCGATGGAGGGATCTGAGCGAGAGCTGCCGCTGCTGATGCAGTCAGGGACTCACGCGGCCAGCTAAGTAAGAACGAAACAGCCAAAGACTAATGCCAACCTGAAAACAAATAGTGCCTCAGGATCACTGTAAAAAGCCTGTGTGGTGTTCAGAGCCATTTGCTTTAGGAATTTGCCTGGAAACATATTGGCGGCATCCAATCTTTACCAAATGTAGCCTTTAATTTTTGTGTTTTGGAAACAATGTACCATAAAAAGAGCTAGTTGTGCTGGTTTAAACGTGGCCTTTAAAAACTGTATTTGAGCAGGTCCCTGGTATAGGGAGCGTAAATCTGTCAAATCCAAGCAGGTCAGTCAAAGCAAAACACGCGTCATGCATCAGCCTTTTGTGCATTACAAACACTAAAGATCTCACACACCGCCGATCCTCAAAGCTGCCTCACAGAATGCATGTGCCAAAATATCCAGATCTGCCTTACTGTAGTGTCTCAATGTATCTATGTATGAAAAATCACTTCACTGCCAAAAACTATGATATTAAATGGCTCCAGTGCCTTGTCGGTCTCAGAGGAAAGCTTTTAAAGTGTATAGTTAAAATAACTCTTCAATTCAAGTATATTTTTTACAGTGGTTTTTGATTACAAGTGCCGTTCTAGGAGACAGAGTTGTAAAGTTCAGAAAATAACACTTCTATGTTTAGATTGGAGTTTTCTACAGCATCAAGGCTCAATTGTGTTCATTATTTGGTCAGTAGAGCTTGCATTTTTATTTGTTCAATCTGAAAATGAATATTTCTGCCAAGCCATACACTGTATCATACTGTAGAAATGTGTATAAAGTATAAAATATATGTTCTTTTGGATATATATATATATATGTATATATACGTACATATATACATGTACGTATTTATATATAAAACAGTATTTTAACTGCTGTTAAATTTGATTAAAATAGTTTGTATGTATAATGTTACTGCCGTCCCTGATCTTTTTCTTCTTTCATGGGAGTTAGGATGACTCTGCTTTTTGCCACGAGGCCAGTAAGACTCTTAAGCTGTCAGATATTCTCAGAGGGAATAAATCATAGCCTGTGCCAAAGATGCACAGCAAATGCTGAACATTTGAAATCTCAAAGACGTTTTCAGCCTGCAGGCTTTGCATGAGTACCCCAATCAGTATGTTAGACTTGCATTAACATAACTGTCTTCAACTGCCTGTCACTGACTTCTCTGCACCCTTCAAGCTCGACCTTTTTCTCTCACAAAGATTTGTAATTAAAGAGTTTCACATTTTGAATTATACAGATTTATTTTTATTTGTTATTGTTTCATATGGAAAGTGCAGTATTTTTCTGATGTAAATAATGCTTGTTTGGTAAGCTTGTTTGCTGTTTTTTTTAGGTTTGTGTACAATCATTTTTACCATATACAAGTGAGTGTTTATGTATTTAAATGCACTTAATAAAATAGCAATCATTTAAATTCTGCTTGTATTATTTGATGCAGTTGCTTTGAGTTTTGGCCGCACACTCCTGCTCCTTCACTGGATTAACCCTCAAACGTCTTATGGCAAATGGATCACATAGATACTGGTTTTGTGTGCGTGCTCTATTTTGCATATGCAACCAGAAATTCAACAAAATGTTTTTGCTTGTTTGTCTTTGGTGTGACGCTAATTAAAACAACGGATTAAAGTTGATGGCAGGATCCTTTTATATGACGCGACAAATGATTCTCAGATGTACTGTCATGTCATGCTAAGTGTGTGTAAATCAAGCAGTTAAAGTAGCCGTGGCAGGTTGAAGTTCAGGCAGATCCATTACTGAGGAAGCTGAAGAAGTATTAGCTGTAGTCAGAGTTCGCCATAAATCACGTTCAAGAGAACAAAGCGTTTAAGCACTCCGTGTTGTGACATTTATCATCTTTATCTGTACAGCAAACAAGATGGCCTGCAGTGCACCTAAGGGCTCCTCTGTGACCCTGAGCGATTGAGGAGCAGCCTAAAGTGTATTTTTAGTGGCTGATACCGGACATGGATGGTTTCTAAAGCAAACAGCGCAGCTCGGCATTGAGTAATGTGTACTGTGCTTTAACGCCTTGTGTAAACATTCTAAGTATACTTTATGTGTGTGTACATTCAATGGCCAAGCCCCAACACTTCTCGGAAGTATGATCGAACATGTTACTATTTCACTCTCAGTGGAACGAAAATAAAAATGAGAAAAGCTTGCTTATTAGACCTGTGCTAATATCATCATTGACCTTTAGTATAGAAAATAGAACAGGGAACTTTACCTTCATATCTCATCTAAATCAAAAAGGTGTTTTCTTTGTTTTTCCTGTGCAATACTTAATTCTTAAAAATCTTAAAAGTCCTTTCTGATCATTATGTTATTCCTGTTGCTACCTAATTAGCAGAATAACTATAATTGCATGTGATTAGAACAAACGTGAACATGAACATAATATGAATGGGATTCAGTTTAAATTCAGTGTGCACAAATGCACAATGATCTCAAGTGTTCAACAGAACGAGCCGATGAGATAAACTGTGAAAAATAATAGACAATAGATTTTGTTTAAGCAACAATAAAAGCATTATATGTCAATATTGTTGGAATTGGTATTAATATTTGAAAGTTAATCAGTCTTACAACCTGTGTTAATTTGCTCTGTCACTGAATCAAATATGTGTGATGGGTAAGATATGCCATGAGAAGCATGCATGGAGCCCTACAAACAATACAACGCTTGTATCATCATATTAGTCATTACCTTTTAATTGTTCCCATAACTACACAGAACAACTACTTCCACCTGCCTGGTTAAAGGCATGAGGACACAACTTCTATTATGACTATGAGAAGTTATGTTGACATCTGTTGGCATATGCAGTGCAGTAGTTATTTGTTGGGAATATATTAAATGTTGATTATTCAGAATTGGCCTTGCTGCTTGCCAGCAATATGTAGAATGAGCTGTGACTCAGCCTCAGCACCTGGTTAAATTAAAGTAACAAAAGCCTCAGCAGCTACAGTGTATTTGCGTTAATTGCAGGGAATGAGTGTAAACATTTTCTTATTAAATATCCCTGTGAAAACAGAGGCTGTGGCTGGCAGGCAGGCAGGCAGGCAGGCAGGTCTGCAAGGAACTGTGCTTAGCAAGTCTCCACAGGCTGACGAGCTCCTCTGGGCTAAATGTTGTGTGGCGAGGTGAAACACTGGCGGCCTAATTGGAGAACCTGTTATTTTCTCACAGGTCCAAGTTCAGCTGTAGGTCACAGGAGTGAAGTGGTGTCAACCCTAGCTGCCCCCACCCACCTACCCACTCACACACACACACACACACACACACGCACACACCGCCCCACTAAGACATCCGTTGCACACCTTCACCTGTCAGCTTAGTGTACGCTGAGATAGTTAGCAGGGACTGATGCGAGAGGGGGAGTGGGCGTAGCTCATGGTGTTTCACCCTCATTTGTGTCATGACAGAGGAAGTTATTTCTAAATGCTGAGTGCAGGAGCAACAGCATGGCTTACCTAAGTCAACAAAGGTGGATGCTTTCTACAACATGCACAATGCTCCCCTTTGTCCTCCCTAACCGTGGAAGAGGAGCAGTCATCATCATCAGCAGTGGCCTCCTCTCCTCGGAGCGTGTGTAAGACATGCAGCTGACTGTGTGTTAAAGCAAGTTTTGCTTGGTGGAATGTTTACATTTATGTCACAAATTATTTCGAAATACAAACACACGTTAGCCTTCATATCGCAGTGCATAATTTTATTAAGGCTCCAGTTTTCAAACCGCCATTACCAACACTTGCACATGGCTCAGATCAATACTTGGAAACAGTGCAAATTTTCACCAAAGTAGAAATATGAGTGCAGGGTGGACACAAACTGCTGATGAATGTGAAATAGTTAATAATTATGTATAGCATTGCTTTGGAACACTGGAGTAAACTGCATGAAAATGACACACAGCACAATCTGCATCTGGTGCACGTCACTTGAACGTGATGCACTTTCTTGTTGCAGTAGAATAAAGATATTAAAAGATAAAAATAAACAGTAAAATGATGGTGTTAAAGAATGCATGCTTGCACTTCACTGACCACTGTAAAGACTGGGCCAGGTTCAGCTGTTTTGGATCACTGTGCTTCCTGGGCTAACTGAGCGCTCCCATTCAAATGAACGAGGAGGCAACATTTTTTCACACAGTGCTGCTATCTGTCTGACCACGACCTCTGACTCCGAGACGTATATCCCTCCTATCTTTACGGATCATTGACAGAACTTTGTGATTTTTTTGCAGTTCATTTCAGCTCTAATTGTACAAACCTGATTCTGATTCCATGTTTATGGATGTCCTTGACGATTCTTGCGACACTTGTGGAACGATTCATTGTGTGAATCATTCATTCAGTGAAGAGCAAACTGCTGTGACTCTACGCTCTTTGCATTTTAACAGAGACTTTTGATTTTGATTGAGTCAGCACAAGCTAAAAAAAAAAAGACCTCAAGATACGATCGACGTGATACTGAAAAGAGAAACCAATTCCCTCGGTTTTTAACCTGCAACCTGTCTGCTAGCAATGGAAGAGAGATGTCCCAAGATTTAATAAGTAAAACTACCCACATATAAACATCAGGCACATATCAACATATCAAGCACATCAAACATATATTGCCCATTAGAGGTCATTATAAACACATACTTTATAAGTAAATGTCCAAACGCCCAAATATTCCAAATGTATGTAAGTAAATGCACTTGAACATTTTCAAGTTTGTCATTCAGTCCTTTTCAAAGTCAATGTTGCAGAGACAACTATATATAGATAGAAATAGATATCGATATATAGATATATTTATAAATGGTTTATTGAGAATCAGTTTGCAGACTGAATTTGTTTTTCATAATACACATCTGAAATTTAGATTCACAGCTGGGAAACAACCCACAGAAGCATTCATGTGTTGCCAGGATGAATCAGATTTTCTTTGAATCACTTCCGTCATTTACGCAATCATGCTTAACACAGATGCTTTAGGACTAAGTGCCCAAATCATTTCTCAGTGCATCCCCTGTTGATGTACTGTGGGATCTTTCAGCCTAATGTATTTAGTGCGATAATTGCACTGATGCCTGCCTCCCTGTCTTGTCTCGATAGCTCATCCTCTGGTCAACATGTCTGGGAGACGAAGACACTGCCTCCCACCTCCAGGCTCTCAAAGCTCGTAAATCAACCAGTGTGTGTGTGTGTGTGCGCGTGTGTGTCTGGATGCATGTTTTTGCTGCAGGGATATTGAGGGGCTTGTTATGGAAGTCATGATCACCGGCTCAGGGGCGTATATCCGCCTGCTGGGGAGAAGGGTGGTAATAGACCTGTCAGTTGGGTTTTTCCCAGGAGCTACCGTGTGCCGCTATGTCCAAATCACTGACGACCCCCCAAAACTCCAGAGACCTCCACGAAGACCCTGTCAGTAATGACTGAATCGGTATACTGGTCACAGCCATAAGATGTGTACAATTAAAGGATACCAGTGCATTTGTAAGTTTAGCTCCTGAATTATCTATCATCATATTTTTGCTGACCATTTTAATTGCATGTCTACACATGTTCTTTTCTTTCCAAAGGTCCACTTAATAATGACAGGATTCAACACTTTAAAGCCAGCCCATTATCCTTAGGAGTGCATTGAACTATTCCACCCTTCTCAACGTTCTACCTGCCGATGCAAGAAGTAGGTAAGGCAAACGGAGATGGCTCATGTCTCATCATGTCACTTAATTGTGAACCTTCAGTCACCTGACAACATGAATTGTTCCCCAATGTCGAGAATAAACATCGACCATTGGGTTCCATTCATTCCTGTACAAAAATCAGTCCGTAGACTCTTGAGGCTTCCTTGGAACTTGTCATGTGCCGATGGATTTGTCTCATATGTGTCGTACGATGTAAGTTTGCCAAAAATGAAATAGGATTTAATGTTCGTTGTGATAGGTTTCACAAGTCAGGGAAGGTTCAGAGTCTTGCTTTAAGTTTTTTAAATCCTGCAGAAATGAATGGAAGCCAGTTACTGCCTAGCAAGGTCAAAAAACTGCATCCAGATTTCTAAAACACAGCATGTGATGCACAAAATCACTTGTGCGACTGCAGACTCTTTGTGTTACGGTGGAGCGTACAGGACAATCACACAAGCCATCAGGATGTTCAAGATCAAGATGTTGGCATGAATGCCAGAGACCCAAATCTTGTGCAGAAGTTTTTGTCAGGTTTCAGACTTTCCTGTCGTACACTATACCTGCTTCCAGGCAATATTTTATTTGTGGCAAAATGGAAACAAACAATAACCGGATAGAAAAGTCAGACAAGGGCCATGTGGGTGGTGGGTACTGTCGGAGTTTCTCACTGTGATCGTAACTCATTCTCAGGCACAGCTGACTACATGGGAGTCATCCATACAAAATCCGGCAAAGCCTGCTGTTCTTTTTTTTTTTTTTTTCCTGCCATGACCTGGTCTGGCCTTGAGAGATGTACTCTCATTTGACATTTTAGACAGGGAATTTTATGGTACTCTTCATTTCTTTGCTTTACAGCAACAAATCAAACCTTTCAGTAGAAAGAATGGCTTTCAGGAGAGAGTCTTTGGCAGCAAATCGATTGCTGACAAGATTCTGTACGTCTTGAAAAGTTTAGTCTCCAAAACTTTCAGGACGAGGTAGAAAGTTGTAACCAACCGAACACTCGTTTAATATTACATGGCCAAGTCCAAGTCTTATATTCTGGATAAGTCAGATATTTCACAGACTCCACCAGTTCTGTACATTTCACAGAGGATTCCTCCTCACAAATTTAATTTCTCAACCTTTCATCCCATGTCTCTTTTCCTTTTTTACGCCGCCCTCCCTCTCGCCTCAAGGCTTTCACTCAGGGTTTTCCCTAATGTTAAAGAGCAGCTTCTAATGCACTTAATTTAGGCTACATGAAAAACTGAGCTCAATAGGCTTGTAATCCACATTTTACACTGAGACTTGAGTTTATAAAGGAAGCCGCTCTAAAAGCCAAGGAAATGTCACAGGGAGTCAGGGAAAAAGTGCAATAGTGCCGGCTGTGTAATGTGGGATCAACTGAGTGGCAGAATGACTGAGCAATTACGTATTTGTTGAAAGCTCATTTCATAGGTCTGTGCCCAACTGAAATAAAATGAAGTGAACCAAGGAAATGTGTGTGTGTGTGTGTGTGTGTGTGTGTGTGTGTGCGTGTGTGTGCTCATCTGTGTTTTTGCATGGAGAGTGTTTCTTGCCTTCTCCCAGAAGGAGACTTTATTGGTTCTGCATTCACATCCAAACACTTTTTATCAGCTGATGTTTTCTCCAGGAGAGCAAAGAAAACTTCCCTCGTGTCAAACTTTCTTTAAATAAGACTTATTTTTGACATAAATCCGTGCCAGGACTCGTTCCTGTGCTGACAGAACGGACTTTCCTTTTCTCTACGGGTGGACACTTACACCCTCTTCCTGCGGAGAGAAGTGTGTGTGTGCGCAGATGGACATAATGTCACTTAAATTGTGTTGTTTTGGGCCAGCAGGCAGCTAATGAGCTCAGGTGAGCGATCTTCAAATATTTCCACTTGGGGGGAAAAAAATGAGAAACAGAAAAAAAACAAAACAGAGGATGGGATTGGTGATTGGCAAGCTGTGAGGAGCTTCTATTTTCTCAACATGTTTAGCCTCTCCTCTGTCAACTGCTTTGACAGCAGAGCATGTCAGGGATCCTGTGAGGGGGCTCTGCGCCTTTCTGCCTCGCCTGATGTCAGGGAGCAGCCAGGGGTCAGCCGTCAACTCGATGGGTGGAGTTAACAGAGTGAGGGGTGGAGCCAGCACATCGACATGCTTCGCTAGCTGTTAGTCCCATGTGTGGTTTTATGAATGAAATAAACAGAGTGTCCCTTCTATTGTATCATACCATCTATCTTTTAATTATTAGTTCTTTTCAATCAAGGCGATTGTGCTGCTGCTGTTAGAATGAGGCCCGTTTCAAGATGTGCTGCAACAGCTGCGCCTATGGCCAAGGCACATACAAGCTGCTACACGTGAGGCAGATGCATGCGTGACTCATCTGTGGGTTATTCAAAGGAAAATATACCACATATTCCTCGTGATTGTCATAAATAACAAGTGTGAGGTACAAATCATAGACGGAGGTTGACATGATTAGTTTTTGTGGGCAACTTCAGCAAAATTACTCACACTTAGATGTTTTGATAAGTCATAATAAGAGTAATTCAAAAGGCCATACAGCGTGTGCACTATGTCTGACAAGAGGCGAGTGAGAACAGCAGAAATCACAATAATAATGTCATAATAATAATGTTAACGTACAATTTGTTGCAATTTATAAGGTGTACTTTCAGACAGACTACAAGCCCGTTGCCACAAAAGACAGAGTAGATCAAATCATGATGGCAGTTGTTTGCAAATTACACGTCAGTAATATGAGAGCATGCATTTCAGCATGTTTATGCTGCACTTTCAGTCCTTTCTCTGCTGCACACAAAACCCTCTTTATATGGGACATACTCAAGTGAGTCAGTTCCTCTTGACTTGCTGTCATAAGGCATCAGAAACCACAGCTCCATGAAGAGCAAGACCTGCCAGCCTGCCAAAGGTTCATCCCCCTCCACCTGTTGTGGCGCTGGTTGCTATAAACATTTGAGTAATTTGAAGTGAGTATGCAATACTGTAATGTTTCCTTCAAGATGTTATCTGCCTGCATATGGCAACATGCCATGCACTCAGGGTGTATGCACAGGCTGAAACACATACACAGTTAGTCACCCACACACGCGTGCGCACACACACAAACGCATGTTCACAGGCTGGAAAATTATGAGAGAAGTTGGAGAAAAAGAAAAAAAGGAGGAAAATGAGGAGGGGAGTGCAGCGAGGATGAGGAGGTGGTATCTCTGTCCTTAGCCCTGACAAGGTGAGCTCGCTTTGCCCCGAGCACTGACTGCACAAACAACATTGCTGGCTAGTGAAGCAAAAGGAAAAGGCTCTGAGCCATCAGCGAATATAGATCATTTCATAAGCACTTAAAGGTGATGAAACACAAGGGCATGGCAGATGGAAGAGTGGTGTTTTTTATGTCCTAGAATGTATGTGTGTGTGTGTGTGTGTGTGTGTGTGTGTGTGTGTGTGTGTGTGTTAACTGACAAAAAGACAGACACACTTTATCGCAGTGTCAGCAGGTGCCAAAAGGAAAGGCAAGTGAAAGAAAAACATTCTTCGACAATGCACAACACATGCCGGGACAATACTGCTATTATTATTACCTTTTTGCTAATCTTGGTTCAATCTCTCTGCATTAACCCTGTTTACTGTTGTGTACAGATTGACTCTCATTCACTCTTGTTCATTCAACATTCATTCATTTTTTTTCCCCAGCTTGCTTAATCCTTTTAGTTCATTCATTTTATCTGTCAGTCCACTAAATCAATCATTGAAGACTGGGGCCTATCCCAGCGTACACTGGATAAAAGGAAAGGAAACACCCTGGCCATGTAAACTGTATGCCACAGAGGGGTCATATACTGGGAGTTTAGATTTTGCAGTGGGCCCGCAGATGAGCTGATTTAAGCAAAGCTCTCGTCCTACATGATCCAGGTTATTCTTTCTTCGCAGCCGTGAAAGCCGCGGTCCTGTGATTGAGTCAGTATTAAAAATACTTACTGGCAGGAAAATGGGCTTGCTAACATGTTCTTAACTTGCACTCTGTTTTTCTGATGTGGGAAGGACAGTGTTATATAATAATTCCTACCGTGTTTTGTCACCATAGTTCAACCCTTTTGCTGGATGATGGCCAGCGTCTTTCTACCGTTTCTCACTGCAGTTCTATCATATGACGTACAATCTAACAAAACCGCACTCAAGCCCTAAACTACAATACAAGAACAGAGCTCTTTCTTTATTTCATTCATCATCTCCTCATCATCAAATGCTGAGGATACTGACTTCTGTGTGGGACATGCAGTACACATACTTAAGACTCTGGGTTCTTGTAAAATGGGTCGGTTTGAAACATTAAAATGTCAGCTGAGGACAGTGTTTTCAACCATCTCATGGTAGTTACGGTAGCTCAGTTAGTAAGCTAGCTGATAAAATCTGCTAGCAACAGTTGTCATTTCAGAAGGCAAAAATCAACAGCCGTCGCAGGGAAACATTAGCAGCTCTTTCCTGCCTGTCTGAAATCAAGGACCCATTGTTAACAGAATTTTCGAGTGGTAAATCTGCCGCTGTGATCGTTGTACGCTGCATTATGTGCTGTATGAGAGAAGCTTGACGTGTGTAGAAACAGTAGCTAACGGGGACGGGGCTTGATGAGCAGTCAGATAATGGTTGCAGTCCTAACTTGGGTAGCTGGGTCAATATTGAGTTTGTTTTTTTAGAAAAAAAAAAGATGTTAGCTTAAACCTACATTTCGTATATACAGAAATGTTTTTTTTTTTTTTTCAACTGTAATCATTTTAAAGGCATAATGTGAATAACAAAAAGCACTAGCCTTACATAATATATTTTGTTAAGTTGAGCACTTAAATTATCCCAAATGTTTCCAACAGTGTTCAAACCTTTCTATTCATACTCACAGTAACATTGCATTCATTTGGCCGCCTTCACCTCCTGTAGCTGCTATAACTTTTGGGCACACGTGAAACTCCAGATGACACATCAGAGAGTGATGAAGGAAGTCGGTGAACTTGCCACTCTATTATTTACTATTGTATTCCTCTTTCCTGATGGAGCACAGCTATTCCTTTGCATTGGCGATGGAGATTGTTTTAGGTGGAAACAGGCAGCTTTTCAACCCCCCCCAGCATTTCCAAGTGGTATTACCGTTTGCGCCGCTGTCTGTTCTTTCCATTTTCCTCAGAGCCCAGCAACTACCAACACCACAGGACACACTTTGTTTGTTTCCAAATCACAATGAAGAAAAGATCAACGGCACTTGTTAAATAAATATAAAAAAAATATTAAGAAATAAAGGGAGAAGAAAGAAGCATGTTCCCTGAAGAGTCAAATTGTCTGAATATATGGAGTAATAATATAGTTGAGTACCGCTTCGCTCAAATAAGAGCAGCAGGGGTTGGCATCGGGGGGGAGTAGAAGAAAACATGAGGAGAAAGAGCGTGCTTTCATTCATTCACTGAATCTATTGTGGAGACTTGAAAGTAGATAGAAACTGTGCCAGCCCTCATTTTCCCTGGAGATTGTACCCGGCGGCAGACACAACTGCATAGTGAAAGCTGGCCTATAGGAAACTAATCTAAATGCCATTACGACGTGCAATCAGTATTAATAATGATACGTGTAAGCAAAAAAAACTCAATTGCCTGTTTAACAACAGAAACTCCCATGATCCCACACAATCCCACTCAAATTGTTTTGTTCGAGAGACCCCTTGCAGGAGTAATTACATGCTGTGCGTTTAAATCATGGTTTGTGGAAAAAAATCAAATGAGCTCAAAGTAAGCATAGCTGATGAAGAGGAAGAAGATCAATAATGTAATATCCTTTTAAATTCATCTGATAACACATTCTGACAGCGTAAATGTGTTTGGGAGAAAAGAATCAGTTATATGCAGATATATTTGAACGTTTCCCTGCGGGACAGTTATAACGCAGCAAAAACACAAGAATGTTCAGAGGTCAAATCTCAAGCCAACTCGTTTAAAGCAGATCAGAGCATTATCATTAACCCCTCGCATCTGTTAAAATGCATAATGGCAACCACTATAAATGCTGCCACAAAATGCATTAGGCAATGATGATGTTTTTCTTTCCTGTGGTGTGGGTGGTAATGATTCAATTTCAATGATAAATGGGGACTAGGTGCTTCCTGATTAGCAACTAAACTGGAGGCAAAAAAAAAGAAAAAAAAAAAGAAAAGGAAATAGAAATGAAGAAATGATGAAAATTGCCTCACTATTAGGTTTGAGAATAATGAAGCAAAGGAACAGCCAAGCTTGTTGATCGGCGAGTGAAAGAACAAGAGAGACAGAAGAAATTTCCCTGTACTTTTTTTTCTTCCACCAAAGGAACACGGTAACAGAGCCTCGAGGGGGATTTTCCTTGCAGTTGAGGGGCTTATTTGAATTGGATCTGCTGTTGATTGAAATGAATCGGCCCAATATCACAACTCCTTATAACTCGATCCTGGGGACAGATGGACGAGTCATCTGAGAGGACACTTTCTCTAATCCCCAGTCCTCTCATGTGCTGTGGCATTCTGGGATGTCGGAGAGGGAAGAAAGAGGATGGCAGAGACCGATGACCCCTCGGGCCCTCAAACGTATACACGGAAACAGGCGCACACACACACAAGGAATCATCCCAGAGGCATTTTGGACTCTTGGCTGTGGGGCAAACTGATTTCACGGTGGACAGGAGAGTGAAGTCAAAAACAACAGAAAGGTGTAGAGGAGAGTGTTTTCTTAGTTTTACTTCCCATGCGGCAGTCGGAGCAGCAGGGTGCTGCTGTGTCAGAGGTCAGCATGTCAGGCGCAGTTATCTAAACACGGCTTTGACCCTTCCTCGCCTTTGACGGGGTCCAATTTCAGTCTGTCTGAAAGAAAATACCTTTTCAGCTTCTGGAGGATGCGATCACTGCTCTCAGTTTAATTCAATTTGTTTGGTCAGACTGAGGCTAAAAGTGAAACCTAATCAGAATGTTTAGAATCAAAATCAGCACATTTTTCTACTAGTAGCTTTTCTAACAAACATATCTGAGATGCAAAGAGACGACATAACATCCATATTTCGATGGATGGAATAATATTAAAGCACAACTGAACTTTTGTCTTACTTCTTTTCTTAAATTTTCACCCTGCTTTCCTTTTGACTGACTCTCCTCAGCAGCTAACCCCTGGTATTTGAGTCCCCTCTCTTTCCACTCCCTGCTGTTAAATCACTCTGGTGCTGTCAGCGCCACGGTTTGTGGGCCTCACATCCACTCATCCTCGTCAGCAGAGTGGCCGCTCTGTGGTGAAGTTATGAGATGATGCACTGCTGGAAATTTCTGTTATGACTGCAGAGACACTTAAATACATCAGGGGCATCCGCTAATGCTGACTTCAAAATACTAAAGCAACCATAAATTACTACTATTTACCTTATTTTTATTCTAAGAGTTTGTAACAGATATGTAATAGATTTTGCAGACACGAGGTTCCTGCCCTCCTGTGCAACATGTACAGTATTAGAAAAGTGCCCGTTGTGGATCTAATAAAGCTGTCTGCATATAAACATGTTCCATTGTGCAATCACAGAGCCATGCACGCCATAATAACAACTATAAATGCAGAGTTATGCTGTCTTGCAGGTGGCTCAGCCTAAAAGTCAGAGTTCTTTGGAAACCATGTTGTAACATAATGTTTCACCTGCAATGTTGTAATATGTTCAGTGAAGCGCCGTCAATAGCGATGCATCCAAGATGGCATTCAGGGTGAGTCAGTAGAAGACACAATAGGGACTATTGTTCCGGGATGGCGTTGGATGAAAACTAATGGTTGCTATCTTTATCAACACTGGCTCAAAACACATCTGGTAAATTTCTGTTAGCTTGAGTGGTCATGCACAAAGAAAGCAGTGTTCCGCCTTGACTGACAAAATCTGTGAGACATAAATGATTTACTCAGCCTTTAATACCAGGGCAGGGCACTGTGCATGTACAACATGAGGCGGGATGACACACCAGAGAAAGAATATACTTTACAGTCACAAAGCTGTGGACATTCACTCACACAGTACATGCATTTCATTCAATATACATGTGTGCAGACTCGAATGCATGCATTGTTCACATTCATCTGCATGCAGCACATGCATGTATAAACAGTGCAAACAGTATGAGCTTATGTATACACAAACACGCCAGTCACACATACAATACTTGCGCATTACTTATACGAGGCATTACAGCTTTGTGATGCATGTGTGCACCTCACTGTGGGTTTTTGTCTGTGTGCAGGGTCACCCAAACAGAGCAGCAGCCAAGAGACACAGTGAATAACACCTGATACTTCTGTGTTTTCCATTAACTGTCATCCAAGGTACTCAACTCTTTCTGCACGTTGAGCAAAATTTCTTCATGGTTTCTGGCTTTGTTTTGCTGTTAGGGTCCTGCACACAGGCTTTGACTTTTATTTAAATTTGTGTCTTTATCTGCTTTAGTCTGCAATGCCTGATGATACAAAGATTAAATCAAAGTACTATGTTGGGTCTCTTAAGTGTTTTTTTCCAGCGGTTCAATCAGTAAAGATCTCCAGGCCATTATACCACTCATTTATAAAAGTAGCATTAGGCCTGAGTTATTGAGAACAAAGGTCTCGCTGACTCCTCTGGCACAGTGCACACATAAATTATTGTTTTCTTAATTGGATTAAAACCTCAAAGTGAGTTTGGAGACCTCCCACATCCACACAATGGAAAAAACAAGCTGGATCATTGTAGATTTCCATCTCATAAGGTCTTCAGTTTCTCAATAGCTATTAGACAAGGATCCTTGTTACAAATTCTCTTTTTTATTGAGACAATAAATCTATCATCTAGACAACACAGAAGGAAACAAAACTTTTTTCTCTTCTGCTCTGTTTCCCTCGGAAAAGATGTTCCATATAAATAAACAATTGGTATCTCCCCCATCATCCTCTGCAGTTTTTTTTTTTTCTTTCTCCTCCCCCCTCTCCTTTGTCCCCAGGTGAAAGGAAATTGTTGGCACATGTACGCAGATTGCTCAGTCAGTCATGATGTACTAACCTCTCTGACAGTAATCCTGGCTGATCTGTGTGTATGTGTGGCTACAGAGGTGTGTGCATATGCTGCATGTGTGTGTTTGTTTGCGTGAGTTTGGTTTTTGCACTTGTGTGTTGACAGCAACCTGCTGGGTGAGCTTAGTGCTCAGAGTGAGTTGAACCGATGACACTGTGACACATGTCACCAGAAAGCATCCTGTTCAGTCACCAGTCATTTGTAACTATTTATTGACACACGCTCAGGAAGTCAAACCCACAGATGAGTATTTATTTATTTCTCTTTTGATGAAAGGCATGAACACATTTCAAATGACAACGTCTTCATGGAAAATGTCTCAGATATCTTTCAGAAAAATATATCAGGTTTTAAAGAAAGGGTTAAAGTCATCTTAATCGCACAATAATTTGACAGTATTTTGATTGTTCAATAACTGACATCACGGGGATTCCCACTGTTTTCCAGAAAAGTGGACCATTACACTGGATGTGATGGATTTTATGTGCACAAACAACAGCAGTACAACAAATTAACATTGTCAAACATTTGCAAGTAATACAAGCGCACCCCAGCATTAAGAGTTTGAATGAGGCCGACTGAGACGTTAAACCCTGACAGCCCTGTTCTTTTTCTATGACGTATTGTGTTTTATTGGTTAGTTACGGCCACTCTGGAGATCAATAAAATGAACAGTGGAGTTATTGCAACTGTGACAATTCTGACAGAACATATTCATCCAATAAAGCATTTTATTCCATGGTAAGAAATCCAGCTGTGGATCACAGCTGGAGTTCATCGAAGACACTGATAATGGTGATAGCCATAGAGGCTGAAATCAGAGGAAAGACTTTTCGTTTGTTTATTGCAGTGGTCATCAACGTTATGCTCTGGAAGATTAAAAGCATAAAAGCTGAGAATGTCAGTAACATTGCATGAATATGGGAGAACACAGAAAAATAAGGCTGAAGCTCACTTTTGGACTGGATGTGAGAATGAGTGGATCAGTGTTGTGTGGATGGCAAGCTTCCCAGAAACACCAACATTTGTTTTGTACACAAATGTGGGAATTTTCAGTTCTACCAGAGTTTTGGTTTCTGGCTGGCTTTGAGCAACTGTATATCAATGACTGGCCAACTGTCTGCTTTGTCATATTACAGTCAATAGAAACCCCACCTATTGTCAGAGCTCACACACATTTCAGATTTCATAACAGGATCTTAATCTCAGAGGGGAGTAAAACAAGTCAACACTAAGTGCCAGACTAACTTAATAAGCTTAATCAAACAAATAAGAAGACTGAAAAACAAAATTAGGGTAATTGTCCCAAGCTTCAGTTTTAATAATTGATGTTTGTATTATGTAAAAAGCAGACCTTGGTTTGTTTTTAGAGTGGATTAAGAATGCTAAATATAAGTAGGCCTATATATATTTATATACTTAGATTTCTTATGTGCATCATTAAATGTTTCAAGAGTAAATAACTGAGTGTGGTATTAAAACACATAGATAGATTTTTTTTTTTTAGATTCAGACTTCTATTCTGAAAATGTTGCAAGAACTTAAACTACTTTTATTTTGAGGATGAAAAATACCTTTCTTATTATTATCAATGTACAATGTGAAGAACCCATTTGCGATACATCCAAGCAAAATGTAAAATATATGCATATTTATGAAGATTTGAATGCTTGTTAATGAGTGAAAAAAGTGCCCTCAAACAGTAGCAACGTTACAACAGCAGTTGTTTTTAGAACCAAAGCCCTGAATATGGATTTTGGATGTAGACTAAAACAGATTAAGAAAAGACAGACATGGATAAAAAAACAAACCCGTGCCTGGTTTTCATGTAGGGTCAATGTAGACGCATTCAGCTCTCACACACCAGCAAAGGTTTCCACTTGCTCATCTGAAGAACCCAATCCTCCCTGAATTACAGGGAGATTAGGGCTGGATTACGCTGCCTCTGAGAATCCCAGCCAGAGAGCAGCTATTATATCCATCAGAGGAGACAGTGGGCCGCACCTGTTGCCACATAGCCGTATGGAAGGGGACAGTTCAGGCCCAATTTAGGATCTATTCTGGATGTTATAAAAGAACAAAACAAAAATTAAGGCGAAATTTGAAGAAAATCTGTGTTGTTTTAACCTTTCTTATTTCTTCTCCAAAGGAGCAATTTCACTTTAAAGCACCATATGTGAAATGTGTTTTGAATTTTACAACATTACTTCATACCCTGGCAAAAGATGTCTCCAGGAGTACATGAATGTGTGTATGGCCCAGGAGGTTCTTTATTGTCCCTGCAAGCACTTTACAACCAGCCGTGTGTGCAGTAATTCACTTAAATGCAATTATCTTGAAAAAGTGGACCATAAAAAAATGCAATTTAAAGAAAATGGTGTCAAGAAAAGTTAATAAAAATGGGAGTTATTTACATGGATAACTGTGCAAATGACTGCTAATGCCGTAGTAATGGAAGGGAGGTGGGAGCGAGCGCTCACTATTAACTACCCCTCTTAAAAGTGCTGCCGACTTGCAGGTGGAACATGCAAAGCCCTATTAATGTGTGCATCTTGTGGAAATAAAATATGAGAAGTCACTGTTTGCTTGAATTACTTGATCTTGCAACATATTATGACACAATTTCAGAGTTTTTATGCAGTTGACATAATGCTGTATAAAAGAAAATACACCCCAGTGGACTCACATTAATGTCCCACCGAGCGAAAACTTGCTGAGCCAGAAAATTATGGGAACGACAGATTAAGATTTGAGATTAATTCATAACACAAAAACATCATTAAAGGATCAAAAGGGACAACCGGTGATCACACCCCACTGCTTTCCCAGGTCCGCAACGCAGGTTACTCAACCTCAGACTGACCGCACCTAACTCTTGCAGAAACTCCAAAGATGTATTTACACGGACAATGACAGGCCTTTAGTCATGCCAAGATGGATTGAGCAAGCATGTAATGGTTTAGCATTAATGCATTGCGGTTAAATGAGCGAGCCCACAGCTTGTCAGTCAGAGCGGCGCTGTGCTCTTTACTCTGTTTTGATAAGAAGAAATAAAAGGATATGAGACAGTTACTTCAGCATTAAAGCTCTTATAAAAATACTAAATTACAAGGCATATGTTAACTGAAATACTGCAATTACCTGAAAACAAACGGCTGCCATAATACCCGTGCATTTGTATTATGTGTGCAGTACTGAGGATTAGTGCTTCAAACTGTCTGAAAGTGACGGTCAGACTGCAGACAGACAAAAGCTTATTCTTCACCACGAACAGAGATATAACCAGTTGCACTGTCCCCAAACACAACACTGTCATTTGGCAATAAATAGCATGAGGCAGTTTACTATGCTTGTGAGGAGACAAACAGGACAGGTAACAGTGCATTAGGAAAACAACCTGCAGTTGCTAAGAAACTGGCAAACAAACAGAGCACAGAAAAGAAGAGGCTGGGTGTAAATCAGCCTGAAGGGACAAGGGCCCAGTCACTGAAGCACAGAGAGCTCGTTTCACAAGGGAGGCTCAGCCAAGTATCATCCAGCGTGAAATACCAGCAACTAATCGTTTACCTTTTTTCCCTCTCTTTCTCTCTCTCACTCTGTCTCTCTTTCTTTGTATCCTTCCATCTCTGTCTTTTTCCTCCGATGTAACAGGGCATCGAGCGCAGATCATTTGTTGAAACATTTGTTCTTTCAAGCTTCTTTTCAAGCTCTTTGGTGGCTAATGTGATGTATAAAAAAAAGCCTTAAATCATTTGCTCGCAACATTTGTTTTCCATGCTGCTTTTTCAAAAAGTAAACTCAAAATTGAGATGTAAAATTTCATTTTATCACCGGCAAAGCTTTGTCCTATGGTGGTCTATGGTGAGTCTATGCACTAATGAACACAGTTCTCCTGTTAGACATCGTCACCCGCAATTAGATTCTGTGGCAGCTCTCCTCATAATGACGATCTTTTTCAGTAAATGTGGCAGCTTCAAATTAGCTTGTCATGTTGTAACCATAAATTTTAATTACTGCTCTGTTATCCCGTTTCACTTTGGCGCGTGGAGGGTTAACAGTTTCATTTGACCTCTTGAAGCTAAAGACGTGCTTTTCAAATTTGGGCGCAGCCACGCAGCAGCACATGTGAACCTTACGTGATGCGTCAACTTTCGGCTCGCTGCATGTCATTTTCTTTCCGCTTAAGCTGCTCCGGCACATGACAGACAAGTTAAAAGGGTGAAGTGAAGTGAATGCGAGATGTAGCTATCTGCTCTTAACCGTGGCCTCTCGGTATCACTGCTCGGCTGAGGTGATACTTGCTCTCTAGTTTCGGTGCAGCTCCACTCAACCGGGTAGACTGGGGACATTCCTCAAATGAACAGGGCACACTTAAACACACTTGCACACACCCCTGTCACATGCTCAATTCATACCCATTGGGACAGCAGCATCTCGTAATGTGTTTCTCCTCTTGACACGTTAAGCTGCGGAATGTGCATGAAAAGACGGCGAAGGCCTCGGTGAGGCTTAGGTGCCTGTTTTTCAGCACCTCTGGATCATGTCACTGTGACAAGCATAAATTAATGACTGTACACACACCTCTTGCAACATTTGCAGTGCAGTCCCTGCTCACTGGTTCTCCTCCAGCAACATATTCACACAGCAGTACAGTCTACATGAAAACATTGACTTTAATGCATCAGTGTCACAAATTGCATTTGAAGAGGTAAAAAAAAACAAAAACATTTTACACTAACCCCCCCATGACCTGATGACCTGTTCTATGTGAGACACGCGTTCACAAAGTCGAGTCCCACATGAAAGTTCAAGGAAGTGAAGCCTCGAATTACAAAGGTAAGCATAATTAGAGTCATCATAAAAATATCCTCACCAATAGCGCAGCCTATTTATAGGCAGGCTAGAAATAGATTTTATCAAGGCTGGCCTGCAAGAAGCTTTAAACAATCCAGATACTATTACATCTCTAAATGTTTACTTATTGCTTTATTCTTAACACATGCCAGGTGTTTAATTTGACTGTTCTGCTTAAAGCTCATACACAGACAGGAGTTCTGCTGGTTGCTTTTCTTGGTCACCTTATAGCCCTCAACCTCATGCGGGCTGCATGTTGTCAACCCAGCTGCTGGCAATATCACTCGGCACCAGCGGTGTGGTGCCGTGCTGCGAAGTGAGCTAATGGGCCCTGCGTTACTTCATCGCACTTCTAAGTGCTGCTCCATTTAAGAGAAGCTGGAATGACTGCAGAGGCACTAATAAAGCCATTCAGAAGAGAGAGCGTCCCCGGTGATTTCATGGCTCTACTTGTGAATCGTTGACAAGTCTTTCCTGAAGGCCCAGGTGTATCCTTCATGTGGAACTTTCACTCCTCCGCTGGCCATGCAGACACTCTGTAAGGCCCTTAAAGTGACTTTAGCAGATGCCCAATGGAGGACAGCAGCTTCAAGTGTAGATTCTTTCCCCCAGTTTGTTTGTTTTAAAGGGCTTTTTGTTATTTTCAAATCTCCTGTATTGGCTTTAATCTTATAAATGCATGAGGTAATTTTTCTGACAAATGAATAACGGCAAAAAGAGTAATACACATGTGAGTGAGTTCCAGCCTGTCGTGGTGCAATGCTAATCTAAGAGCTCATATGTGCATTGCAGTGCAGTGAAATTTTTTGTTGGTACTCCTGTTTTTGCCTCCAGGTGAGCCCCCCCATACGCACACACACAGCAGTACACAAGGAGACATGTGTCTGAGGACCTGGGACAAATTCTTTAAGCACCATAAACCATAGGGAACAGCAAAATGAATGTACGGATTCATGGGGATGGAGACACCTGTCTGGGTGTAATGTGATACTTATTTTTTCTACAAGAACAGGAGCATCAATCATCTCCAGTTGTGGAGATACGTGCTGTATGTGAAATGTCATGCGGCCCCTGCATAAAATCCCTCATCACTACACCCTGCAAACTCCTTACAACCTACTTTTGCAGCTTGCGTTTTGCCTGTGAGGCTTTATGTGTCTATAAATTGAATAGCAATTACACAACTGGTTGACAAAGCACAAGGTTTGTACATCTGTGCGAGGCTTGGCATTTTGGCATGGCTGTCAACACAGAAGGTACGGCTGCGGCTGGGTGTGAGCAGTGGTTTGTAAATCATCCCCGCTGCAGAAAGAGAGAGATGGATTGCTTATGACAGTATGCAGAGCTTTTCTTCTTTCCAAAATGCTCCAAAATGTGAACTTATAAAACCCTTCAACTTTTTAATTCACTTCACTGCACATGTAAATTTAACAGTAGTCACTCACTGGTATTAATTCATCAGATGTCTATAAAGGTGATCAAAGAGTTACAAGAAACTACGCTCTCTTGATTTTTAGATGCAGCACCTTAAGGCAACCTGTCATGAAGCATAAACTGTTTTCCAAGTGCTCGATCAAACAGGTGAGATCACTGCATTGGCATTGATCCTCAGGACCGGACACGCTCGGCTCCTTTCTCGCCAGGTGAATTAGAGGTTGTCTTTATTTTACAAGAGGGGTATGCTGTTTTTTTCCACTGCTCGGTTGTTATTTTCCCCTGTCACTCTGATGCCAATTTCCCCGGTTAATTCATAGGATCAGATCTGTACCTATCAATACATGTCACTCATTTTTACCTACCCTGAAAACTGACAAATAGGAAAAAGATGAAGGGGATTTCAGAGCTGTTTCCAAGGAGGGACGCATGAGAATCATAACAAAAAAAGACCCAGGGGGGAATTTAAAGCCTTTTTCACCTGGAGGCATCAGCCAAGGTCTCATTTGACAAGTTAAGAGGACTTACAAATATGACCTGTACAATATGCTGTGTCGGAAAAGGAAAAATCACGGTCATGTCCAAACAATGAATAATATTTGCCTTGCCTTGTGCATAATGTGCATAGTTGAGATTAACTTGAATCTTCTGACAGCAGCGTCTACAGTATTAAGGGATAATGCTTAGTACAGTAAGTTTGATTAACCCGTTGTGGACAGATTGATGCTCGGACATCTCGCCGTGCAAACAGACCACAGTAAAGACTTAGCCTCTATCAACAGGCACATTAATCATCATCATCATCAACATGCAGCTTTATCACAGGGTGGTGGAGTGACAGCAAAAGTGGAGACTGGAGGAATTTACAGTGTTAAGAGTTCAGTGCTCAGTCATGACATCACTTGAAAAAAAAATAAGGTTTAATCTAAAATGTTTATGCATAAAAAAATACATCTCTGCCTACATAATAAGAATGAAGTGAAAATCACTTATGATGGGGAGGAAAAGTCAAACCTCAAGTCAGAGGGTTTCTTAAATATTATATTTAAGTTCGATTTTGAGGGAATTTACTTGAGCACTTGCATGCTGCTTTATACTTCCACTCTACTGCATTTAAGGGGGAAATGCAGTACTTTTCACTCCACTGCATCTGGCAGCTGTAGACACCAGTTGCTTTGCAGATTTAGATTATACAATTTGTACAAAACATCATTTTATAAAATAGGATGGATTGTACTTCATATACTGTCCAACAGTAAATAAAGTAGTTAAAATTATCTCCATTGTGACTACCCATGACATTAAAATGAATCAGTTGTATTAATCTAATAATATAAACATCCTAATATAAAAGTATAGAAAGTGATTTTGTTGCATAATGACTACTTTACCTGGTAATACTGCTGTACTTCTAATAATTTTAGTAATGTTTTGAATGAAGGACTTTTATTTGTTATGTTTTTTTCTTTTTTTTTTTTGTAGTTACTTATTGTGTCATGCATATGCAAGTGCTCACAACCCACATGGACACATTATTACTTTAATTTAACATCAGTTTTATTCCTACCGTTGCTCCTTCTACTTCAGTAACAGCTGGATCTGCCTGACTGAATCTGTAAATAAATGCATTGACTCATTGAACAGAGTCACTGGAATATTTCAGTCATTTTAGTTTGAAGGAGAATAGTGCCAATGAATGAGCTCAATAAGCTTTTCTTTCTTTAATCTTTTGTCTTGTTTTTTGGCAGAGAGCAACACCAAACAACGGGATTAGGCAGTAGGAATAATCTAAGTAGTTGAAACATGCAAAGTCAAAGTCAGTGTCAACATAAAATCATTTGATTGCTCGCTGTTTAGTAAGAATTTAAAAGGCAGTGTGTTTGAAGAAGTACACAACATGGTTGGAATATACAAAAGCTTAGGGAGCCCCAAAGCTTAGGATCTCTCACTAAGAGCCACAGGTTTATTTCCCTCACTCTTAAGAGTTCTGTTAAGTTCAAGCAAAGACAGCATCTGCCCCGGGGCAGAGGGTTCAAGAAAAAGGAAGCAAGAAAAGCACCTATTCATAACAGTTAAAAAACAGAGTCCTTCCTCCAGGCCTGAGCCGCTGATAGACTTATGCCCATTGACTGATAAGGAGGAGGGCATCTTTCAGCGTGCATTCTCCTGCGGGGCTTACTTAGAGAGACGTACAATTCCCCATTCAGCAGAGAATCTGCCGTTGCACACGTCCATCTGTCTCTCTAGTGGCATACATGAGGTGAGCAGTGCCATAAATAAAAGATAACCTGTCAACCTTGCAAGGAAGACTGACAAACTGTCAGCAAATCGGGGCAAATGTGGTGGCCACCAGGCAATGAAATGCATAAAGGTTGCGAGGAAAACTGTAAGAAATGTTGCATCTGTGTGCAGCGTTCAAAAAAAAAAGAAAGAAAGACAGACAGAAAGTCAGTTGGCAGGCAGCCAAGTGCTGTCTGGCACACATCCAGTTGGAATGATGTAATAGTGGGTTAAGTAGTTCAGCGAGCTACAGGAGTTGGAGAGAAGCTTTGTATTTTTTGGGGTGACTTTGCAGCAGGTGAAACATAACAATTGCTGGATTCATTTCCCATTTATCCCCCAAAAGGGGGGACAAAACCTCGAGACCGCTCTGAGGAGGTGCTGGGCCAATAGAAAGCTCTCTTTCTCCCTGTTTTTCTTTCTTTGTCTCTCCATTTTTCTCTGCTGCTCAGTGTCCACAGGCTCACAGAGACAAACTCCTGCAGTCAGTTGGTGTGTTCAAGACCCATTGGCCCTGTCACTCACCCGCACTTACAGGACAAGCATTGAACTCAGTGTCCAACATCAGCACAGAAGTGGGTAAAAAAATACCGATTCTAGCCGCCAGACCTTTGCTGTAACATTGTCATATCGTGTATTATCACTTACAAATGGGCATTGCATTGTGTGTATCTGTGACCTTTTTTAAAAGAAAGCAAAACAAAAACATGATCGTTGTCAATAAATCAATCCATCATCTCATCATTAAATCAATCCACAGGTTACAAACAACACATGTTTGTGTGACTCATGCAAGCATTTATTATCTATGACCTTAAAGCGACAACATTTCTTGCAGGTGCATGCAGCGATAACGGATCGAGGAAATGAAAAGGCAGCTTTTTAAATATGATTTAATGTGGGAATTAGGAGAAGAAAAAGCTCCAGCATGTGTTTTCATCCATGTAATTTTATTTTTGGAGTTACAATACTTAGATAATGCATCCGGCTCTGTCATGAAACCTGGTCAGTGTCGATTTTAACAGGGTGTATTTACACCAACCGTGAATTACACAGTACACATCACATGAGTCACGCTGCCAGTACTGTTTACACAGCAACCGAGAACACACTGTCTGATTGCAGGGTTCGATCACACCAGGAAACGCAGAATGTTCTTTTATATCCTTGTCAGTTGCATGATGTGATTGTGAAGTTAAAATAACCACAATGCCTGTTTACAATTTATACATAAGAACCACAATAAATGTAAATTCTACTGTAACTTTCTTAATTGAAATAGATTTTTTTTCATGCTGATCCTGCTTTGAAATTTTCGAATGGTTTGACTGCTGCTCAGCGTCACTGTCAAGAGTTGTGATACAATGCAAACAGCATTGCTGCAGCTGACAATAAGTGATTGTTTTGAATCCCTAACCTTCCCAACAGCCCTCTGCTCTGTCGAATACCAACACTGTACAGTCACTCTGTCTGACTCAAAGACAGCCCTAGTCAGTGTGTTACCAAACAGTCAAAGTTACTAGGGAAACATTTAAAATGACGGCATACAAGATTGAATAAGAAACGGGATTTAATGTCAACAGACAGAGGTGCCAGGTAGCCCAATATTACTTGTTGGTCGGAGTCTCGGCAGTATTTAAAGCCTCTGATATTAATGGTGGTAGTGGGAAACATTATCCTTAAGCCCTGTGGTTGAATTGAGCATAGAGACCAGAGGTCTGCCAATACATGTGCAGCTAACCCAGTCTAATATCCAAATTACATTATGGCACACTCAATCAGGCCGAGGCCTATTATTGGTCACAGGAGAGGACATAGGCACATTTGCGGAGAATGGTTTCATTTATGAAGCAGATCGTAAAAAAGTTGGGTTTGGGGGTGGTGCAGCAGGGTACTTAAAAATATCTGAACAGGGGGACATGTCATTGCTGTAATAGCATTAAGTTAGCCCTTTAATCTGCATTGAAGTATGTTTACTTTTCAATTATGTTGAAGTAATGGGCTTCAATAGATCACAGTTGGATATTCAAAATACAAAGTACTGAGTCTTGGATTATTTTAGAAAAATATATTAAACAGACCTCTGACAGCTTGAGTGTGGACCTGTAAAAAGAGTGGAAAGAAAGAGCATTTACAAAGGACTAACAAGTCAAATGACAGCGATATTTGACTTCATATTTCTTTTCTGACATTCGAACTTGGCCTCAGTATTCAGAGAATATATTTCTGTCTATTTTTCCTGGTGATGGTGAGGCTTTACAACTTTTCTCCAATGGGCCCAATTGGTCACTTTTTACATGCAAATCTCAGACAGATTTTTGTGCTCTCCAACAACAACAGAGACAGTCAAAACGTCCCCTGCTAGCACTCGTATTTCAGTTGGACAGGACTTAACTACAAGTAAAAGTATTTATGATCTCAAAATCGAAGCCATGATCATTACGCTGAATAAAATGGAAGGCTTATTTATGGTGCAATTATCAGTTTGAGTTAGAATTCAATTTTCAATTCATTTAATAGACTGATTCCTTCCTCAATAAAACACAGTTATTATTAGTGAACTTCAGCTTATCAGGTGCCTCTCGCTCAGTATTTGACTAAGCACAGGAGCACAGGAGTCCTTTTACCAGCCGCAACAAGTGGATATTCATGGACAAAACTGTGACAGCACACTATTACTAACATTACACACGTTATTTCAAAATCCTCAATGACCTCAAAACATCCCGGACACCCCTTCTGAAGTTCTATTTCAAATGAGAATAACATGAGAGGCAGTGATAGAACTTTTTTTTTTTTTTTCCCCTTCACAGAGAAGCCAGGGTTTGCAGCGTATTAAGCCATTTTGCTTCACTGTCATTTAGCAATTACGCGTCTGTTGAGGGGAAATAGGACGGAAATCCTTGTGAAGGAGATGAAAGGCCGGCTCTGCATCAGAGGGACTGAGCTGAGACCCAGGGCTTGTGTTAGCCGTGGTGGTCTCGTCTATTCTCACTCATTTTCTCTCATCCCTCCCTCTCACACTCTCGCTTTCTCTCAACGATGTTTGCCAGAAGTGGATCCCCCTTCAAACCCCCCAGCCTTCCACCCCCACCCTCCATCTCTTGGCTCACTCTTGCAGCCCTCTCAGTGGACTATCAGCAAGTGGCCACCTTTGAGCATGGCACTGAGCTGCTGTGATCTAACAGCTATAAAATGCCAAATAAAACTTATGGACCGCCATCGCCAGAGAGCAGAAGCCTATACAACACAATGGATCATTGTTATGGAATGGATGATGTCATGACTGCGCAGCACTCGGTGCTGCTCCTCTTCATTTTCTCCACCTCTTTAAAGAGAAAACAATATTATTTTTATATCTGTATGTATCTTTGATGATGTCATGTCTCTTCTTCCTTAAAGCCTTACACAAATGTGCGACTGTTGATGAGATTGGATAAAAACTATGCTTAGAAACACGTTGATTAAAATGCGATTGATGTGTGTATGTTCACAAATGACCTTCGAGGAGTGAACTGAGATCACAAATCTGATTTTGTCCAAATGCATGTTGGTGGTTATTAGCATATACACTGTAGGTATACTGGGACGTTACGGTATAAGGTCTAGTTCAAAACGCGAACAAGTTAATAACAAAGCCCAACCAGCCATCACTGCCAAATTAATTGATGGCGCTTTTAATGCACAGCCAGCATTTAACAGCATTTAAATTGACTGATGTTATAGTGGATTTTATTTTATTAATTTTTTTTTACATCAATATTGAAAACATATGTGTAAAATATGCTAATGCTGGAGTTTAAATATGTCTGTCGAAACACACAAATTGTCCATTTTCTATCTATGACCCATGTTAATATGACTCTTCCTGTCAGCTCATATTTTAAGAAAAACTTGGGCGTAATGAAAGACACATTATGACATCACGTTCACGCATCTTTTCTAAATGCAGTATGCTGTCATGAGAGCTCCAGAAAAAGCTAGTAATACCTTCAATCACAATTATTTTTTTCATTTACTGCTTCTGAGCTCTTTCAGGCTCAGGGTACACTCATGTCTACTCTCTGTGCATTGGCCCGTGTTATGTGAAAATAAGACTCGAAGGCAGTACAGTGTGAACCCAACCTGAAGTGGGCACCACACTCCAATCCTGCATTCACAGATGAATAAGAACAATTAAATAATTGCATACTTCGCCATCCGCATCATCACCACAGCAAATCATGGCAGTCTTCTTGTCAGTGTTCATTTTGCAAGCTAAGTAATAATTTGACATGTTGTCCTGATATGGCTAGGAACTATGTGTGCATAATAATTCACCCGTAGCATCGTTGGGCAGGTAGTAATTAAGTAGATCAGCCATAAATCTTGGCTGTGAACTTCATGTTGGAAGTATCTCGCTGCAGAGGTTAAAAGGTTTCCGTTTTCTTTGCCTGTTGAAAGCTATAAATTACATTAGAGAAGTATATGTTAGGTGCTGCTGAGCGTTTCGATGCTGGATGAAGTGCACAGGCGTTTTTTCTGCCCTCTTCTAAACAAAGTGCTTTAGAAATAAACCAATGTGAGTTTTGAGTTCAGGGAAGCAGTCAGTTTGTACAAATTCTAATCTCATTTATTTTATTTTAGTCAGTTGTCTTATGTTGCCGTTACATGTTTCAACAGTAATGTTGCTGAGAGGGTGTCTGTGGCTCACTATTAAGTTTTCCACTGAAACATAAAAGAGCTGCTTTTACTGGAGGTGCATTTTAGCCTCTGAGGTTTGAATTATTTTCGATAACATTGCTGTTGCTCAATGCAAAGCACTCTTGCTCAGTTTTCAGTGAATGCGTAGAAATAGTGTGACTTGATTCAAACTGTTTATCATGGCATGTTTGAAACTCGGGAATGGTTAAAAATTACAGAGAGCTGATGTGGCGTGCATGGGAGCATTGGTATATATTTTCAACAATTAAACATTCAGAATGAATCAGACTACATTAACTACAGTGCAGCCACAGTGTCTGTCACAGCCAACGTCTGTGTACTTTTTTTGGCACTAACTTTCTGGAACCCCCCCCACCCTGTGTGTGTGTGCGTGTGCATGTGTGTGCTGCACCAAAGAGCACGGGGTACACATGCACACAGCCGTGTTCCCTCTCCCTCATCCCACTGTGCCATCCCCAGTGGTCCCCGACGTTCGACCAACAAGCCCACCAGCAGGCCCAGCCGAGCCGTCCACCCTTCAGCCATCCTGCGCTCCGTCACCCTGGCGTCGCATGACATTCTTTCCCACAGGCAGCCACATAGTTCCAGCGTCTCCTCATGCAAGGGGGCCTGGGACCCTGCAACAGGCGGGGGGCACTTCAAAGGCCGGCCGGCCCACAGCTGCAGCCTGTCGCTCCAGCAGCCAGCTCCAGTTTGTAATCATTATTAAAGGCTTGACCTCGGAGGCATCTCTGCCGCTGTTCACACCCCCTTCCCACCCCTGATAACGCTGCACGGGGCTCCTCTCAAGGCGACTCCAGTTACCCATCAGTTGAGTGGGCTGAAAGGGATGTGGCGGAGGCGTTGTTTCATGCTGTTGTGATGGCCGAGTTGAGGCATTAGTGGTTGCTTCTAGGACCGTTTCACTCGGACCTCATCATAAGGCACCTGCATGGCATCAGTGCAAGTGATGCTTCAGGGGTTGGCGACAGTGCGTAACTGGAGTCATAACATGTTTACTGCTAATAAAGTTGTGAAATATGGTTTAATGGAAATGAAACATATGATTTATGTGTCACTACGTGCTCATGCAAAACACTCTCATGGGAAGTCACATAGCCTCAAACTTTAATCCTGAGATTTAAAAAAAATCAGCCAAAAATGTTGGTTGTTCTCTGTGCAAGTTCTCTTTGTTTTAGGAATTCACTTTTCTAATTGAATACTGTCAATCTTTTAACAAAGTACAATAAATTAATTAACTGCAGTACTGCAAAAAAGACACAGACAAACAAAGAGACACACATCTTGAATGATCTCTGAAAATCATGAATTTGTCATTATTTTCTTTCACTGATTTTTTTTTTAATTCGGTGATGATCTCTGCACTCAATATTAGACGAAAAGACTAAATGATTTAAATATATCACAGCACCTTAGACTTTGCATGTGGGTCCAGAATTTAAGCGTAATGAGCTCAAGGAAGGCACTGTGCACTTTGTACCAGGTTGCAACCAACTTAAATGAAACAATTCTGGCAGTCAGTCAGGCTTTCAGCTACAGCCATACATTCAAGAACACAATGCTTATATTGAGTTTTCTCACTGTAAACCTGTGACAGACACTTAACAATTCACCCTGTGCTCCTGGCTCACCCTCCTGCCCGGGCTCAAGGTTCGAGGGAGTGTTATTACCTCGTTAGCCCCGGTGTGATGAAGGAGGAATTTATAGATGCAATTTGCAGCCTACAGTAGTGCTTGAACCGTCAGACCTGCTCCCTAATTCAATGAAACAAAATGCATTGGTTGATGCCAGCCCTCAGTAGCTTTATTGGCATTTTTCTCATTTCAAAAGCTTGTTGATAAGTAGCTAGGTTGGTCACTGCCAATAAAAAAGGTGTTAGCAATGAAGAAAGTCACGACAACTAAAGGCCAACATTAAACGGCCCATTTCCTCATCGTTCAACAGCTCTGCATTCAACACCTGGCTCTATTGTGTATGTATAGATTGTAAACATCATTGTAAAAAAAAAAAAAAAAAACACTCGTCCACATCCGTGATTACAAGAGTTGTCTGCACTGATAACATTCATCAGAAGCACGATGCACAGTGCCGTCATTCTTCTGCAATTCTAAAAATCTACGGCCAGATGTTAATGTGCCAGCAGTCAGGATGCCCTCCTTTCCATTTCTCATTAATTCCTCATGCCCTTTATTGACGTAATGCTTTTGAATCACTCCAAAACAAGAACAACAGCAGGTGTCCAGTAGTGGCAGGCCTGCAAAATGAGTAGGAGGGGTATTTACCAGGTGTGCTGCATCGGTAACAAACATGGAGCATGATAACCCTTCATTAAAGATTCCACACTCTGTATGGCTTCCAGCTGAAGCAGAAGTGTGACCTGAAACTATCTATCTCTACGTAGTAATCAATCCTCACAATAACTCATTGGTTTTATTAGGGCTTTATGTCGTCCTACAGATGGCTGGCTGCTCTGAAACTGACATTCTCCAAAGTGAACGTTGACTTTATGACTCCGTTACGCAGGCAGTAAATCTTCCATGACAGCTTTGTTTGAAATAAACAGGCTGCATGAAGCCCTTTATTAATTACATAGTTTTGTACAGAGGGTCGTTTGATGAAAGCATAAACACACCTTTTACCATCACTTGATTCGCAAACTTTAGAATCATGCTGCTCATAGAATCATCACTAATTGCATGATTGGCAGACTTACCTTATCCTCTGTGGGCCTGTGGGGCTGAGCTGTGCTCGACAAAGCTTTTTTAATGGAATATTGAGTGTCAAGTCATCCATCATCGGGAGATTAAAGAGACGAATTGTCTGCTGTGAATGCTCGTGCTTAAACCCTAAAGGATGGCTCTTATAGCTGAATCCCAACCACCTTTGACCTCCTGGTATATTTAAAATAAAAAACAAAAACAAGAAAAATCTTTCAAATGCAAATTTGTCTGTTTTCTCAAGCAATCACAAAATATTGTGTTTAAAATGAGAGACGTCAAACTGCATACAAGGAAACATTTTCTCCAGAATAATTCTTGCACCCTGTGCGACAACCACTTCATCAAGATAAATATAAAATTTTCCCCCGATTTCCATGGATACAGCCACAACACTGCAGTGCCCCAAAACAATGGGGCCAATGACATCAAAACATTCATAATCGTCTTGTGGGACAGAATTATTTTATTAACAGAGATGAAGGGAAGATACTACCATGAAAAGTGCAAGCGGAGATGACACATTCAGCTGTGTTTATGCTAAATCCTGTCCTATCAATAAGAACTTTTATCACTGGATCTGATCTGCTGGGAGACACACTATTTATTTTTTATGTGTGTGGATAATATGAAACCTGTTCTCCATTTCCAGCTCTGAGAATTTATGTCCTGTTGCACCATGTTTAATACTGAAGCCCAGCCACAAAACTCTCAAACAATGGAACATCGTAACACATAACTTCAAATAAAAACATTATACAGAAACCCCCTATTATGTTACATGTCTGACATTTAGTGTTTGTTGTTAGTTTAACAGTTGGCATGCTACAAAAGCCGCAATGCGTCACTGGTGCACAGTATTTCAGTTATTGAAACAGATATGATAGAAGGATGTGGCTGTGATTTAATGCACCCTCCGCGATCTCAGTTATTCTGTATCATAGCAGGAAAGACAGTACATGCTCAGTCAGAGTCTGGTTGACAGCGCCGTAGCTATACACAGAGTGTAAGGCTAAGCACTGGTGAGTGGAATCATTCCAAAGCTCAAAAGGCTGACAGCTACAGACAGATGGAAAAGCCTGTCTGTCCCATGCAGCCTGCTCTCTTTGTCCACCTTTCCCCTTTTGTTTTGTTGATTTATTTATTTTTGGTTTCTACACAATCAAGAGTCTCTTGAGCTCGGAGTGCGGAGAGACCTAGACATAATATGACGGCGGCAACGGATGAGAGGGACAGCATGGGACAGGACCCCCCAGGCGTGCTGCAGGGGGCCTGCTCGAGCAGGATGCCAGGAATGGCTCAGGGGTCCCAGCGGCACGAGCCTCCGACACTTAACAAGCGCCTTGCAGTTGTCCCCGGCCTTGACCCTGTCTCGTCTCAAGACACATATGGAGCTTAGACAGGAGAGACCCGCGGGGACATGATCAATTACACTCTGTCTTATTATAAGAATATCTCCAATAAGAATATTTTATGACAGCTTTTCCATTACATAGTGTGGAGGAAGTTTTGACGCGGAGTCAGACATATCAGATGTGGATTGAGTCACCCAGTCACTCTGACTTTAATTGTTTTAAAAATGAATTATGATATATTGACTTTGGAAGCAATGAATTATATAAAACAAATGATAAAAATAATCTGCCCAGTGTTAGACAAACAGTGTGTGCACTTTGACCTCAGGAGATGTAGATACCACCGTTAACGCATACATGATTAACGCTGTCCTTCAGTTTTGATTCTGCCCTTTATCTCTTGTTGCCTCTTCCCTTGAGAAAGTCTAAGGATTTCTGACAGGCAGGCCAGTAGATGTCTCAGCTCAGGGCTTCCTGTTACAAGACCATAACAGACTTTGCTTAGTGAGTAACAAGGACACATTCCCTGGCTCCTTGCATGTCCAGTGGGAGGCTGTGGGTCACGTACGGGAATCAGTAATGTCGACTGCAGGCCGGAGAGAAAGTCGGGAGCAAGTAAATGGGTGCTTGTCGAGAGAGAGAGAGAGAGAGAGAGAGAGAGAGAGAGAGAGAGACTTGGGCTGCATTAATCATATTCATCTCGATCCTGCAAAATGCAAGAATGCACCAGACTAATGGAAAGGGATCCTTTGAGCTGTATCAATCAAAGCTAGCCGTCCACCGGCACTGTGCACATTGCGCAACAACGATCAAATCAAAAGGTATGCAAAGTAAATGCGAGATGACTAATATGGCTGGTTTTATTTTAAAATGGTTTAAAGCTATAAAACGTCAAGCCAACTCAAGCCCAGGCCTGACATGCCTACGGTCTTATAAATATTTCCACATTAATAGGGAAAAGAGGAAGAGACATGCTATGCTAATGTTTTTATTACCTTAGTTTTACGAGTTGCCAAAATCATCATAAGGTGTTATTTTTCAAGCTGAGAAGTACGCTGTAGGTGAAATTAAGAAATTGAAAATCACAAAACGGGATAAAAGTCACGAGCCATGCGTGGCAAACTAACAGCTGTGTGTTCAGGATCAGCATGCTACCTACTTTAAATGAACAATTTTCCATTGCCTTCAAAAAAAGAATAGCATTAATCAATGTTGTTGACATGGTTTTCTTTATATCTAAATGCCCGCTACATTTTCGTTTCAAAAAGCTGAACCATTAAGAATCAACACTCCACATACCAGACAGTTAATGTGGTGGAAATTTGCCAAGTGTGGATTCCATGCAAACTGAGCTGCCCTGTCCTCTATTGGCCTGGGAATACACAAAAATGCCCCACATGCATTATGTGACACTGAATTGTGCTTTGGAAAACGTGGCTTTTAATGTTTCCCTAATTGGGGGCATTAATCAATTGTGCTCCATCAGCAGAGGCTAAGAGGGCCTGTAAGCATCTGCCCACCATCCAGCTCTCTGACCCAAGACCAGCTGGCTCTCAACCCACGCTCTGCTGCAAGAAATCACTTTTGACTCCATCCATCAAAGCTACATTAATATTCTGTCTTAAGCAGCCCACTACTTGGACTGCATTCATGGTCTTAATTACCTTAGGCCTTGCCAGAAGAAGGTGACCGCAGAGAGCAAAGCAACTGTATCAGCTCTCCCTCTCTGTCAGTTACCATACATTTATACTCCATCAGGGACCAGAGACTCTTTCAGGCTTGTCCACTCTGGCTCGTACATACCGCATACAAAGGACGCAGGGGTATCAGAAATCCGGGACAATGGCAACAACTGCACATCTAATTTAGCTCCTTGTTTATCACAAGTTTGTAATCAGATCCGTCGCACAATGCAGGGGTGCACAATGGAATGGTGATCAGGGAGCTATTGTTTTTCAAGCTAATTAGCCTCTGGTCATACCCCTGAATCCTCTGAGGTGTACAATCCCGGAGTTAAATGTGGCTAAAAGTGGCATACATCCCTGGTACCATTAAAACGAGCCTTACAAGTCAATGGTATTTGGGGATGTGTTATATGGGGGCCTAGTTATCTGCTCATTACATTGCTCTGTTGAACGCTGGGAGCCCAGTAACCACACAACAGTTGTTTTTGTTCTAATGTGGTCCATTTATCTGCTGGGCTGCCAACTCACACTGTCTTGCCCATAATTGACACTGCGACTAAGCTCTAGAGATTATGTGGCAAACTGGGTGGTGTGAACTGTGACGACGTTTAACTTTTCCAACATTATATCTTGGAAAACATTTTCATCCCGTATTACTTCAAAATGGCTACATTTAAGATTTTCGTTATTTTAAAGACACGTAAATGACCATTTATTACTGCAGTAATATAGAATATAATCCTTCAGAAATACTAGTAATTGTGGCAATTTGACAAAAATGAAGTTATTCTTAAGACAGTATATATATGCCCATTTACTAACCAGCTCAGTGCATCTCTCAATTGGTCTTTGCTGCTGATTCAAACATTCAACACCCGCGGTGGGAACTGTTACAGCCCGAGAAAGCAAGAGGTCCAAACCAGCTTTGTGGAAACAACCTTTGACCTTATAGCATTAGCCCCTGACCTGCAACAGGTGGAGACAGTGTCTTTCCAGCCAGTTGGACCAAGTGTCAGGGGCTTTCTAGCATCTACTCTCAGCTCGTTGCACAAATATTATCATTTTGCTGAGGACTACTCAGACAAACATGGTGTAGACTACATGTGAGGTCTGACAGCACATGTTGTTGGTGGTGTAAATGCTGTGTCTGGGACTAGGAGGGGTCTGGGCTAGGTGACCGAATGTGGAAAACAAACCACGCACCTGTTTTGCGCTTACAACTCTCCACAATACTGGGAATCCGATGAGAAGTGGGGGTGCATAAATAAAGGAGAATTTATTATAACTTCTCAGGGACGCTCACCCGAAAATAGTGTGTCATCTGAAGCATGTAGATATGGCGTAACGTGAAATATTTTAGTCTATGAAAACACAGCGCAGGCATGATGGTATGGTTTTAATTTTATATGGATTACTGAAATTCCCATGTAAATCATTTAATTACATATGTGACATTTGCAAAATGGTTGATTTGAAATGCAGTTTTGTAGATACACTCGAATGCCAAAAACGCTAAATGAGAAGCAACAGAAGTCTTTAATGTGAAATCAAGTAATTCTTTATCAGGTTTAACAATTATTCCTTTCAAAATCTTTCTGGCTTTGCATCTATCAGACACCATGCTATTTCAGAGCTTATAGTTATTAGTAATGGGGCGAGGAGGCACAGAGTGGTCTGTTGGCTGCGGACCAAATGGACAATCTTTGATGTGCAACTGTGTAGTTCTTAGGGCCAGGCGGCTTCATGAGCCTATTGAGAGGAAGAGGCAGGCGAAGTTTCCCCAAAAGGTGTCGGCAAATCTCCCTCTGGTCTGTCCTCATCACGGGGAGAATGCACACAAGTGGTCCTCAGAGACTCTCCCTGACGTGGCTCTCAATGGCAAACGAGTTTTAATGGAGAGGTCAGGGAGAGTTCCTGACCAAAGGGGCCAAGGGCCAGGTGGCACATCACAGCGTCCCTATGTGCAGCTATCCCCAGAATGCGACACAGTGGCGTCGGCAAGTTTGCCTCTGATCAACAAGGGGAGGGCTGGGCGTGATAGCATCGCCAAATGCTGCGGGGACTGTGGCACAGGCCTGCTCTGCCAACTCTCGCTCAGACCATTCTGCTTTCTAGTCTGGAATGAGCTAAAGTGGAAAACTCTTTTTTCATTAAATTGCCCGACAAAAATAATTCAATTGATGACAGACCTGATCCTATGTTGTCTACTTTGTTTGTAAAATTTACGTAAAAGAATGTGATAGCAATTGCCTAGGAAATTGAGACATTAATATAATATTTAAACACACAGATGACAATTTTTATTATTATTATTTTATTGTTTATTTTGTGCTGACTTAAATGCTCATTAATTGGGCCCCTATTAAAATACAGTCCTGTGACCCTGTGGTCACTTAATTAATCTTCATTTTTGTCCACTAATACAGCACTTTGAGAGAATGTAGAAATCTTAAGTGTGTTTAAGTGTGGTTTTTTTTTTGTTGTTTTTTGAGAAAATACAACAACCTCTAAAAAGATCTTATCTATTCACTTACTGACTATGAAGGGGTTTTCTTAGGCAATGTTTGTGCTGTAAAGCAGTCATACTTCCAGTCATCAATCGATGAAGTGTGCCCTTTGTCAGAGCACTGCTAACACATAGTAGAGTCAGTAACAGCACCTATCATGGTAATAATAACATTTTACACACCAGCTCAGGCAGGTTTACCTCTGCTTTATGTTTCAGATGTTCTTCACTTTGTTGTTTTTTACTAAAGTTTCCATTTGTGTTTGAGGAATTTGTGATTTACATGCAGTTTCCATAAAAGAAACACAATTCTCACTTTGCTTTCACCGCCAGCAAGTTACAAGCTCGAACCTGAAACATCTTCAACAGAGATGTCAATATGACATGAAACAAACATTTGTTCTCGTCTCTGTGGCTGATGTCAGCCCGGAGTGATTCAGTAATGCCATCTACTGGCTGTATTTTGTGTCACTCCTTTTGAAGAATTTAGCATGCAGAACAATGAAAACCTACATTCTGTATTTATATATATTTTTTTCTGTGCTTGATGAAGAGTCACCTGTCCACTGAACAGGCATCATCTTACACATTAGAGACTTTTAGTGTCTCTCTTCTCTCTCTGTCACTTATCTCCACTTTAATGGAGCTCGATCCCTTCTGGAGGGGAGGACAGGGACTAATTAGGCTGTGCATGGCCCACAAAGTGGCTCTGTCATCTAGTGGCCATTGAAGAGAACAAACACTCCCTTGCCACTCTCAGCTGTTCAGAGATATTAGAAAAACATTTCAAAATGCCAGCTGTCTTGTGGTTTTCAGTGCACAATCCTCTAAAACCACAAGCCTTGCAGTATGGCAGCATATCTGTCTGCCTCAAGTCAGAAGATAATGTAACCAGAACTCATTGTTGTGTACGCTCCAATAAAAAGCCTTGAGGACAGTGTCCACTTTTATATGCAACCAAATAGCCTGTTAATGACCTGTTAATAAAACCAGTTTATTCTAATTCAAAGCATAAAGACCTCTTCTCAACACATTTTAACCCAACTACAGCAGCACACACTCACTGAAGCCTAAAAGTAGCTGCCTATGTCTTAAGCCACTAAAGCATTATATTTTTACATTTCAATGTATCATATTAATCCTACAATAGGTCTGTATCAAAGTGACATAGTTCGGGTTACCAGTACATGGATATGAGCTGAGGTTCTCATCGAGAGAGATGAGAGATGAACGGCGAACAGCAGACCACTGCCTGAGCCGTTTTTCTTGCCTCAAAACTGGTACTTTTAACCAGACATCAGCTCATTTTCCAGCCATGTTTTGTGGCCACAAACCCTGATATTTTAAGCCAAAACATGATCTTTTCCTAACCCTAACCGAGTGGTTTTTTGTGCCGAAACCTAACCAGGCCTTTACCGCAGCATTGTCAAAGCATAAAATTGAAAATTGAAATGGAAAGAAAGATAAAGTTTGACTGTAGAAAACCATAAAATTTCAACATATCAGAGGTTTTCAGAGACATATAATGCCAATATATAATCTGGTGATTGGGTTGCTTTCACAATACCCCCAGTTAAAGCACACACACAAGCAAACACTGATTTCTCTTTCATATTCTGCCATCAAATCTTCAAACACTGGCTGCATGTATCCCTGCCAGGAGGGCAATGCGAGATGCTTAAACACACTCTGGAGAAAATGTAAATCTGTGTGTACACATCTGTGTATACATCATCTCTGTGAATTACAGAATGCGGTGTTGCCTGTAAAAATGGTGATAAATTCAGCTCTTCAGTCTGGCATAATCATTAGTGAAAAAGACAGTGCTGGGTACACAGCATTATCTGGTTTCCATTGAGTGAACATTTGTAATTTGTGTAAACAGATGTGCAGCCTAGTTTTTACACCTGCATCGTTTAATTAGAAATGCAGACCTCCCCACAGGCTAATTCTGTTATTCATCTATTTTGAGGTGGGATGTTCATTTGCACATTGTGTGCATGTTAAATAAACCATTGTGGGTTTGTAATCCCCTGAAACTAGACTGTAATCCTCAGGAACTAGGCATCACCCAGACCACTAATGCAGTATTACAGCTCTGCAAAGCGATGCATTCCTCATCTAGTTTAGTCTGGAAACTCATTTTTAGACAGAGACATTGGTTTTACTAAAATGTTTGCGAATTACCTGAAGACGGCTCCGATCAGCCTCACTCTGCGTTCAATGTCGTTGAACAGCGATTTTCATAAATGCCCCAGTTTAGTCAATATGCCTCATTTTGTGGTCCCTGCACAAAAACCGAGAATGAAAAAATAGACAAACTAAACAGAACGAGTGAGAACAGTGCTCCACGCCCTGTTACACACCACAATTTGAGCTAATGGGAACGAGCAAAATATGATTCCTACATATATAAAAGAGCATTCTGTGTGAGCTTGATAAAAATCAGCCCTCCTCCAAGGAATTATACAATCACTGTAGCAACAGATGCAGTACATCTGCTATCAGTTGTTTTCTACTTAACAAAAGCAGCACCAGGGAGGTGAAGCTAAACCATGTAGAGTAAGACCAAGACAGGCGTCACAGGATTTTAGCAAGTTGTTGAAGCTTACTCATTTCTGTTTTTTTTTTTTTTTAAGGCCAGTCGCGGTGGTGGACTATTAGAATGCTGTCACTCACCTCAGCAAGGTGATAATTTAAACCACCAGAGCTGCACTACATGGAGCTGGGCAGAAACCAAGATATGGACAAATTGTGGGCCAAATTTGCAATCTGCTGGTCATAACCGGAACTATTATTAGCATTTTTAAGTTATGCTGAAAAAGTGCAAGATTTAAACTATCCAAGTTTTTTTTTTTTTCTTTTGCATTCTGAACAATTTACTTCAGCTTTCCTATCTCATTCACAGTAGAGATCAGATTACGAGTTTTAACTGCCTCTCATTTATCCCCCTCCATGCACAAATCCCCCCAAAATAACAGTCATGATGCATTTCCACATGCTGTTCGGAGCTTTAGGGCACAGACATCAGTGCACAATGCATGCAGACTACAGACTCTCAACAAACAGTGACAGTGAGCAGCTTGACTTCTGATCCCCAAAGAATGACACATTCAGCATCTTGTTGTGATCATTTTCCTTTCGCGCTGTGCATGCTCACATGAGCTCCAGCACGCATTAGGGTTATGGGAACCTCAGTATGAAATCATCAGCCATGGAAAGCACATGGGAACACTTGCCCTACCTATTACATCTGCACAGCCAAGAGGGTTTCTCTGAAACTGTAGCGTAATAAAAAGTCTGACCTTGATCATCTGCTCAGAAGCTCAGATAAAGAGAAGATCAAATGCAAGCAGCAAGGGTTTATTCTCCTTGCCTCCTTCCACTAAAGCGGACAGGTTCTGAATTATGATGTAGTAAAACAGTAAGGAAATATGAAATGAGGTCTGTTTAAAGCCTTTCATTTGCCTCCATGGGACCACTGGTTGGAAATAAGTGCTGTCACTGCCCTGTTCATGTGAGAACTTTATTAAAAAAGGCTGTATGTGACAGAAATATACATGAAGACATAGACAGTGACATCAGTTTCTTACACTGACAATGTTATTTGATTATAATAACTAAAAGAGTAGTTACAGGAGGATGCTTGGAATTCAGAAGCATATGCATTCAATTTAAATGAGCAACTAAAAAAACTTCAGGTTATAACTTTATACCTGGAGACATCAGTAAACATTATGGCAAGACAGAGTAACCTGTGCCCCTGCAGTGTTTGTCGGCAGCCCGGACTCCAGACCATGATAGACCATAATTCCTTTCCATCCTCATTCATCACAATAAACATCTGAGATGATGAGGTTTTCCTCTGCTGCTCCAACAGATGGAGCTAGTGCTGCACTGCAGAGCTCCGCTTTCAGCTGTGCTGTCAGGCAGCTTCTTCCCAGATGGTCAAAGTGAACACAAAAGCTTGTGTGTATTTTTGCCATGTAATACCTTCCCATTTCCTTTAATCTACATTACCATCCTGTTAACTGTGTACATCAAAGCAAAGCGTTGCCATGTCTCCAGCTTTAAGCTCATTAGTGTGAAAAGAGATATTCTGTTCTGTACAAATGTGCAAATATTTTGTTTGTGACTGAGACACAAATTAACTGTGTGTTTTAAATGGTGCAGCATCCAGCATTTATAACTGAACACGACAGTGAATTCTAGATACTTTCTTTGCTGCACAGAGAGTGTAATGAAATGATGACAAATTGGCTGCATTCAGCTTGTTTTTCCTTGCATTATGAAACTACATATGGTTTGTTTGCACACACATATATATAATTTTTTTTTTCGCGTTTTGTACTGACAAAACCACACATAAACATAATTCTCCACCACACACAAGAACACATGCCACCTGAGAGAAAGCATCCATCTAAAAAGATCCTTCATATCTCACTTTGCCTATATTTTTTTTAGTTTTATTTAGAGTTTAGCGTACTGTTTCGTTTGTCTGCCCACTTGTCTCGATACAGTTTACTGCATGTCACATTCATGTACAGTGCATGCACATATGCATTTGGATAAAATCAGATTGTAATTCTGATTGTGTCAGACAGGCAGCTGTGTGTTGATCAGGCCATCATAATACAGGAAAGAAAATTGTAGTCACCACAAACATCTTAAACATGAATCAACTACTTGACATTTTATCCCTTCGGTTTAAATAGATTTCAAAGAAAAAAAAGGAAACTTCAAAATTGTCACCAACCATTTGTGTCTCAGTTGTAAATAAACAGATACGAATGACACCCAGATAACATTGAAGGACTGTCTATGAAAAGCTGGTGAAGTCACAGCTACAAATCAAATGAAAGTGAGTCTGTCTGTTTTTGTAATTATTATTAAGTGTTATGGCAACGGTGAGCCTTTAGAAACATTTGAAAAGCCTCCATTATGGCTGTGCACAGCGTGAGTGCTGTTCAGTCTTTATTCAGTGGTGATGAACAACATCCTATAGAATGAAGACCTGGCAGTGTCGTTGAAAAGGGAATCCTTGACAGCTGGATTTGATTTGCAACAAGCAAGCTGAGGAAGCCTGTGACAATCCCACAAAGACCGACTTTGGTGATTTTCCCCATGCTGTTATCTGATGCTAACTGTGACGTGCTTTGTTTTGCAATTGGCACATTTGCCTGCACAGCGAGAGGACAAAGCCTTCAGAATCTGATTGAAAAGATTTGTTTTCTGCACTTTTAAATTACCTCTTACTTGACGTAGGAGCCCTTCTCCCACACACAGTGTGCCAATCCAAGAATGGAGAGAAAGGGAGCAGCGGTAAACATGGGAAAACAAAAAAAAAGTTGCATCTTGTTGACACAAAATAAGAGATGGTATGCTTCATCCTGTATGTTCGTGACATTCCCATGACAATCAAAGTGAATGTTGACTAAAATGTAGTTCAAATATATGCCCAATGTTCAAAACTCCTCAATGAAGGCTGACTGACTTTCCAAAGAGGCTGTTGTCCTTATCTTTGCATAAGCAAGCAATGGCACTAATGCTAATAGTTTAACCCAGTTTCTTAAATGAGTTCAAAAGCTAAACTCCCTGTTGTACTTCCCCCACTTGCAAGTACCATAGATTCAGTAATTAATGCAAGAGGATTGGAGGCAAAAACACTCTTAGTTGGTCTATTTTGCATGTATGGCCTCGATGAGAAGCAGATACTAAATGTGTCCTTGAAGTGAAGGAATATGGACTGCAGGAGCTACTGATGTAGCCATTGATATGCACAGCAGTGTTTTATATTTTTTTGTCTTCCCACACCAGAGACCTCAACTTCTGCTTTTATAATGAACCGCCCACCTCAATCAATGAGTTAATTAACATATTCTAGACTTGCTCCGAGGAGTGTTGACGAAACTTAACACCAATCTTCAGATGCAGTCAGTTACCCTGTGGAATGAAGACAGTTCCCAAGGTCGTGCTAATCAGACAGTTGATTCAAATTATATTCTGCCACGCAATCCATGCCATCGATGGATGTTTAAAAGACAGAAAAGATGCTTTTGCGCCCTGATTCTCCTGTCATGTTTGTCAAACTAAGCTGTGTTCTGGTACTTGATTCTCTTCAAACGTCACGGTGGAAATCCTGCTCGGCTTTGTTAAGTTTGCAACAAAATGTTGGTGCTCTCAGACAGACTCCTCTAAGTGTGCAGTGCAGACTTATTCTCTTATTCAGTGGGGCTTGCAGAAATTGTTACATTATACTGTATTTGCAGGGGAGAAGTCAAGGGAATCAGTTACCAATCATGCTTTGAAGTGATTCTCAGCCTCGGCTTCTTTCTTGCCAGCACCTGTGCCATGCTGCCCTCTTTCAGACTGAATTGCTCCTTTCTCATAATAACCTCATTGACGAGTTCTTTCTCTTCCTCTCGCTCTCTTTTCTCTCTCTTGCTCTCTATCCCTCTGTCACTAATGCTTACCCTTTAGGAGGGTTTTCTTTGCATCATCTGTCAACCCTCTCAGTGTTTGAGAGTAAGGGAAGTATAAGGAGGGAATCATAGGCTTACACTTGCCCTGACAAGCATTCAGATGAAGTATTTAACTGATGAAATGTTATAATTTCTGACGTTTTTTCTCAGCCTGAGGGAAAATAGATGTTAGGTTAAAAGAGAGCCAGAGTAGGGTTTGGGTTAGATGTAGACTTTTATTTGTATAAATATTTTAAAAAATTACTCCTTTTCTGCTTTTAGTTTTCCTCTTGCTGAGAAATGTATCCTCCATTTCTGTGGAAATACGTCTGTATGAAAATGTTGATTAATATCCTGCATCAGACTTGAAAGCCTATTTGTCGATTGTTCAGACAAATAACGTCTGTCTTTTCGGTTGCTGCGACAACTGACAGCTGATTCCTGTGTAAAAAAAAAAAGGGGTTCAATCAGTGCATGAATCACGGACAGCAGAGGCTCTTGGAAGTGTGTTTGGCATCATCTACTTTGCTCTGAATCTCTAGAACCATCCCACAGAACTGTACCTTAGTATGCCTTCATCATTTTGTGTTGACATTTCAGCAGGGATGGCTGTGCTGTTGTTTGTGCAAGACACACAAAGGGCTGTGCTGACTGTAAGCGGCCCCAAACAGCAGTTGAAATTAAAAAAAAAAAAAAAAAAAAGTCTGTGTTTTCAAGACTTTCAAGATTTGTACTTAGTAAATTCCAGTGCCTGCAAAATATAGATTACAGAGCAAATTTAAGAGGGCTAGTCAGTCAGTTCAAATGATGTTTATGTTAACCAATCTTCTTTTCAGGAAATTCTAATATTACAGTGATTTTAGCCGCCAATGTCATTGTAACTCCTGAACTTCAGATAAATATCAGAACACAGGACAGCATATCCACCTCGGGGAGTGACCACAGCACCACTGGATGGAGTTTCTGAAGTGTCCACAAGAGCTAGAAAACACTTCAAAGCAAAGCACCGCAATCGTCAAGCAGCGCACGAATTTTCAGCTGAACATAAAGCTAACCTATTTTATGTCCCCTTATACTCTCTATAGCATCTGTGCTTCAGCTGCAAAGAAAAGGAAACCTCCAAAATCCTTACAAGGATATCTTTTTAAAGTGGATGCCAACTTTTCCTTGACTTCATTTTACATTATTATTAAATATTAATGATGGGCAGATTGTGAAAGCTTTATTACTGTACAATAACTTTGAAATTAGGGTGGCAGAATTTTGGGGGGAGTTTTATGAGCAGCTACAGATTGGAAATGGTGCTGTGATGTTTAATTTTCATGTTATCATGGAGGTATTTGGAGAGATGTGAAAGCTCTGGGCCATGTCATAAAAATGCCAAGGCTGAAACGCTCTCAGCGAGAAGAAAAATAAAAACCTGTGTTCAATGTGATGCCATCCAAAGCCACAGGCCTTCAGCAAATACCTTACCTTTATGAAACTTTCTGTGTCAGATTGTGTTAGAAAGGTGTTTATGCAAACCTAACATCATTTTCTAGATTGTAGTGAGACGCTGCTGAACTGAATCGCGTTATGTTGAAATGTGCAGTATTTTGTCTTTTCAATATAACGCTACCCAATAAAAAATGTCAAAGATTAACGAAGAGTTGAATAAGTGCCTGTCTAAGATTTATTGCTTTATTGATTTATTAAATCGACTTTTTACTCCGTCAGCACCTAAAGGAGAGTGAGCACTGTCAGCATTAGCTTACTTTGTATCATTACCTGACATATCCAGTGCTTTTCTTTTTTTCTGGACCTCCATGGACTCACTCACTCAGGAGGCAATAGTTTCAAACTGATTCAACTGGCGGCCTCAGTTATCCTCGGCCTTATAATTGTTGGCTAAAGCTAAGGGGTTTTTAACACCTACCTCATTTGGTCTGGACTTATGGACTTTTCAGTTTGATCCCGCCTTCCAGACCAAACAGCTGAACCTTGGATAGACGAAAAGAGCTGGTCTCGGTATGGATCAAATTGAACCATGGTTCAGTTCATTTCTAGTGTGAAAACAGTTTTTGGGATGTTTCAGACTTTTGGACCAATTGCAGGATGTTCTGGTATGCTATTGTTAGAACAAGAAAAAGGACAAACAATGCAACAAAACCAAATGAGCGGCAGTGGCACAAGGAGAGCGAAGCAGCGTAGATGTTGGGTTGACATTTGGTCCGTCGATTTTATAAAGAGTTAATCATTTTCCAGGAGGATGAGGAAGAGACAAATTTAATTGAACTGACAGCACGTCAGACACACTCCCGTCCTCAAAGCAATTAATTGCAGGTATAGGGAGATGCAGTTGTAGGTGATGACAACTCATCGTATGTCATGTATAGTTTTTTTGGTGTGCTCACATAGTCACAGTGTGAAAGCAAAACTGACTGGATACAGTGTAACAAAAATGCAAACATTGGCTCAGACCTTGGTTTGGACTTTGAGGCATGACCCACAAATGACCCTTCTGTGAGTAAAGTGCCCTCAAATCCATCACTATCTATTCATACTGGCTGGGTGAGAGTGACGATCAATCTCTTTCTTTCTCTCCTCCCCACACGCAACTTTTCTCATCATTATCTCCTCATCGCCTTTTTCACTTCACAGTTTGGCTGGGAGGAGCAGCACAAAACACTGCTGTAATATAAGTATTCAATTGCACAAGATGAAGTTGGGGGGGTATTTCACAGTGTGAAGGCATTTCCACTTTTCTGCAGGTGGATATTCATCAAAGATTAAGAGGTTAAGGATCATCAAATGTCACAGGTAATTTATAAGGTTCATATTTTACTAATTTCATTGAGAGAAACTCCAACATACTGTGCTTCTAATTGTGTTACATTTTTCTTGCAGGCTTCAAATCTGCAAAAATGACTGTGTGGCATTAATTTGCTAGGTAGGACGACATGGCAGTATATACTGTACTTATGTTCACTGAATTTTGGCTCTTAAAGTAGAGCTACAGTCAGTTTAATAACGCTTGGCTCACACTGGAGTTGCCTGACCTTTGAGCCAGACAAAAGCTCCAGGGGATGTTTGAAAAAGGGCTAAGTCTGGAAGCAACCACGAGATTTGGTCTGTGCATACTTCAAACATGCAGCTAGGCAGCAGAATGGATAGGTAGAAGTTACAGGCACTCATGTTGCAATAGTACAGTTGTGTTGACTGTTGCTACTGAGTATTGAGGAAGTGTTTTGACTCCATTATTTTTAATTTCCTGTCTACACCGGAAGCGGGAATGTGTCATGTTATAGAGATTAACATCTGTTGCTTATGACTGATGATTTTAACAAACATCTAATCAGCTACAAGCAGGAGTGCACATCATTTGTTTAGCCGGGTACTCAGGTGAGTACCAGGAGATGGTATTTGGTATTCATGGCATACAAAGCATGGTCTTAATAAACACAGTCTCCCATGCTGTCCTCCTCGGTGTCTCCCTCACTGTCCTCTGCTTCCTGCATGGCATATGATGAAGCTACACCTCCCAGTCTCCATCCACAGGACAACAGCCAGCTTTGGATCAAATCTCAGTGGTCATCTCTGCTCGCAGACGAGTATGTGACAGACATGATCTGTACTTTAATTTGCTGTACTATAATTTGTATTATGTTGAGATGTGTCCCCACTCACATGCTGCACTGCTCAAAGGAAGCGTAAGACACAATTTAACCACCTTGTTGAGGTTGGAGTAACAATCTGGATGGCTTGTATTTACTATTTGGATCAAGTCATACACTGAGGATGCTGCCAGACGTTTTCCTGCTTGCTTTAAGGGCATCCATTCTCTCAGTGGGGTTTCTGTCAAGTTGCAAGGTGGTTTTTGTGATGTCTTCTGATCCATCAAAGAGCAGCCCCCAAAATTCAGACTTTGCTCTTAAGTCCCCACCGACATTTTGGGCAATGCTCTGCGTTATCTGTGTTCCCCCTTCATGTCAACATGTGCCTCCGACATGCACTCCTCACCGCTTCAATAAGGCAAAATCCTCAGCATAGGAAGACAGGACCTGCGTGTTTAGCCTTCTGAAATTTCAGGAAAAAACATTTCACAGAGGTTGTCATTGCTCCTCATTCATTGTTTCACAATTTAGCAAGTGGCTTACTGGACTTTTTAGCTTTACTATCTAGTTCTTTAGCAATAGTGCCACATTTCTGTCCTTGCTGTTTTCATGTTTGTCATATAATGGATAAAATTCTTTGAGCCTGTATAAAATGTACTTGTTTTGTCTGCTGGATGTGGATGTTCTTGCACCAAATGTCGACATTGCACATTCTGGAGAGACTGCTTGGGTTTGGTTTGATTTTTCTTTGTGGATGACGCAACAGCAAAGGTTTTCTAAACCTCTCTCACAGTAGGTTACTTTTTTGGGTCAAATGTGTTAACAAGAAACATGTGTAGATGAGAAATGTGTACTGATGACCATAGCAGCTGCTGCTGTCTTCTTCTTCTATTGAGATTTATGATGGTTGGCATCCCTAAGTGTTGCATTACCACCATCTGCTGGATTGTAACAGCTTCACCGCGCAAACTATTTCCATTGACCCAAAGTGATCCCATTCATGACACTGTTCATTCTATAACTCAGACCCATGTTGGATGTTATGCTTTTCAGATTGTTGTCAGGCATGCGTACCAGTTATGTGCACCCCCGAACATAAGGTACAGTGTGAAGGACTGCCAGAGCTGGAAGACAATGAGTGACTTCTCCCACAGCAGTCTGACAAATATCAGCCACTATTCGCATAGCGGCTCTAATCAGATCAGTTCTCCTACACCGCACCAGGATCACCTTGACATTTTACTGTTACGGTTTTTGATCAGAATGTTTTGGTATTTGTGTTTTAGCATCTGTTTATAACAGCATGATATCATCTTTTAATGTGTGTGTTTGTGTGCCCATGTATTACTCATGTTGTGGTGACATAAATCTGTTTACACAGTCACGTTGTGTGGACTTTTCATACCTGTGGGAAGAAACTGCAGGTCCCCATAAGTAAATTATTAAAGTCTTGGGTTAGGGTTAGGCAAGTAGTAGTTATGGTTAGGGTAAGTCTCCAGGAAATGAATGTAAGTCAACATAATGTCCCCAAAAATTAAGAAAACCTAACGTGTGTGCGTTTGTGATGACTGTAATACAACCAATCACTGATAAGGGAAGGGGCCTACTTGACTACCTCACACACATTCAAACTGGTGGAATATATCTAAGACATGCTAGCATCCTTGGTACAGCATATAGACTTCTTAACATCTGAATTAATCTTCTGTGTTCTGTATTTGTCTGGATGGTGCCAGAAAGGTACGTTACATCATATTCTGTGGACTGAGGTCAGCAGCTCAATCCTCCAGTTACTCAGCCACAGGCTCAAGCAATATGGCTACCTTTATGTGTGCTTTCTAGGCAAGAGGTGATAATACAGCATTTGTAAATGACACCATATAAGTTTAATGCCGTGCCTTGGCAGTAAATATCCATGGGATTTAGTATAGTCCACGGCTTAATGGTTGGCATGGGTCACCACTGCAAGCTTTTAGCACTGGAACTGACAGGCAGGATGAGCTTAATGGACTGGAGTTCCTTCTTAAGCAAAGTGCACCGACGGAGGAGCTAGGCTGGGCCCTGGCTGATTGGCCATGACCTGGAGAGTAACACAGTGTCAAGGAGGCTGCTATGTCCTGCTCATGACTCAACACCGAGGAAGTGCTGGAATTGTTTCCGCTCCCCATGCTGAAGTCCCACCACCAACACCAGCACCCTCTCAGTTCCGTGAGAAGCTTGTACTTAATGAGGGATGCAAGGTAATTAGCAGCGACAGAATCTTCAATGCACACGTACTGTCTTCATCTTCTTTTTACTCATATCGCCCTCTCATCTCCTACCCCTTTTCCCCTTGCTCGTCTTCTCGGTATCCTTTCATCTCTTCTCCCTTCCTCTTACCTGCTCTTCATGCCAAACAAATACAGCCTATTTTTGTCAAGAGGACAGTGGGTACTTTCGGAGCAGGCACTGGAGCAGTAAACACAACTGATACGGCAGATAAAGGGACATAGAGAGAGACAGACAAGTCATCCCATAAAACAGACGTAAATGATGGACAGGTCCTGCACTCACTACAGATGATTAACTGCAGAACACAGCTATTTTTTCCAGGTCCCATAAGAGATTCAGTCAAGGTGAACACCGAGACATGATGAAACTTGAAGCAATCTGACCCCCAGCAGGTGAAAATGTGAAAGCTCTCTTCCATCTGATCGATGTTAACACACGCATTTTGTCATTTGGTGCAAAACAAGCCCGCTGCTCACTGGTATGAAAGGGTGAAAGAACATTTTCTGACTTGCTTGGGTTTTAAAACTAAAAATTTATTGAAAGATACCTTAAAAGCAGCAGTACACAACATTTCACCTTGAGGCAAGAAGCAAAGACCTGTTCCACTCCCCTTCAGTTGATAAAGTTCACCTCCCTACACTTGCCACTCTTCCTGATGAGCTGTCTAAGTTGAAATGGCAGGTAGCCTGAGGCTGTAACTGGTAAATAAAGCCACTGCAGGTGTAGAAGGAAAAGATTACAGGTACAGTATAAGAAAGGAATGTCTTGTTTACCTCACATTATTATCGGGTTCGTTTGTAATACATTTAGCTCTGCGGTTCTTTCATTATTTACTGCTTTCTACTAAACCTGAATCTTCAAAAAATAAAAGTGTTTTCTCTGAAACTTCAAAAGGCAGGCCTTCTGAATGAAGACAACCTCCCCCAAAATTATATTTATGTCTCTTTTTTTCCTGACAGCAACAATTTATTTTGTACTTTACAGTTCAACACACAACTTGTGTTTTCATATTGAGGGTGTTGTGGGCTTTTATTAAAGATGTCTCAAGGCAGCAGGAATTGACGGTGGTGAACGTGGATAAAAACATCCTCTGCACATGGATGCTTCTCTGCTACCTGCTCGGATACTGTAACAAGACACGTGGATGGATGGACAGGAGTTGAGGAAGGCGGGCGATGGACTTTTAGGTGTGAAAGCGGTGAGAGGTGCTGGAAGTCAAAACTGGCTTAAAGTGGTGATCTGGACTTGTCCAGTGTTCATTCTTGCTTCCTTCTCACAATCCAGCTATTGATTCTGTGTTTCTTAATGAGTTCTTTTGGGCCATGTGGGATTTCTGTCTAGCTATTTTCTATTTGCTGTCTTGTCTTGATGAGAGATGTTGTGCTGCCCCCCCTCCCTGTTATCCATGAGTTGTCTTTTAAATCTTTATTCTTTCTTTGGATCCCCATTAGCTTCTACAAAATGGTTGCTAGTGTTCCTGGGGTCCACACAAAAACAACAACAGTAAAAAAAGACAACAATCCGCACATAAACCTGCCTAGTGAAGTTATTTGTTCATTAGCTAATATATAATAATTTATCTGTCAGGCAGGGTTTTGTTTCAGACTAAAATAAAATAAATAGTCTCACAGTCGACCACATTCAAGTAAACATGACTGTTACTTGCTGCCCTTCTGCTCCTAGAATGTGTTTACATTTATTTTATTTTTATTGTTGACACATTTTTTCTGTAATTATACATACAAGGAAGTAATAGATACACAAAAAGACCTCTCAGCAGTCTCCACACATTACAAAATGAAACTATGCTGCCTTCACAAAACTTGATTTTGCATTGCAATAATATGACATCATATGAATATGTGCTTTTATGTACTTAAGCTTAAATGCCATTATGTATATGCTATTTGGAAGGCTGAGATGAGGTCATATCTAATGTTGGTAATGGGTCAGAAAGAGAAACTTTATCTTACTAAGTATTCTCTCATTTTTTACACTTCCAGTTCAGAATTTAAATAATAATGATTCTGTATTTTTCTTTTTGTCAACACATCCAATAAAAAGACTGTTTTCATTTTCTTTGTTTCTCTTGTTTCTTTGTTTCCAGCTACATAGAGTTCCATTGTTGTCCAAAAACTGTTAAAAACACATCAGTGAGGCACACTGTAGCATAAATATGCATGAGGGCATCGTTTCTGAAGCTGGGGGTTGGGACCCAAGAAGGAAGAATAATTCTGTAATGCAAAAGTATTTTTATTTTCTCTTTATTGTCAGCAGAAACTACGTTAAAGAAAAAAAAAAAAAAAAAAATCAAGTACATAAACGTGAGTTGTTATTAAAGACTGACGTTTTAAGATGGACACAGTAAGTATACAATGAATATGCATACTGACAATATTAAAGACTTCAGATTTGAATTCCTCTCACTGTACTGATGTCTCCCAGACAAAGCCAAGTACATTTATAGTAATCAATTCTTTATGAGTCTTCAGTTTGGCACGTCTAGTTTACTATATGTGCCATATACATATTATATTATAATAGGCACATTATCTATTAATAATGGGGCAATCTGGCCTCCAGTTCCAATGTAAAATTCCCAGGACACTTGCCTAAACTGTTCACTTAAGGGCTCATCAAATCACAAAGGATTTGGTAAATGTCACAGAACAGACCCCACCATGGGCTCACAACATTCCCTGGGAGAGAGATATAGAACTGGGATCCTCCTGCTCCATTCACCCCTTCAGTGGTGGTTTTGGTTGGATCGCTTGGCTTGTCAGGCTTCTTCTGGCTACAAACCAAATCTCTCAGATTACCCACACCCTTTCTTCTATCTGCCTGTCTATCTCACTTAATGGCAGTTGCCAAGGGTTACGGCAGTGGTCAGGGATCCATTTTTTAAAGCTTTGCACGCAGAGTAGGTCAGGAAATCCCCCCTGTGCCACCCAGTCTTGCAGGTTGGTGGTTCATCCATCCGTCTATCCATGTATACATGCATACACTGTGCAGGTGCAACATAGGTGCTTATTTTTAACCACCTGTCTTCAAGTGCCATTTCTCCTCCACCTCCTCAAACTCCCATTTTTATGTACTATTCCATTTCTGTACAGACAATCTCTGCTCCCTTGACTCACCGTCTCTGAAACACAGCACCATGTGACATCTTATGACATCTTCTGTGCCTCTAGTTTGTGTCGGCATGGCAGAGGACACGAGTCAATGAACAAGGCCTGACCACTGAACTGTACAGTCTTTGGGAACTCCTTTGGGGACAGCACTCGAGTGGCATGAGCAAGAGCACAGGGATGAGCCATCAAACAGATCAGATGGGTATACCTGATAGTCTGACAGCTTAAGGTGATCGGCATCACCTTTACGTAGGTGAGACACAAGAGAAGACCCTTTAAAAAGTCACTGTTATTGAATTATTCTATTCTATTCAAACGCAAATCATGATTTAGACATATATAATTTCTGACTAAAATAACAACAAATTCGTAAGTTGTTTGCACCATCGCTCATCTTTTGAAAGCTCAGCGTTTGCTTTAAGATAAGTGTGACATTGCAGACTAGCCTCGTGTTTACAGACCTTTCTTTGATTTGAGCTTTGATATGTTGGTTTACTGCTCTGCTCTATTATTTTTTCCTTTTCATCATCCCTATTATATTCTTATTATTTGCGTTCTTGATACTTGATATGCTCTTACTTTCACTTGCTAAATAATGTATCACTTGAAGTCATTAAAAGCTCTTTGATCTGTGGCAAAAAAAACCCCCAAAACAAAAACCAAAAAAAGTGCTTTTTGTTCTCATTGTGAGCTGTTAAAAACTTGAGTTCTTGTCAAGGAAAAAACAATTTAGTCCTATTTGACATTTGCTGTCTTTTTCTCTAGGGAGGTGCTGTATCTTAGTGATCTGGGAACTGGACCTTGCAGACAGTGTCTGGATGTTTCCCTCGCTCTCCGCTGATGGAGCTAAGTGATGACAACAAGCTACACTCCACTGTCAGCTACCACCCACCAGTATCTGGCTTGCTGCTAATGATGCATGTGTGTGACTACTGTAGAGGAACCAAGGTCTTGCTGAATCCAGTCATGTGTGTCTGTGCTTTACTGTGTAGGTGAGACAGAGGGCTGGGAATTGACATGCTGTGTTTTACACGATTAATCTGGTTAAGTGTCTGAAAAATATATTTTCTTCCACTGTGCTCACATTTGAGAATATGAGGGTGCTCTAGAAACTGTTTTTATGCTTAAGATTCTGTCTTCCAAATCATTTTGATCCACTTAAAGGTGGAAATAGCCAATACATGTGTCTCATTGTAAGAAAATTTGCCAACAGTCTTACACTAAGACTGAGATCTAACTCTTCTGTTTAAAAACTGAATCTTCTGTAACTCTGTACATCTAGGAACACAGTTTATTGTGTTCTGGTGTGGTCTGTTTGCACTGTAATGATGAATGGATGTCAACTTGACTCCATTACCCTCAAAGTTTCTAATGAACCTTGTTTCTGCTCCTTTGATCTCGGTGACTGCGAAAAATGAAAAACCCACTCTGTGGCTATTTATGAAAAGATGCATGACACAGACCCACACAAACAAGGACACATGCACACACACATTTCAAATGTCAGAGGGGCAATGAGCTACTTATTAGAGAATATGCTCCGGAGAGAAGCCCTGCTTTAATTAATTTTGTGCCTGCCAGTGACAAGGAGAGGAGAGGGAACATGGTCAATTTGGTCTCCTTGGAGACATCTTCAATCCAATTGGAAGTGACTATCGGGAGTTTACTTCTCCGAAAGCCTCCATATATTTAATTATTTTCGGTATCAGAAAAGAGAAACATTTAAATTTTAGTTGTTTTATACTTACTGTCAACATAATGTAATAATGTTACAATCAGTGCAGTGCTGGCACCAGAAAGTTATCAGCAGGGGGGCACAGGGTTTTCACAGGTGGGCACTCCTATTTGAACTCTCCTAGATCAGGCTTTTTTTGGTAGTGTTACTTAATCATATTTTAGTTTGGCCAGTGGCCGATGTCCCTTGTAAGAGAGAAAGAAAAGGCCCACCATGCCCCTTTGACATAGAGTAAATGAATCCAGCTTGGCTCGCAAAGCCAACGGATTTCTTCCCAGAAATGCCAAAATATCCACTATGAAGGATATATAGTACCAATTTCTACCCAGCTGTTCTGTCTCAATCAAAGTGGAAATGTCAGTGTCAGGAGTGTTACGTTTTCCTTGCTTCCTCCAGGCGGCCTCACATGTCAGATGCTCTTTAGAAGTAGCATGTTTATGACAGCCTTTGTAAGATCCAATCTAATTCTTTCATTCGCAGTATCCCATTTTGGAGAAAGTTGAATCAGCATTGGCACATGCTGAACAAAATCTCCTAAAAGGGAAACACAAAGCATGGGTCTGCCTCACAAAGTACTAAACAACTCTCTCTCCCACGATACCAGTTACTGGCCTAATAAACAAACGTTCTTTCCCATTATAAATGCGGCTTGGTTACTTGTCCTGTTTCACCTGATTACAAAAGCTCATTTGGACAGGCATTGCCCCCCATTGCCCCCGTGCCGCAGGCTCCACCAGTATAACATTATATTGTGCCTCTAACTGGGAAGCTTTGGCATGGACCACAAGCATTAGACCCTCAGCTGAACAGCCACTAGGGCCTAGTGTCTGACTAACAAGTCTCTGTGGCCCTTATTAGGCTTGTATTAGCTACAAACATTATGCCGTTCACTGCCCTCTGTCCTCGTTGTCTGCTGTGTGAAATGACAAACTGTTTCAAGATAGATTCACCCCAACATATAAACACACATATAATTATACACTGACAGTACCCCAAGAATTCCCTATATCTTCCAAACAGATGGGAGTACACAGCATGTGTGGTGGGAAGAAATATGTGAGAGAAAACAGATGACCAAAGAGGCTTTTTCCTCATGTTCGTCATTGTGTTGTGGACTGATCACTGTATCGGGATTTGTGGCTAGCCACCACAGACACGCAGTACATAACCATGACAACCAGGTGGGATTTCTTCGAAGGATCCAAAAGGCCAGCATGGTTAATAAACAGAATATAAATTGCCTTTAAATGGTAGAGGGAGCGTTGATAGGTTAACCTCATATACTTCATATGATGAAGTCTACACCAAAGTAATCAATAAATCAAGAATGAATCTGGTAAGATGTGAGGCCTTTTTGGAGACAAGGAATGAAATAAAGTTTACTTGTAAAACTTCACAGTGCTCTAAAATACAATGACAGAACAAGCATGTTCATCTTCAGTTCATTATACTGCATATCCTCGAGGCAGCACAATACAGTTTGGCTCATTAATCAAAGTCAATACATCCTTGGAAATAAACTTGAGGTCGGTGTAAAGGAGCAAGGCAAGACAAATTAGGCTTGAAATCTGTCATGAGACCAAAACTTATCAACAACAACAAAACTTTATGAAGTATTATGTGAAAGTGTGAAGCTATCCTGACTTCTCAGTTCAACACAGACTTAAGATCTTCTCCTATCAGGCACCTGCTGGCTATAATGGTTTGCAGATTTGATATTTAGAAACTTGGTATTCCAATTTACAATACAAATCTCTCGCCGAAAATGTGCTACAGTGAAATGCTACAGGAGCCACGAGCTGCCTCTTGCAACACAAGATAAATTTATTAATAACAACCATTAGCACCACCAAAATATTTTATGCATGAAAGTCTGGTTTACTCATCAATCGGCTGGTTCAAACTAAGGTTCTGCCTATGACCAGGCAGATAGCCAGTCATTGGATGAATCATCAGATTTCAGCAGTGGCATCAAATCCAGCTTTATTCCTGACGGCTTCCCTTAGACTTTTTACAGTGTGCTTGAATTTACCCACTCCATTGTGACATCACAACTGGATGTTTTCTCACCACTGTAACACTACAATTGTATTTACAAGTCACTTAGGACATCATAATTAGGTTGTGTTCCGTCCATTGTGACATCACAATTGAATGTGTTTTATACATTGTGTTCTATTCACTGTAAAGCTTGAATTTAACTTCCCAATTCCACTGCGACATCCCAGCTGGACGTGTTCTATTCTCCTTTTATGTGTGATGTACTGTGCAGTTCCTGGAATGGCCTTGCTATGCGTCAGTAATGATGAAGCAGTGTTTACAGTGATTGCTTGTCTTAGTTTCACTGTGTATTATGCACATTATGCACCTTGATACACAAAGCGGGGATTGTATATGCTTACATCACCTCTGAGAGCCAAAGTGTGCTTCTGTTTGGACACTGGCCAATGACTCAAACAATGATGTGTTCTTTCCTCTCAGCTTGGTTGAGGTCAAATTGCCATCGATTCATTTTATTCTAGATTAATCTCTCCATCACAAAACTGTCCAAATGCCATGGAAGAAAGTGAACTGCTTTCAGGGTGTGGAAAAATTTTATTGGTCATGACTGATGTCAGCCCCTCCCACACCCACTGATAATGTTTCATACTAATCCAACCCTCAGTGGCAGAAAGTTATGACTGGCCCAAGTGCAACATTTTTTATGGGCTCTCCCAGAGGATGCTGAATGGGAACGAAAACTGAATTATTCAGGGGCAAAGGCTGGGCCCTGGGACATGCAAAGGATTATCAATATTTACTGTATCAGGGTCCCAAATAAGCTGTTGTCACAAGGTCCAGGATTTCTGGCAGGGCTCCTGACTCTGCCTGAACCTGAGATGTATGTACACAAGAATCTACACACACACACACACATACACACACACACATAGACACCATATAGACACCATATAGACATGATAAGAAGGTTTTCATCACTTTATCACGTTTAGGGACATTACATAGACTTACATTCATTTCCTGGAGACTTACCCTAACCATAATCATAACCGCTACTTGGTTAACCCATGTCAGATTCACAACCCACAACTTGAGTAATATGTGGGCATATATATATACACACACACACACACACACAAACACAAACACACACACACACATACACACACACCAACAAAGTAGATATAGATGATGTCTTTAGTTTTATAGGCAAGCCACAGCTCAACACAGTTGAACATTAAATAAGCAAATCATGTAGGTATACTTGGTATGACTTAAGGCTTATTGGCTACTGATGCATCAGCAAGAGAACAGGATAACAGAGCATCAGACAGAGAGCTGCAACAAGATGCATGGATTGAGAACAGCTCTCTTGCACGCCCACATATTATCAAAAGCATGCTTGGCAGGGACATAGCTCAGAAGTTCTAACAACTTGCCGTTGCAGCGCTTGAATCGAAACATGAAATCTCCTCGAAAGGTACTCACGTAATCATCTATTGTCTTTACAGCACATCTGCTGAGGGTTGAGTTCTACAAAATCCCTTAAATATTGCAGTTCAGGGCTGTGATAAAGTTAAGATAGAAGAGTTTTCCTTTATGGCAAGTGTTTTGCTCTAATTATAAGTAGATTTAAATGCTTTAAACTCTAAGTATGACTCTTAAAATTGGTGAACTTTACCTAATCATGAATAAATTTGCAATATTTCCCAGCACTTATATTTCACTTTATTTCAATTCCAAAGAACCTTCATTGGTACCTTCATTTTCCCAATTCCAAAAATGATAAATATATATATATATATATATATATATATATATATATATATATGCTGCCTTCTCCCCCACTGGCAGACAGGTACTGCTTAAAGACACAAGTCTATCCTCTGTGCCATTCTAAACAGAAAGGACTCAAGCACCATGACTACAACATGTCTTAAACAATATCATGGCAATACATACATCAATGCAGGTAGATGTAAGTGAGGAATCTTCAAACAGCAAAGTTAGTCAAGTCATAACATGAATTAAGATACATACACATACATACAGGACCAGAACAGCAACAGTTCCTCTATTCTTAAACGATACAGAGCACTTCAAAACTGATGAGATGAGACCGAAATGAGACGAGAATCAAAACTGAAAGTTTAGTGATTTCAACCAGCAATTTACAAAAATGCATCGCCTCACTGATGGAAACAGAAACTTTCTCAGATCACAGAGCAGATGCACAGTGTGTATATTACTGCCATAGTCAAAGCTGTTTGCAACACTGCTGTAGTTGCACTGTGTGCCTCAGGCCACAGAATTACCAAAAATCAGTGCACTGTGTTTTATTTGACCGTGCTTTGTTCAACACATCCTCACACAGAGGGCAAAATATGCAGTATCATGACAAAATTGTTGCCTTCTAAAATGATCTACCCAACAAAGAAAATGTAACTCATATGAGTTATTCGAGATGTGCCACTGAGCAATGTTAGAAGAAATGCACACACAGTTATATGCTTCATACCCAACCCCTTGGTAAATCTGATGATGATAAAACATCAATAACATATTTTTGGCTAATGTTCTATGGCCAGGTTAGTTTGTATTTAATCAGATCAATCAACCATGTCTATTATTTCTCTTTCTCTCTCCCTCATTCATGTGTCATCATCTCCCTTAAGTTTTCAGTTTCTTCACTGCTATTTTTATCTTGAAGTTTGACCAATAATTACATCTCTCTCTCTCTCTTTCTCTCTCAAACATACATACACAGAGTTCAAAGTTCATTCAGGAGTTCAGCTACATTCATCCTTTTGGACTGGGTAAGTTCACAATTTATTGAGTACTACTCTTGGAAGAGTTAGCTTCTGATCCATCATTTCTCATCTCTATTCCTTCTCTGTCTCTTTTCTTCCTCCCTGAAACACATAGATACACCAATAGGATGAATTCTGCTTAAAGATCCATTACTGTGATGGAGTGGTGGAGTATACTTTTTTGTAGTGTTAATAAATGACACTTTTTGGAAATATTTTATGTGTCCACTCTCACTGATTCCCGTTAACTCATTGCATGGCTTAAGGTATGTGGTTTTAAAGAGTTGCACAGTTGGTATACACATTCAAGAGACTGAAAAGACCGAAAAGTTGTGCGTTAATGAATGTGGTGGGCCGGTCTGGTCCAAAATGCCAGGGCCGATTTTTTGTCCCAGTCCGCCCCTGCAGACAAGCCTGTCACAATAGTATTACTTTACCAATTTTTCCGTCTCCACAACTCATATCTATTTCATTGATTGACACTGAAGTATCGTACAGTTTCTCACATTCCTGTGTTTAAAATTTTGATTTTAAAGTTTAATAGACCTACTGATCATATATTACGGATATGACATAAAGTTTCCATACTTTTTTCTTTCAGTCCTCAAAAAGAAACATTACCTCCAAAAGTAGGCCACACATAAGAGAACAATGCACAATCAAAAATACAGTCACAGTCTTAGTGCAGCTGTCAGACACCTCTGGCATCCAGTGTCCATGGCAGCATCCAAAACACACTATCTAGGCTCCATCGACCATATTTAGTCCCTTCACTTCCCAGCTAATGACTACTACTCTCTTTTGGCTTTGTTTTTGGTCTCCACCAACTCCTGAAGGAGGTATCTTACTGTTTAGCTGCTAAATGCTCAACTATGTTCACCAGTCAGCTGCCAACTTTGTCAGTCTGCAGTCTGCAGTGTGCACTGGGATTTTACAGCTTTTTCACTGAGAGCAGCTGCCTGCTACCCCTAAAAATGACACTATGAGAGCAATGAGAGTGAACGAAAACAGTAAAGTCGAGAAACAATGCGTTGGATCTCGCTACGTGGTCCTGTAAAGCTGGGGAGAGCAGCAGATGCGGATGATAATTCTCTACAAGCGACTCCTCCTGCACTGGCATTTGATACATTGTTGTTATAAAAACCTTGATTATAGCCTCTTGAAAAGTACCACTGATTCATAGAAACCATTGTCTACCCCACAGTCTCTGGTGAAGACAAGCTTTAATTTCGCGTCTTTATGCAAACCATTTATAATTTTTAAAAAAAAAAGTCAAATTTCAGGCTGTACGGCTTGAGCAGAGACGAAGAACTACCTGAGCTGAGCAGTATAAAAGAGCTATGCTGTTGCAGCAAGTTGGATTGCCCTATAAAGTCTGACAGAACAGTTAGATGTTACTTTTGAGCAAGACATCGCAACCTATTCTCATTCCCAGGTCGTCAAATACCAATGTTTTGACACGGCCTTTGGCGTCTCATACAGATGTTAACTGGCAGAACAGCAGAGCAGAAAGTAAAGGGAGCTGAAAAAGGCAGTGTTAATTTGATAAATAATTTTTGCAGTGCTGGTGATGCTCTGCTAAGCAACGCTGACCCCTGGTGCGATGGCATATGTTAATAAAAAGCACCGCAGGAGGTCCTCTGCATCCTAATCTGCTGGTGTCAAAATGAATTTGTGTGTGCGCGTGTGCGTGTCTGAGATTCCCCATCTCTGTGCTCCAGCATCTACTTGACAAATGTATCAGCGCTGAGTTGTGTGCACCAGCACGCATATGTGTCCGTTCCTGTTTATGCACGTACCAAATGTGTGCATGCATGGGGTAGTGACAGGCACAGCACCTCATCTACATATCAATTTTCCTCATTTGAATACACCACTTATTGGGTGATGGTGGTGATAATTACCTGTTGTGCAGTGAGTAGGGCACGGGCTCCCACTGGGCCTCCTTTTGTCAACCTGGGTCACTGAATCTGTGCACAGTACAGTGGAGTATCTTACACTGGGGACTGGTGAGACATGACAGCACAGCATGATTTCCAGCTTTCCGTTGCCAGCACCAGACAATCCCTGGTAGCGTGCGAGGGCCATCATGTAGGAAATGACACGAAGAAAATGTGTCTTTAACAACTGGGATATTTTCAGCAGCAACTTGACAATCTGTGTGCAACGGTAAGATGTCTTGCAGAGCACAGTCTCTCGTTTCAAGAAAAGGTTGAAGGATTGTGGGAAAGGTCACAAGATAGTGTCTCAAAAGACAGCCTTTAAAGGTGTGAGTGTGCACATTGGGAAATATCCTCTGTTTATATTGGACAGTGTTTGATATCAGGTGTCAGTATGATTGTCTAAACCAAGGAGCAACAGACATAATGGAAAAGAAATAAAGAAATTAATGCTTTGTTTCTATGAGAGAAAGTGCACTCACAATGTCCTAAAGCTCTCAAGGTGATAAAAAATAAGCATCAGTGGTAACAATATTCTGGCAATGATGTCAATTCATTCGTGAAACGAAGTGAGTTTGTAATTATCTCCGGTGCGTGTAGCTTTTTTTTTATTTCCATAATTCACCAAAAAGAGCTCAAACTGTGTCTATGTGAGCACAGGTGAGTCATGCTGTCCAACCAGCAACTGTACATTGGACTGCCCGCAGCACCTCTGCCATCATTCCGCATGGCTGCATCCTGAAGATGCCACTGAACATTAAAAATGATCCCACTCATGCTCTCCAGCTGTATGTTCTCTGCCACTGCCGACCCTCTGTACTGCCGTCCAGGGCGCGCTGTGAAGGGCCCACAAATGGGAATGAACAGGTGTCACTTTAATTATGTGTTCTCTCGTTGGAGCCTAGCAGAGTCGGCCCCGAGATGGTGGCTCTTTTAATTAACCTTGGAGCTCTGCTGTTGAAACACAGCGACAGTGCCATGCTGGGCACCTACAAATATAGGTGGACAATATCTGCCAGTCTACATGACTCCCTGGCTTTTAATTACAAGCATCAAGGGAGTGTGCTCACTTTTCCTCACCCGCACATACATTTTATTTTCCTCCTTTCCCAGCCTGTCTGCTTAAGATAACATCGATTTCACATGTTTCACTCGGCTAACGCCACCGCCATCAGGCCATGGCTGTGAGTGGCAGATTGCTCCTCTTATGTCATTTGACTTGAAATGAGGTCAGTCCACCCCCAGAAAGTATTTTCTGTTATCTCTACATAGATGTCTGGCTGCCTAAAATGAGCCAGCATTGGAACTTTCCATTTCTGGAGCCCTCTTCTGGTTTAGAGAAGGAGGCGAATAGATCAGTTTGATGTTCTCCTCATACTGGAATGATGCCAAGACCAAACTGGGAATGCACATTTTGGTATGTCCATATTGGCAGCATTAAAATGCCTCTTTAGGTCTTCTCCACTTTGAGTTCCATACAACATGGTTGAGTTTTCACACTACAGATTCCATTGACATTTTTATTCAATTACACTGATAATTACCTCACAGACAGCAAATGTTGCACCTCACGTACGTTCAGCTTCATTTGACCTGATAGAACAGGCTGGAGGAATCAAAGCTTATCCTTTCATGGCCTATAGCTTTATTTCATGTTATTTCCATGCTCATTTGATATTGTTATATACTTGTATACGGCAGCAAGCCTGTCACCTTGTAGGTTATCCACTGAAAACATAGGATGTACAATGCAATCTGTCAGGAGTCTTTTAAATACTCCATCTAACGAAAATCAAGTTTTTAACCTTGTTATCATGTCTATATGGTATCTATATATATTTGTGTGTGGCTGTGGGTGTGTGTGTGTGTGTGTGTGTGTACATATATAAATATGGGGACATAGTGAGTATGAGTCAGCATGTGGTCAGCTGGTAAGTTCATTTTTGTTGTGCTTTAACCATTTATCCATTTACTATGTCCAAACAAACCAGTTCTGTGCTAGATATTGTTGGCCAATGTTTGCCTGCCAAGTTACATGATGATTCATGTCAAATGCTTTATGTAGCTTGGGGGTGTTGGCGAAGAAAGTTACGGCAAATGTTGCTCAAAATAGTTTGTCCGACAGCTGAGCTGCTGATGAGGTTTGTGTGTTTGATGAGCATGAAGCTTTCGGGCGAGAGGTGGGGGGGGTGGAGAGAGAGGCGGGGACTGCTTAGATCAGAGCATATTAAATGAAGACAAAGTTGTTTAGTTACATCTAAGCTAATGTAGGGCATGAAGGGATTTTGATGAGCTTTAGTCAATGCCACGGGAGGAACTTTGAACAACCCGTCGAGCTCTTCCACTCCTAGTTTGTGCAGCTTTAACCTGACCGAACTGACCGCTGTGTTGCAGAAGCCAGATTGCATTTGACTTTAAGACTGCCATAAGCAAAAGTTACTTGAGCACTGCAGTGAATCAGAAAATCATTCAGCTACTAAAGTGAAGTTTTCAAATCTTATGCTGATGCATTATTCATCATTTTTGTAATGTTTAATACACTATCAGTGTAGATGGACTGATTATCTGAAATGTTAATCTGAAAGTCTTGAATAACGAATGCAGCGCTTTATATGAGTTATCCTTTGAGAGAGCTAATGCGGCTCGAAATGCAGCTAAGAATATGCAGGGTATAGAAGAAACGGGTATGGAAGTTGTCATGGAATATTCACCTTTGAAGAGGAATATCTTTTATTTCTCTCCATATGGCCGTTTGAATCGCACAACACCCCATAGAAACACTCCACCACTGAAGATGAATTCACCAGCAGTTCAAATATAACTGGTCAGTGGCACATTTTGACCAGCTAAAGGTTGAGTTTAATGAGTTTATTTTCTGCTTTTTCCTTTCCTCGTCTGGCTTTCTTGATGCAAGAGATAGTTTCTCATCAGTGACAGCAGCTACAACTAATTAAACAAGCTTCCACACTGCAAACATTCTTATGACCAATATAGCATCACAAAGAGCTGTTGCAAAAGATGCCAAAGGGAAATGTCTTCTTTTAATGAATTATATTACTTTGTCATTAACAAACCAAGGGAGTTGCAGTCGAACAAACTCATCCCCAGTGCGCCAGGAGAAGAGTGGATGAGGCCCACATGGATCATTTGACGTGTCAAGCTTTATTTCAAGTTAATCAACTGTGATGATGAATACACAGGTCAATCATAAGAATGTCTTTTAAATTCAAGTCACTGTCTGATTGCTAATCGTGGATTTACTTCTCATCGATTCATTTTTGCTTCGTAATGAACAACATATTAGAAATTATGTGGGAGAAAGATTATACTTGCATTTAGATTGTCAATCAGATATTTTATAAATTAGATCTTTTCTCTGACATTTGTTCTTTAATCATCGCTGTCTTACTCTGCCCATTGTCAGTCTTCATTCATAAATCTCCAGCGTCTTTCCTCCTTTTCCCACACAGTTAATAGTTCTTCTTATTGAAAAAATATAAAATGCTACCATCTGTGGCAATGCAAAGCTTCTCAACCTTAATACCTACTTCATCAGCCCATTTGTAAGTTGTGGCTGTATAAATCAAAGATATATTTACATATGTAAAAGAAAACGTATATGTTATGCTTTACGCCTGTCTTTGCATACATTCCTCATGCGAACATGTTTTCTATCTTTTATCTGTTACAGCAGCAGAAAATAAAGGATCAGAGGTTAAATATTCAAGGTTTTTTATTTCCATTCTACAGTACATTTGTACAAAAGAGAATGAAAGAAAAAAAAGGAATCTGGTACCAATGTGCAGGCAACATAATCAAATCTATCCAAGTGCAATAAGAAAATGTGTTTTTTTGTTGGTTGTATGTGATTTGAGGAAGGATGTCATCTGTCATCCACCCTCTCCATCCCCGAGTAGCAGAGAGGGTGCAGGGGCAGAGTCCAGTCTAGTCTGTCAGACTCATTGAGTGTTTATCTGTGTGAGGTTTGTGCAAGTTAGAATCTGTGGCCCTGACCGTGACTGTGAAAGATCAGTAGCCCAATTGTGCTGTGAATTCAGACATCCATGACGCTGTCTGTGGTGCTGAAGATTTGTAATTACACCTTTTTCTCTCAGTCTGTTTCAGTCAGTTTCATCTTAGATCCATAATATTCTCTGAACTATATACTATAAGTACTCAATTCTACATATTGTAGTATATAGACTCTATCGTGCCACCTTCATAATCAAAGGGACAAGTAGCAACATGTAGTCATGGAAAAGTGAGAGGATCATAGAGACACACTGCTTCTGCTCCTATAACATTCCTCTAATATTTCTTTGATCATTGAACAGCCTCTGCGCTGCTGGAAATACAACCCCAGACCAAACCATCGCTGTTACAAAAAAGGTTTTCCCTAACCAGTGGACCAGCCCCCTGTTGAAAGTTATCAAATCACCAAGTGGCTGTTGGTTACTACCCATCTGATCACATAGTGTGCCTTCAGAATAGGAGATTCAGCTGATGAGGCTCCATCCGCCTACAGGCTCTAACCCGCCACCTTCAATTGCATGAAAACGCTGAAGGTTCAGACTAAATGCCATTATTGGTTTTCCTTAACAAACTCACATGTCCCAAGAGAGATTGCTGTAAAATTAGACATACATTAACTAAGAAGTTCTCACCCTGCAAACAGAGCCAGAGAGCTAGCTAAATGAGCTGATTAGATACAAGCTTTGTGTTGAGATACTGAAGGCTTTGTTAACGTGAGGAAGCAGTATTATTTTTCTTCATCTGACAAGCAAGCTGGTGGGTGCCAGAGGGCAAAAAGAGTAAATAGAGTGCTGATACAACGCAAGAAGGTCAACGCAAATTACTGCTCACCGAGTCGAGCCAAGATGGGACAGCTTTAGAGATGTGCAATGCCCGAAAATTAGATATGCACAAACCTAAATAGCAAGGCCGTAATATTTATCCAGTATGTAGAATCTCTTTGTCTCTGTAAGAACAGGCACTTTTCTTAAACGTGGAGAGAATGAAATGAGAGAAGCTGCTGAGAAACAAACCTATTGAATCTCCCTCGGTCTCTTTCTGTCTGTCTCCACTGACTTCTTTCTGCAATGAATTTTTATTTACTGTGAAGTACTGTACTGCAGACTTTTTGGTCAGATAGAGCCAGGATCCATTTTCTGCCCCCTTTTCTACCTCTCTGACAGCTCTTAATTCATTTCTAGGACCGCAAGGACTCCTCTGGCAGTATTGAGTTTTAGGCCTTTGGGCTCGACAGGTATCGCTCTCAGACGGCTCGCCTTTGCCTGGTACCTCCTGCACTCTGGTTTGGATTAGTGGATACTCTTCAGGTCTTATACTGTCCCCTCAAACTGTAGATATTGGATTTTCTCCCTCAAATTCCAGATCGTACATCTGAAATATAACAGTGAATTGCCTCGGGGCAGCATGTGTGTGTACATGTGTTTGTTTGCGTAATAGAATGCTCGCCATGATATTGCTCACCATATCAGTGTGCAAATAAAGTCAGGATCTTGGCCCACGCAGAAATCCAATCAATAATGCTGTACTTGATCATGATCCAATTTGCCTGCTGTGCTTACCTAACAGTAAATACAACAGCTTTTGAGTTTACTGGCTCTTGCTTCCCTTGTTTTTTTTTGTTTGTGTGTGTGTGTGTGGGGGGGTTAAATAAGGAATGCAGCCTTGCTTCTTGTGACATAACTCTTCCATTCCTTCTTGCAGGCCTATAGAACTGCTTGTCAACAAGGCTACAATACAAACTCATTTCTGAAAGGTCAGAGAAGTAAGAAATGTTCAGGAGGGTAGCAAGGAAAAGGCAATCCATGCCTTAATACTCCATCAAAGCGCCTCAGAAAACTTTACTGTTTTCAAAGTTTTAGGAAAAAATGGTTCCATATTTTCTTACTGGCATCTGTGACCTGAGTGAGGAGAAATTCAGACATTTATGGCACCATGGCATTATGTTTTTGTTTTTTTTTTTCATTTTAAAGACGTTTGCGCATTGTTATTTTCAGAAATTGTCTTTTCATATGTTCTTGTCCCTCCCATATTGCATATGGGAGGGTATTTTGACCTGTTCCCACACAATGCTGTCATCGACAGGCTGCTTTCTCAAACTTATTAATTCTGCTTGCTGGTTATGGTGTTGAGCTGTGTGAGCTGCAAATGTTTCCACAAAGCAGATTTATGCCAGAACTTTTTTTAATATATATATATAATAATAGTTCACGTACAAACAAGACCTTTGTCATCATCTCAGTTTCATGCCAGCTGTTTCACTGACACAACAATGTACAACACATCTGCAAACCACACAGCGTATTTGTGCAGCGCCACAGCGTGTACACACTCTCCAAAACTAATGAAAGGATTCTGGTGATTTAAAGTTACAGAAACAGTAAAAGTACAGATAAAAACAGCAGTTCACACAGTCGTAAAGCACAACACTGTCATAATACAAATAAAGGGATTGCAATGATGTGTTGTTAGGATGCATGTTAGATTTTTCACTGCCAGTGAAGACTCTCCCTTTCTAAAGAAGTAAAAGTAGAGAACAGAGAAAATCTTCTAAATTATATATTTAAATTATTTGCATGCAAAAGCTTTAATGTCAAACTGAATTTTTAATTCTCATCACTTATTGTGTAAGGAAACATAAATTATGATACTGCAGGTATTGTGCATATATTTCCATTATTTAAGGATAATTCAAGGATAAAACCAGTTTTGGATATATTAGTGGAAACAGTGTCTAAGCTTCGCGCCGCCAGAGGGGCGGTTCCCATGGCAGCGGTTGATAGATGCTTGAGAGCCGTTGTTGCTAGGAGACAACTTCTGTGGTGTGCTACTGACTGGAGCATGTTTCGGTCCTGTACAGCCTATTAACACTGATAGGAACCCCCCCCCCCAACACACACACACACCACCACCACCACCAACCCCTTTTTCAACAAGTCCCCATTAGCGATTTCATACTTCTGTCCCTTGACAGCAGTCAACATTTTAGAGGACCCATCATGCTGTTACCTGGGACAGTTGACGCTATTACTGCCCGATGCACACCGGAAACCTAATTTGTTCTTCGCGTCTAAGCCATCGATCAGGCGGTCAGGATGAATGGATCGAGTAGTAACAGCTGGCAGGAAGCATAGTTTAGTAATGCTAGCACCAACTCCACCTCAGTGGTACTTTTTGTTTATGTTGTCGGTTTGAATTGTGTGTGATACTACAAGCAATTTTTAGGTATTGCACCAATCAACAATCAGTTAGCAGTACTTGACGTTGGCCCTGGAGAACCCTCCTCCGAGGGGTTGCTATTTCAATGGCTTAAATTTCCTCTTTTTGGTTAGCACACTTTAGACTAAATAAGCATATATTGACTGATTTCTTTGCAAAAATCTATTATAATTTCAGCCTGACTTTCATTGTCCGTGTGTCATTGGTGTCTCAATATGTTTCTCTGGCAGTTTTTGTGATTGAGCAAAGAAGAACTAAAGACCCGTTCTGTGCTGTTTACCTCCTGATTGTCTATCGATGACATTTACTTGAATACTCATTTGAATAATACACACTATCTGTCTTTTGCCATCGCTTTTCAGTCAAGATATTCACTTTCTCTCTCTCTCTCTCTCTCTCTCTCTCTTCCACTCAGTTATCAAAAGAGTTTATCACTTCACTGCACCCCAACTGTTCTCTGCATGAGTTTCAGAGATAATTAGGATTTTTAACATTAAGGGCAAATTAATAGTAATCTGTGAACCTTCTGTGAAACGCCACACAAATAAATAAAGTGTGGGACACAATGATACAACCACCTGCTCTAGACATTACTTTGACTTGACAAATAAGATTGATGTGAGGGATAAATACACTTACAGCATCAAAGGTTAATTAAACGAGAGATAATTAAATAAGTGGCTTCTTGGGTGAAAATTGCTCCTTGTGGATGAAGTAGTTTAAGGCACCTGAGAAGTATCTGACTTCCAAATCCCCTTTCTTCCATCCATAGACTTCTAATTACTATCACAGATGGAGGTGTTTTTCAATCACCTAATTCTGCACCCTGATTACGCTTGACATTTTACTCCTGAGTGTCAGAAATTTTCTGCGCATATGTAAATGAGTTTCAAAATTTCTTCATTATGCAAATCAGGCTGCTAACATTTCAGAGACTCTAGGACAAACATTCACAGCACAGGACTCAATTTATGTAATAACACGTGCAGTGATTGTGATCGTGTTGTTGCACGCTTGGACAGTACAATGTGGTGTGAAATAACTGTCAGAGTAACAGCATTTATGTTGCTGTTGTGAATTTTGGAGGGAGACAGCCACTAGCAGCTCGGACTAATTTACAGAAAATAAGCGCAGTGACAGCCTGATGACAGACAAAATGTTGTCATAGGTTGTGAACACAGGGGGGCAGTATGTAATCATAATCCCTGACTGACGTCCTCGCATAAATGAGCAGAGTATGGGCTTTCTAAACAGAATATCTGCGAGTCTTTGATATCTAATCCTAAAAGTTTGATCTCTGCCATAATCTCCAATCCAGCATTTTCACTTGGTCCCAGATATCTTTTTGAGCTGTTTGCATTTGCTACAAACACAAATGGCATCTTAAGCGAAAGAAAGAAAGAAAGACAGAAAGAAAGAAAGAAAGGAAGAAAGGAAGAAAAAACAGAAGAAAGAAAGAACGGAAGTAAAAATAAAGAAAACATGATAAAAAGAAATAAAAAAGAATCCAGTCAGTATTAATACTCACTGACATCTCGCATTACGCATTTCCTGCTTTTTGCTCTGTGTGCCTAATTAGAAACTTTCTGCTCATATAATGCCATAAAAGAGGTCGTTCTGTAATGTGACCGGTTTACATTTGACTGACCAAGAGACACTTAGAGGGAATGTTCAGCTCATTAGAGAAATGACTCACTGTTTTCTGTCCTTCCTCCATTCCCTCCTTGACTGCAGGCATGGTCACAACCCCTGGGCCTAGACCCCCTCCTCCCGCGCTTGTGTGAATAACTCAATAACTCTCGTCCATGGCACAATTAAGGCATTATTACACCCTCCGCTGGACCTCATGCTCCGGGGTGAATTGTGGGGGCTGAAGGGGCCTGGCCCGACCCCCATTTCCATCCCGGCCCACTGTGAAGCCTTGGCTACTCTTATCCCTGACCCATTTTACACTCCCCATGTGCCCCGATTCTACACAGACACACAAACGGTCTCCCTGACACGCTCACTGCACGCACACACACATACAGTTAGACACTCTGTTGTCTCCATCCAGCAGGCAGAAACATGGCATCGTGAGTCACGTCAATGCCAGCAGCTGTGCAATGGGCGCCATGTGGGGCGCTCGTTCGGCCAAGCAGTGGGTGAGGGCGGGGTGAGCATCGTTAGGGGTTGAAGGGTGGTGTGAAGGCACCTCTCTTCTGTCTCTTTCTTTTACCCTTCTCCTCTCGTGGCTCTGCATGAAGGAAGCCATCTGCCTACTGCCAGTCATCTAAGGCTGCTAGAGCATCTGTGACACTTTGCACTTTGAGCCTGTCCATCAGCCACCCACCTCTTCCCTTACACACAGGATGAAGCCATGCTGAGATCTACTGCTGACCATCTTTGGCTTTCTCCATTTGCTGCCACCTCTAACTTATGATTTCCCTCAATTGTTAGGTAGCTTTCTATTGTCCTTGCTATTTTCACCTGAGAAAAGCTGCTGTATCGTGGTGTGGTAGGCTGTTTGTGCCCTGGCATTGGCACGTCAAATGTTTTTCTTTTCATGCACAAAAGAGATACTTGGCGGTGTTCTTGTCAGACTCTAGAGAACAAGAGGCTTTGAATAGACTTTAACTGGAAGTTTCATTGCCCTTCATCTGCCAGAGCATCTTCCATTGAATGCGTTGTGTTCGTTATGAAGTGTCAACTCGGAAAGTTGTGAGAGCATGAGAATTTGTTAGCTCAAGAAAAGTAAGCTACTCCAAAATAGTTTATCTTTGTAATAAACCGTGGGAGTTGAGTCAATATTTGTGCAAACAGTTCCCTCCCAAGCTGATCAACGGCAAAACAAAAACTCATCCCTTTATTATCATTGAAACAGCTCCAGCCCCTCTCTCTTGATAACAAGAGACCAAGGTCTTGTTTTTTTCTCTATTCTAGCTTTGGGAAAGAAATCTTTTATTTTGGTGGATTAGCTGAAATAAAGGTCACCACTGGCTTTCATCAAATTGCAATAAACAATATTTCACCATGATTTACAGGAATGAACTAGATAAGCTTCAGCTTCAAACTGCCGAAACAACTGCTCATGTAATTCTCACAGAAACTCTCCCTGTGTCCACTGTCCATATGTTATTAATATTCATACACGCTAACCTGAACGCTTCCAACTCAAGGAGTTGAGTTTAACAAATGGACTTGCAGTAGAGGAGAGGCTTGCACTCCAAATGTCACGTCTGCGGGCTGTTCCATTTGTTTTGAATGCACTCCAAATGAAAAGCAATTTAAGAGCTTCAGCCATTAGAAAGAGCCCTCACCACTGAAGTGCAAACCAAACCTTAATTAGGAAAATGATGATTGTTCGGTGCACATGCTCAATTTCCTTTACAACTGGCCATGCCTCTTTTCTTATACCGCCCTCTGACAATTTGTATAGAGTACTTCAGCCTGTCTACATTTGCAGAATGTCAACACGCCAGAGATTAAATTAAAGCAGGTCTCTGTGTAGAAGACACATCTATCACATCATTACTGACAGAAGATTAACTGGTTGACATTTCTCTCCACTAAATCAGCACAATCGGACCAGATCCAGACGATTCTCTGTCAACAAGCCCTGTCAAACACACATGCATGATGGAGAATATAATTAAGTCAAATATCTGTGACGCATTATTTGTCCCCGAAAGAACTCTGAAAGATTGTATGTTGACTTTCTTTGACTTTTGTCTGTGTTCAAATGTCAAGGGCGTTCTCCAGTTATGTTGCGTTCAATCAATTTTATTATAAATCAGAAAGTAAGAGCTCGGACACACACATGTCGGCATGTACTGAGGCATGTTTAATGATACATGCCCACAGGCCAGTGCTTCTCCGGTTGTCATACTGTGCAAATACAGGCAGAATAATTAACAGTCTAATATGGAAAGCTAACATTTGATCAATCCAAACTGCCCGTCGAGCGAGTCAACAGCGCTGGAACAAACAAGAGCAAACCTTAACACAGGGAAAGGTCACAGGATCAATAATTCATTTAAGATGCTCCCTGGGATTGACTCTGCAGTCGCCTTGTAATCAGGAGGGGAGATTTATTTATCTTAACCAACTTTAAATCCACATTCCTACAGGGAGAAAAAAAAAACAAAAAAAAAAACACTGTGCCACCCAGGTCGATTTTCAGTGCCCTCACAAGGCCACGAGATTTTCTGTTTTATTTACCCCCCAGGAGCTGGCAAGGAGAAGCTTTAATAACACTTCACCCGTGGACTAAACATCTATTAAGGAAACTTTGTGGAAGAAAAGAAAAAGATGAAAATCTAAGGATAAGGACAAATCCAAGGATATACGTCTACCTACAGAGGGGAGCCACTTCATACACTGTTTGCAGCGTACACCTGCAAGTTGTTTGAGTATGTGAGTTCTGCTCTGATGTATTTCCTTCACTGCAACTCTCACAGCAAGATAAAAATAATCTTTGGGGTGTTATTGAGTTACATATGGTAATGTGTTGCAGCTATTTCATTAAATAGAGCCTCTTGTCGCATTTCATGTATTTATTATAATTAAATGTCTCTGGACAAGAACATGCTTTATGATGTTTTCAAGTATCAATCATTTGGTTAGCTGGGCATTTCGCATATGCAGTGCTCCCGGGACTGGATTCACAGACAGAACCACCTCCTCTGATTTAAATAATGCAGCCGTGCTACACGGAGGCATCCAGAGGATATGTGGGCTCGAACGTGACAAACCTGCCCGGTTTAAAAGATTTACAGTCGCCAATCAAAGCCATGTCCGTAATGCAACGCTTGGAACAGATTTTGTTAGCGTATATTCAGCCTCTCATACCTGATGTGCGGTTTGTGGGTGAAGTTTTATATACCTACTTTAGGGATCCTCTTCAAGATCCCATGCCTCTGTGAAAGACAGATGCTGGTTGAATGAGCTTTCCACAGAAACAGCTGTCCTTAATAAACAAATGACTATAAAGGAGGCATTTCATAGGCAATTGCATCAAGGAAGCAGAAGTGTGGAGATTTGCTTCAACATGTCACTCAGCTCACTTTTCAGTTTGCTATCAGACCATATGCTTTACAGTTTGGAGAATATAAATAACTTTGACTGACAATCCGATGAGACAGGCAAAGCAGAGAGAAAGCGAGGTTGGTTTTAATCTGAATATAAACGTTGGCCAACACACAGCAGTATAATGACCTCAACAAAAACATGTTAGTTTTGTTGGAGGGATTTCAGTCACATCACGTGTTGTTGAGCCTGTTCCCTCTGTACCTCCTACAACTTTTTCTCTCATACCATGCAAATACCTGCCTGCAGACAATTTTGTAATAGAGTGCGTCGGCGCACCAAACGCTTAGTCTGCCATTTGCTCTAAATTTGTGCCTTTGTTAAATTGGATTCCAAATGCAATTATCTGCCAAGGTAATTCATGACAGAGTAGCCTGCTGTAACTGCTCATTTGAAAGGATGCACAGTCATTTATGTGTCATTTTGGAACAATGCTATATCTATTGGATGGGGTGAGGCCCATGGGGAGCACGGCAAGCTTTCTACTTTGTCAGGAGAGGCAGGAACGAATGATCGGTGCCTTCCAATAACTAGTTCCAAGGAGAGAGTTTAAAGCGATATTGTAAGCAAATGTCTGGCCTAGATCTATTTAGTGATGAGCTGGACCTCTATAATTAGTCAAATCCATCACAAATGGCACTATTTGCATGATGTTTGCAAAACATTTATTTATTTTTTTAAATGGAAAGCTTTTCCAGGGAAATCTTGTTCTTGGCAGATGGATTCTCCATATCAAGACCACACTGGTTGTAGGATTTGCTTTGAGGTAACCTTATGTAGGCATGGAGAGTCTTTGTCTGTCTGGGTGCTAGTTTGATGTGCAGCAGTGAAACGCACTCTCTTTCCTCTAAGCTGCACAGCGTTCACAAATCAGAGAATTGTTTTTGATGCAGGACTTCAAGAATGCTACGTTTCCATGCAGGCGGCAAGTGGATTAATCCAGCTGAAGAGTAATTGCCCTTGCATTGTATTGACCTTATGCATGAGGGAATTCAAATCACTTTTAAGTTTCAGTTCTGTAGGAATGGAGCCAGTACTTCAGACAAGCTAAGGTGTTTATGTGAGTTCATTTAATTTGGAGTAAGACTGCAACGGTCGTATTAATGGATTAAAGGGCTGCTTGTAAATGTAATGATGTGAATCTGCTGACTGCCTAGGAAAATATCAGAGGGCGAAGTAAATAAACAGAAGTCTGCCCACATTTAACAAACACTGTAAAAGTATGCTTGAGCCAGAAAAGTACTCAATTCTACACCTCCCTTATTTAGCATCCGCCTGCTTCCTCATTCTCTCTTTCCATTATGATATAATCGGTGTAAATCAAAGAAAGCTGCATGGAGCTACATTTAGTTTCAGCTGAAAATACACCACATTGACATGCTACAAAAACAGCGCCTACAATTTTTTTCTTACAAATGCTTTTAAAATAGAATTTGTCAATGTTGCCAATATGTAGGAAGCGGGTCAGTTTATCAATTTTAATGGCCAGCAGTAAGTTTGAGGACACATCAGGAGCCAAAAGCAGCAGAAAACAAGGGTATATGGGAATGCCTAAATATTGATGTACACATAAAGGAGCGTGTAAAAAAAAGAGACAACAATTGCTGAATTGAACAAACAGACCTTAGGAGGTTCATTATGGTTATACTTCTAGATATTATTTTTAGTTTATTTGTTTTTGCTTGTGTTATTGTTGTCAGGCACATGAAATCACATATTTCTTGTCCTTCTTTCTGTCCCTCAAAGTGTTGTAGATCGTCTCCCAATGGCTGTTAATAATTCGTGTTTCCCTGCATTGTATATTTTCTTGTAATACTGACGATACTGTCATTTATATGTTTTTTTGGTCATCACAGAGAATGACTGCTATTAGAAAGAATGCAAAACTGAAACCGTGCCATGCTGTTAAAGACAGAGATATCTGCATAACTAACACAATATTTCCAATCTACATAAGTAGAGTGATTGTGAAGGCTCGGTTTGCGAACGCAGCCTCATGGTCTCCACAAATATCCCGCTGAATATGTTCACGTAATAGTAACAGCAGCCCACGTGAATCTCCCTCTCCAATCTTCTCATTCATTCTCACTGACAGACAACAGTGCAACGTGAACACAAACTCAAACATCATTTTTATTCTCCAAATATACAGAGCAAAAGCATCATAGATTCACAGACCAGTACAGTTAAAATACAACCATTTTTCTTTTTTTTGTTTTTTGTTTTGTTTATAGATACAGAGGGCCACTGCCTGAAAATGGTGGTTTACCCAGAAGAATTTACATGTTGTTTTTTTCATTACAATTATGCTTATGGTTCACTATTTATACAAACTCTTGAAATTACCTTCTAAGTTAAGTACTTTTTCAGACCTGGGTCACGTAGCATTTGCAATCTAGTTTGCTTTATTCCCGGGTACAGAACAATTCAGCCAATCACAGAGAAGTGCACTCATTTGACTCCCAAATGCTTTTTTTTTTGTGATTTTTTCAATTTTCTGTGACTTGTCGTACACTGTATGCTGCAAACCAAACCACGCTGACTCCCGGTGTGCCCTGCGGGCTAAAGCAAACTCTGAGGATTATTTGCAAATGCTATTTAGTCCAGGCCTTTTCCTTACAGTTGTTTGTTATTAAAGTACTAACAAGGTATTGACTGGTAGAAAAGAAAAGAAGTGAGAGAGAAAGAGAGCAACAGTGATAGAAAGCATTTACACATTAAAGAAAGGGTTTATTATGATCAATTCAATATTTCAAATGGCACCTTCTCTGATGTGTTCCATCGCGGACAGTAACACCTATCATACAATGCGGGAGACTTCAAATAGCCTCATGTAAACCACCCTCTGCAGGCATAGGCGAGATATTGGCAGTACTAATGTTTAGCAGTTCTCCTTTTTTCCCCAGTTTATTCAGATCAAGGAAAAAGGTTTGTGCAGTAAACAAATATAATATAGCCAGTGGGCGGAGGAGCCATTACAAACAACTCCCAACTAGTCTCGACTTCACACTGCCCATAACCTACAGGCTAGTCTTTAGCATCTCTGAATAACAGACTGCCCTGCATCCTCCTCTATGAAAGGGTTGCTTTGTTTTATTAGGGAGAGGGCAGCAGCCCCTTGTAATTGTTTTGGGTCTTTGTGTTTATTCATCTGTCATGCCCTGGCATCTGTGCGCTGCTCGTAGCCAGGCAAACAGGCGCCGCCGCCACCACCAGCCGGAGAGGCGTCTGCAGGTGAGCAGGGTGGACTTTGTGCCCACATGGGCTTTGATTCCCAAAGACTGACATGGCACTCACATCCTGCAGTAGTCTCATGCCCACTGTAGCTGCTGCCATGGGGGGATGGGACAGAAGGCTGGCCTATCAAATATTTATCTGTTTGCTGTGCAGTGTGCAGATTATCTGGACTGGGAAAATGCATTATGTTTGGATCAGCGCAGGAGCTGCATCAGATAAGTAAAACTAGATCATTTGGATATAGGAATACAAGTTTGCTTCGTTTTTACGGGGAGACATCCTGAAAGTTTGTTTCATGATAAGTTCTGAATGGTGAGCAGTTCTGAAGCTATGGATGTAAAACGATGCATAATATATGCAAATCATTATATGAATGAAATCTATGTGTCTTGTCCCATGCAAACTAGATCACACTGTAATTGAATGCTGCCGATACCAAGGTGAGATTTTCATCCTGCACTCAGAAATGTTGAGTGAAATTTTAAAAATGGCACATGCATGCTTGACAGTCATCATGGTGCCAAATGCAATATATTGCTGGGCATCTGGGCATGTCTCAGAAGGGCTGAGGGTATAATAACCTCTTACTGCATCTCACTTCAAAGCTGTATCAGCTAAGCTCAGCTTCTCATCCTATAGCCTCCTGTGTGATCGGTGTACAGAGTCTGACTTTCCCCCATGAGATCCGGGGGAAGAGAAACTGCTCACACAAGTCTTTCATGTAATTTGTGAGAAACAAGTAAGGTTGATGAGATTTTTGGAAGGGAAACAAAGAGAAAATGATTGTCTGTTGTACCGTTTTGATGCCATGTGGATTTGTTTAGCTCTAATATAATGGAAATCTGACTGAGAAAGAAAGAAAAAGCCAGGAAAAATTATATACAGAGAAAGAGAGCATTAGAGATTTATATACAGTCTGCTAAGTGCCAAGCTGGATTATCAGCGTTGAAACAGAGCTTTTTGTCTTAAGCTGTACAATGGGCGCCAATCCATTTGTAAAATTAGAGTCCAAACCACTGCCACTCAAGTGGAAAACTCCATTCAAATGCTTTGAATATAATCATATGTAAAGTGCTTACAACAACAACTTGCTTTTGTTGGAAATGCAGTGCTTGGTTTTTCATGTGTTTAGAAGCAGATTTCATAGTTTCAGGCTCACTTCATCCCAGCCGACTGCTTCACTATGGAAGATACCCAAAAAGTACATAATTAGATCAGATATATTGCAACCTAATATACTTTCTGTTAGTTTTTCTGTTTGATTTGATAAACAGAAGTGACACACGCATTGTGAGCCACTGTTTCAGGATCGCTTTACAACAATTTGCTGTTATTTCCCAGGAACTCTTCTTTACCCTTCAAAGAACTGATCAAATAACAAACAAGCTGATTCTATAAAGTATGGCTGGAACAGACCTTGAAAGCCATGAGGCCTTTGATAGCTAAAATCAAATTTGATGCAACGCATGATGTAACTACGGCTGTCACAGAAATGATCCATGTTTACTGTAATGTGCTGCCTTTCAATCAATAAAAGCCTGCTTTAATACAACTTAAGGAGACAACAATGCGTTTTGATCACAGACTGTGCTGGGTTCACATCTTATTTAGAGGTCCAAATTTAACTTGGCACAGTGTGCTGTGCGGTAGCATCCGGGTTAAAGTAAAGATACATTTTTTTATCCAATTCCTTTACAGTATCCGCACTATGCCCACATCTGCATTTGATTTCTCAGTGTTTGCTGCTGCTGCAAAAAAAGCTCCTCAGTCATTACTTTGTATTCTGCCACAAAACATGCACGATGCATGACTGTGACACTGTCGGCAACAGGCTCACTTTGAAATTTCACGTACTGTATAAGTGTCTGTGTAGCTGCAAGTTAAATCCCTACTCTGTCTCAACTCTCAGCTAAAACAAACACACTGTGAATGATCAAATAATAAATCCAATTTCATATATGTTATGCACAGTCCAGAACAGAAGGAAATAAAACAAAGCACTTGAAAAGAGTCGGTGCACCACCATCAGCTCCACAGCAATCAAAAATGAGCAGCAGACAACAAAGTAAAACACAGATTCTGAATTTGCTTTTCATCTCCCTTGATGACCAGTATGATGATGACAGAGTAGCCTGCTGTAAGGCATGTAGATATAGAAGTACACCCACTGTAGGATTACCCAGTATGCATCTCCATAGCTACAATGTATTGGTGTCAAAAATGATATTGACAACAGCAACGGGATAACCACACAATAAGAAGCTCAGCTAAAATATGTTTACATTTCATTGAACAGGTACCCTCAAGTATATGGCCGATGATCTGCGGCGTTAGCAGGAGGAACTCACAAGTACAACATATGTTGCAGTTTGTGGGCTTTCCTGCTGCATGCCTTGGAGCTGGATTTGGTGCGGTATAACCGTGGAGGATTCAGCTCTCCATCAACAGAAGAGCTGATAGTGTATGCCTATCTCACTTGGTCAAAGTTTGTATTGACACAGTTCAAACATACCCTCAAGGCAAAGTAGATATGGACAAGCAGAGGCGCTCATGTCTCATTTAGAGTCCTCCATGAGGAAAAATAAGAGTCAGAATTAGATGGTAGAAAAGAAATTACAGTCACATATGTACACTGATATTCTTTATCGCATAGTGTCACAGTAAAATAATGACTCAGGGATTTAAAATGAGATCTCAGCCCCTCTTTATCTGCCCAGCTCTGTGGCCCAGATACTGCTGCGGAGAGAAAAACAGCCGCTCTTTGAAACGTTCGAGACGTCTGTGGGCACATGGAGAAAGTTTTCTTCCACCTACACAGGAGACCAGTTTCAACAAGAAAGCTTAACATACAGTGTTTGAAGGGAAGGTGGGGGGGAGGGAAGCGTTATCACTTTAACAACTAAAAACCACATGCACATTCATTTTTGTGCTTCAAACTACAAGAGAGCAGCAGGACATTGGCTCGCACTCATTATCGTGCCGTTCGTGCTGAGTTTTATGAATGACAATCTTCAAAAGGCAAAAATGGTCTTTGCCAGGCGAGCTGATTGTCACACAAAGCATTTGCGGTATTCCTGGCCTCTGCTAACAATCTCACTACAGGATCCAAGTAGTGAATGCTCAGATTCCAACCCTGCGTTGTCTTGGTGAACCTCTCTGTGGCACAATTCTGATTATGGGTTAAAAAAGGAGGTGGTTGATGGGTTAAGCAGGAAGGGAATATAAGGCTTCTTGATCCACTTTTTGGGACATTGAGAAGTCTGAACAAGTCACACAGTGTGTTAAAGCCAACCAGCCCCTGCATCTCCACGCGTCCAGAGGAAACAGTAGCATTGTTACCTGGGAGCTGATTCTGTCAGTTTTACAATCCTGGCTGCTTGTTACACCCCGTTCAAACACCCTCCCTCCCTGGTGGTCAGACGTGGGTCTGCATGCGCTTCTGGAGCGGCCGGGTGAGGTCTGAGTTCTGTGAGGACGACTGGGAATAATGGGAGGAGGAGGAGGCTGACGCCTTGCTGTCTTTGTCGAACTGCACATAGCCGTCCGGCTTACTGTAGCTGCTGACGCTGCTGTCACACTGCGTGTCGATAAAAGAGCTGGAGTCGCTGAGCGAGCCACGCTGGAACTCCCGCTCGCACAGCTCGATGGAGCTGCTGCCCATGCCCAGCACGAAGCGTTGGCTGTAGTCATACAGGCGGTTGGGACCTGCTCCCAGAGTGGAGTAGATGTTGGTGAAGGACATGCCCGTCGGTACCCGCTGCTTGCCCAGGGTACCTGTGTTGGTGGGGTTCCTCACCTCAGTGGACTGATTCCCAGCCATGGTAGGCGTATGGTTCTCCTTAAAGGTGTTGACACTGTAGTAGCCATTTGTAGGGTCCTATTGAATACACAGGACAGAGATTATTATTAGTATTATTGTCTATGTTTTGGTTTTTATAGGCAATACACAATAGTAAGTAAAAATAGCAAAAAAGGGGGGAAAGTAAATGAAAACCATCCTGTGTTTATATGGATTTACACATATTCCTCTCAAAGATCAACAGGAGCCAAGGTCATTCACCATTTCCCAAGGTAATTACCATTCAAACTTCTGAATAAATAAGGAAACAGGTTGCAGTGTACATCACAAGAAAAACAGTGCTTAATGCCAGAATTGAGCCAACCCCAACGCTAACCTTAAAAGCATGCTTCGTGCTAATTAAATGGGCCTTGATGAGTCATAGTTTGGCATCTGACGTGTCACTGCAAAGTTCACTCACATACCAGCTTTAATTGGACCTAAACAGATCCTAGTGTCTGTTACTTCATGTATGTGCTGAAATAGCTTCTGAACCTACAGCTGTGCCACTTGTTTGTCTGCTAGGCTGCAGGGCTGCAGGCACTGTGCTGTTGCTAAGGGTCCAGTTCAGGCATTTATGTGTGCGCGTGTGTTGTTTTTTTTTTTTTTTTTTCCATGTCCTAGTGTGAATAGATGTGAATGTCAAGCCTAGTGAGCATGGTGGCAAATCCCAAAAGAAAAATGCTCATAATGGGAAAAATGAGAGCGACAACCTGTGAGGATCCTCGTTATTCTTGTCATTATCAGACAGCAGACAGGGAGATTGTTTGCATCTGGCCTTTATCCCTTGTTCAGTTCCCCTCCCCCTGCTCATGCCTCATGCTCGCTGTCATTAAGTAGGATCAAAAAATCCAGCCTCAGAGGGAGCAGGTAAGCAGGCAAACAGAACAGAAGCACACTCCAGGGAGCCAACGCCAACACTGGTTTGGACAAGTGGGCAAATGAATGGTTCAGAATTTTGGATATAAAAACAGAATTTATTTGCAGGTCCCAGAGTTTTTGATATGACAGATGACACGTGAACCGACACAGAATGTTTCTTTAAAGAATGTGTCAAGTGAAAAAGATCTATTATATTAAATAATAGTAAACTACATTCTTGAAAGCGGTTGGAAACACTGCTGACAGAGGAAAATCCTAACCCCAATAACCCCAATTCCAAAAAAGCTGGGATGCTGTGTAAAACATAAATATGGCTGAGCCTTTCGAGGATGCCCCTTTCATACCCAATTGTGATACTATCACCTGTTACTAATCACCCTGTTTACCTTCAGTACTTTCCCAGTCTTTTGTTGCTCCTGTCCCAACTGGTTTGAAACGTGTTGCTGGCATCAAATTCAGAATAAGCTGATATTTACAAAAATCAATGAAGGTGATGAGGTCAAACATTGAATAAATTGTCTGTGTTCTGTTTTCATTTAAGTATTGTCCAAAAGGATTAGCAAATCATCACATTCCATTTTATTTTTGATTTACACAGCGTCCCAACTTTTTTGGACTCAGATTCACATCAAATAAATACCAAACATTTCTCCCTGTTGTTCTCTAAAACAGTCCGATCCCATCTATATGGTATAATTAACACCTTAAGTATATTAAATAACAGCTTAAGGGCCAAACCGCTTCTGATTACTTGAACCACCTTTGATGAGAGACTAATTAATAAAAATCAGACCTCTAACAGGAGTCATTTTGCCTCTGGACTTATCCTTGGAAAATCATGTGTAGCAGGAGAGGGATTAATGCTTTTCAGCTATTTTTGGTCCTGGAGTTGAAGACCACCCTCTGCCTCAAAGGCGTTCTCTCTCTCACCACCTTTTACTCTCATTCTCCCACGTTCACGCCTTCATGCTGTCGTTGCTCATGAGTCGTACCTTAATGTGCTGATACTCCTTCTCTTCCTCTTGTAACACCTCCAGCTGCTTCAGAACAGACTCCTGCTGGAACTCTCCTCGTTCAACCTGCACAGGAATCAAGCAAAGTATACCAAGAGTCTGTGTAGTTTCCGAAAACTCTTCCACTCAGAATAAAAAGACATTTTGAGAGGGAAGGATTTCACTTTTATCACTTGTTCTTCTTTTTTAATATCAGTCAGACATGTTTCACCTTCACTCAGGGCTGGCAGGGAGCATTAATAATGTATCCGTGAATATCTTTTATTTATCTTAACAAAATGCAGATTTGTAAGGTAGCTAAGCTCATTTCCCTGCACTAACATCAAGAACCAACTGTATTAAGTATTTTTGAAAGAAAATTTAATCCAAAACCGCACACTGCAAATAGCCCAGCCCTGGAGGAAGCTGCATGAAAACCAAAACACTGGTACAGTTCCAAAGAGGAAACAGTTCTCTGTGTGTCTAGAAGGCATGTAGATATAGAAGTACACCCACTGTAGGATTACCCAGTATGCATCTCCATAGCTACAATGTATTGGGGTCTGTTCTGCTCATGGGGATAGTGTCATCATATAGGTAAATATAGCCCCTATGCCTTGACTACAGCACAATCTGAATGCCTTCCTGCTCTCCCATTACACACAAAATAATGTATTTCACAGGAAATACCGACGCCAGCAGTAAAGTGGGTTCATTATTTTACTGTCAGCACAAGAAGGATGAGCAAATTAACAAAAATTGTTGATATTTTATCTCTGAAAACAGGAATAAGAAGTGGAAAGTAGTACGTTGCGACACTCACACTCACCATCAGCTGTTTCATGGAGGTGTGTTCTTCGTTTTCGCGTGCTGCATTGTGGTCTTTGTGCACAATCTCCACCCGGATGTCATTTTTCGCAGACACGACTCCTTTCAGATCTGGCAGAAACAGATGACATGTATATCTCAATAAGCTGGATAAACACCACTCTGTATTTGTTGACTTTATACTTTCCCCCAGAGCAGTTTGCAGTATTACAGAATTTAGCAGAGATCCCCGGGTTTGGTCTGTGAGAGCTCCCCCATTTCCCGAAAACAATACAAAGTATTATTAATCATTTTGCTTCCTGCCAACAAAAGATTATCTTTTTCTGCATACACATGCAATCTCACACAGCCTTTCCACGGTGGCTCATTCTGTTTGGGACAATGCTGATGATACTGTCATATAACAAAGTCTTACTTTCTGTCTTAATTTTGCTTGCAACTTCTCTCTGGTGAGCACAGATGGAGACGGGCAGTGAGGGCATAACCAGGTGCGCTTCCTCTGTAGTATACAGACAATAGACATGCTGAAGGGACCAGTAGCACAAATTGGGTCTTGGATAGAGACAGACACTGACTGTCTCTAACCTGAATCACTTGGTACATGGGTGGGTGGCAGTGAACATAACGCAGGATGTAAATAGCCTCAAAAGCGAATGCAGCCAGACTGAGATTGCATGAAATGAGCTCTTATTATGATCTGGCTATCTCCACACCATAAAAAGATGTCCATCTCAATAAGTGATTTCATTTTATATTAAATGTGACACTATGTTCATCTTGTGAAGCTGCTGGCGATGTCTTAATATTTTTTTCAATGATGCTCCATATTTAAGAAACCGAGTCAAGACTTGGAGACAGCCAAAATGGCTTAGCAGATTTTCTTTTATCAAAGCCACTTTTTTTTATTTGAATGAAAGCAATGTGAACATTTGAAGAGATGGACATTTTTCTTGCGTGCTTGGGTGTGATACAGTACTTTGACATGCATGCTTTAGTGGATGTAGCAGGGAGGAGACACGTACTTCTCTGGGAGCGGGTGCAACAGAATGCCCCGATGGTGCCCATGAGGACGATGAGGGCCACGAAAGCTCCCACAGCAATCCCGATGATCACTGCCACTGGGAGAGACTCTGCAGAGAGCGACAAAGATAAACGTCTTTCTCCAAGTACATACTACAAACATCTCAAATGTTCAGCACACAGTCTTAATGCGGATGCTACCTTTCTCTTTCAGGCACACACATGTGCCAGCTCCCCCTCTTTTCTGTCCTTGCAGCAAACAGGAACTAAGGGAAGATATGCTATTTTTTATCCCTCTAAGTGACTTTGAGGGTCATGCAATAAATACACACAGGCGCAGTGCCACAGGGGAAAAAAACAAAAAGTTCTGTACTGTGTATTCAAATGTCAGCAAATTCAAATGAAAACTAATTACCGAACCTTTTCTTATCAGCGTAGGTAAACATTTTCTGACTAATATTGTCTCATTATCGTATTGTCTAATAACTTTTAATTTACACTCATTTAGGCAGACAGAAGAATTTCACTGAGGGCTTTTATTTTCATCATGTTTGTGTGTATTTTTAGAGGATGTTACACTTGCGACGAGAAAGAGATTAAGCCTTCATCTATATGCTTCTCCGACGTTATAGGTCCTCATTAAAGCCCATTTTAATGATCTGAGCTACCAGCCCACGTTTATGACCTTCCCACATTTTAAACAAATGCAAAACAACCAAGTGCTCTCCCTGCACCATTAAAGCCTATTTAATGTCTTCATTGATCAATGTCACTTTCACATAAGCAGCTTATAATTTATCATTTGCGATTAGTGGATAGAAAACACGACTCCCTACGATAGAGGGGAAAAGGTCAACAGATAAAAAGTATTCCTTTTTGAAGCGAAATAAAATGGAGAGTATATTAAGTTTCTCTTTCCCACAATGAAAGCAGAAAGCAGAGTGTATTTTATATTCAGGGTGCAGTCCAAGCTAAGGGTCACCTGTTCAAATTACCATGGAGCTGCACTTGTTATGCGCTATGTTATGCCGAGAAAACTAATTTGTCAGGAATTTATCTGTGTCATCATCACATTTACAGTACTGTACATCAAACTTCAATTCATCAAACATCAGTTTAGGCCATGCAGTGTAATGTTGTATTACCATGCAAAATGGTAAAATTACAGTTTTGAACAACTTATTTCTAATGGAAAAAACCTCTCAAGTGTTTCATGTGCAACCCTGATTAAAAAAAAAAAAGTTGGGATGCTATGTATTATTATTATCTTAACGTTGTTCATAGATGACCAATTTGTTATGAAATCCTGTTTTATGCATACTTGCATGCATACACAATAGCGCATTCACAAACAAACACACTAAGCCAATCACACGCGCTCACAGTGATGCGCACAAAAACAAAACACAGCTTTGTCGCCATCTACCATCTATCGCTATCTAGAAAACCACAGTCACGTGACTTGAAGAAGAGGAAGGTGGAACTTGTCGAACCTTGGCTCCCACCTTGTTCCTTAAGGCGTATGATCTCGGTGTCAGAGCCAAAGCTGTTCCACGCCGTGCAGTTGTAAATGGTCTGGAAGTCAGCGGGGACAATATTACTCATGGTCAGGGTGGAAATGACTCCTTCTTCTGTGGTGACAGTCTCCACGGTGTAGCGGCCAGATGTTCCAGATTCCAACACAGTTTCTTTCCATGACCAGGCCTAAGAAAAGGCAAAGGGCAAAGAGGTGGTATGTACTGAGTGATGTATGTTCCCCTCTACTGTTTACATGTAGTGTTTTACAAGTAAGTGCAGAAGATTATCAGTAAACTATTGGATGGATTGACAGACCCCAAACAACAGGTGGAACTTTGGATTTGTCCAATTTCGCACCAAACTAATGATGTGAAATTTTTTATTGGCATCATGCCAACACAGCAAACTAGACAACAAGTGCTAAATGTCAGCATGTTGTCATTTTCAATGTGAGCATGTTGGCATGGTGACATTAGCATTTGGCTCAAAGCATCACTGTGTACAGCCTCACAGAGATGATACTTTGGTTGTAGACTTTACTCCTGTTGTGCATTCAGTGTAGATATGCAATAAGGATACACACAGTGAGTTTTGGTCAGGATTATGGAATATTTACAACACCTGATATGTTTCCCGTGAAACCCCCTATTGTACAGTTATAGTCATGATTTTGAAAAGCTACATCAAATTGCTTATATGTTTGCTTGCTATGTAAATATAGATAGAAACCTGTTCAACACTACACTGAGCCAACTCTGACCCTCTTGAACAACTGAACAAGGGATACATAGCAAATGTTAAAGCTGACTGAGCCACTATATCTGTGCTTTACCTAGTGCGTACTACCTAGTGTGGATCAGTTAATCCTCCTTTCAGAGGGTGCTTGAGTTCAATGGAAGGTGCTTATTGGGATGGTGCAAGTCTGGGGTCATTATGTCATTTCACCTGTATGCTTATGGATGATTCTCCCACGATGGCAGGCATCTTTATGTTGCTAACAGTACACATCTCCGTGGAGACACATGATGGCCATGAACAGATGAACCTAGTTCTCAGTTATTACTTAAGTGCGCAAACTCAGTTTGTGCATAATATATACACCACATTTCAAATATATTCAAATCCATTAATGTTTGGTGTCTCCTCAAACAGAATATGTTGAATACATGTATTGAAATAACAGCAAGACAAAATATCCAAAAACAGGACAGGCTTGAAATTTTTGCAAGGCATATCACAGTAGGTGTAGGGAAGTGTCTAATGATGTAATGTGAAGTGGCATTGGAGCGAGAAAGGTAGGAAAAAAACGGGTATTTGTATACACTTGATTTCTTTGTCCTGTGCTACAATAATGTAACACATGTCCATCGAGTGGCCGCTTTTGTTCAAGGTGTCTTAGTGCCAACTTGTTATGCAGGACTATGGTGAAAATTCTATTATCCATTTTTGCTGATTTTCTACCAAACTACCAAATGAGAAAATTCATCACACTGGATAAAGAGAGAGAAAGATGAATTGGTACTCTGAGGATAAACAACACATTCAACCTCAAGCTTGCAATAATGGACAAGTAGAATTATGAAATTTTCACTTTGGCTCAACTGCGTTCAGCTTTATTTTCAAGTGAAAGAATACTGTTAATGGACTTTTAGGACACAAAATAAAACAAGCCAACCTTTCACCAGCCACAAAGTTCTTCACAGCCAAAGACATAAAAAGCAACAAAATGAAGTAGAAACAAATAAATAAAACAAAGATAAAAAGCCAGATAACACATACAAAGGGAACAGACATAAGACACAAGTTAAAACATAAAATAGCACATGCTACCTAAATGCCTGACTGAGCAGATGGGTTTTTAACTGCTTTTTAAAAGAGTCTACAGAGACCAAAGACCTCGAGCTTAGTGGGAGACTATTCCAAAGCTTAAGGGCTTCCGACTGGAAAGCACAATCTCCCTGAGTCTTTAAACATGTCTGAGGTACACTTAGACAACCCTGGGTAGAAAACCTCAAAGTTTGGCTCAAAGTGTAGGGGTGCAGAAGGTCCATAATACACTGTGGAGCCTGGCCATGTGCAGCTCCATAAGTGAGCACCAAAACTTTAAAATGAATTCTCAACTTTACAGGGAGCCAGAGCGGAGAAGTTGAAATAGGTGTAACGTGTGATTTCTGAAGGCAGGTAAAGAGATAATTACAGTAATCCAAATGTGATGAGATAAAAGCACCTCCATTGCATTTCACACCTAAGTCTGGCCATGTTTCTCAAGTGAAAAAAAGCATGAAACGGTCAGCCTCCTAACACTAGCATCAAAACTCATGGACTGGATAAGGCACCAAGGGTCTGTCTGACTGCTGATTGAAGGCCGTCAGGAATGAAGAGCTTCCCTTGCCTTTACTCTTAAACTTATTGTGGTTTAGGAATAGCGGATGTTGTATTTCAAAGACTGCGAGGCACTCTGAAGCAGAACAGACTATTGGCTTGGCATAGCCAAGTCTTACGTGTCACATTTGTCATTTCTGCAGACATAAAGCAAAAGGGAGGAAAGCCGTGGCGATACTTCAAAAAAAATAGCTTGCAATCAAGGATAAACATTTACGAGCCAGAAGTCCGGCCTCCACAGGCAACCCTCTCGAATAAATCTCATATTAATTATGATGCTAGTTAATGCTGGACATCAATATAATAAAAACACACATCAGATGACAAAGTATGGCAATTAACCACACGCATATGCAAACACGCACACACATTCACACACACAAATTAATAATAAGTGCAAAGTGAGCTCAGAGAGTAGGCTGTTTATATAAGGTCCATCAATCTTAATGGGATCAGTGCTAACAGAGCAGAAGTGTGCATTAAATGAAAAACTGAGGGTTCAAACTGTAGTTTTGTGCCCACCTTTTCGTGTGGAAACAAGTGATGGAGCTAATTATATAAAATTCTTTTTCATGTATAGACCAATAGTTCAGTCATTATACACATGAAACATGAAAATATGGTTATGATACTATCTAATTTGCATTGTTCAGGTGTCACAGATGCATAAAAAACTTCTTTCTACCTATAGTTTTGGATACATGCTTCCAATAAAATCAGGCAAAGTTGACACAAAGATGAGATCAGAAACAAAGTAAACAGTCCAGATGTACTTACAATGCGGTCTGGAGGGGGCGTGCTTCGAATGAAACATTTGATTTGTCCTTTTTCTCCATGTAAAGCTTGCTGAGTCTGTGTACTGGAGATAGTAGGTGGGCCTGAAAAAGAACAATCATAAAAAAAAAAAAGTTTGAAGATGAGTCAGAGAAATTGAAACATGAATAATTCAATTCATTTTCAGTTTCAGGACGTATGACAATTATGCTCAATCGCGTTTTTGTGGTACATCATATATTCTAACGTCTCTCCTGTTTCGAGCAGTAAAACCTGAAGTATTCAGGAAACTTGCCGCATCCCTCGGTGCAGTCGACCCAAGGACACGCCAGGACTGAACAAAGAGCTTAAGTGAGGGCCCAGACCTCTTTCTGGATCAAAAAATTGTTGATTTATGGCTGGCTTGATTTCTACCACCGAGATAAACACTGCTTGAGAGTGCTACAGCAGGGAGCATATTCAGGACTACAAAGATGGAAAGAAGAAAAATCCCACTGTGGGGAGATAACACATGTCGCAGTATGTCACCTCTATCAATCTGACTCCTGAACCAATAGATCAGCAAATAATCAAACACTCAGCGCGAGCTCTAATGTACTAATCAATAATGACTTGTATGAAAAACAGTAAACGTTGTTTGACATCTGTCTGACTTTATCTCACATATTAATGCAGCATTGTCTAAATTGTTAATTGTAACCATAAATAAACTTTGAAAAGATGTTCTGTAAAATTCAGGCTTCTCCCAAAATAAGTTTGTATGGAACGGCTTTATTGGAATTACAAATTAGAGTCTAAACAGGGTGAGTTCAGTCAACAGGAGCTGCAGGTCCGGGCTCCAAGCATGCACGTGTTAAACCTTGGTCAGGCTACAAGATCTTGCCTGACAAGGGCAGCTCAGCCTAAATGACTGGTCTGCTTGCCATCTGGTCTGGAGGCTGTTCACGCCAGGTGACAGCACTAATATGAAGACAAGATGTCACACATGACCCAGTTCTGTCTTTCAAGTGTATTTTCCATTTGGTCCCGAAGAGCTCACTGTAAGAGTAATTCCAGAAAAGCAAAAGGCACAGGCTATGGTTTGCAGAGATTTTAAAAATGAACAGATGCAATTACAGTACAAGAATAATAATACTGTGGAGGATTATTTATTTATTTATTTATTTAATTTTTTGGTGAACTGAATATGGGCCTAATTTTGCATTATTTTATACACAGTAATTCCAAATGGACCTGTATAGTGGTGTGACTGGTATGAAGAGAGCTGGTAAGTTGATTGTAACTACTGGATCACCTACATTAGCAACTCAGAATCGAGTATTTTTGTTCACTTTCCTGTTTCATTTAAAGTTTTTGCTGATGTTTTTTCATATGTATTTTGTCCTTCTTTGTGCTGTTTGTATGTAAGTACATTGTTCTTGATTGGCTGTTTCCACCACCACTCAAATTTGGACCTCTTCACATAACAGAAGCCCAGCCAGAGCCAGGCTGGCATAATCAATCAAGTCTGAAAAAATCATGTGGGCTTCAATCAGTAGACTTTAACTTTGTTGACATTACAGGATCACCACCCTCTGAACGATCTGGGTGCTGCTTTGGTGAATTTTCTTTTGAGCCCTCGAGACGCATTGAGGACATAATTAAATTCAAAATTATACACAAGCAAACTGACATGATCTGTTCCTTTAGATTTACAGTCTTAGATTTAGTTCTAAAAGAGATGTTCCCGCAAAAACAACACAAGGAAAGGTTTCAGCTTTTACAAGGCCCTTAAAAAGAAAAACATTTAGCACATCTCGTGATGGTTAAGATTAAGAATGTGGGTTTAAGAGGGTGGCAAGTGAGGCAGCTTCTTGATTAGTGAGACAAGTCGCTTCTCCGCCAACTTCCCTCAAACTCCCGCTCTCTGCCATCTCTCTGACGATACATAATTGCAGTTTATTACCTGTCTCTTATTAAAATGAATTAGCATTTTAATGAGACTTTGCCAGATGGCGTCTTGGTATGCAACTGGAGGATGCTGGAAGGCTGCTACTGCTGCAAAATGAATGCTGCAGACAATTTAACAAAAATGTACTAAAAGCTGTTCCCCTTTTTTCACCGGTTTGCCAACATGGAGTGACAGTATTAGTACAACATGGATGTGCGATGTTCATATAAGGACATTTTTATATGCAGTGTGCTTGCACTAACTTGTGATTAGGAGACGAAACATTAAGTATGCGGTTTGTATGAGTTACCACTGTCAAAACAAGATCAATTGCTTGCAGGCTGCAAAAGGCCGGTGGTAATGACTGGGAAGGATCTATTCTATGGATCAGAACTGCAAATGAGGAATATAATTAGATAACTTTATCTCACTGGCTCAGCCTGGGTTGAAAGTATGTTTGTGTGTGTGTGCGCGTGCGTGTGTGTGAGTGTGTGTGTGTGTGTGTGTGTGTGTGTGCTTGCTGCTCAGATGTGATCAGAGCACCAACCCGTTGGTAGCAAGGAGGTTGGTAACACTACAACATCAATGACAGCAGCAGGGGAGGTAATCAAAATGTTGAATGCAATGTATGTTTTGCTCATTCATTTGAGTGGGTGTTAACTCTACAGTGGACATTGCAATCTGATTGCACAGTGTCGGTGTGGGTGTCAAAAGGCCAGGGCGTACATTTCCTTCCTAAGCTGAGGCATCCACTTTGAACAAAAGCTTGACATTTTCTTGCTACCTTGATGCCACTCTTTTGATTTCTCTGTTTTCCTTCCTGATGAAAGACAGCTACAGAGCAACTGAAACAGAGGAAAAATGTGGTCACCGGGGGCCACATTTTTCCTCTGGGAGAAACACATGGTGGGGAGATCCTGTCTACATGATGAAGCTGCCAACCAGGGTCACTTCTTATTGTTATATATGCAACTTGAACAGTGGTGTTAAATTAGGTACACCGACTTCTGTTTTGAACGTGTATTTGCGCTAGAGATGTAAACATAGCACACTGCGACATAAAACACTTGAAATGGAAAACTCTGATAATGCAAACAAATAATGGACGTTTCCATAAGGGTATTGTTCCAATTTAGATTTTAAAGATTAAACTCTGTACTTTCTTTCCTTTGGTTATTTCACACAGTCCAGTCACACTGTAATGAGTCCTCACACATGATAAGAGTAATCAAATTTAGTGAGAATGAGTATACTGTTATCAAGTGGCTTGTTATCTACATTGCTAGCCTATAGCAATATTAGTGTAATCTTCCTGCTGTTTTATTTCAGCTGTGCTTTACAACATCAACAGCAGCGAGTCAGACTGGATGTGGAGCTGCGATCATAAGTAATTTCATCCTCATCTCTAATTGGTCAGCAGAGGTAGCCATTGTGTTTAACCTTTGCAGAAAAACACACTTTGCTACCCTGAATGCTCTGACAGCTTCTCTGCATTTGCCTGTTTTGGCTCAATACTTCTTTGCATCAGGGACACGAATGTCTTTTCTCCCCGTCTCTCTTCATGCAGTGTGAGCTTCGCGTCACACTGTGAAATACATCGACAGTAATAACTCAGGACAGATGGCACAGGACAAAAACACTCATCATTTCATTCTCCCACCACAATTTGTGCTTTATCCAAATTTGCAATTTTTGAGGGGTGCTGATAGCATGATTTCTGTCAGTATTTGCAAACAGACTTGAGTCTTTGTGGCGTGGTCACATTAGCAGAAAACATCAACATTAAAAAATCTGGATGTGCCTCAAATAAAGAGCATCACGCTTGCATTATGAATACAACTCTTCATTTTAAATAGAAAAATAGTCTTGAAGGGATTAGCCAACGTCAACACTTGTGTTTCTTGTAGAGAACATTCTTGAGGAATTAGGCCTTAGAAGGGAAACAAAAACGCCAAGAATGAAGATGAGATTGCTTGACGATACGTTACAAAGGCTTATTTGTTCTCAATGGAAAATCCATGATGCTAAACACAAGAACATGTACAGACACAATATCATAACAGGAAAATAAGAGCAAAAGACAGCAAAAAAAAAAAACCTTGATAATATCAATATGTGAAAAACAAAAAAAACTGTTTTGTTCAGATGAAATGAAGATCCAAGTTGAAACCCATTGATTATTATCAGTGTGAACTGTCTTTCTAATGTGCTGGCTGTGTATTTATAGACTTCCCTTCCACTCCATTGGATATACCAAGGAGGTTTTCTCAACCATTACGCCCTCCCTGGACAGGCAGAGGACACCTTGGAGCTGTTGACCTCAAAGCTGTTATGCTCCAAAAAGCATATGATCCTCTGCGAACGAGCCGAACTTCTGAATGAACCATCCTGTTAAGGCTTCACCCAGCTTCTAGCGTTCTTTCGCATGTAAAAACAGCTCATGTGACAGGTGCAAATAAAAGGGAGAAGTCAGTTCAAAGTCTTGCAGAAAGCCTTGCAGATCATATCTCACTATGCTTGAATTTAGCCGGGCAGATAACATGTGCTGTATCTTAAATGTAGTTCTCTCCTTCATTAATTTGCACTTTTCTTTCTTATACGGTGTTATTGCCAGTTTAAAGGAGGCTGGAATGCTAATTAACTAGGCTCATAAAGACTGTCTAGAAAGAGAAACAGCAGGAAAAAAAGAAAAAAGATCTATAACAACCCAGTGCTCTGTGGGATATTGTGGGATTCTCTGGCCCTCCCCCTCCCTTACTGTCATAATGGGCTTTCTCTCCCTAGGCTACCCAACTTCTGTGCGTGTGCCATTATACATACTGCTTTGCTCAAACACACACACAAACATACAAACACAATTGGCCATAAAGATCTGGTCACACTTGTGGATATTAATTAATATGTATTGCATGCATATATGATCCTTAAGTATGCACAAGCTAAATCCCTTCAAGCATGCAAGATAACTTCTCTCAATTCCAACTTCTGCAGGACTGTAGAAAAAGCCATGCATATATATTGTATGTTATATAAATAATCACACGCATGGACGTTCACAGCCACCCTTCATACATGTAGTCTCTTGACGGCTGCATATGAAATGATGAGGAGCGTTCCATTCTGAAAATGTTTGACTAGAGTAAGCAATATGTATCCATTAGAGACTTAAACACAAACTGCCTCCCCTGCTAGCTGTTTGATTATAATTAAATTACATTCTTCCCCAGGGAAAGCAGGAACCCTCGTGTCTATGCGGTACGCCACAGTGGGAGCCAGTGACACACAAAAGCCAAAAATGGGAGAGACAGAGAGAATGACAAATTATAAACACATGTAATTTAAATGATGGCATTAAGGAATTGGGGGATAACTGCAGGGAAAACAAACAGCAAAGTAACATTGAAATGTGCAGCACCGTCGCATCATGAATACTCTAAATATGCACAGCATTGCCTGATACTGTATCATGGTCGCCCTCCCTTAAAGCTCGCTCATCCGTTATGTTAGTTATTCACTGTCAGAGTCAATTTTGTCCTGCTGACTGTCAGTGATGTTGGGCGTATAGGCTGAGGAGAGGTGAGGAGTAACCCCACCACCTCCCGCCGCCGCCGCCGCCGCCGCCGCCGCCCCCACCCCCCTCGCCCAAACACACACCACCAGTTCAACCGCAGTGTTTGCACTTTCACAAGTTTGACAATCTGATTCGCCTCAAGGACCGGGTAAGAAATGACTCAGGATTCCTCATGTGGTTTGGAAAAAAAAGAAGATGAATTTCAATTATTCAGAAGGGTAAAAAGGGAGGCGGCTTTTGAATGTCAAATACCATTTCAGGCAGGGAGGTGCACGACGCAAAAGAAGTGAGGGAGAATATACACAAATAAAAAGACCAGACGACATCCAGAACTTGCTTGAATGAAGACTGCAGAGACTAAATAAACATGCCATTTCAGCTTTGTTGTATGTTTCCCAGTGTGCTCACAGTTGTTTATGTGTTATAATCTTTATTAAAACAATCCATCTTCTTTCTCTCATGGCATCGTTTTTGAAAAGCAACACAGCCTCAACAGTTACATGAGCAGAGAAGATGCATCAAAATAAACTGGCGTATTGGATATTATGTATTCTGTGTACATATTAAGGCTACAGAAAGGATGCCAGCATAGGTTGCTATTGACAGAAAGGGAGACAATAGAATTAGTCATGATTTTTCCTTATGCCTCTTCCGCCTTGATTCCAACTGAATTCCTTGTTGAGAAGGAGGGGGATCATCGCAGTTCAGAGAAAGCCGTGGTTCTGATCTTGTGCTGGAGGGAATACTGGTATCCCACTGTCTCTGATATGCAAAGCTAACACTGGGGTTTTGAAAGGAAAATCTTTACATACACTGTTTGCTACTTGATGTATCTTCATCCCCAAATCAGCACCACTGTTGCTTATAGGCAGACTTTTGTGAGCTCTGGAAATGTGCAACGATACACTGTCAGCATTAACTCAACATCATCTCGGCAGCATCTTAAAAGCCTCTCTTGCTATTTTTATTATTTTTTTTTTTTTCTGTTTTTTTGGCCTGGGCGGCTTTCAGATGGACACAGGGAAAATAAGAGACATGTAAATTCCACAACTCTGCCACACAGAAGCATGCTCCCGGAATATCAAGCACTGATAATGAAGTCATTTGTTTGAGAGTTGCCAGGTCTCCCACCAAGGCTGGTATTCATTAGTCAGTCAGTGCCTCAGAAAAGGCAGCTTCCCTGTGAGTCATGCAGAATATAATTAGCATTTAAGTACATTTCACCTGTTTATGAAACGTGCGACCGTATCTTGAAAATATCAAGTCTATATTTATTGCCTTTTATATTTAAAGGCTTCACAAAGATGACAGTTGATGAGACAGCACTGTTTTATCACATTACCTTTGCATGGACACATTCTGTGCCACATCCTGTGTGTGTGTGTGTGTGTGTGTCAGGGCTTGAGTTTTGTTTTTACACCTGCCACATAAAATTAACTGTGTCTCCAAGAAACTGTTATGCTAAAAAGAAGAATGCAGGAGAGAACTAAGGCTGCACATTCTGTTGGAAGTCTTACAGACAGAAGACTTCCACGAACCACAGAGGAAGCAGTACACTGACTCCTGTGACAAATTGTTTTCTTCTTGCTGCCATTGACCCCAGACCTCAAGATTCACACTTGTACGTGTATGCATTTGACAGCTTTGTGGGTGTGCATCTGAGCCCATTCGTGCCAAAGACATATCAATAATACAGCTTACCGTTGACAGTGAGAGAAACCTCTTTCTCTCCTGCTCCTACACGCGGGACCACGGCACGGCAAACGTATTTCCCAGCATCCTCTTGTCTCACAGATTTCAGTGTCAGGAGGTTCTCATTGCTAAGAACCTGCGGCAAAAAAAGACAAAGATCATCAAATGCAATGACAGCAATGGCACCTTCGCATTTGAGATAGCAACAAGACAGCACAATGGGGAAAAAAGAAAGGCAGCGCATGGACCATTTAATAGCTTAAAGGGCACCTCTCCTCAATTATTAAAATCCAATTTAGGTCTGAGTTCTGTGGAGTAAAGGGGTTGGCTTTGGCCTTTGATGTTGACAAAAGGAAAGGTGGAATGAGTCTGAATTCAGGATCAAATCAACAGATCTCGTGTGAGAGCGGGTCAGTTAGAGGCTGGGACTAAAATGTCTTGGGTTTAATGGACATGTCTTTATTTGAGAAAGTCTCAAACACGGGCTTTATTTGGGAAAGTAGCTTTTATAAGCCACCGCCACAGTGTGTGACTGTTTATTAAATGTACTTGGAAGCAGTGCAAATCAATATACTCACCACTCCAGATCCCCTCTTCATCCACACTATGGTAAGAGAAGGATTTCCTGTCCAGGCACAGTTGAACACAGCATCAGATCCAAGGTCCACCTGCAACGACTGAGGCTCCGCAGCCATGCGAGGACCAACTGTTGAAATAAACATCATTAACTGTTGATTCATCCATAATCAAGCATCAGCTGTAGTCGCACCTGCTCTTGGAGCTGAATTTCGAAATGCACAAGACAATAAAAATCCATGCAATATTGTGTTCTTGGCACTACTGAAAGGCACGCATCGCTTCACGAGTCACTCACAGTAGACGTCAACATTGCGGCTGATGTTGGTGCTGCCAAGGGGGTTGGTAACCTCACAGGAAACAGGTTCGGTAAAGAAGGAGTGGTCCACAATAACCTCATATGTGTCTCCAGAGACCTCCTTGATGATACTTCCTCCTTTGGCCCACCTGGTGAGAAGATTAGAAGGCACCGAAAGGAGAGATGGGAAGAAATGGGAAAATGAAGGGAAAGGGGAGAAGGCATTAAGGCAGGTTTTCACACCTCCTTATGTCAATAGCATTCTTTTGTGTGAATAAATCATCATTCTGGGGCAGGTTTTCTGTGCTGGCTTCAGCACATTTTTGTGGCAGCCCTCCATGCTGTGACAAGCTCCCTGGCGACTCAGAGCAGACAGCACGTTCCTCATTACGCCAGGCAGAGAGTGCAGCACAGAGTGCCAGCAAAGAAAAACAAATCACAGAATGATAAATGGGTTGCTCCCCCACCTATGAAGACGTTGGTTGACACGTTCTGTATTATACACAACAGCTGATGTTAATAAATTGACACGGGATCATATAAAGAACATCTGTTTGCGTTTGTGAATGATAGCTTCGGTGACAGGGATACAGACACTCCACACGTGTTTAGGTGAGACTTTTAGGATGTCATGAGCGGCAGCGGATGGCTCTGCGTGGAGCGGATGGCTCGCTGCTGCTACAACAGACGAGGCCCATTTATAAAAGTGAAGCAAAGGCATCTGCGGATGTCTTAGGTCTCTTTGGGAAATTTAGACAGTGCTGTGGGACATACAATGCATCACGCATCTAAACGCTGCCATCCTCAACAATAGAGTTGTGGCTGCATGCTGATGTGGCAAATGAAAACAATGACAACGGAACCGGTGCCTGTCTCCATTTTATATTCCTGCCAGTAGTGAGAGCAGTTTTCACGGGATAGGGAACTCATTTGTTTTCCATGACTAAGCTGGCCCCATGCTTGACTGAAATGCTATCATTTAAATGAGAACAGATTACCTCATTCAATCAGTAAGTGAAGTGAAGCAGAATTCTAATTGGGCTTCATGGGATTTTTCTGTGTGCTTTCTCAGTAGCAGTAGATCTTTTCGGAGTTGAGTTCTGGTGTGAAAAGGATACAGCTGAGAGCCCTGCAACACCTGTGTTTCCAAAAATGTTGAAAATAGGGCAGACGGGTGTTTTTGGCCTGTCTGATCCAGTAGTAGTAGTGCTTAAATGGTGTCTCTGTGTCTGTGTGTGTGTTAGCGAGTATGAACAGATGTCTACCCTAGATAGCCTTTGGACAGAATAGACGAGCCACACTTTATATTTCAGTAGCAGAGTTTCATATCCCCATGTATTAGCAGAAATCGTGTGTGCACTACATACTGAAAGATTAACAGAATGGGAAAACCATTATGTTATTGATGATTGTTGCTGTTCATAGCAGCGTGTCTCTGAACGTGAATATCATTATGAATGTTTCTGCCGCTGTTTACATGACGATGATGATAAAGATGATGACGATGATATTAATTGCAATGGTGACAGTTGTGATAATCACGATGAAGACAATAATGACGATGATTACGACTATGACAACAGTGCTAACGATGATGAGGATGATGATCGCACTGGTGATTTTTATGGTGATGATGATGACAACAATGAAGACGGCGATGATCATCATGGTATGAATTACACTGTTTACACTGTTGATGATGAGTGGGAAAGTTTGTTCTTGGTGGTGGTAACAGCATTTGACAAAACAAACTGTCCTGTTCTAAAGCTTTTAGTCATATCACACGACCTTCATCGGCTGATTAGTTATCCCACTTGTCAAGGAAATGCTGATGTTTTTTGTTTTTTTTTTTACCATTTTTTCAAATTTCATTCTTGCTCTTGGACACAGCAGCTGACTAAGAGTAATTAAGGTCCATTTGGTGTCTGTTCTGGAGCTTTTGATCATATCACAAATCTGCAACATCTGCAATTCTATGACAACTCCGTCTGCTGATGAAGATCATGTGATATGATCATGTGATATAATCAAAAGCCCCAGAACTTGTACTATAACGATCTTTAGAAGAGGCTGGTCTGCTGTACAGCGGTACACTGGTAATTATTATGACAACAACAATGATGCACATGTGCTATATCTATATATATCAATATATCTATATATAGATATATGTGCATGTGCGTGTATGTGTGTGCGTGTGTTACTGTTTCCACCTACACTTTACCAGCTCACACAGTAGGAGTTGTAATGGGGGTAAGCACAGATATTTGGCTCCCAAGTGTAGGTTGCGGCTGCCAGGTTTAGGAGCCCTTGACAGTGTTAGATGGAGCAGAGACAGAATGCCGTCGTCCTCAGGGAGCATGGGAGCTCTGTTGGTGTGCTGGGCCTTGTCCAAGACTCATGTCTAAACATAGCAGCTGGCCCAGGGTAACATAAACACCTGCATTCCCTTTGGGAGGTTAGAGGGGCCAGTGCAAGCTTACTCAATAGCTGACTCACTTTACACTGCTGTATCCTATTCAGGGATTTGATTCAGACAAAGGGTGTGAATCCTGTACACCAGGCTGTGAGCGTGTGTCTATGCGTGTAAGCACATGTGCGTGCGTGGTGTGTGTTTTTGCGCATGCACAGGTCTGTAAGCTAACACTGTTGTACAGATAAACAGGTCTGCCATTAATGGAAGCAGAGGATGAAGGAGACGTGGAAGAGAGGGAGAGTTTTGTATTTGCTGAATGTGATTAAGGCAATAAAACAGTAACAATTAAATTAGGCAGGTATCTGTGCCATCAGCGTCAAGACCCACAGTAAATCAGGCCCCACAGTTATTATCAGCATGGTTAAGCACAGCACAGTGCAGTTCCATTCTCTTTTACATGCATATTGCAAGTGATGACTGTTGAATTCTCAGTGGAATTTAAAATAAATATACACGTTTTAGTAATGGCATGCTGTGATGTTGACATGTGCATAAATTACAGAGTGATTTTGTGTTTTATGGTTATGCTGCCAAAGAACTGAAGTGAGTTCTGCAAGTATGTAGTTATTCCCCAGAGAGTGGGGAATAACTTTGAAAAGTCAGGAATAACCAACTTTTCGGGGGTATTCATGGGACTTCTAGTCTGACTTCTTGATATCCGTTTCATTTTTCTTAACTTCTCAGCATTATGCCAAAGTTTTTGAGGTTATTAAAGACTTTTTTATGTGTAGTCCTTACTTTTCAGGGTAATTTCCAACTTGTCAGGCTCGCATTGATTTGTATGTTTGCAGGAACAGTGCACATTAATCTACAATTTTGCAATTATGCTGTGAATTACTGAGCCAATTACAGTTCAGGTCTTGCACTGAGGCACTTATTTTCTTTTAAATGAAGTAACTCTATAAAGTATATATTGCCACACTAAACTGCTTCCTTTCACACATCTTAAGTATGTCTGGCTGCAGCTAATGCAGGCATAAGAATGTGGCAAGGGAATAGTAGGCTTGTCCAAAAACAGACAGTAGCATGTATCAATTAGCTACCTCCAACGTTTGCAAAGAAGGAAGTTATGGTGATTGTAGTGTCAGTCAAAAGCAAACAAACAATCCAGCAGCAGCAACTACGACAACACTGAGAAATTAAGTGTGGGGAGGATTGGGATGTTATTTGCTGCAGTGCCATGCAAAGGAGGGGGTTTTGTTGTCGCTCTGTGCATGGTTGTATGTGCAGACGAGGGACCTGATTTGCTTTGTTTGTTATTCTTTCTCTTCTCTCTGTTGGGTTCTTGTTTGGATCTGAGAAAACCCTCTGTGTCTTCATCAGAGGGTGGTTGAGTGATTGCAATGTATGCCAGTTAGCCCTCCTACCATTATAAACAGTAATGAAGATGTTCCAACCCACTCGTCTTTCCCTCTCAGAGTGTTGATTCCCTGAGTGCCAACTGCAACACATGCCCATTACTCTTACTTCATTCACACTTTCAGCACCACTTTTATCTCCTCTTCCAATCCCGCCTCCACACCTCTAGTCCTCTCCGATCCCCTGACTTCCTCCCTCTTTACTCTCCCCTTGGCAAAAGTTCTGGTATCTGGAGAAATATATCTTATTTCCATTTTCACGTCAGATCAAGTCGGATTTATTGAACTGGTGTGGAATTCACAAGGGGCAGAAAGCGCCATGCCTTTGACTAGCGCCCCCACTGTCTTGGGTCCGTGTCTCAAGTGTCCATTGAATTGGAAGATGGCAAAATGGCACAGTGCACATTGGGAATGGATGGCTCTCTCGAGGATAGAAAAGAGGCCATCCGTCTAAGAACTGCTCTGTCCTTGTGGCATATCTGATCTGGGGTAGACAGAGTGTATTAGCACTGAAAAATGGTCCCACACTGCTTGACCAGCTTCCTGCTCTCCTCTGTGATATTGCTCTCTAGAGGGGGAATTTGTGGGGGGCTCTCCCTAGTCAAAGTCTCTCAGGCAAGCATTATGAGGCCCAAAAATCCCCCGTCGACCATGTCCTGAACTCCAATGGTGCACGGGAGTCCTGAAGTGCTTGTATAAATTGCAGATAAATCTAAATGAGAGACTATGAAACTGGAGAACTGGTGGAGAGTATAACCTTGAAGTATCAAAAGTTATTAGTCTGTGTGGATATTATTCAATTCTACAGTGGATTGTCTTAATGACAGAGAGCCAGACAGCCGAGAGAAAGCAAGAGAAGAGAGAAATAGGTAAGAAATAAATTACATAAAGGGAAAGTTCAACCTCCAACCTTTTTTTCATTCAGTACTTTGTCAAACTAAAAGAAAAAGGCATCTCAACAGCCATTGCATCTTAGCTCTTGATACCCCGGAGAGAAGTCTGATTCTAGCATTGATCCAGTCTCATAACAATAGAGGTGAAATCCCTTTGCAGGTGCAATAGACGTCCTGTCTATGCTGTGCACCTACACAATGAAATACAAACCTTGTTTTCCACAATATCACTGCCCTCCCTCCTCCTTTTCTTTTTCAAAAGGGCAGAATCCATCAAAAAGGCAACATCTCTGTTTTGCCACCTGTGAGTGTGTTGTACATCCATTTCATTTCCCAGTACCATTACAAGATTCAGTGCCGGCCAATTCCCTTTTCTATCGATTTCATTCCATTTATTTTTTGTCTGGTTTTAAAAACCTCCCACACAGAGAGCCATCTCTGGACAAATCACTTCAGTACCACTTCTGGATGGCCATGCAAGATCTTATGAGAATGATTATTTTCCATTTTACACCACAATTACACATTTTGTAAGAAACAATGTAAAAAACATTCAAACAGGTACAACTGACAATTGCGAAAGCAATAAGGTTTAATACACAGAGGAGATGGTGAGAGAAAAGCAGCTTCACACACTGATGAGGAATGGTAGGACATTAAGATTAGCAAAATGAGACACATGGTGAGATGTTGGCAAGTATTTCACCAGGAATGCTGCTTTGTAAAGCAATATATTAGTTTCTATTTTTGCCCTATTCTTTTTCTGTTTTTTGGTCTAACTTGGTTTTATATGTGCCAGGTTACATTGCATCTATAACAGTATTTTCAGCTGTGGATTTGTTGGCTATCAGCATGTGGTTTGAATTACAATGCAAATAAGAAATTTGAATGCTTTGTGCATTAGAATTAACCATTACTAAATCATTTGTATTTTCATTATGCAAATACAAGCCCAGTTTCCAAGGTCTCGTGTGCACGCTGGATGATTCTGCAGTGCACAACATTAAAAAAGATTGATTAGATTATAAACATAAACATTATAAAAGAAATAAATTGCTTTAAAAACATTAGCATTTTATGATAAAAAACAAACATGCAAAAATATAAAAAAAAAATAAAAAAATACCTTTTATTGAATACCAGCATTCTGTCTAGCAATAGGTTGCTGAATACTTGCATATTAAAGGTCTGTAGGGTATTGATGTAATGCTAATGTAAGCACCGAAATCCATCGCCATGTTCTATATATTTTGCTGCCGCAATTTTCAGGTAAAATGAGCTGAAAGTACTTTTTCCTCAACAACCTTCACATAACAGCCAAACTGAAATTCATGCTCTGAAAACTGCACTGAAAGTGAAATAAGGCCTGGAAAGAGCTCACCCACGGCACGACGAGTAATCTTTAAGTCATTCCATTCCTTTTGCTGCACAGAGAAGCTGAAGAACCTTCACATTCTTGTTCTGAAACAACTGCATCTCTGTGGTCATTTCCCAAACATATCATTTCTGGGATCTGTAGTCCTTGAAACTTTAGAAAAGGCACTAATCACACCAAGGTATCTCTGTCCCTCACCACTCAGAAACATCCCTCACTCCACTTCACAGGAGAAATTATGTGGGATAACCTGGACTCAGGTGATTTCAGAGAGCAGTTTCTTCCTTTTTTGTGCATTCTTTGCAAGGGGTAAAGTATAATTTCAACTTTTTTTATCAGACTAAAGTATATTTTGCTTCATGTTTTATTCTTAATTTCAATCTTTCTCAAAGTGAGTCTTGGCATCTTAGCCGTGTTCCCACTTGCCTCCTTGCTGAGTTTAGATGAACGACCACATCTTATGAGAATAGATCTGTGTTTCCAGGAGTATTTGTTCTCTTGTAACATCCCATTTTTGGAAAATTTGAATCATGAAAATAAGGGACAAGATAATAAAACAAAACATAAGAACCTCAAACTCCAAGGTACAGTATGCACTACGGGCCATAGCCAACATCTACTGCACAACACACACATGAAAACACTTGCAGACCCCTGGGGGGGGGAAATCTGCTTTCCTGCTATATAATGTTGAGTACAACCTAATCTCAGAAAAGCTGTAATCTTGACAGCTTCATCAGATGTCACGCACATTACGTTTCCTGCCTCCCTCCAACACACTGATAGGCATTTAATGGTCAAGGGAGATGATATGGCCACAAAGCAAACTGCTATGCAACAGCAGACTGTATTACTTTGCTGCAACCCAGTGGAACATGACAAGGTTTCCCAAATGAATTTTGTGAGGTGTATTTTCATTCCATTTTTCAGCATGACGGAGTTTCATTGTTTTTCTGTTTCAGTTCAAACTTTGTGCAAATCTAATGATGCCATGGCAACACAGCAGGGCGTCTGACAATGATTAAAACTATCAATAATGAAGTGTTAAATTATGTTTATGTCAAAATGTATCATCCACCAGCAATATTGATTGGAGAGGAGCTCTTATGAAGTTAACTGTAACAACTTTTCATTCTATTTCATATTACAGGATTGCAAATTTTTTGGTGCGTTCATAATGTGTGTGTGTGTGTGTGTGTGTGTGTGTGTGTGTGTGTGTGTTGCATTAACACTTCCTTTTATGATCTCACCTGTAGAGTGTGACGGGTGGGTTGGCCTTTGCAGAGCAATGGAATTTCACAAGGTTGCCCTCAAGAACAGGCTGAGGTTCCACTGAGAGATTGACAAGTGGGAGATCTAAAAAAAAAAAACCACAAAGACAACCAATTACAGAGCTGGCAGCTTCATCAAACATCCTGTTATGAACTGTAAACCTGAGACAAACGCTATGTTGTTGAAATTTTATCTGGCTGGAAAAGGCTGAGAGAGAAAATATGGCACACTTTTTGCAGAGAGGACAAAACACATAGCACGCAACCTCAAAAGAAAACAGCCAAAGACACCAACACGCAAAATAAATTCTCATTTTTATTCAGGGGGCCCTGAAACTGATTTAACAGTCATTTATGTAGCTGCACCACACATACAGTATCGCAGGTGAACGTGCTTCACTTAAAACCATGAGGTAAAAGTCTTTTAATTTAACACACTGTGGCAGAACAGTTGTGACAGCTCATCATGGTTTGTGGCAGAATTTTCTCCCATTAATAGGCAATTACCCCTGAATAATTTGATGCCCTATTTGTTATCGTCCTGCCACCCACCTGTGGTCCACAGGTGTGGGAGAGAACATGCTATTTTTACTCTCACATATTCATTAGCAATGTGAAAGTATATATTAACAAATCAAAGGGAAACTTGACTTGCTAATGAGTTTCAGTAAACAGCAATTTGAAAACAGTGAATAGTCCATAGTGCAATCCCCTGCAATTAAGACAATGAGCAACCTCAGTGAGACAGTACAATTAAAACAGTTCTTAGAATAACAAGCATACAGATTATGCAAATTTTCTAAACAACTTAATTTTTCCTAATTGACAAAGGTGAGATTCTTTTTGAAGATACGTGTTAATTTCCATATCAATCCTGTCTCACAGGAAACAAACAGCTATTTACCACGCAGAGTCAGAGAACGAATTTCAAGTAGGTGAGGCTATTTGTCAGGGTTTCTAAAAAGAGCCACATTTTGTTGAAAGCTTCAAATGCAATGAGGGAAAATGGATCAAGCTGACCTATACCTGACCGGCAGCTGTTTAACTGTATTTGTAATGTTAAAGCACAATCAGGCGGATGGAGAGCTCCCTATTTGTAGAATTCATATGCTCTCATAATGAGTCAAATCCTGTGCTGACACATTGTCCTTCACAGGAGCAAAGTTTTCTTTTCTCATTTTAACTTTCAAAATTTTTGCAAACCATTGGTGAATATGAGTGTTCCATGTCATATTTAACATTAATACTTTCAAAAAAAAAGTTCATACAATCTAATCTGTACGGCTAAGTGTGAATTGGATATCTTTCCTTAACAGCCTGAAATAATATTAACAAAAACATTTTCCATTCCACCTGCAGAGCAACTGTTTTCTGAGATGCCATTTCCACAGACTCACAGTGTCACAGCCATGTGCCATTTGTGGTACCAGTGGCACACTGGTAAGACATCATGGGCACTAGATTAGTCACAAGGGGGAAGAGCTGGATCTAGGCTTGATGCAAGCACAACCATCTGTTTCAAAGGTGTACCAATGCTATCTGCTCCGTGTTCAATAATACTAATGTCCTAACTAGGGACTGTGTTTGGATGTGGATGAGGAGCAGTGGTGGCCATGGACATCCACATAGAATTAAAGAAGCACACAAACACTGCTGTGATGAAGCCAAACAACACTGTGTATAGTTATGTGACTCTCTCTCTCTCTCTCTCTCTCTCTCTCTCTCTCTCTCTCTCTCTTGCTGTGTGTGTGTGTGTGTGTGTGTGTGTGTGTGGGCATGAAATGTAGGAAAAACTGCTTTTTACCCTGTGGCTGTGCAGATGCTCTGGGCTGGCTCAGCTGCCACAAAGCCCCAGAGAGGGGGGTGGTCCAGGTGCCATATTCCTCCGTACTCACACACACCATATTCCCCATCAGCGGATTTATTTCCCTCCTAGACAGTTGCCCCCCCACCAACCGCTCTACCACCTTCAAATCCACGAGCTCCACCTGTGCCAGCTCTCCCCAGGCATGTAAAGAAAACAACAACATTGTGGACCCTCAAAGACTGACAGCCCCAGCGTACCAGCAATTCTCTCCAGGTACTGAGCAGATACCTGTGTGTTTGTGTCTGTCTATTTGCATGTGTAGGCACATGCTTAAGGGGGGTATGTGTGCATATGAAAGGGCTGTGTGTGTCATAATAAAACAGGAAACCTATCCAGGCCTTGAGGACCAGTCTTAACTGCCCAGTAGGTGTTTTTAGCATCACAAGCGGTTAATTGTGTGGACAAAAAAGTGGGCAGGGGGAACCTCAGGGGCAAAATGACAGATGTGGCAACAGTGGAGGTGGCAATAAAATCTAGCAAGAAGCTGCGGAGTAAAGAGAGAGGCAGACAAAACAAGAAAGTGGGGGAGAGTTGGAGGTTTGTGCTAATACACACAGTCTATATGTATGTATTCCTATAATGTACTTTCAATCATGCCAACCTTTTTCTTTGGTCTTGCTGCCAAGTGACTTCTAAGGACACAAATGCTCATTACTGTCAATGTGGCAACTAATTAATGTTCTTTTCAAATGATTGAAACTGACCGTCCCTTAAAAAAGACCTCAGTTCCTCTCAGCAAGAGGTAATGTCATGATGGCTTCTAAGTCAGACGAGCAACTTTGTCGTGCAGTTTCATCTCCCTGAAGAACCACAAACAAAGACAGCCATGGGGTGTGAATCAGAGACTGCCATTTCTCCAACCTCTGACCCTGAAGTCCATTTGCCACTTTGATGTATGAATGCATGAGTTGCTGGGTGAATACATTTGAGGTTTAATTCAATGCCACATCATTATGCAAGATTGTTAATTCCTCAGATTTGTCAAGAGAGTACTAGTGAGGGATAGAGAGGAAGGATGGATGGATAGGAGGGGGATAGCAGGACTGATCGGAGCTCCAGCGAAAACAACAGGATGAATGGGGGGGTAGTGTTAAAGTTGGCCGACAGCTTTTGATCGGTTCGTTCAAAGTGGAGACCAGATGGTGTTTTTGGAACAATCTTCCAACTTCTCTCTGTTTCCTGGAGATAGTGCCAACATAAATTGTTTTTCCCTTTTCTTAAAGCTCAATTTCCAATCTCTCCGGGTCACTGTAGACAGCTGTTCTCCAGTCTGACCAGCCTCAAACTCCAGGAGTGTCGGCTGCCTCTAAAGGATGAGGGAGCTGTTTGTGGGATGTCTACTTGTGGCTTATAACCTTATCAATATGGGCAGACTGTCGTATTGAGGGAAGAACAGACTGACTGAGAACCTGAGGTCCAGTATATTGATTATGAGATATTCAACCATGGAACAGCAACAAATCTACTTTGTTTAATGAAGGCAGATGTTTTTCCATTCATACAGCTGCTTAAATAAGATGCACTGCAGTCCTTGTAAGTGTCTATGTGCATCAGCATCACTGTTTTGTTAATGATCCAATCAAAAGTGCTATGTTGCTGCTTTTACTTTGGTTAAAAATTATGCCTGGTCGACAGCGATACATGATTTTGGGAGATGATTGTTCTGTATTTTTACAACTGTCAATGGGGGTTTCACAAGGTTCAACACTGCATACTCAATAACAAAACCAAAATGTCACTATTTATGTAGATGATGCAGTTCTGTATTGCTTTGCTAATACTGCACATGCACCCACTGAAACCCTACAACAAGCTTTTGATAAATTGCACTTAGCCCTTCGAAATCAGTGCTGAATGCAAACAAGACTAAATATATGCTATTCCCTACAGCAGTGGTTCTCTAACGTATTACTCTACAGTCTACATCTGGCTTTTATTCAAGGTCAGAGGTCCAGAATGATTGGCAAAAACAAAATATTTAATCAATTAATTAATGCCACATCTCTTGTGAATGGACTAGCAAAAAACCGAGGCAGACAATGCTCAGACAGTCAGTCCATATTTATTTCTCACTCAGACATATTCAAAACTACATCTACACTAGTTGTAGAAATGGTGTCCTAGAGAAAAGGGGACACATTCTGTATCTGTGATTTAGGAGCTGATAGCAAATTCTCGGGTGTAACGTTAATGTGTGAACTCAGCAGCAACAACACACAACACTCTCTCCAGCATTTAATGTCACCATGACAACGATGCCAGCCATAGGGAAATAAGCCACATTAAAACCACATTCATCTGGGGACATGATCGCTGTGAATGATCTCCAGCTACACTGTATATTCAACGTCACTAACAAAGTATTGATCAATAGAATGTTTTTTTCAAAATAGAAAATGTTAATAATGTATGATTGAATATTCATAACACAAGATATGCCAGGAGTCCTCGGCTGCATTTGTTTAACTGAACACTGATCAAAGTGAACAGACTCTAAAAAACATGGGAAATTCACAATGATAACTAGATACTTAGCAATATATTAAAAAATGCTCTCAAGATCTCAGTCCAAGAGTCAGTGCTCAATACAAACCCTCAGCTCAACTACCAATGACTGAGTCCTTATCTAAATAATATTACTAATTTTGAGAGCCCAAGTGATGCCTCTCTTATTCTCCGACAGCTCTGGAATTACCTCCTGTAGTCCAGCACTGCTGTCCGCTCCAGGGAATGGCCAGCCTGGGAGCAGAGCGGTTTGATGGTGGGTCCACAGAGTAGAGAGAATGGTGATGGAGAATAATCTCTCTCTGTATAATGGAGGAACTATGAATTACAGACGTCTTGGTTCATTGCCAGGGGCTGGCAAATTGATTGACGATCACATTCAGAACGGACTGGACTTTTTCCACCGGTGAGTAATGTTAGATGCATGGATTTTTCTGAATTAATTAATATTCTGTGAGACGGACAGGGAGTTTTGGCCACCGGTTGACAATCACTGAATGGACTGGGTCCGGATTGACTACCAAGGTCTGAACTTTGAGAAGCCCTGCTCTAGAGCCGGAGATATTGTGGATAACAGTTTGCATATTATCACTCTGAATGAACATGAAAGGGTCGGAATATCTTGTTATCTGAATGGATCAAAAAGTTACAGGACATCTAAATTTCACATTCACATACTTCCTGCCAAGCTTTGAGAAAAAAATTGATATTGACACAGAAACAGAGCTAATTTTCTTATGTTCAGAAGGAAACAGATAATTGAGGCTATGTTCTTGTCGGTCTGGATTATGGTGATGCTATCTATAGACACGTCTCTGCCTCCACTCTTAAATCCCTGTTTATCATTCTGCCCAAAGATTCATTACTGCTTACAGTTAGTCTACTCATCATTGCATCTTGTATGAAAAGGTTGTGAAGGCATCTCTAACAGTAAGACGTGGCAGGCCTTGATTTCTGTTTATTTATAAAGTCCTTGATGGCAACATGCCATCATACATCACTACCTTATTAAACTGGTCCCATAGTCATTATGTGACCAGTTCAAGTGATTGAACTAATGCTCAAAGTCAATTTTACAATTAATCACAATTTACCTATAGGTCAATTCGAAACCATGAGTACAGACTACTCCTCGCTTGAATGTAACAGTTTTTAAATGTGTTCTGTTGTTTGTTTTCTAGTTATTGTTTTTGGGTGTTTTTACTGTCTTTTAACGGTTTTCTCAATATCATTGGAAAAGAGGGTCATGCCCTCAATGTCTTTTCAAGGTTTAAATAAGGGCTGAATGAATAATTAAAAAAAAAAGAAAAAAAGATGGCAGTCAAACCTTAGCTTAGAGCGTCACGTATATCTTCCAGGCATTTGAATTGTGATATTGAGAAATTATGTCTGCACACAAACAAACACATAAGATCACATGAGATAAATCAGTAATGCAGCATCATCAGAGCTTAATCTAATACAGAGAAATATTCTGAGCATTTTACTGCCCCCTTTCCCTCTCACTTTCAATTTCTGTCTTCTGTCATCTGCCTTCAGATGAATTTGCCATTATCTGCTTGATTAAGCAGGGAGAGCATGTAGCTGCTACCAAAAACAAATCCTCCCCAATTGCACATCTGCATGTTCTTTATTAATTAGTCTCAACAAATGGCATTCATTTTCCTCCCACATGGCTCAGCTTGTTTGCAATGCAAACACACTGAGAACCTTGGCTTTGCTCGTCCCTAGTGCATTCATTTCCAACTACGTGTTTGAAAGCGTGTGTTTCTATGTGGGGCAATGCTCTGCAGATATCCAGCTGGACTAGAAATATGTGAGGAATATTTTAAGTTGCGTGATGAGTGGGATTCAGCGGGACATGAAACTGTGGCATCAGAATCATATTCCACTGCAGTGGTTTTATGCCAGGGGGTAGGGGAGTTCACTGATTAAAGTCCAAAGGGCATAATACAAGTTAAGTCATGCTGCTGGAGAAAACAGCATCATGGGGTAGCCACCCCTCTGCTATCAAATAATTATAGTTTGCTAATGGACTGGTATGGACAACTGAAGTCAGCAGTCTATCCAGGGTTCTGAATCATCTCTGTTGGCTTTAAATCCCCCCATTTTGGCAACATCACCAGTACATACTGTATTTAGATGCTAATTTGTCTAACCCTAGGTCAGATAACTCTGTATGAACTTCTGTGGGAAGGAAAATGCTGAGGTGGATGTAAATCATAAGCATTAAGGTGATGATAAAAGAAAATACTGTTGTGAAATGCATTGGATTTTAGGCAGGTTTAAGCTGTAGAGCAATGTGCGCGGTTGTGTTTAGATTACTCTCATTTGGATTGCTGTAAGGATGGAGCAGAGAGAAAAAGGGCAACTAAGCTTAGAGGTGAGCGGAATACGAAATGTTGAGAAGGGCAGGCAGACTGAGAAGATTTTAATTACTTTTGTTGCCATTAATATTATCTCACTAATACGGTCAATTAGATTACTCTAGGCAGAGAAATAAAGGAGACTTTTAATTCTTAAAATTGGGACTTACACACAAACAGATATGAAATAGGAACTACCAGCATTTATTCAGAGAGTTTAAATGTTCAGTGGACATTATCCACAGTTTCAGGGAATACACAACCATCTGGGGAAATGTGCTTATTTGCTGTCTCACTGAGAGCTGGATGAGACCATCAATATCAATTTAATCTCTATGCGTTGAATGCAGAGCAGCACACAGTGTCAGAAAAATATTTGAAAGGCATTAACCCTGCGTTCGATAGCAGTTAATTCATAATTTCTGACTTGTAGTTACGAAAGGGATATAAATGGCACTGAAAGCCGAAACTCATATGACTGTCCATGCAGTCCACACAAATGTTGCTTTCACCAGATGGTGTGCTTTGAAACAATGTCCACGTATGATTTTTAGCAATGGGAATTCAGTGTTGGGTCACACTTTCCACTTTTGACTTCATACCCCTGGTCAAAAATGGGGTAAAACTTCTGCCCATAGGAATCAAAGGGACCCTTAGGCCAGCAAATTCGAATGAAACTCAGTCAGATCTTGGACCACAGAAGTCGTTGCAGTGTGCAGTCTAGCTTCAGTGACTTGCTGTATCCGGACCTCACCAGGGTCCCACTTAGACTAAAAGCAACTGTTCACCAGAGACTGCCATTAATCCCTATATCTTTCTTACAGCATTGGAGCACATTGCAGCACTGCTTCCACAACCCAAATTCCAAAAGAGTTGAGATGCTGTGTAAGACATCAATGAAACAGAATGTGATCATTTACTGATCCTTGTCGACATATTCATCATTCATTGATTTTTGTAAATATATGCTTATCCTGAGGAGCAACTAAAGACTGGGAAAGCTGTGGAATGCTCCAAAAACACCTTTTTGGAACATTCCACAGGTAAACAGGTTCGTTGGTAACAGGTGATAGTATAGATTGGTTATAAAAAGGGCATCCTGGAAAGGCTCAGTCATTCACAAGCGAGGATAGCGGGAGGTTCACCACTTTGTGAACACATGATTGTATAAAGGATGTTACTGCATGGGCTCAGGAAAACTTGGTAAACATGGTGTCGATAAACACATTTACTTTGCAAATGACTACTGATGTATATACAATCTGTTTTCCCTTTTAGCTTGTCACATATGTACACTTGGTCAGTACATATGTACACTTATCCTGAGTAAAGAATGTAGATGCACAGAAGGCAGCATATTGTTACGCACAACCTTGGACAAGAACATACTGTACAGTATGTGCACAGCAACAAAACGTCATTACTATACAACATTGCGACGTTTCCAGTCGCTTTGACAAAAGGGCTTTTCTTATCGTCATGAATAATGACCACAGCTACAGTATCATTCACAATTGAAAGGTTGCCAATATTTCATGACATCCATCTTTACAAGGACCAGGTCATTCTGAACATATTGTACATAAGTTCTAGCCGGGCAACTGGCTACAAATTTCTTTTGGAAGCATTTTACACTGCTCACAATTATGACCCATTATTGTTAAATCCTGACATATGACTGTTTTTTGCTGTAGAGTATGGGACTCCCAAGCACAGTTGAACAGAAGAGATGGTCAAGTGTTACATTTATTTCCCAAGTTGACACAGGGCACCTGAAGGAACCATTGCTTTGATAGGTAGGGTGATGGCTTTCACCTTCTAAGAGAAGGGCTCATTTAAAAAAGCTGTACAGTGGGCAGAAGAAATACAGATACAGTTTCTGTTTCTCCTGCTCCAAAGAGGTAAAACATGCTCTCCTGGCTTGACTTTTTCCATTGCCTGGCAGTGGTCTCTGACTCTGTGCAATGTAAGGATTCATCTCTGTTCATTACAGTATGATTATCATTAAGGAATGAGAAACTTCATATTTTAACACCACATATTTGAACTATTGGCATCAGTTAAGTTTGCACAGATTCTGACTGTTCAAGATAAAAATGAGACACCAGCAGTGACCTTTTTTTCTTTTCAACTGTGCACTGCCTCCTCTGTATGGCAACAGCATCTTGCCATCACTAGTTGCCTGGTTGTCTGACGACACTGTGGAGGAGCAATCACATAGGTCAGAACTATGTGGTGTTTGGTCCATAGAGATATGGAGGTCAAGTTTCATCTGCTACTTGGCACCAGTTTTTATTGTTCCAGAAAGTCTGGGTGCTAGTCTCTAGTCATCTTTGTTGCAACATGTGGTGCATTCATATGTAAGTGGTTTCCAGATTTTCAACCTCGCAATACATAATTCACTCATCTAAATAGCAAGAGTAGATGTAAGTAGAGGGAGGATCTGCAGACATTTGTTTACAAGACAGTTCTTAAAATGCAACTAAAATCTGAGTAAGTGCATGTTTCCGCAGTAGAAGCCCTTTGTCCTGTAAACTATGTTTATATATACAACTAATTTGTAAATTGAAGGAAATGTAATGGCGACCAAATTATGTGCTCTATTAACACAAGGAGGAAATATTGTCAATTAGCGTACCTGGCAAGTTGCAGATATGTTGATTCTGAGCGCATTTTTCCTGACAATGTTTTGCAATGCACTATCCACTCGTAGTGACCACAACATCATTCAGCTTTTTTGTGGTTGTCTTTAGGCACTGGCAGCACTTTATCAATGTAAAGGAAAGATTATAGTCTGTTTTAATACAGAAAAAAGTCTGCAGTGGCTTGAGACATAAGATTCTTCCTTAACATTTAAGGGAATTCATGGTCTGTCTCAAACCTTAGGCAAAGTGCTTTTGTTGCCTAAACCTAACAGCAGTCTGGATGCAAACCCTGGATTCTGGTGTCACATTCCTGCACTTGTTATGCCCGTCATTCACTTCGACCCCCTCTCTGCTACTCCAGCGTGGTACATAAAATGTAGTGTTTCATACACTCAAAGAAAAATAGACTTCTGAACACAACAATGTAATTATGAATGCAAATGAGTTTTACATACACATCATTTCTGGAAGACAGGGTTGACAGTAGACATGAATTTCATGTTTGCTGTATGTGTCTGCAGAACACTTTACAGTTCAGCGTTTTGCTGAAAGCACAGAAATAGTGTAGGCTACATCTGCACCAGGCTTATATTTTTGTTTAAAAAACATGCAGTGTTTCAGATGCAGTTTTTCAGCCAAGAACCTTGTAATCGAATTAGGCAGCAATGAAATTAAGCAAATTGATACCCTACACGAATGAATCAAAGTTCAATTACAGCATGTTTCATTTCAGGAGCAGCTTAATTTGGAAGTGGATCTTAACACAAACTCCGGAGGCTCTGCTGAACTGTGCTGAACACTTTACCTGTCAAGTCTGAGGGGAGGGCGGAGGAGTGAGAGGGAGGGAGGGAAATGAGAGGCTAAGCCTTGTGGGAGACAATTTGAATCTCGACAATTACTCTCTGCTGTCGCTCAGTTTGATCTCACACTGTGAAAAATGTTGTCAGGAGCTTTAATTGTGTAAAGAGCACATTTTGGAATGCTAATTAGAAATCTGCTGCACTCATTTTTCAGGGTTAAATCATACATTCAGAGGCGAGGATGATGCTATGATGGTGAGCATTTATCACACACTTATCATTATACATGGTGACAAATCAGTTTACATGTGGGCAGACTTCCCTCTCTGACTGTATGACCAAAAAATGACGAGGACAAACTGCAAGGGTTGCAAACACCAACAACTGTTAATCATTTTTTTTTTACTCCTGCGCTTGAGTTGGCCTGATCATGGCGGGCCCGCTCTTGCCACGCTTGCCTCTTGTGGTGTACATAATGAAAAGAATGGAGCCGTCAGTCATATTGGCTCTCTAAATAGCATTTTCTGCTTTATTAGTCATACTTAATGGTGTTGAAGGGACTGTGAGTGACGCAGAATCCCTTTGTTCGAAGCCCTTCTCTTAATGTGAATAGCTCTTGATCGAAAAAAGATTCCCTGACAATTGAAGCTGAATGTGTTTTACACGCTGGGCTTACTTTGCCTATTTAAGAGGGGAATTGCGCATGCTCTCACAAAGAAGATTGATGGCATGAGCAAGGAAATAAAAGAGGTGGAGACTGTGTGTGGTGCCACAGCAGACAGGTAGCTGGACCAAAAAAGACAATCCCATTCATTTTAGATGGACAGCTCCTTTGATGTTTCATCATAGTGAACAAAAAAACAAAGTGATGCATCATCAATCCATCCACCCACCTACATGGTATATGAAAGCAGAATGGAAACCAATTATAAATATCCATCAGAGCCTAAAATGAATCCTAGATGTTTACAGAGTGTTAGTCACGTATGCCTGTCTGACAGTTTCACGCCTCTACATGTGAGAAATATCTCAAATACTGAGTAATGCATGTCGTACGCACACTTATTTCTCCCCATCTGTACTGATGGCCAACCAAGGGACATATCCAAAAACTAAAAGCATTAGAGGGAAAAGAGAGAAAGCAATCAAGGGTGAGAGGGACAGAGGGAGAAGAGGTATGCTTACGCTGGATGTCGATTGTGACACTGGTCTCCTTGCCGTTGGGGACCGCCTTGTTGGAGGCCTTACAGATGATCTGCTGACCTGTCTCGATGTTGGATGGCGATAGGTAGAGGGTGCTCACAGTGCTTTCTCTCCTGCCATCACGGAGCAAGGTCTGCAAAGAGTGAAGCAAAGTTGAGTAAAGTTGAAGCTAACAGTGCAGGCAGTTGTGCGGATGAAATGTATCAGGCCCCTGAATCTATGCCAGGCCCAATGGATTGCCTTGGTGGAACCTTGGATTTTGAGTTACATAATCAATAAACAGAATCTCCAGCTATTTTGATTTAGGGCAGTAAACTCTGATACTGTACACCCAAAGTTTAGAGTCAAATGCATATTGGAATTTTAACCTCAATAGCTGGAATTCAAGGATTCTAAACTGTTTAAATGATATGCAAACAGAGAAGAGAGATGGAACAAACAGTTCACCAGACAAGCTTTGATGGAGAAGGTGTAAAATTGTAAAAAGAATTCATGGATACACACATCTTATGCCTTGGGGGACCAGAGGCAAACCATCAGAACACTCTAGCCTGTAGTTTTACTGCAAAGCTGATTGATATGAAAAAATAAAAAAGTAGAAATATGTTTTTTGAGCCTCTTTTGTGTGTCTGGAGAGCTGCGCTCTAGTGCATGGCTTGTCATACTCCACAAAGGAAATCAATCTTCTTTTCAGTGCTCATCCTCTGAGCCCTACATTGTGGAAGCCATCTGGAATCGGTTGGTAGCGCTCAGTAGCTCTCACTCTCCCTAAAACGCTCAGGGGAGGGCTCTGGGAGTCTATGTTAACCAGTGCGGGGCAGAACAAAGTCACTGACTAGAACAAATTGCGTGGGCAACAGGGCACAGTGTGGTCAACCACACAGTCAAGATGCATTTCCCTGCCATCTCTTTAAAGGAGGCTCACTGTTGCACTTGCGTTTTTGAAGAAAGCAAGACCTTGCTATAGTAAAGTACATCAAATATTTTCTTAACATAGAAACAGAACCACTATGTTGACCAGAGGGAACTCACAGTGGACTTGCTTTACTGAGCTGATAACTTTGGATTAGCCTCACAAATGTATGGGTTGCTTTACAGATATTTCCTTTTTTTTTGGATTCTTATAGCACATCATAAAGCAAGAAAGATATTCACATCACAACTCAACATCTGTGTGACATTTAGTCTGCGAACCAGTACTTCTCCAGACGTTATAGCTATGAACTTGTGCACAATGGATTTAAGTATGAAACAAAGGTTCTAGAAAGGCACAAAAGGTGAAGGAGGTGTCATGACTGAACCTTAGCCGGGTACTTAGCTGAGTCAAATTGTGGCTCATTGTCCGTGTACGAACCAGTGGTAATTATGCTGTAGGTTTTATTATATGTGCTCTACTTTTCACTTTTCACAAGCATACCATATTCTGGATAATATAATTAAAATGTCATTGAACTTGTGAAATCAGACAGCAAGACATTTCAATAGAAATCTTTTTATCTAACCACTTTATAGTTCAAGTATCTCAAGGTACCTCTTCAGTCACATTAGAATGTCTGTAGTATTAAACTGAAGATGAACATTTTTTAGAAGGATATTATCCATGCCATACATGTTTGTGTGAAGTGCATTTGTATGTGAGGAGCCGTGTGATGAAATTCATAGCTGTGCGTGAGTCACTTCTAAAGCAGAACGCATTAGCTGTCAGACGCGGGATATGTCAATGTAATATCCTTCCTGACACAATCAGGATTGTTTCCCTCGTCGCTCTGGACCTGTCTGAAGTCATTAATCTTAGAAAGGGGGTTAGCTGGCTGCTGCATTGAATTCAACACCATGCCACATTACAAATTGATAAATTTTCATATCACTGCCTGGAGCCTATGTGAAGAATACTTTTAACCATGCTGGGAGAGGAGTGGCAAAAGCAACAAGATTGAGATGGAAAGGGCTGCTTTTCCCCCTGTATATTCAAAGCTGTATCAGTTGATTTCTGACCACTAGAGAGTAAAGGAGACAAAGAAACACACAGCAATAAGCCAACCTATTGCTTATCTAGTTGATGAATGTGTTAAACAGTAGCAAGGGTGCTCTCTGTTTGGCAACCTGTTGTATTCAGGTCTAATATTTGCTGGCTTTTTGCTTTGGTTTTGGCTGTGCTTCTTTACATAATCTCTCTGGCATCCACTATATCTTTTTTTATTTTATGGGGTTTTACTTATTGTCAGTGTGGCTTATGTTTTAAGATATATGGTCTTCTTTCTTACAAAAACATCACCATAGCTACACAAGCTCTTAGCCTGCAGTAACAATAGTTAACTGAAGCTTGACTGAAGCTGCAACTGCCATGTTGAGCTTTAACTTAGTAAAAAGGTGGCCTGTCAATGGACCAACCAGTGGTTTCAAAAAGCCTAGCTGTCTGGATGATCTACTGATTACAAAAAAAAAACAAAAAACTAGACTTGCCTGCAGCCAGCCTAATTCAGTGACAGCCCTAAACCTTCACTGTGTTTACTTTGAACTGCTGTAGTACCGCCATTTATCTTAATGGTGCCATTAATCCACGTACAACCCTTTAGCTTTTCTTGTGTCTAGCAAAGCTGACTTCTTGAGTTCCACTGGACTAAGCTAATGGTTTACCAAAAACAACAACAGCAACAACAACAACAACAAAAATAACAATAATAATTCAAGCTACTATGAATTACCACTAGCAAATAACATGTACCAACATCACACCATATATGTACCATATCCTATGAGCTCTTATGAATATTAAGTATATAGTGTATAAAGGTTATAGACAGAGTAGACTGATATAGTAGACTGTACAGTATACCATCAGACTAATTAAAAAAGAAATGAATAAAAAGTCTTCAGGATTAACTTGCTAAATCATCACAGTCCTATATTCTACACATCAAAACACACATTTGCTTGGTGTGACTGAAATGTCTTCAGTCCAATAAATCCCTGTGAGGAAGGTTATGCTTTCTTTAGACCAACATTTTTACTTCACTGTGAAGCCAAGTAGTCTCAGATTTACCTTAAATCCTCTGAATTGGTCACGTTCATAGAAAGAATTAAGACATACCTTTTATTCATCATTTAAGTGTATTTCATTCAAACCCTCAAGTCATCTAAAACATTAAGTCAGAAATGAAAATGACCCACTGAGACCTGGCAGGCATGCAGGCAAAGCCTTGACTGTGTCAGTACGAGAGAAAAGAAGCTTCTGGGCATGGTGCTGGATTTAGCGAGTAAGCAAAAGCTAACATTTTATACATCATTAATATTCTGCGATCCCATCCAGCACGCCTTTGATTTGATACCCAATGTATCTCTGTCTTGAATTCAGTTAGCCATTTTTAATTCTGGACCACACAAGGTTTTTTTTTTTTCCACTAAAATAGTTGATTGCTTTAACATTGTATTATATATTTCTGAAGAAGTGACAATATACTCATTTTTACAACGGTCACTCAGGTTATATCAAAATCTTTTGTTTAACTGAACTCACTTCTCATTCCGAAAAGATCATATCAAACGTTGTTCAAAGTAATTAATTGAAGGGATCTGTATTTCAGATCCCACCTTTGGTTTTAAAAAAAAACGAGGTTAATTACCTGGCCAAAATCTTTTGAGACCTTTTAAAACTGGCACAATGAATTACATTCATGTTGGAAATAAAGAGTCCTTTGACTTCATATTCTCCTTAACGGCTGGGAAATCTACACCTGTCTCATAATGAGAAAAAAGTTGATGTGTTTAATGCCCACTCAAATTTTAATTGGTTACTTTGTTTGTAAGCATTTTCCCACCCTATTACTCAGTGAGTGTGATGATTAAAATGCAATAAAGTGTTCTAATTACACACATACACAAACACACACACACACAAAAACAAACAAAAAAAAAAACTGATGAAAGATGGTAGACAAAAAATGAAACTGAGAGGCAGAAAAAGCAGATGCCTTGAACGCTTGTAGGAAAGAAGGAAGAGACAAGTGGGAAAAACCAGGACTGGCAAACGGTACTTTTTTTCCTCCTGAAAATGATTTCCATCAGCAGTAGCAGCTTCATGTAAACTTCAGCAATTTTACTGATATTAAACAGCAACACAATTTTACCGCAAAGCTGAGAGGGTATACAATAAAAAAAAAAAAACACTATTCTGCTCTTGCCAGAAAGAACAGCTCATAAAAATGTCATTATTATTTTTTTAAACCTCTTAACACCGAGAGAAGTTCAGACTCCTGCTCACCTCTCAGCTTGCCACCTGAGCATTCAGGAAAATATGTAACGCATCTGGGAAGGGAATGCTTCATGTTTTTCAAATGAGTTGTTGTACCGTTCTGGTGCTAAAGTATCACAGAGAAGGCTTGCACACCTCCGAACCACAGCTCAGACGTGGAGGCTGCACATTACAAACAGTCCTTTGCTGTTTGCCACTGAGCAGCTCCACTGGAGCAGATGGGACACGAGTGGTTGAGGGAAGGGAGAACATTATTCATTCATTTCCTCTGCCCACATTTTCACAGCTAGTCTTGATATTTGAACCATTCACCTTACTGTGACAAGCTTCTGCCACTTAATTATCAGGGGTGCCCCCTCCATAATATACTACAGTTCTGTTTTTTTTTTTCTTTTTTTTTTCATTTTCTTTTTTGAAAGCTATCCCCATGAATGATAAGCAGTGCATCAACGCAGTGACTCCTTTACGGTAAAACCAGCACACATTTTCCCTAAGTGATAGCTTTAATCATACACTTTCTCTTTAACCACTGGTCCAGTAAATAGTCTTCTAAGAGGTCATAGAGATTAGGTTTTGGAGGCCTTAGTGGGAAATTATCATTGGGTCAGAACTATCATTAGATATGACACCATCAGGAAAGCCATTCCTGTGAATCCTCCACCACATCTGCTCACATTAGTCCTCTTCATCTGCCGGATATGAGAAGACCATCAGAGCAGATGATTATGCTTACAAAGTGTCCCCCTACTGCTCTTCGGACCCAAAAAAAGAGCCATCTCCTTTTAATCGAAGCCATTGCTTTTTAATGGTAGGCAATAGAGATAAGAGGGAAAAGGGACATACTTGGGCTCAGTGCAGGCACGTGGGCATCCATCAGCCACCAGCACAGAATGTCCTCATATCAGCCTTCGCTCTGAGAGGAAGTCAAGGCAGGAAGCACACTCTCCGCCCACCATTAGCAAGCAGCACCCCCAGCAATCACTTTATTCAAATCGGCCTGGTGCCGTACCCGAGTCCAATCAATGGCATTTATCTGCTCTTTGAAAAAAGCCGATAATGGGATGAGGCAGCGCAGAGAGCGAGAGGAGGCGGGGGAGGTGTTAGTGCTCTAAAGTGCCTGGTCTCTTTTTGTCCTTTGTTTAAATGGAAATAGAACATGACAGTGTTGATTGCATGCTTAGCCTTAAGGCTGAATGTCAGTGTGTCTATGGGGTCAGGTGATCACGCCACCAGACTGGTGTGAACAGTGGCTATTGCGTACCGCCGCATCAAAAGCATGACCACGATCCGTCAGCAAGAATCATACTTTGCTGTGAAAAGGTTGAGGCACATTCAGCACAGAACGTGACATGGTAGATTTTAGAACAGGTTGGGAAGATGAAGAGAGACAAATGTCAATGAAGGAGGAGATCAAAACACCAGAGAGAAACGCAAAGTCACTGACAGCTCCATGATCTCGCCATCTGCTTGTCTGAGTTGATTTGTACTCTGGGGAAAAAAGGCCAGCCATCTTTTTGTAATCAAAACACAACCTGGATTTTCAAGGGATTTCATTTCACACAGCAGTCTGGATGCCGAGGTAAATGCCCACCAATGACTCAGGCAGCCACTCAGAAACATCTCATGGATGTTTTACACTTTTGCAGTAATTCTTCACAGCAAAGCAAGACATGCACAAATGGAAAGTATCTTTTTTTTTATCCCACATGTGAGACTACTTTCATGAAAAAAAAAAAAAAAACATAAAAATTGGTCTCGAGAATGAAAGCATGGCCACCATGCAACCCTGACCCATCATTCCACCCCCACCATGTCCCCAGTCGGTCTGCAAACCTGGTATGACACACACCTCTATGCTTACCTTGGAGTACATGGCCCCATTAAGGACCTCTCCATTGCGGATCCAGATGATTGAGGCGGCTGGCTTGGCGTTGTCAGCATGGCAGGTCAGATTGAGTGGGTCACCAGCCCTTAGGCTCACCACCGGCCCTCCGCTGATGACTGGGTCCTCTGGGGGAACTATTGATACAGACAGAGAAACAGTGGGAATTAGTCATATGAAGGGTGAATGGATGAATGAATGGGTTGCATATTATCAGGAAACCAGTATGAACTTTGCAATTCACATTAAAATCACTGCTAGTAGTAAAGATGTAGATGTGTAATTATGTTATCATTGAATACGTAATATGTTATTTTTGCTGAATGCAGAAAAAGGCCATACTGGTATGTAATGACTTCACCGTTTTTTGTTTTTTACACTGGATTAGTAGTCCAACATATTGCCTTTCCACAACATTATAGCTACAATAACACCTGCAAGAACTTGACTGCATGGTGCTTAACTTCATCACGCAGTCAATTCCCAAATAGTGTTTATAACGCCAACAAGGGACACATATTTGGTTTATTGTACACAAACGATTTTTCTTTAGAAAATTTAAGCCATATCCATGGTTACTCATTCAGAGCAGCTAATGACTTCACAGTGAGAAATAGATGTATCCTGTACTTGAACAAAAAACTAACAGCAGCTTTATGCAAGCCTCACTCTCTAAATAACAATCACCCCTGCCATCAATCAGTGCACATGTGATTTTCCCACTTTACATACAATAAACACATATATGTCACCAGTAAATGTTATTCAGTCTATATATAGCCCCTTCAGAAACGCAGATATATATGTATTCACCCTATTTCTCCCTCACTCAGCTTTGACAAACATAACAGAGAAGAAAGCATCCTAACAGTGCTTTACACGCCTATAGATGGCACTGATCAAAGTCCTTTTCCTGTTTTACCCATGAGCTGATATGTTTGTTTTGGATTTTTCCCCCCTTTTTTATAACTGAAACTGCAGTGAATTATTGATTGACCTGAGTGCTCATTACAATGCAGATCTGGGGCAAGATGAAATCAAAGGCTGCAGGCAGCTGCCATATTCCCCTGCAAAAGCGTTATGATTGGAGGGAAGGTTGTTATGGGCTAGATTTATGCTGTCAAACAGCACTGAGATGAAAAGAGAGAAGATGTAATTTAGGATACTGTTTTGTACATTTAATGACAATAAGTATAAAAGGGCTCTTTTATGACAGACATAAATTAGAGTGTGGTGCCAGAAAAGACTGCATACAGTATTATATGTTGCTCACTCTTCAATGAAATGACTGATTTTGCTATCACTTTATTAAACTAATTTTAGTTTTTAGTTTCTGTAAATGTTTTTAAAGTGATCAAACAAAACCTCTAGTTTGAGTTCAGACCTGATAACTGCATTTACTTTAGATTTTCACTAAATCAGATCGTGATTTTGATACCATTTCAATACTATTTGATTTGCAGCATCCCACAGAGCAAGTGGAGCAGCACATTGAGACTGGTCATCCACAGTAACATCACACTGCAGCTCGTTGTCACAGACAAGCTCATCTTTGATTAGTTCATGGGGGTGGTGCTTTGGTCTTTTGCTCTTATGACTAAAGCCTTTGCATTACAAAAGGTCATTGACTGAAACACATGGAAACTGCAGTTCCAAATGATCAGACAACATGCCCATCAGTACTGCACATTTATAATGAGTAAGGGTTGAATCAGACCAGTGTGAGAACAGTAAAGTCTGGACTCTGACTAGACCAGACTAATAACTCTGACCAACTGGACCCGTAAATCTGCTATTTCAAAGGCAATTCCCACTCACTAGTTCCTATTGTGCATTCGAGTTTGACATGCAGCGTTAATTCTGGCTGGCTCCCTTTCATCTGGTCTTCATTAATATGCGGAGGGTTGGGAGAGGTAGAGGAATCTCAGGTCAGCACCAGCAGATCAGACAACAGAGAGTGCTGATCTAGGCGAGTAAGAATGAATCTTTGTGAGAACGTGGTCACCTCCTGGTCCTTTATCAGCAATTGGAAACGAGGTCAGGAGGATTACATTAGTTTATTCTTATGCTAATAATAGAGCGAGTGCATGGTATGCAAATGAGACAGGGAGCATGTAAAAAGCACCATGACTCTCAAACAGCTCTCCCGTTTGTCATTAAAGAAAACAAACAAAATGTGAGGCTCAGTGATAGCACTGTGACAGCTGATTGCAAAGATCCAGTGTTCTTGACGTACTGTTAATGCTCTCTTGCACACTTGACTGCAACATTAATTGAATTTCAAGCATATGAGGCAGCCATAACAGGTTTTTTGTGGAGAGGGGGAGATTAAAAAGGAAGGTCTGATAGTATGTGACTGATAGGATTCAGACTTGAATACTCACCGCACATCCAAGTGAGGTGATTTTTGTGTTATTATTCACAAGTGTTCAAAACTCCAGAGAGGCCTTTCATGCTCTTTCTAAGAAGAAATATTCTCTCTATACACATACTAACACATGCCAGTGTCTATGAATAGGTACTACAGGGTCAGAAGGTGTCACCACTAATGAACAAGGTTCTACCCTCGAGACTGTTTGTTACTGTGTGTCTCCCTTTGACCTTTAATGGTCTCACTTGCCTACTATTATTCAGCCATATTTTCTATTAAGGGATGTCAGAGTGTACAGTGCAAGAGGAGTTCATGAGTTTGTGCATAGTTGTGGAACTACATGGGAGAGAGGAGGTCACAGGTAGACCAAACAGAGTACATCTACACTTTCAGGTCATGTCCCCCTGCAGGGCTGCCTGCCAGCAAGACACTGGGGGCGAATGGTGAACAGACAAGGAGAAGAAAGACATGGCTGACTGCCTCCATCCTAGATCCATACCTTTGTATCTTTCTGTCCTCCATTGTGTTTGATGTCTTACTGGATGCAGAGAGTACCACTGTGGAGACCGTGTTTGTGACAGCCTGGACTGAAATTGTTTTCTCTTAAGCTAGCACATGAGCAAGGCTTTCACCTTGTGTTCCTTTGGCATCTTTTTGAAATCACCACCACCAAAATTAGCATGGAAAAAGCCTCTGCACCAAGGCAAAAGACAGCTAGACGTGATTACACAATAGTCATGTAATAGAGGAAACATCTGTGCTCTTTTTCTTGGCAGGCGAACGTCTTTATGTCTGAGAAGAACCGACCAATAACCCCACATCAATTGAAGACAAATGAATGACGAGGAAAAATTAATTTAAATAGATATTTAGGTCTTTCTCTTCATCTGAGATCTTGCACTGATCCTCCCTTATGACTGCCAGGTCTGACAGTTATACAGAGGCCAAGCCTTGAACTTGAATCAGCCATCATCATTACTGGGCTGTTTGCAAACTCGGCAGTCCCTAATGGTTCTAAATTAGCTCTTTACTGCAGCCATTCGATGGACTTGGCATAAGTAGTGTGGTCAGTGGTACAGATTGATCGCTCCTCTTTAATTACAGGGCTGACTCACTGCAAACTCTGCTCTACTCGTCACTTTTTTCCTGGGGTTAATAATGCAATCCCTTTCAACGCCTTCACAAATTTGCATGCTCCTGTGTGTGCATACACATGGACACTGTCTGCAATGTATACTCACAGACAGACAGAATTTCAGGTTTCATATAAATCAAAGATAACTGATTGCCCATCAGCCATGAGGGAGTTTGTGCTTATTTTTTTGCATCTCCGTAACAATCAAAGATGCAAGTCGTGGGTTTTCAACTAAAGACTTCGAAATATTTGCAAAATACAGATAGTTCATTATTTTGGTCATTTGAAAAAAAAAATGTTGTGGTTACTTTGACCATGGCTTCATGAGATCATAGATATCGTGGTGAGTTATAAGCTCCAAGCAGTCGTCTTTTTTCTTCTTTTTTTTTTCTTTTTTTTTTTTGAAGGCGGAATCCAATTAAATTAACCTATCCTCGTTCCCGAGTTATTCCACTATTTTGTTTTAAGGCTGCTAGAATTTTATGGAGGTCCGTCACCTCAACCAGTCTGAAATAAGACTTTGGATTCATTAATGTATATCTCCAAATCTATCAACGCTATATACAGTATATCTGACTGTAAAGTCCACCTTGGACACCTCAATCAAAAAGAAAAAAGACTGTGATGTCAGACAGCCTGGACTTCAGTGAGATCATTTAGTTTTACTGTATAATCAAAGAGATCCATAAATGAGACCAAGGCATATTGATGTGTAATTAACTCAACAGTGCAATGCAGTAAGTCTGTCACCTCCAAGAGGAGCCTAAATAAACCCTGGGGGTCATAAAGCTGCCTTTTGTCCCATGATGCATATGAACCCTCTAAACATCGAACATAAAATTCCCCAAACAAAAAGCATAAAACTTGAATTTACGTGAAGGGAAGCTCATAACATGTGCTGGAGTCGGCTGGGAAGTCCTATTCAGTCTGGTAACAACTGGTTTTGCTGATGGTGGACCTGCTGGGTTTTCCAGGCCAAACCAATACTGCGGGAACTTCTCCAAAAGCAGCCAATGAAATCCTGCGAGCACCCAGGCTTTCCAGGAGCGTGAGCAACAGAGAAAAAGCAATTTGGAGGCGAATGAATGAGGGAGGGCTCCTCACAAGGAGGCTGGATGGTGTAGGGTGAGGGGGGCTGGTAATGTGCGGCTGCTGTAGCGCTGTGCTTCAGCAGACGTGTCCTGAACAACAATGAGCTTCCTGACTTGCCTGTCTATTTCAGAGGAATGCTTGCACGGGCCGCCTGTCACCCCATTGCGACAGCTTGCAGAGTTTGTGATAGATAGATCAGGAAAAAAAGAAGACAAAAAGGATAGGAGAGGAATACCCAGCGCAGGTGGATACAAGAGACATGCGTGGCTCACTGGCCCATATCACCGGCCGTCTTCAAGCGCTGTCATTGTACATCTGTTTGAAAGCCAGAAGATCCTCAGCCATGTGGGCACACATGCACACACAAGACGAGAGCATGAATGAAAAGGAGAGTGAGAGAAATACACAAATGCATTTTACCATCACAAACAGGATGACAGATAGCAATCACAAACAGCATGGCGGACTGTGCCAAATGTATACAACAAGTAAAAAAAAAAAGGAGAGCGCTGATTTGCTACCACACGGTTAAGAATAATAAACCAGGAAGGCAAATATTGGATAGAAGAAGTAAGTGGTGGAAGAAAGGAAGCTAGAGGAAGGAAATTGATGCAAATGAATGAAATAGGGGGACAAACAAGAGAGGATTTTAAGGCTGAGGTATGCACATGTTTTTGCTAAGACTTTCAGTGCAGCACAGAAACGCTTCGTAATCTGTTGGTAGCGTTGGTGTCATGACCTATCAAATGAGCAGCGCCAAATAAAAAGGAGGGAAGGAAAGATGAAGATGAGGAGTGTGGAGATGCCAGAGCTGTCAGAGACGTGCAGAGCCTGCTCCTCCACAGCACAGCCATGTGCAGCCCCAGAAGCTTCTCTCCACAGATTGGGAGGGTGCTGACATCGCTGCTCACCACCCGGTTATATAGCTATGCGTGTATATGTGTGTGTGAGTTTTGAGGGTGGGAGGCAGGGAGTTTGGAATTCAGGTTCAATAATCACAGTTAAATCTAAAATAAATAAATAAATAAGTTCTGCCAATTATTAGCCCCCATAGTTTTTAGTTTTTCTTCATGCCAATCATTAAGTTTGCTTACAACAATTACAGTTAGCTGAAGCAAACCTATTTACTATGTAGTGTGAATTCAAATCAGCTCAGCACCTGTACACAGTTGGTACTGTTGTTTTGCAGAGCACAGATGTATTCGTGTCATCTCTCCTCCTTCTGTTGAAATGCAGAGTGAAAAAAAAAAAACATCCTACATACAGTCTGTCTGCCATAATCACACACCTGTTCGCACCCTATCTGATATCATAGATGTAGTTATCATTCCAGCTCGTGTTTCAGACAAAATGGCAGGGAAGGCAGTGTAACATAAACGCTACAGTCATTTTCTCTCGGAATGACTGCCGTTTAGGACACCTTATCTTTCCTTACTTAAACTGAAATACTTGCCTTGACCTAAATTAACTTTTGTAAGAGACAAATTGGTTACTTACACAGGAGGCTCAAAAGCTTTTTGTTTTATTTCTACTTTTGGACGGCTGCAATTTTTTGTCAGAGTGTCTCAGAATTTGGCTTGCACACAACTCAAGAGGATATAACTCATTACTATTACCTCAAATTGTAGAATACAGAAAACAAAATCACATGTGCATCTGAACATGCCAAGCACTTAAGCGCAAAGATCTTGTTCCTCGTCTAAAGGCGTGATGAAACAGCCAACACCACTCGTTAAACAGCAGACTAACAGAAGCTGTATCCCTGCTGAGCTGCCACAGCGCTCTACAGAGGCTGCCCTGAGACTCTGCTTACACAAAATACTGCATGGCCCAATAATAATAGAGGAAAATTACTTCTTTGTGTGAGCTTTTTTTCCAAGAAACAACAACAGCAGCCAAATTGCACTCATTGTTATATAGTCAGGCCAACAGTTGCAAACAATGTCTCTCATTACAGACCCATCATTGGTCAGCTGTTCCCACTCGCTGTGAACAGTATCACTGACTGAATTAGCACTGAAGCCGCTCACACACTCTCAGCTGGGAACAGGGCTAGCACCACGGACAGCGGTTATGACAAAACAGACATTCATGGACTGTGTGGGATGGCATCCATATCTTGTTTTCAACATTAAAACTTCCTCCATAGCATTTTTTTTACCCTGCCCTCAAAATTCACCTCCATTACCAGATGGATGGTAGTGTGATCCTTGAGAGCTAATGAATTCAGACTTATCCACAGAAATGGCTGATTCAGCTCTGGCAGTTGGAAACAACAATAACAAAAGATACCCTTGGGCTTTTGTGTACATGAATATTGTTGCCAAAGCACTGGTCCAAAACATTAACAATGCAGGAAAAGGAAAACAAATATCTTGCACACAATGGCTCTTTCAAATGGCATGTCATCAATTATGTTTGTCAGAAGACAAGCGTCTTACTGTGTTTATGAATGCCTGCCATCAAGAAGGATCTCATAGAAGGCCTTTAAAGTTTCACCTCGTGCAACAACTCTATGTACGTTTCATTTGAATAGTTAAATCAACCAGATATGGGTTCAAATGGAAAGCTAACAAGGTAGCATGCTGGTAGGACTCATCTCACAGCAGCAATAACATAAATGAAGAAAACAAAAGAGAGAATCTATTACTGCACTCTCACATGACACTGCAGGCATTAATAACTGTTCTCAGTTCCCCCTTCTGGGTTGCGTGTGCCTTTTTTGTGTCTTTTGAACATTGCAATGATTAAACGTTAATATAGTATAATGCAATTTAAAAGCACCTGGCTTATATACTGTACGCTGTTTGTTACATGCCAGCCTTGTATCAAAATAAAAACACAGTTGGATGCCTCAGAGGACTACTCTATATTTTAATATGGTCTTTCATGCTTTTAGGTTGTGTGCAATGGTTCAACCAGATGATGACAATTACCTCTAAGCAACAGCTGAGTAAGATTATAAGAAATCACCAGTCACTGGTTAAAGAAACTGGAAGCCGGTTTAAATAGGAACAAGTTGTTTCAGTGTCAAGTGCACAATAAAGACTATAACAAGTTGGAATTAACAGGCGTGCTGCTTTAGCTGGGCTGTTGTGAAACTTTCAAAGGATTCGTCTGGGGTTAGCACTACTGGAACTGGATCACAGAAAATGAGCTGAACATAAGATGGACGGAAAAATCACAGTTTAAACCTGTTCAATCTAACCACTAAGTAGACTGCAGAGAGAGCCCAAAGAAAAATAGGTTGCCAAAATATTTAGAGCCCAGCGCTATTGTGGTTTAGTATTGATCTAAGGTCACTTCTACTTTTCTGGACTGGAAAGTAAATTCAAAATTGAAGGGTATTTGAAGGAAACTATGGTTACAACAGTATTTTCCCCTGTTGTGAACACTGTGGGGATATTGACCAGGTGGGAGTTTTAATCATTTAATTCTTCTTCTTTTAGGCATAAAGCAATTTGTATATAATATATTTTGTGTCTGAATTGCCCTGTTTTTATCCTAGAATATCCATTACAGGAGGAAAGAGGAGAAACATCAACATAACAGGTGTTTCCCAACTGAAGTAGTGTATACTATATTAAATGTCTGTGGAATTATTATGATGCAGAAAGTTACAGACAGCTCTGTGTTTCTCTTTATTTACACTGAAGTGAAGTATCTTTTCCTAATGAAGTGTCAAACTTCATAACCCCTCTTTACTTACTTTAAGTGAGGTTAACCTCTTAAAGTATTTCCCAACTTCTGCCTGACTGACTACTGGTCTGCAGTGTGACCTTTGAAACCCAGCACTGGGCAGAGTTGAGACACAGAGGTAAATAATTAGGAAATGTTTGTCAAAAATGCATCTGAAAGTAAACCACGCTGATCACCCTTGCTTGCCCTTGCCACAGTTTGAAAGGCAACACTTTGTCACATCATTTGCAGTGTTGTAATTAGGGAAAAAAAGGAATAATCTCTATGCTAAAAGTATCAGGATATAGTGACAAGGACTGCAGGATCTACTGCGTACAGCCTAAAGTGTATGTGGGAAAACCTGCATGAAAACAACAGTGACAGCAGTTCAAGTCTGATTGATGACTTGGGAACGAGAGCAATAGTGAGGAGTCATCTCAGCCACCTCCTTATCTTTGGAGTTTATCTCCAGTAAATACCTGAAGAGCATTTTTAAAACTTCAATTAACAGAGATTACATGGATGCACAGCATGTGCATTAACTGTGTATCCCTTTAACGCAGTATTTTAGATTAAGAGGATTCAGAAATAAAATAAAGCCTCTGCGTTAACCAGGAACGATGAGTCATGCAGAAAAAAAAGAACAAAGTGAGACAGAGGATGATAGAGATAGAGACACAAAAACATGTAAGACAAAGAACTGTGAAATGACAATTTATTAAAATGTCAGCGATGAGTCAAAAAATGGCACCACATTCCGTGATGACATTATGACATGACGATTTTCCCAAAATACCACAACACCTTAAAGTAATCATTCAGCCAAAGACCTTAATCAAACAATGGTGCTCCTGGTTTCCTTTGTTCTAATGGTCCCCAACCTAAGGTAGAAAGATTAGAGCAAAGGTCTGGCGCAGTGCCAACTTGCTGCAAGGGACATAATTAGCCTCAGGGGTCCTTTTTGGACCTGAAACCTTCCATTCTCTCCCTTCATGACTAATTCACAAGACCTTGATTCTCTTTTGGCATCTGAGCCTGCAAGCCATGCATACGCTTGGATGAGTAGTTCACCATCCATTTTGTCCTCAGAGATTTTTGATAAGGGAACTTCATTACTGTTTATAAATGCTGACGTGTTCACGGTTTTCCTCTTTAATTCTTTGCACTCTGGCACCTGAAGTATCGGCTGAAATGAATGGAAGTAAAACAAAGGTTTCGCTGTTTGTTTCACATATTCTCGCACATGGGCAGTTCAGGAGAGGTCTCATTGGAACTGTTTGGCTCTCAAGGACAAACTCAGCAAATCATGAGGAAGAGAAGAAGACAAACAGAAAACACACAGCACAGTATCCACTCTTTGGCAGTGAGTGATAAAGGTCTTTCTCTATGTGTTGGTAAATATTTATGTTATGTTACTTCCGAGCCTATCAAAGTCAAGAGGAAAGAAGTTCCTCTGATATGGCACATGGAGGAGTTTGGGCTGATATTGAGTTATGAAAGATGGAGGGGGGAGTTTTAGATTTATTCTGCTGTCAGCTTGGAGAAGGGAGGCTGCGTGTGAGCGTATGCACTAGTGTGTGTGTGTATGCATATTGTGGATATGCGCATGCATTGGTGTGTGTGCGTGCATAGGTGTGTGGTGCCATAGCTGTCTTCTAAGTCGATAGACACACTCTGTCACCACTGGCAAGTAATTGACAGCTTGGAGTTTGCAGTGACACAGGCCTTGCATATATTTCCTCCATTACCTTGTGTGTATGTCAGCCTGGAGTTCTCCCTGGCAGTGCATTCAGGAGTCAGCTAGCTCGGCAGGGGATTAAACAAACACCTTCTATTCGGGCTTATGGGGAGGAATGATAAACTCTCTCACCCCCAATCAGCCAAATAGGTAATAAAGGCTTCCCCTTTCTCATTGCTGATTAGTTGTTTAAATACAGTAGGGCCAACGACTGCACTCTCTGCTGCTGTACATTGCTTTCAGTCCAAAGTCAAGAATTTGCAAATAATTTGTTTCTTCGTTTTAATTGCTCTGAGTAGTCAGTGTAGGTTTGCCAAATCAGGAAAGCACAGTGTTAAGGGGATTAAAAAAAAAAAAAAAAGAAAAAAAAAAGACAAGAATTATTTGCATTCGCTGTGTGTGGCAGCTGTTCACTCCTACATAGGGCTGTTGTCGAATGAAATGGCATTTTCATATTTATGAAAAATCCCAAGGATACTGAGAAGGCTAGAGAAATTGCCAGTTTCAAGCCTAAAATGCCCTGAATTGAATGTAGTTTAACGGCTGAATTGATCAAATCCGTTGTCAGTGACCTTGTTACACTGTGAGGACACACATCCGGAATCGTCAGTGACTCTTCTCGGCCTCCTTGACACTGTAATTAAATTTTTCTGTGAAAAGCACGATGTCAGAGCAGCAAAACTTCGAGAGACTTGAGAACATAGAGAAAGAACAGTAGTAGACGGCAGGAAAGTGCAGTTGCAACAGACGTTTTAGCTCTCTGTGGAAGTATCCATAATTATTCACTCATATCCATTTGCAGGGGGCTCGGCAGCCAGAGAAACGTTATGCCGCAATTTGTCTTCCCCTCTCTCTTTTTCTCCTGCTGCCGTCTCCACTACAAATCGTTAGTTTCACTTTTCATTAGGTTGGATCAATAAGGCGGATCAGTCGCTCGTGGCGAGGATACTGCGTGGCAGACACCCCCCCACCCCCTCTCTCTCAACTCTTTTTTCTCCTCCTTCCTTCTCCCATGTTCCCTTTCGCTCTGTCATTGACTCACGCTATCTTTCCAGCAGTCTTCCATTGAGGGAGGTTGTGAGAGGCAGGGGACAGGAAGCAGCGGGAAGCTTGAAGGGCCCAAGAAAGAGACGTGAGACAGCGATTGCACTCGTGCTACTTAATAAGGCAGAAATGGCAATGCTGAATGATAACCCAATAAAGTTTAATTATGAACCAGTAACCTCTCAAGCTTACAGTAATAATGAAAATGGAGGCTGCATGCAGGGGAAGGAAATTAAAGTGGAAATGTAAGGGTCGGAAAAAGTTTAGTCATATTGACACTGTCTGCCAAATGGGAAACATTAGCATTGATTTAATTCCTTTCTGATGGTTTTAATTCAAAATATGTCTTTTGTTCTCAGGATTTATGTGGATATGTTTTGAGTAAGACTGCATGCTAATATCTCTTATTGTGTGTGTGTATTTTCTGTGTAATTGGAAAGTGAACAAGGACAAGTGCATTCTTTTATTGTTGTGAAGCACGTCTGTTAGGGCCCATTGAGCTCTGGCAGCACTTCCGTCCAGTCTTTAGACTCAAGAGTGTCGATATGGGTTGAATATTTGAGATCATGCACATGAGCTACTTTTCCTGTTCTCCTCCAGAACACCTGGACGTTGATCTCGAGCTTGTACGTACATTTGTTCTAATGAAAGATCAGATATCACACTATAAAGCCAAGTGATGTTGATGTGATTTTGTCATCAAACTACCATGGAAGGCAAAGGAGGGTGTGAGAAGTCAATGACGCCAGTGGAGCCTTTCCCATGAGTTGCTTTGCACCTCAGTGATTGGAGGTGGTTGGCCAGCATAATGGTGTTGTTTGGATGGTGTGTGTGTGTTTCATTCATACTTACCCAGTACAGTGAGACGAGCAGGACGGGACCTCATGGCGGCCTGGACAGCCTGGCACTCAAACACAGCGTCATCCATCAGCTCGACACGCTGGATTCGCAAATGATGCTCTCCTGAACCATGGTCACCAATCACCGTGTAACGAGGATAGCCTGCAGCGCAAACACATTTGTTCATTTTAAACACCTTCAACATCAAAATACTGCTCATTTACCAAATGCATTAAGGTAAATTTGTCACTGTAAAAGCTTTGCATACAAAATGAGACATGCTAAATGTACATACAATAGAATTATTATCAAGTTGTCAGTGTGCTGATTGGCAAACACACTTAAATCAGTACACACATGAACAAAAATGTCAGACTTAGGTCCTTTGGAGTATGTAGGATACTGTTAAAAACATTTTATGACTCTGTGGTGGCATCTGTAGTTTTCTATGCAGTGGTCTGCTGGGGCTGTGGAAGCTCTGAGAGGGTCAGGAAAAGACTGAACAAACTGGTCAGGAGAGCTGGCTCTGTCCTCAACTGCCCTCTGGACACCATGGAGGGGGTGGGTGAGAGGAGGATGTTAGCCAAGCTGACATCGATCATGGACAACCCATCCCACCCCCTGCATGAGACAGTGGGGGGCTTAAGTAGCTCCTTTAGTAACAGACTGCTGCATCCGGTGTGTATGAAAGAACGCTCCCGCAGGTCCTTCACCCCAACAGCTGTCAGACTGTTTAACACCACCATCATGTAATGTAGCACTGTGTTGATGCCGTCTTTCTCAGTTCTACATCATAAACCTACTTCTGTTTTGCACTGCTTTTATCAATGCTAATATCCGCTCACGTTATCCACTTCATCTGGTACAATTTCTAAGTTGTGCATTTCTCTCAACTGAACAATAACACTATTTATTATCCGTATTGGCAACAGTACTTTTATAAACTGTACATATTGTATACCTGGTATTTCTCAAGTGCAATACAACACATGTCATTAGTTAGTTTTCTCATAAGAATATTAGCAATAGTGCTTTTTTATGGCAGTAGGATTTTTATGGCACTATTTTTTATAATTTGAACAAATGTTCATATATATAGTTGTTTTTTCTATTCTGTAGCCTGTATGCTTTTTTAATTTGACCTCTTTATGCTACTGTGCTTGCTCTTTGTAATACTTGCTGGCTGTAACAACTAAATTTCCCCAGTGTGGAATCAATAAAGTCTTATCTATCTACCTATCTAAAAATACACAGTATAGGCTCAGCTAACAGTAATTGAGCTGCTCCAGATCATTCAAATAGGCAGCGGTTGAGGATTATACATTATGGGTGAGTATAGTTTTTCATTGTTTGTTTACTAATTTACCCATGCACTGTCAGAGTGGCTTAAAACATGAATTGTAAAAAAAAAAAAAAAAAAAAAAATGTTTTTACAGCACTTCTGGCAATGTTAATGAGCTGCTGTGGAGGTTGCTGCATTCTGGAGAATGATGTTTCACTGCAACCATAAACAGGAACAGCGAGAGTTTGAGGTGTTTCAGCATTTGCTCTGTCAAATGATTTATAGTTTCATAATAAAAGAAAGCAGAGCAATATCCAAGAGACCTGGGCATTTTACACAAGTCAAGTGAGACGGTTTTAAAGATATCCCCTTAACTATTATCGGAATATGCATTGAGAGTGTGTTGTGGAGTGCATCCCTCCACCGGGGCAAATAAGCAGGAAGAGGAATGTGTTTGGCTGGAAAGCTTTATGGGGTATTTCTCATGCTTTTGGAATTGCTCGTCTCTGAAGATCCTTTTTCTCTCTCTCTCACTCCATCTTTCTCATTAATAGGGATACCGTATGTGGGATGAAATGAGAATGTCTGTTCATGAAAAATACACTCCAAAAAATGCTAAAAATTTACAGCTAAGAATTGTTTTTTTTTTCCCTCCACTGGTCCTAAAGTAACTGATCAATGATGAAAGTATTGGATAAGATTGGAGATTTTTACAGCAGAACAAGGCCAAGCTTTTAACAAAGCCTTACTCTAACTTTGTGCTTTGAAAAACGAAAACTACAGTCTTCAGATTCACTTACTTGTCATTTTTTTTCTCAATAAATCTATGAGTACCCATCCAACTGTTGGGACTTTACCAATAAATGTTGAGTAGTATAACATTGATTTCTCAGTAACAGCTAGCCAACGACTCATGTCCACTTCAGAGCTCCCCAAACACGTCAGTCTTTCTCTCACTATAAAGGTTTTACAGACTGGTTACATGTTTTAGCACCCAAAAGGAACATGATAGACTGGGCAGCCTTATAAAAGCTTTTCAAGTCCTCAAATTTGTCTACTGCAAAAACCAACTGTATGCTCAAAGTCCAATCACTGTCTGTTGCTTTATCGAATCCAGTTGCCTTTAATAGCGCATGATGTGGGCCTCATTTTATGCTTGTGGGGTGAGTTACGGCTGATTAAGCGGCCCTCCTACGTATAGCCTTTAATCTTAAGGGTCTGTACAGTGGGAGGACGAAGGACAAAAGAACACCTAAACATAAACATCATATATAGATGGAGAGATAATAAACGATAATAAATGGCAAGCTCACTAATAAATGGGAAAAAATTGAAACTGCACTAGTAGATGTTTTGTCTGAAAGCTAGCCACAGAGGTGATAAAATGTCTCCTTTCTTTGAAATTCACATTATTTGCTACAAAGTGTCCCACACCGAGGGATAGCAGGACTTCGGTAAAACAGGCTGTAAATGTAACAGGGTTAAAAGAGACCCGATCAGAACTAAAAGCTTCCATTAATAATATTAATAACCATTGCCTGAAAAGGAGCTTTCTGCCTGTTCATGCTCAGAACGATGCCTAAAATAGAGGACGCACCATTATGTGCACAAGGTCACCCAGGGAACCATTTTGCTTCAATTTTATGTTCATTGATGAGATTCAAAGCAATAATGCCAATGCGGATCGCAAGGGTAATGATCATTGCACGTTCTGAATGATGTGACCTTGAGTTGACTCCAGCCCACCAAGCGCATGTGTATTGTACCAACCCCAGAAACCGCATTTGCTTCAAATGCACTTCTGTTTTGCTTGTCTTAATTGTAGCAAGGTATAAGCCATGTAAATTTCTGTTGCACAAACAGATGATCTGGCCAATTACCTCATGTGTGCCTATGGCAAACTAAGAATAATTTTGCTGTGTGAGGATATGGCTCTGTTCCAGTTTCATCTCTGAGCATTAGTTGGTTCCAAAAGGAGAAATGATTTGCATCTGTGGTGGAGAGTAAGTAGTAAGAATTTTATAATCTCAATTCCAAAGAGCAGAAAACATACTGTAATGTATTTTTGCCATCTTATAAGCCCCTTGATTTTGCATTATTTCAATATGACTAAAATTATAATGGCACACATGAAGACTGATCACCTGTACACAGGTGATGTGTGCATAAAGGGCCATTGATCTTAGATCTCAGTGAATTTCAAAGACACAATGAGTTACCTAAAGCAAACAATGTAAAATAGGCCCATTAAGGAGTAATGAATCCATCAGGGGGAAATGGATTTGTCTTGAGGCTGGATCAATGGCGTGCGTGTATGTGTGTGTGTGTGTGTGTGTGTGTGTGTGTGTGTGTGTGTGTGTGTGTGTGCGTGCGCGCGCGCGCGCATATAAGTATACAGACACTTGAGGCGTGGCCTTGTGATTTATAGCATTTACCTACTACATGTTTCACACAGTGTGTCCACCAGGGGATGGAAATGGGTTTGTAGAAGCTGTGAAGAGGTGACCAGTGTTCAGTTTACCCTCATGGGAGGAAAGTGACACATGCTTACTAACTGTTCTCCACTCAAGGACTCCTACACCCTCAGTGCATAATATATACAAACACTTCCTTCTCCGTCTCCAATGTGTGCGCACCAGGAGCTTTCACTTATAGCTGCTTTGTCTGTTGTCACCATCATTGTGTGTAGCAGATACATTCTCTGCCATGCATATTCATGACATTGATTGGTATGTTCTGAGCATTTGTGGGGCTACTTCACTTTTCTTTAATTAGAGTGGAGACGCGTGACACAAAAGGGAATGAACAGGAAATTCAGGGGCAGATAGGAATCATTGGCTTTTGTGCTGTGATTTCTTGCGCTGAATGGTGAAAGAGTTCTCTCAGTTTAATCACCGCTCCTGTGAATGGAAACAGGTCCCAGGCGGAGCTCCACGTTGCAGACGCAGCTTCTTTCTATGAATAGCCAAGCAGACCTATATTATTGAAATGCTCCATGCAACATTTGATTCGTCGCACTTTTTATGTATACAGCTGCCACTTTCCTTTCATTGTGTACATCTTGCAGTGGATGTACTGCCGCATGCATTACTTGGTTATGTAGGCAGGAGTGATAAAAAGGACAGCTGTGGTGCGCTTTATTTTGAAAAAGTGTCATTCCTCTCAATAGAAGGCACTCAGCCCCTGTCTGTATCATGCTGTTGATTCTACCTATCTTATCCAGGCAGGCAGCTATTCCACCCCATACAAAAGCCTGTGCATTTTTTAGAGAGGAAGATCATTCCAACTCTACATATTGGGCTTGACTGCATGGCCAGATAATAAGAAGAGAATGGTTGCTGGAGAGGGGCAAGGTCAGAATTACTGCATCTTGTCTGTGACTGTTAACCTATTCACAGATGTAGTGTTAAAGGTTGATCTACTGTAGTTCCTTTGTGTGTTGTGACCCCACATTCTCTCAGTTTACTCTGCTCTATTCCTTCCTCTGTCTTGAGCCATTTTTCAAATGAAATTTTGTCTTATTGGCTTGTTTTGTTACATCAATAAAAATAGAGGAGGATAAAACAAACTCTACATCTCTGCTCCACTCTGACCCGAAATAAAATTGTGCTCCTTCCTTCCCTCTTCTCTTTCTCTCTCTCATTCTGTCTCTAGCAATCATAAGTACTCTCCTCTTCTGCCTCCTCCTCCTCCAAAGGAGACTTGAAGACTGCAGGACCATTGTTTACTGCAACCCCTCAGCCTCCCCTGGGTCTGATAAGAACTTGAGGAGGGAATAGGGTGGCTTTACTGGGGCTCTGTCAGCCACTGAGGTTTAATTACAAACCACATCAGTGACAGGGAAGGCCTCTTGGAGCGTTTGCTAAAGGTCAGAGGGTAGAAGACCCGCAGTCTCAAGTGAAATACATATTTAATCCTTCCTCATCATAAGAGTCTTTCGTGTTTTGAAATTGGCTGCAGTAAAATATTTTCTCACTGTAAAATTATTATTTTGCAGTCAATCATGAATTATTTTGATTTCTCAGTGGTCACACTGAGGTGGTGCGTGAGGCCAATTAGAAAGCTCTAAAATAAAGACTGTGCCCTTATAGAGTAATGCATCCTGCTGTGTGCTGAGTGCTTGTGCACAGATTCAAATGGATCTCTGTTTTGGAAGAATTTAATGATCATTTCAGTAAATGATGCAGGCGTACTACACTTTTATGGATTTTCTCATTCAATAGCTCAGTGATTCAAGAGGTTGTAAATGTTTATTTGGAGGAGTGATATGTTTCCTTGAAATTCATCAAAAGTCATGAATACACATAAAGCCTTGATTGGTAAAACAACAGGCTACTAAATGACAGTGCAGTAGTCACTTTTACTTCAAATTAAACAATTAAGGCAATTATACACGAGGTGCAGTGTAATTAGAGGACGCCAGCTACTCTTCAAAAAGCCATTTAGCAGCCTGAAGCACCAGAGAAAGACCAGTGCCACTATTGATTTCACATTTCATTCGGATTTTTGGGCTTCTCTGCCAAACAAGTATAAGATTTTTGGGTCTGCATCTAACACTGACACAGAAATGAATTTTTGATTCTGTCTGGTGCTGTTGAGTGATATAATTATTGATGCTTCACATAACACTTGTAATGTAATGCTTCTTTTGTAATACACTATTATGAGACCTCTGTTATCTACCTGTGGAGTGATATATTTGGCAGGATAGAAGGGGAGGATGTTCACATGTGGGGGCTTTAGATGACAAAAAGCAGCCATTTGAACATGACAGTTATATTAGAGAGTGTTAATTAATAGGGGAAACTGAGGATGATGGAGAAATCCAGGGTGACACGCTCAAGGGTATAAATGTGTCTTACCAGAGAGGTCTCTGCCAACTCCCAGTGCCAGGCCATCTTTTATCCACAGGACAACGCCATGGTAGCCAGGGATAGTGCATGGTAATGTCACAGGCTGGCCTGCCACCACCACCAGGTCCTGTGGCTGCTGGGAAAACATGGCCTCTGCCCCTTAAGACGAAAAGAAGACGTGAAAAGGTTAGGTCTGATGCATTTAAGTCATTATGTTTTTTTAATGTAAATAGGAGAAGAGGGCATTGGAAATTCAAGATCAAAAGAGTGGAATAAGTATGGTTTTACAAACACCTGCTTTCAATGTGTCAAGCACTGAATGAAGGGAAAATGAAGGGAAGTGCACCATATGCCCATTTCCACCAATTTCACTCAAACCTCTTGTCAAAGTCATGTTACAAGAACCCTACAGGGTGATATACAAACGTGGCACTTTCTTTTACAATTCGTCATTCGGAGACAAGACACTGTACACGCATCAGAGGTGTCAGTGCAGCACCAGGACTGAAGCACAGGCTAAGAGACAGCCGTCACAGCTCAGCTTGGTTCATTTATGAAGGATGTCACCGTACAGATGGGCTGGGCTCGTACACATCGCAGCAGATCACACGATCTTGTCTGCCAACACTGCTCTAGTGGCATACATTAAGTTGAGCTCACACCCATGTATTCCAACTGCACAGCTGCTATTAGCTGCACTCCTCCACCGCGTGCTCAGGCGGAAAGTGGTGTGCAGTGAACTCCATTAGAGGCAGAGGGTGTGTTAATGGGGAGGGGTATGGCGGCGAGGGGGGGGGGTTAGGTTTTTGGATCAGAGTGGAGGATGCAGAGTGGTACTGATGTGTAGTTAGAAACACTGACAGGCTGCCTATCAGCTAAAGCCTACACACACACACACACACGCACATATACACAGACATGCATTCATACAGACACAGTCGGATTTGGGAGCACGAATTGCAGCAAAGGTTTAAAAGTGTCACTTCCTCTCTCATACTTCACTGAGACAGTTTTGTTCATAGCTATTTCTTATTTTCAAACTTCCAAGTTCAGTTTCTTGGATCAGAACATCTACCTTTTATTCAGACAACTTAATATCCATCTTTCTCTTTTGTGCCTGTGCAGCACATACACAGGCAGGCATACAAACATGCAGGCCAGACACACATTTTTTTCATTTAATCATATACAAACCTGATAAGAAAAGAAGCTTCAGTAGTGAATCACAAAAATGAGCAGAGCAAAGACACCAAAGAACGTGAAAGCCTGCTTTCGTCTTACAATATCTTTGCATCACACTAGTCATCTACTGGATGCTTGGTTTTATATTTAAAGGAAATTACTTATCCTACTGCGGAGGAGGAAATTGATTTGCTTTGTTGTATGATTTCAAACCACATCAGAGAAGAGATTGTTGTCATACCAGAAACTGATTTTAATTGAGTTAGAAAATGCCATTAGAATCCCCACAAGTCATTTTTCTGCCTTGAACTGAATGCCACGTGATGGATAGCTTGTTAAAGATGCAAGCAGAAGTTTTCATATTGATTCATGCACTCTCTTCCCCGTGTACACTGTCAGACAGACAGAAATACACAACCCTGTACACTGCCTCATTTTAATATAGATCTATTACTCAACCAAAATCAGGAAAAATAGAATGTACCGTACCTCAAAGCATATAATAGGCTTTTCATCATCTTGAGACTCAACAGCTTCTCCCTGGCTAACCAGGCCCTTCGTAAATGTGCATGCACATTGTAGGTGATGCTGGCTGGATGAGACTTTATCTCACCATATGTATTGCCCTTCAAACCTAGACAGCTTTGTTCAGCCCTGACTGTCTTCCCACGTGAGGAGCTTATCTCGACTGTACTCTGCTACCCAGTCAGCAGCGCGCCAACATATAGACAGCTCCTCACCAGATCTCTTGGCATGTTCTGGGAAAACATTGTAAACACCAGGGAATCTTGTATCTGCTCAGTCATGACTGATATTATCAAACAGTTCAGCCTGTGCTGTAATTGATTTAACATTGGAGGGATCTCTCTGTTGGCAGCACACGTCTGCATACTTCCTACCACCCGCCTATATCCTTCCTCCTGTGCATCTTCTCGGGATCCCCTTGTGCCCCATTCGTCATCGAGAAAAAGACAGGAGACTATTTTTTTACATGGAGCTCAGCTTGATGAGGCGAAAAACCTTCTCACCTGTTTTATATGTTGTGTTATATTGTCTGCAAAGGGACAGATTGTAGCACATGATTTACAAATGGACTTCATGGTAATTCAGAGTCACTCTCTGCCCTGAAACTGTTGTCAACAATTAGTTGATGTCTCAAACAGCCCCCTCAAAAATATTAATTAACTGCACTCAACTGAATCACACGTCTCTCACACAAACAGACAAATGTGAGCCATGACTCAAGCTTTACTTGAACTTGAGCTGCATGACTTAAAGGGACAGTTAACCCCAAATTCAAAAATAGTTTATTTTCCTCTTACCTGCAGTGCTGTTTAGTCATCTAGATAGTTTAGGTGAGAGTTGCCAAATTCTGGAGATATTGGCTGAGGAGGTGACTTCTCCGGAATATAACTGGAAGGTATTCGGCTTGTGTTGCTCAATGTGCCAAAAAAATATTTTGCATAACTCAAAAGAAATGTATCTTTACAGAAAGCATGACCTGGTTACTGAAGATAATCCACAGATCTTGTTGTGTGCAGTTTCATGGGGCAACTATTTTCTTTCTACCAAACCACACCTGCCAACCGCATCACTGCACAGAAGGAAGCATGCGTCTCCTCATGGGCAAAACGCTCGTGCTCGTGACAGCGTGGGATGTAAACATTAAAGGCCTCCTCCTCGTCTGAGCTGTAACATTAGCTAGCAGTGTCTGTTAGCTATAAACTAATCTCCTCAAGCTTGCAGTGCTGGAGGATGCATGTTTCCTTTGCACAACAATATGGCTGGTGGGTGTAATTTGGTAGGAAGAAAATAGTTCCTAGATGAAACTGCTCACAAAAATATCCGTGGATGATCTTTAGTAATGGGGTTATACTTTATGGAAAGACATATTGCTGATAAGTTTTTCAAATGAGGTATTTCATCTTTTGAGCAACAAAAGCAGAGTGCCATCTAGTTCCATTATATTAGAGAGAAGTCTGGCATCTCTACAGCTGATGTCTGCAGAACTTGACAGCTCACACCAAAACAATCGAGATCACTAAATAGCACCACAGGTAAGAAGGAGAAAAAAAAATGTATTTTTGACTTGGGGTTAACTGTCCCTTTAAAGGGGGAACGACTGATTTTGCACAGCAAGATCAGTTTACTTCACAGGGAGTGCTACACATCATGTCTTCTGTGACTCTGAAGGGAGCTTTCAAAGGTCTAGAAAATAGCCAGTGGTTGCATGGTACAATAAGCATGCAAATAATCAACAAGAACCACCAGCCAACAAGAATTCAGACTAAGCACATCAAGACTGTTCTTAAAAAGGGGGACTGCCAGTGAAGAGGTTTAATGCTAAGTTTAAGACCTTGAACATGACATCAGACATGCTCGTCTTGAACTGGGACTTGATGCTCAAAACTTGGTCCAACCTCTGTATTATATTCAGTAAACACTTTTTAAGCACCTTTCCCTACAAGTTTGTACTCTGTTGCCATTGCAAGACTGATGTCCTCGCAGGGTTATTAACATACATCGGTGACAGAAAGAATCAAAGACTTAACTGACACCAGCTTGTACTTGTCACTTGAGCTGTTAAAAAGTGACCTCCTTCATTCAATTTAAAGCCTGGCTGAGTCTTGAAACAAGTGTGGGCACACTGCTGGGAAGAAATGGGGTGATGTGTTTGAGAGGGCTGGGGCTTACATCAAGGTGGCTACATTCATTCATCCATCCCCTCTGCACCAAATAAATCTCTGTCACATCTGCCAGGTTTATCCTTCACTGGGCATCACAGTGTTGGCAAAAGACATGTCACTCCCTAATCTACCTGTTCTTTACTGTCTGCCAGGCATGACATGCAACAGAGCGAAGGTAACCCCCTCCCCCACAGTTGTTCATGAAAAATATTTTCCTAACTAAAATACCCAATTAAGAATTAAGCACCTCACTTTAGACTTGAGCACTGACAGTAATATGAGGGGATGAGGGTGATTGTGCACAGGTGCCCGCAGAGCTGGAGATCCACGTTCATAATGCTTTATTAAGCATCCTAATGGGGTTTATCATAGAGCTTGGTAAAACATCAATAATAAAATGAAAAAAGTCTAGACATGCCAATTTGCTGTGAGACAAATGGGCCCTGATATCAGGGGTTAGGTTCTGTGAATGTGTAGGCACACAGAGCAGAAACAGACACCTTTTGTCTGTCGCTAGAGACAACAGACAAGAGCCCTGTGGGTTTTCTCTCTCAGCCAAACATGCACTATGAATAGAACTTCAAAAAAATATTAACTACTTTGTTTGTTTTCATATGTTGTCTGGGAAGATTAGTGACAATACCAGAGAAATGTTTACTTCAGCACTTCGGATTTGCGAAATCTACCATTGTGCTTCTTTCCGAAGAGGTTATCCGCCCATTATCTAACGGCCACCTTCCCTTAAATACACACAGTAGATTTCGACATGTAACCGCATACTTCACTTTAATGAAAGTCAGCATGTCAGATGGAAAAAAAAGAAGCGTCACTTTTGAACAACAGCATTCCAACAATGGCCTCAGTGACACTGAGCTCCATATTCAAGGTCTAGAGGGGATTCCTGCATGACATGTCACAGTGACTGCGTTTGTGGGCATGAAGTTATAATGTGCATGACCTTAACACTTTGGGTTGACTTTACATAGCAATTATCATCAATCTGACAACAAACTCAGAAAATATGAGAAACCGTGTTTTCCACATTCCTTTAACCACATATTTTTATCTTTCATGTACATAAATTACAGTGGTGAATTCCCTCCCAAATGCCGATGCACTACCCCTTACTGGATATGTTTACGTGCATAAAATCATAGACTGGCCTGCATTTAGAAAGATGAGGCCAGAGATCTGTGATAAAGACTGCCCAGTTGTTTCAAATGGTGGGCACAGAACCATATTCATAATGTGGACCGGCACTTTGCATCTCCTAATGTTGTCATTTCACTTCAGATAATTTGTTTACCATTGGACGGTTTCTGCATTTCCACACACTCCAGCACTATTTTCCCCTCAGTGCTAACTGCCCCCAATTTCATCGCTCTTTGCCAATCAGGCCTGGAAATTACCGTTACGGACACACATCCAACCCACTTCAGAGAAATAATCATCATGCTGTCTGTGCGGCATGTGGCCACACAGCACTAAAGCTTAGCCCAGGATCATTATCAAAAACTATTACCCCTCTGGCCGGGGCATTTTATACCAGCAATTTAGAAGCACAGGAGGGCTTCAGTATATGGAGGAGTGGATGGGTTAGTTATGTGTTGTAGTTTGGTAGCCAATAACCACAGTTTCTGTTTTCAGGATACTGCTGCTGGAAGTTTTCAGTGATGTATGAGTGGAATCCTCTGGTTGCATTGCCATCGATGGCAGGCGCTCAGCGCTTTCCATAAATTCGTGAATTTAGAGGCAATCAAGATATTCTCATAGATCCTATTGCGATAACCACCAAGACCAAAGTCAAATGATAAATACCATCCACTCACCCTGCAGGGGCCCCTGCTGATCAGTTTGTTTAAACCGCAAAGAGGAGATGCACTCCACAGGAACCGCACAAATGTATTTTCTAAGCTTATGATCACACTTTTCCTCTTTTTTCCCGAGCCTTTTCGAAAGTTAGTGTAGCAGTATGATATGCTGCTGGGGCTGAATACCGGTGGGTCGGCTGCTCTGTACTATACCTGACGCGTTAGCCTATCGGTGCAGAGGGCGAAGGTATAAAAGGTAGACTTTGTCCCTCCCTCATCCTCTCTCACTTCCTGGCTCGAAGGCCCTTCCGCTTCCCAGCCTTCCACTTCCTCCTCTCTTCTTCGTGCAGGTAGGTACGCGGCCGCATACCGGCAGGTTATTTTTAGCTCACCCTAGCCTATTAAATGGTTCGGCTGTGTGTTTTCTTTTTTTTAAGTGGCCCATCGCGGTCAAGAGGATGGTGGCGATCTTCCTTGCTGGTCGTAAGTTTTAGACAGAAAGGGGACCAGGTACGGACACGTTAGTGTAGGTTTAGCCTAGCAATAGCTGGCTAGCCCAGGTGTTAAACGCCTCACTGGTCTGTGTTCACAGCGGCGCTAAGGCATCACCGGCGCACCACAGACGCTCCTCTCTGCACCGAGCCGTGCAGCGCCTCTGCATCTCTCTCCTCACTGGCTGAATGCCGTTGATCCGGACCAGGGGATCGATCCGGGATGTTAAGATAAGTGCAGGAACGCTGCTGCTTCGCCGACCCCTATTGCCTGTCTCTCGTGCATATTGCTCCTGCTCCTGCTTCCGCTTCGCTCGCTACTGCCTGCTCCGCTCGCCGCTGCTTGCCCAGCTTGCTATCGCTGCCACCGCATCGTGTCGGGACTAGTTTGGAGTGGTTGTTTGGGCCTTGGTACTTCGGTCCAGCTCCTCTCCTAACATCGGGCCCCAGCGGTGGTTGCCCAGCCTGGACTGTGTGTGCGTGTGTGGGTGTGCGAGTGTGCGTGTGCGTGCGTGTGTGGACGGGTGAGTGCGCGTGTGTGTGTGGGGGGGCTCCGATGGGATAAGGCACTTTTGCCTGTTAGAGTGCATTGTGTTACTTTTTTTGGTTGGTTAGTTATTAATTAATTTTCATTTCGAATTAAGGTTCATGTAAATTTGTTCTTTAGTTTCTCTGGCCAGAGGCTTGTGTTCTTTGTTTCCTTTTTTTTGGTTTGTTTGTTTGTTTTTGGTTTTCCTTTGTTGCTACCCCGTGCTTGCCTTTTGTGGCTTTTAATGCCAATAACTTGTGACAATTGTAACTAATTGTGTTCTCCCCTCTCCTTTCTAGTTGTTGGGAGCCGACGGTGGTGGTGGTGTCCCGGGTGGCGGTGTCCCGTGTGTGGTGTGATTTTGGAGTTTAGTTTGTGGTGCAATTCACTTTTGGGTTAGGTGTCACGTGTGAGTGGGGTGCTCCTCTCTTAAGTTGGACCTCCTCCCCCAGGTCCCCCCTGCACTGTCGGTAAGCTTCCCCGTTGGAGTGGAGTGTTAACACCTTAGTTTTCTTTTAAAATTTGTTTTCTTTTACCTTGCATGATTTGTTAATAAACCTTTGGTTGACATTGAACCACACCTCCGTCCTCCTTTGTATAACTTACCTGCGTGCCTCTCCACTATCCAGTATTCCCTGGGTGAAAAATCCCAGGGTGGCGTTGTCGGTTTTCCTATTCAAATTTATATACTCTGACCTTGTCCATAAGACTGTATCAGCCCTCGTATCGCCACAACTTGGCGTTGTCGGCAGGATATACTTAGTAAGGGTGAGGTGTGTGTTCTTTGTGGTTTTTTTTTTTTTTGGTCCTTCTGTTTGTTTTTGTGTTCTTTTCATACCTGATTTGCCTATTCCCCTGATTGTAAATTGTGTGTGAAGGCATCAAGTGGAGGCGAAGCAGCAGTGGGTTTCCTGTTTATCGTGGTAAGATTGGTGTCCAGAGTTATTGTTAACAGTCAAAGACAATGGAGGGAGAGCTGCAAGAATTGAGGGACTTGGTGGCACAGTTGAGGGCGGAGAACGATAGGTTGCAGCGGGAGCAGGCTGCGGCCGTGCCTGGCCCTAGTGCTGCACCTCCCGTTCCCACTGAGCCTCTTCTAGCACCCTCCACCTCTAGTGCCCCTGTAACAGAGAGGCTGATCTTGGTACCCCGAGACAGGAAGTGCCCAGTCTTTAGGGGTAGGTCAGGCCTAGGGCTAGAAGAGTGGATAGAAGAGGTTCAGGCATGTATGAGAGCTCGCCACCTGTCCCCAATCGATCAGGCCTTTTTTCTTTTTGACCACTTGGAGGGAGAGCCGCGTGAAGAGATAAAGTATCGTTCCAGTGCAGAGAGAAGTGACCCGGCTGCAATTATTTCTGTTCTCCGGGAGCTGTATGGTTGCTCAGACTCGTACGTTGCCTTACAAGAAGCCTTTTTCTCGCGGCGCCAGCAAGAGGGGGAGACTCTTCAGGAGTTCTCCCTCGCGCTAATGAGTCTGATGACGTCGGTGAAACAGCGTGCTCCCAGTGACATGCTAAATGCAGATGTTCTACTGCGTGACCAATTCGTCGAGAATGTCATTGATGGTTCCCTTCGCCGTGAGCTAAAGCAGCTTGTACGCAGGCAGCCTGCTGTCACCCTGCTCGAGGTAAGAGCAGAGGCAATTAGGTGGGAGCGAGAGGGGTTGCCGGGAGGTGTGCGGGGCCGGAGTCATTCGGTTCCCTCTCTGCTTGGGTTACAGTGCAGTGTTCAGAGTGCCCCTCCGGCGGCTAATCCACCTCAGGCGGGTGAGCTGCTGGAGGTGAAAGAGATGTTAAGGCTCCAACAGGAACAGCTTAACAAGCTCACAGAAACCCTGGTTCAGCTGCAGGCCAGCCAGCAGCGCAGTCATCCTCCCCACCGTGGCCCAGTAATTTGCAGGCGGTGTCAGCAACCTGGCCATTTTGCCAGGGAGTGTGAAGCAGGGCGTGCACTTTCCCGCCCTAGACCTTTAGCGCCCGCTTCTTCTCGGCCGGGCATGCTTCATGAATCAGTTCAGCACCCGGGAAACTAGCGCCCGCCGAACTGCAGAGCCAAAGTTCGGGGGGAGCAACCACCGGCTCACCACTTATCTTGGGGGATGGGGATGAAGCTAAGCTAATTGCTGCTTGTCCACACGTGGATGTGGTCATGGGGCAAGTCGTGGTTCCTTGTCTGGTGGACACCGGGTCAATGGTGTCCACCATTACCGAGAGCTTCTTTCGGCAGCACTTTGAGGCTTGGGGCCAAGAGAGGCTTCGGTCCTGCCATTGGCTGCAGCTTCGAGCGGCCAACGGGCTGCCCATCCCCTACCTTGGCTACTTGGAGCTTGAAGTAGAGCTTTGTGGTAGGCTTTTGCCAGGGTGTGGGGTACTGGTGGTCAAAGACCCTCCGGCGGATGCTTCTCCTCATGCACCTGGTGTTTTGGGGATGAACATCCTACAGAGATGTTATAGGGTGCTGTTCGGACAACATGGACTAGGCTTGTTTGATCTACCCATTGTCACTGGAGCCCCAGAGTCCGTGGTGCAGGCATTGCAGAGGTGCCATCAGGCCTCCAAAGACCCTCCTTCTGAGGCCGCCGGTACGGTCAAGGTGCGAGGCAGGAAGGCGTGCCGCATTCCTGGTGGCACCATGCAGGTGGTCCTGGCAACGTGTTCAGCACAGTACTCGGGCACTACTGTGCTCTTTGAGCCCTCTGATCAGGGACTTCCTGCTGGACTGTTGGCATCCCCAGCACTGGTTCGAGTCGAGAACGGTACTGCATACATCCCCATTGTGAATGTGGGCTCCTCGGATGTGCTGCTTTATCCTCGAACAGTGGTAGGTGCCCTGAGTGAGGTTCGTGTGGTGAGCTTGCCTCCTGGTGTTGAGGAGGTTCCATCTCATGCAGCCACTATGGCATCCCAGGTTGTGGCCCCTCCACTGTCAGACCCAGTGGATGCAGTGGACCTGTCGGCTTTGTCAGCCGAAGAACAAGAGGAAGCGCGAGGCCTTCTTCGTAAGCACACCACAGTCTTCTCTTCTCACGACGGTGATTTGGGCTGCACTAACTTGATTTCTCATGAAATCCCTCTCTTGGATGACACCCCCGTCCGTCAACGCTACCGGCGTATTCCCCCATCGGAATACGAGGTGGTTAAAGAGCATATCAACCAGCTGCTCGGTGCGCAGGTCATCCGGGAAAGCAGCAGCCCTTTCGCTTCGCCAATCGTGCTGGTTAAGAAGAAAGACGGCAGTCTGCGCTTGTGCGTCGACTACCGGCAACTTAACAGCAGGACCAGGAAGGACGCCTTCCCTCTTCCTCGTATTGAGGAATCGCTGGATGCACTGACTGGAGCCCGCTGGTTTTCCACTATGGATCTAGCCAGCGGGTACAATCAGGTTCCAGTTGCGGAGGCCGACCGACCCAAGACAGCTTTTTGCACTCCTTTCGGGCTGTTTGAGTGGAACCGCATGCCCTTTGGGCTGTGTAATGCCCCTAGCACCTTCCAGCGGCTCATGCAGAGGATCTTTGGAGACCAGCAATGTCAGTCCTTGCTTTTGTATCTGGACGACATTGTGGTCTTCTCCGCCACCTTTCAACAACATCTCGAGCGGCTGGAGGTGGTGCTGCAGCGGTTGCAACAGGAGGGCCTGAAGGCCAAGCTGTCAAAATGCTCCTTCTTCCAGCAAGAGGTGAGCTACCTCGGGCATGTCATTTCTGCCAATGGTGTCTCCACAGACCCAGGCAAGGTGGAGGTGGTAGCCAACTGGCAACCCCCCACTACCATCTTGGAGCTGCGGTCCTTTCTCGGTTTTGCCAGCTATTATCGCCGCTTCGTGGAGGGTTTCGCCAAGTTGGCTGCCCCTCTACACCGCCTTGTGGCCGAGCTTGGGGGATCCAAGTCCAAGCGGTCGGCAGGCCGGGTGGCAGAGAAGTGGACCCCAGAACACCAGCACAGCTTTGAGGCCTTAAAATCTAGGCTCACCAATGCTCCTGTGCTTGCCTACGCTGACTTTTCCCTCCCCTTCATCCTGGAGGTGGACGCGAGTCATGGGGGTTTGGGCGCAGTACTCTCACAAGAGCAGGATGGGAAGGTCCGGCCAATAGCGTACGCAAGCCGAGGTTTGAGGCCTACAGAGCGCAACCCAGCCAATTACAGCTCCATGAAGCTGGAGTTTTTGGCCTTAAAGTGGGCTATGACGGAGAAGTTCCGTGAGTACCTGCTCGGTCACCGGTGTATTGTCTTCACAGACAATAATCCGCTTAGCCACTTGTCATCTGCCAAACTTGGTGCTCTGGAACAGCGCTGGGCAGCCCAGCTTGCGGCCTTTGACTTTGAGGTTCGCTACCGCCCGGGTAAGAGCAATACAAATGCGGACGCCCTGTCCCGCCTGCACCCACCGGTGGCAGTGGATCTCGATGCTGTCGCCCCTGGAACCATACTCCCACCACCCCTGAAGCAAGCCCTGCAAGCTCGGGGGCTTGAAGCCCGTCAGGCTGCCGTCTTAGCTTTGCCTCAGCATCTGCCTGCTGACATTAGCACACTTCAGCAGGCTGACCCTGTGATTGGGGAGGTGCTAGCGTTTTGGAGGCAGCAGCGATATCCTGACCGGGAGGAGCGCAAGCAGCTATCCCCGCTAGCTTTGGTTCTCCTCAAGCAGTGGGATCGGCTGACGGAAGGGGCTGGAGTGGTCTACCGGCAGGTTTTGCGCCCAGATGGTGGAGAAGCAGTTCTCCAGGTCCTGTTGCCAGTCGCGTTGAAGAACAAGGTCCTCACCGAGGTTCACCAAAACCATGGCCACCAAGGTGTGGACAGGACCTTAGAACTGCTTAGGCAGCGGTGCTATTGGCCCGGGATGACCTCCGATGTGAGGCACTGGTGCCAAGCCTGTGAGCGGTGCCAGGTGGCCAAGGATCCAGGGCCACCGGTCCGGAGCTTCATGGGGCATCTGCTAGCCTCAGAGCCTAACGAACTGTTGGCCATGGATTACACCATGCTGGAACCCACCTGTAATGGGCTGGAGAGTGTCCTTGTGCTGACTGATGTGTTCAGCAAATATACCCTTGCTGTTCCCACTCGTGATCAGAGAGCCTCTACTGTGGCCCAGGTGCTGGTCACTGAGTGGTTCTCTAAGTTTGGTGTCCCGGCCCGCATACACTCCGATCAAGGTCGGAATTTTGAAAGCGCACTCATCCGACAGCTTTGTGGACTTTATGGGATTGAAAAGTCCCGAACCACCCCTTACCATCCAGAAGGGAATGGGCAATGCGAGCGGTTTAACCGCACACTTCATGACCTGTTGCGCACCCTTCCAGCCTCTCGAAAACGCGATTGGCATTCTTGTCTACCACAGGTACTGTATGCCTATAATACCACCCCCCATCAATCGACTGGGGAGTCGCCCTTTTTCCTCATGTTTGGTCGTGAGGCAAGGCTCCCAGTTGATTTCTTGTTGGGGAGGGTGCAGGATCCTGTTGGTGGGACCGTGAACGAGTGGGTGCAAGAGCACCAGACTCGGTTGCAACTGGCCTTCGAAGGGGTTCGAGATAGGCTAAAGGCTGCAGCTGAGCGCCGAAAAAGGAGCCATGATCAGACCGTTCGGTCTGGGCCCCTCGTGGAGGGTCAGATGGTCCTATTGCGGGATTTTGGCAGGAGGGGTCGGTGTAAGATTCAGGATAAGTGGAATCCAACTCTGCATAGGGTGCTTAAGGCCCCCACTGGAGAAGGTCCTGTGTATACGGTTGCCCCAGTAGATGACCTTACCAAAGTCAAGAGGGTGCACCGAACACTGCTTAAGGCCGTTGTGGGGATTGCTTCTCCAGACAGCATGCCTGCTTCCCCTGCCACCCCACCTGACCAGCTTGTGGCGCAAGATGAATCTTCGGATGAGGATTTGATGGCCTTGGTAAAGGAGACCCCTGCTCTACCAGCTGGGCGAGTGGTAAGAGAAGTCCAAACGGCACCTGCAGTGGCACCATCTGCCGCTGCGACAGTACCTTTGGCCCTGTTCCATTCTGCACCCTCAGCTGTCTCCCCTCCAGAGAGCAGTGTGACTGCTGTGCAACGTATGGTACAGCCAGCGTCAGCCCCTCCTGCTGAGGCAGCAGTACCCCTACCCTCCACTCATTCCGCCCCTTTCTTGGTCCCTCCCTCAGGGAGTAACGAAGTGGTCATGCGGCGGACAGTCCGATCCACGGCCGGCCATCATTCAAACCCCCATCATCTTCCTAGGCCTGCCCACGAAATGGCCGAGGCAAGGACTCCACCTGCCCAGTCGAATGCTGTGTCTGCTTTCTTTAGGCCCTGGCACTAACGTTACCTTTTTCCAGCGCATCGTCGGGTCGACGATGGAAAAGGGGGGGGTGGATTGTAGCAGTATGATATGCTGCTGGGGCTGAATACCGGTGGGTCGGCTGCTCTGTACTATACCTGACGCGTTAGCCTATCGGTGCAGAGGGCGAAGGTATAAAAGGTAGACTTTGTCCCTCCCTCATCCTCTCTCACTTCCTGGCTCGAAGGCCCTTCCGCTTCCCAGCCTTCCACTTCCTCCTCTCTTCTTCGTGCAGGTAGGTACGCGGCCGCATACCGGCAGGTTATTTTTAGCTCACCCTAGCCTATTAAATGGTTCGGCTGTGTGTTTTCTTTTTTTTAAGTGGCCCATCGCGGTCAAGAGGATGGTGGCGATCTTCCTTGCTGGTCGTAAGTTTTAGACAGAAAGGGGACCAGGTACGGACACGTTAGTGTAGGTTTAGCCTAGCAATAGCTGGCTAGCCCAGGTGTTAAACGCCTCACTGGTCTGTGTTCACAGCGGCGCTAAGGCATCACCGGCGCACCACAGACGCTCCTCTCTGCACCGAGCCGTGCAGCGCCTCTGCATCTCTCTCCTCACTGGCTGAATGCCGTTGATCCGGACCAGGGGATCGATCCGGGATGTTAAGATAAGTGCAGGAACGCTGCTGCTTCGCCGACCCCTATTGCCTGTCTCTCGTGCATATTGCTCCTGCTCCTGCTTCCGCTTCGCTCGCTACTGCCTGCTCCGCTCGCCGCTGCTTGCCCAGCTTGCTATCGCTGCCACCGCATCGTGTCGGGACTAGTTTGGAGTGGTTGTTTGGGCCTTGGTACTTCGGTCCAGCTCCTCTCCTAACATCGGGCCCCAGCGGTGGTTGCCCAGCCTGGACTGTGTGTGCGTGTGTGGGTGTGCGAGTGTGCGTGTGCGTGCGTGTGTGGACGGGTGAGTGCGCGTGTGTGTGTGGGGGGGCTCCGATGGGATAAGGCACTTTTGCCTGTTAGAGTGCATTGTGTTACTTTTTTTGGTTGGTTAGTTATTAATTAATTTTCATTTCGAATTAAGGTTCATGTAAATTTGTTCTTTAGTTTCTCTGGCCAGAGGCTTGTGTTCTTTGTTTCCTTTTTTTTGGTTTGTTTGTTTGTTTTTGGTTTTCCTTTGTTGCTACCCCGTGCTTGCCTTTTGTGGCTTTTAATGCCAATAACTTGTGACAATTGTAACTAATTGTGTTCTCCCCTCTCCTTTCTAGTTGTTGGGAGCCGACGGTGGTGGTGGTGTCCCGGGTGGCGGTGTCCCGTGTGTGGTGTGATTTTGGAGTTTAGTTTGTGGTGCAATTCACTTTTGGGTTAGGTGTCACGTGTGAGTGGGGTGCTCCTCTCTTAAGTTGGACCTCCTCCCCCAGGTCCCCCCTGCACTGTCGGTAAGCTTCCCCGTTGGAGTGGAGTGTTAACACCTTAGTTTTCTTTTAAAATTTGTTTTCTTTTACCTTGCATGATTTGTTAATAAACCTTTGGTTGACATTGAACCACACCTCCGTCCTCCTTTGTATAACTTACCTGCGTGCCTCTCCACTATCCAGTATTCCCTGGGTGAAAAATCCCAGGGTGGCGTTGTCGGTTTTCCTATTCAAATTTATATACTCTGACCTTGTCCATAAGACTGTATCAGCCCTCGTATCGCCACATTAGGTATCATTCAAAGTGGTGTTCTGTAGCTCTATATAAACCAACTTTTCCTGCAATACAGGTCTAGAGCTCCATCTCTCCCAACTGAAAGTCGCCTAATGCAATGCACATGCCCCCATTTCTTCACCGGACCTCCTACCCCTCGGAGGCAGCGACACACATTCTTGTCCTTCGTCACCAGACGCTGATTACTCATAAGCCCACAACGGCAGCATGCATTCTCTCATTCTTTCAAAAGGTCTAGTGGCTGTGATTTGTGCACTTTCATTATCTGCAGCATAATCATTAAGTTGACATAGTCAGTGAAGCATGATGGTGTGAGATTCATCAGTCCATTTAGAGATAGAAACCATAAAAGAATGACTCCTAACTTGCCTGTGGTGATATGACCGTCCCAACCCCCTCCTCCACCCGCCCAGAGGTGTTAAAGCAGCATTACTGCAAATGTTTGACAGTTACCTGGCAGAAAAACAGCCAACTAATTACCAGTTTATAGCCACTGAAATCCAAACTTCGATCAACTATGTTTTAAAATTTTATTTATTCACAATAGTCATCCAATAATACTGATTAGCTCGGAATAATTTACTGTTTGCAAGACTTTAATACGGCAATTACATGGGTAATTTCATGATATTTGGCACGTTGAACTTATTAAAACCATAACCTGGCATATTTCTAATAACACATGTTTAGTACACAATAAATACAGATGCATGGCACATAAAGCCAGTGCACTACACACACACACACACACACACACACACAGAGTACTAGACAGGCTATGTCACAGCACGCTAATCTCAGCATTAAGTCTGAGGGCATGCAGGCACTAACTCTGCAGATGAATAGCTTAGCTCACCTTGCTGAAATAAATCAGTGAAACTCCATGAACGGTGCAGCGTGTAGTTTTGACAAACTCAAGTCATCCTGACAAAAATTGCCTTCAGTGTGTTCTGAAAAGCAGAAATTACATGAGACCACGAAGAAACATGTACCTTCAGAGAGAGCAGGAACAGTAGGAATGACAAGGCCTCAGATATTTGCCATACTATTCACTGTGAGGCTGCTCTGGGTGTTACACTGTATTCACTTTAGAAATGGGATTTATTTTTTTTGCCATCAGATGCTGGAATTTTTTACATTTTGCAGCCTGCTTTCACCAAGGTTTCGACACAGATTGTGATGCCTTATTTCTCAGCTGCAGCTAAGCTTTGTTACATGCAACTTCATTAATACAAAAATGTAATCCCTCAGATGCAGCTGGCAATGTTACAACAATAGTTACCAATAATGAATATTTCATAAGGCTCTATCAAGCCCATTAGACGAGGCATGTATTACTATCAATCTGTCCTCCTCATCAGAATGTTAAAATCCTTTTTTCCTGCCTGTCCACTTATAAAACAAACACTGTATGCAGACTGATAATATGCCAAGCCTATCTGTGCTGTGATGGCTGCCATTATAAGTAAAATTTGTCTGCGGGAATGCAAATTCATGAAGCAGAGAAGATAAACATCAGTGCTGCCGGAAGACATTGTATTTATGCCCTCTCTCACACTGTGCATTAGTGGAGCATGACAGTTGCCAAGGCATAATCAAGACGGATCGCCTCCGATGATGACTTCTAAAAATTACAAATGGCAACAGCGGGAAGGCCTTGCAGGCACTCGCTTTATCATCAGCTACACGGCCAGACGAAGTGAGATTTCATGGACATGAGAAACTGGAGTATCGGAGACCACAAACGGTTTATTAAATCTCTCTAGGCTACATCTTTTCTGGCTGTTTGCATGAAGTCAGGTCCAAAGGTCATCAAGGCATTGTGCGCCTTAGAATGGATCCTGACCAGCCTCCAAAAACCGGAGCAGTAAACAAACAAATCCGTCTTAACATCTGCTACGATGGATAAAGAAAGAGAGAGTGCTTTAATGAAGTGTAAAGGTCTTCAAGCTCATCAGCCCCTAACCAATCCAAGTAGTGTGAAATCAAACAATACACACAAAGTGGTCTACTTACTGCTTTTGCTTTGTTCTAGAAACACAAGACCTAGTCTGACCACTGATTGTAATTACTGTTATGAAGCAGCAACTTCTGTGGGTTGGTTTCCAAGGTAACTACAGTTCAAAGAGAATGGTTCAAATATTCTAGTTAGCATAAATGCGACTGAACACCACATTACCCTCCTCCCCTGACTGGTATTGATTAAAAAAGTGTGAGGAAATGGAGCGACTCGCTTTGCAAACTGGACTACATTTTCAGTGTCCACGTTTGCATAATGGGAGAGCAGGGACATAAAAGAGATGCAAATGAGTGAGGGAGATGGAGAAGAGGAGAAGTTTGGGAGTTCAGATGGGGCCTGATTGAATAGGAAGGGACCCTTCTGTTTCTCTACTCCATCATTACGTCCTCTCTTTGTCAACTTTCACCACTTCATCACCTCCTGCCTCTTCAGTGCTCTCTGTTGCTGAAGTATTTGTTTGAATGTTTGTTTGCAGAGCTCAAGGCCAGTCTCTCTTATTGTCTCTTTGCTGACACATGAACACTTCAGTCTTTACTGCGTCTATGAATGTCGAGATACTTGATGATTTGCAAAGGGAATATGTTTGTGCAGTGGAGGGACCTTGAAGGATATTCAAAGTGAGCCTACATTGGGATTGATCATGTTCATTAATGGATGATGAGCATTTGAAACAGACTCAGGTGGCTGGTTTGATGGATGCAGTGTAGAGGGGGCCTTAGCCCAACAGGGTATATCATATATTTTGAGGGAGAGCCCCATTTTTCTATTACATGATATGTCACAGGCACAGAAAGCCACATTAAGCTGCCTTTTGTCCAGCCATAACTCATATTTTGTAGGGCTGACAAGATAAAAGTGTACCTTGACTTTCAAGACTTGGAGCATTTTCTTTTTCTTTTTTTCATCTCTTTGAGTGAGATTAAATCAAGAGGCAGATCAAAGCCCTTGGAAAATAAAGCCAAAAGGGATGTATCTGTGTCGGGACGGTTTAGAGGAGGTGTCCACTTCACATGAAGGTGTGGAAAAAGTCAAAGGAGTTGCTAACAAGTGTTCGTGCTTTAAAGAGGTGGTTATTCAGATCATATTTCTCAGGATAAAAAGTTTTACATAGTTGAAAAAGATTCATTAATTACTTTAAAAAATAATAATAAATAACCATACGTAAATTTTGTTATGGCCATATTTAGATAACATTAGATTTTTATCTTTTTTTTTTTTTCTGGATTGAAATTATTACAGTAGACAACCCGTGGAGAGGCGAACTGGGAGGAAAGACGTCCCATAAACAAGCCACTCTCAGAAAAATTCTGCCCAAGATGAGGTTCTCACAGCACAACAGGGATGGCACTTTGAGTTGTTTACCGTTTTCAGCGTGTCCTATCTGTCAAGATTTCTCTGCTCTTGCAAAGCTATGCTGTAGTTTTTTTCCCTCTCACTCTTTTCACCAGAAGCAGTGAAACACAGGCATCACCATTTTGCTCTTTATGGGGAAATGTTTAGCTACGTAAGTCAGTGTGTTAAGTCTGCATCTGGGTGAACAAGAGTAAAGCAGGAGCGTGTGAGATGTGGGGAGAAATATAGGCTTGGCGAGTTGCTGATTCACATGTTTTTAGTGCAAAGATCAGACAGGCAGAGACAGACAGGCAGGCAGATCGATGGACAGATAGATAGTTAAATGGATAGATACTGTAGAAGTGGAAGAAATTGTCAAATTACTCATATCAAGAACACAAATTCCCCTCTGAGATGGCTTAATTCAAAATTATGCAACATTTCCTGTTGACTTCAGTGGATTAGGTCGGGAAGAATGGTTGAATAATACAGAAGGAAGGATGAGAGCCCCGCAACTACAAGTTCTCAAGGGACATGGCAGTTGCTCACATGTCTTCGGTTGGGATGAATTTCTAATTATCCACTTCCAGTGATTAATGGTCTTATAATTATCTGCAATGAAATATATCAACATGGATTTGTGTGGGTTGACTCAATCAAATTCTGTGATAACAGTAAAAACGCTATAAGGATAAGGGGATAAGCAGTGTGTCAATGATAGCAAGTCGGTGCTTACTGGTAACAAAACAGGATATTTTTACAATTGTTGTCTTGGAAACGCTCTTTGAACGGTGATGCAGACAATGTCATAACCCTCCCCCCTTTAAGAATAATGAACATAATGATCTCACTATTTCTCTTCTGAAAGATTTTATTTATTATATACTGATTTTGAACTGCTAAGCAGGAATTGACACGTCTTCCAAAGAAGAAAAAAAAAAAGGAATGTGGTCTCATTAAAAGAGATGCTCTCACTGAGCTTTCTCTGATTCATAAAATCCTCATTTGACACCCTCCAGACAGTGGAGACATCCATTTTCCTCTCATCGTCTTCAACTATTTGCTTCCCTTGGAGACAGCCTCATCTCATTCTTCTTCACTGGCTGCTGTGACATTGAAAGAGACCCCTAATCAAAACATTTGTCTTTCTTTCAGCCTGCGCTCAGACCGGTGAATGAGAGCTGACACCAGAGGGAGATGTATTTGTCCCAATCAGGGCCTCATCTCCGTGTCACCACCGGGCGAGTGTTTTATCTCGACAGGGCACTGATGAATCCGCCACTTAGCCTTGATTTGGAGGAGCGGCTCGCCACTGCCAAAGTGCCAGGTTAAATCACAGCATCAGTGGCTCAGCCATGGCCATTACAGGCAACACAGGCATTCTGCCTTTACCATAAATGCTCATGAATGCTGCAGTAATGGTCCCTGCCCTCTCTCTTGTCAAGTGAGCTGTAATTACAAAATGTGTTGTATTGAATGGAATGGAGACTGTTTTTATTCTCCTATCCCTATTCATGTTTGTGTGAGTGTCATGTAAGTGTCGATTATAGGTTGTCTGATATTTTAATTTATTATATCTGAATGTGCTAAACTGAACTAAACTAAACTAAATGTGTCATTCCAAATGTGGAGTTCCAGGATGTCTATTCATATCTGTAGACAGCGGAACTAGATGGCTCAACATCATTGCTCAGGTGGTGTTAAGCCAAAGTCATTCTACAATTCTATTTGCTCTAATCTCTCATGCATTTGTAATATGTGCTGCAAAAAAATAAAAAGAAAAAGAAAAGAAAGAAAAAAGTTGCATGTGTCACAAATGCCACCACAACCATCAGATGATGGATCTTGGCATCCATGTTTGCCTACCTTGTTCAATTTCCAAAAACGACTCTCCAGACAGTAATCCATCTCAGGTTTGATTTTCTGATAAATCACTGACACCACTCTTCGACAATAACAGGGCTCTACTGACAACCTCCATTGTTCCATTAGAGAGTATTTACCTTAACCCATGTCTGGTAAGCAGGCTGTCAGCTGTCAGCAGCTCTACATGGAAACACGGGCGATGAGGATGAGTTGAATACGCTTTGGATTTAACCAAATGCATGTCCATCGCTGCAAGCGCTATCTGCTACATTAGCGAAAGAAGCTTTTTGGTAAAGTAGAGAAAGTGTGTGTGTGTATGTGTGTGTATGTGTGTGTGTGTGTGTGCGGACAGAGATGAGAGGCAGGCTCCTGCTAGCTATAGTACCTGTCAGACAGAGCGGAATGTTGTTACAAGACAAGGAAGGAGGTTTTATCAAGGTGTGCAGGATACCCCTGACATGAGATAAGAGGCCTGAGTCGGAACTGCATTATGCCACACCTTCACTAAGAGGACTCTGTCAAGACAGGAGTAAAGAGATCCATTTCAGTGTGGGAGCCACCATAATACTTGACTGCAGAAAGCCATTACCTTTCAAGTATACGCTCTACCTTTAAGTGCATGTAAGGCAATAAGCAGACACTCTATCCTGTAATTTCATTTGGAATCCCAGAGCCTTTCTTTGAAATCTGCCCTTAAATGGACAAAAAAAAAAAAATTATTTCCAGAAAGCTGTAGGCAATGTCTTTAAAGTAGCGAAAAAGGCGGAAAGCTGTAGTGTGTTTGGAATGGGAATTCAACTTTTATAAGAGGTGTGGTTTAGGGTGAGAGCACCAGCCCAGATGACTGTCTGCAGAGTCTGTAAGTCAAGGATGGCACTTGAGTTAGGAGCTCAACAGCGCGTCCTAGAGCATCCTCTACAAGTATGTGTGGTTCTCCAGCGATACATCACCGAGGCCTGGATGGGACCACAAAACATCTCCCCTTGGACGTGTTTTCACACTGTCACCTCGCACACAACATCCTTTCATCAATGAAAATCTCTCAATCATAGCTTCATTTGCATTTCAAAGTAGCACTTTACAGCCATGGAGAGGACATAAAATCACACCTGCCTTCAAATAAATAAATGGGAATTCAAAATGGTGTAAAAAATGATATAAAAGCAAGAGCTGGCAGAAAACTAAGCTTGTCATATTTTATGTCATTTACAGTACATTAGCAAATGCCATAAAAGTGCACAGCTGTGCGAGATGCAGTAGTTGTAGGATTTAGGGGACTTAAGGCAGTAATATAAATGGGAGGGTAATGATAGAAAAAGGTTTGCCAGAAACTCTGTGGGCAAAAAGCCTAAAAACTAATTGAAAATGCTCCCTTTTACTTTTAGCATTTCCTCTTTGGAATCACATAATATTCTAAACAGATCCATTTGTTTAAAGAGCTGTTTATCAAACTACTTTGCTTAAATGGAAATAAATACACCTGACTCAAGAGAAGGCTTTTTTTACCCAAGCAGAAGGACCTTCACCTTAGTCAAACATATTTTTCTGAAATGGCCTGCCTTCAACAGATGCTATAAACATTCCCTTTTGCAAATAAAAAGGAACATTTTTCACCCATAAGTCAAAATACAACACATTTTCAAAGGCAGCAAGGACTTTTTCTTTCCAAAAGCACGTATTAAAGAAGTCCAGCGAAGAAACACAACCTAAATTCACTCCGCTTAGTTGGTGTCCATGAAGACCAGCGAGAACAGCTTCACCAGACTGTGAGGATCGCTCGTGTTGGCCATTGTTGGAAATCAGGGAACGGACACAGAAACCACAGTCTTCAGTGGATCACAGGAGTGGTTTGATGCTGAGGCTCAGGTACCTCTCATCTCAGGTTACTGTCTCTCAGCGCCCCTAGCCACCCTCGGGGCACTTCGCCACATCCAATTCAGCATCCTGGTTACTAGACTGTGAAGCCTCAAGAAAGCCTTTTTTCAAGTCTACTTCTCTCCTTTTTTCCACACCTCTTGAACTTTCTTTTGCCGACAGCATTGCCCGGGGCTATAATTCAGCTCCCAATAGGGGAAAAGCTTTCAACCCCCACACTCCTCCCATCGCGACATGTAAACCCCCACCCAACATTGTCTCTGCCTTTAACTCTTTCCCATTTTTCTAATTTGATATCAGCTTTGCTCTTGCCAGCTTTAGTTGTGCAGGTAAAACCCTTGCAGGTTAACCTTTGGTTTTAAAAAATCAAAAATCAACAAGGTGCCGTTCTCTTCACAACATTGCCTCCTCCACATTTTTAACTGGGTGTAAAATAGGTGTTTACCACATCTGAGCTGTTTAAGAATGGATGTCAGACATTTTAAGGTCTAATGACAGTAATAATAAAAAAAAGAATCTCTGGATTTCACCAACCAACTCCCACTGGTTCAACAAGAGATGATGAAGTGTGTGACTGAATAGTTCCTTTTACACTTTGTATCTCATTAACATTAGAGGAAAAAGTCAGGTTACTGCCAATGCCTCTTACTCACAGTTTAGCTCTACTAGAAAAAAGCACACCATACAAAGGAGAGAGAGAGAGAGAGAGAGAGAGAGAGAGAGAGAGAGAGAGAGAGAAGACTGAATTACTACTATGGGTTTTAGAGTGGGGAAACATCCTTGACTGCCTTTGCCTTATTGAGAGCTCATTGGGAATATAGACCGTTACAGCCAGAATGCCAAGCATGAAAAGCAGTCATAAAAACTGTGCCATCTACTGTGGAGTTCTCTCCAGGGACCAGCTATACCTCATTATATCAAACGATCTTCCATTTAAATCTGTTCATAATCCAGGGTAGGTCCTCACCACCTCTCCACTTAGTGTGCATGGCTATTGGGTTGTGGAGGCATATCTTAAACCACTTTCAGTGGTGATGACATGGGTTCTAAACCAATTAAAGGCCCTCTCAACAAGAAGCAGTCATGGTCCTCTGCAGTTGTTACTGGGCTCTTAAAGGTTCTTCTACACTTGCTTTTTGCCTGGTCACTCATGTGGTTACCCTTGTCTATTACCTTTGGCTGCCATTGCCTGCGTTGTCAGAGCTTTTGTCCCACTGCTGGGCTGGATGCCAGTTGCAAGCTGGAAAATTCTACAAGGTTCCCACATAGACACACACAATGAACAATATAATGTGTATGCACAAACATACACACATATAAATACTGTGTGGATGTGCCTGCATATAGAAATGGAATGCCACTTTTGTAGACACTAATGGAGATGATGTTGTGCCACTGAAGGTCAGGTCAAGGGAGACTAGAGTGGCTTTCCCACACTGACAGTTTGACCTTTAGTAAGATAGGCCTCACGGTGTGACTTCTCTCCTGTTGCCTTGCATGACCTCTGTGACAATGCCTTACTTACAGGCTTGTACTTGATGAATGCAGTCATTAAAAATATGATCTAACAGTCTCAAGGGTTTAAAAAGTCAGAACATACAGTACTAGAATCTCCACCCTGGCATTTCTTTAACAATTAGAAAGTACCATAATTGAGAGATGTTCGGAGGACAGGAATCAAGGCCGTGAAATTGAACGTATGCAAATACCTGAAAATGTACGCAGGTACTGCTGTTCAAAAAGGGCTACACATGAACAGTGGCATGAGAAGGTGAGGCTGCAAGTACATCTCAGTTAGCAAGTTTGTTACAATCAGTTGGAGTGAGTTGGACTGGCGATGTGATGTGATGCCCTTTGGGATGATAAACATCAGATTCTGTTATGCTACTGCAGACAGTGCTTGTGTGTGTGTGTGTGTGTGCGTGTGTGTGTGGTGGTATTTGTTTGTGTCAGTGCTACCCTTTAGGTGTGAATGAAGAAGAGTGCAGATATGACTCCGAGGCAGTTTTAGACCCTACAGGATGACAACTCTCTCCTGCACCTGGCTGCAGAGGAGCAATTAACATGTCACAACCTGAGCTGTCCTGAGCTTCCTCAGACTCTGTCTGACTCCCTGTGTCTCAATTTCTTCCTCTATGTCTCTCTAGCTGAAGCCCAACCTTTTCACAGCTTTTTCCCACTGCTGCCATATACAACTCACAGACAACTGAATAGACTAGCCATTTACGTTTTTTGTCAAGTTACGACCTCTAGTGGCCATGGTAATTATGACGGGTGCAAAGGAGGAAGTCAGGTGACGTAGTGGAAAGAGCAAGAAAGTCTGCATATGGAGGAAGGTGGGGTGGATGGATGCATCAAACAAACACGGGACTTTAATCCAGAAGACTAGACCGCTGTTCGTATCCTGTGTGAAACCAAAAGTCAGCATGGGCCTATTTTAAATTACACAACACACTTAAGTTCCATCCTGTACATTACAGTAACATACTAATTTTAATTGTTACAATGATCTTTTCCTAAACTTAACCAAATAGTTTTATTGCTTAAATCTAAGCAAACTGCAACTGTTTGACAATGTAAACTATGTGACAACAAAGGTCCAGTGTGATGAAGGACCGGTTCAGTATGCCAGTTGCCAATACTCTCCAACAGTCTTATGGGAATGGTCATACATATATTTTGGAAGTCAATGGTCAACGATTCAGTGGTTCAAGAGTGAGGACGTGTTGGAATAGAGCATACTAAATCTGCAGAGGTTGACAGTAGGTGTCATAACTGTGGTCAGCCACAGACTGGACTATAAAACCACACACATGCGGTGTGAAAGCCTCAATTCAGTAGCATACACAATACAAGACAAAATATCCTTAGCTACAGATTAATGGCGACGTTCACATGCATATGATAAAGTTGCCCAGAACTGTTTATTTTTAGTTTTAAGCTCTGGACAATTTATTACTGAATTGCAAACTGCTTCCGCCAAAGCCCCAGTAAATAAAGAGAAGAATTTATAAACCAAACGCTGAGTGCCTGATAGGAAAATTCTTGAGTGCTGCATATAAGTAGGGATTCTGACTTAAATGAGCAGTGAGCATTAACATATATCCCTTGTAGTGACACCATTATTACCACTTTGTTCTTTCATACCCACATTTAACCTTGGGTGAAATAGTGCTGAATATGAATAATAGGTTGCAGGTCCTAACCTGTGTGCCGGTGTTACCCTGCATTAAAAATGCCTTCAAATACATTACCCGGGCAAAGCAGTATGCATAATCCCTCTCCATTAATTTGCAGGTGCAAATTTTTATGAATAATTATTGCTGGTATCCCTGCATCTCCGAGGTAATGAAGTCGTCATGAATAGAATGGGCAGGGAGAGGGATGAGAGGAACGAATAATGGGGGGCTGAGGCTACTGGAAAACAGCTCTGTGGAGAGGGTGATAACTTGAGAAAAGACACTTTCTACCGTTCCTAAAAAGAGCACTATTTATAGAAGCCTCCCTCGACTAAGTTCCACTTCAGCTGAAAACATTTGTGCCCATGTGAATCCATCCTCTTGACTATTCAGGCACACGCTAGTGTGGCATAATATGCGCAGTCCAGAAAAAGGGAAAACAAGGACCTCTTGCTCTACGTGTTTCTTTTGGGCCACCACAGCACAATGTCTTCTACAGCTGTTGGAATGATGTGCCTAATGATGCACCAAATGTCACCATGTTTCCTGCATTAAGCCTGTTGCACATCCATTCATTGATCAGTATTAATCCTATAAGTCATGTTTCACACACACACACACACACACACACACACACAGACACACAGTATGTAAGTGTATATGTGTGCGCAGATTTTGACGTTGTTTGTTTTGTACCGGGCCAGACAGAAACAAGCCTTGAGAAGTGATATTAGTTGAGTGCCCGTGTGAATCAGATTAGCATGGGGAGTCCAGACAGAGAGCCATAGCACAGCCCTGTTGCTTGAAGCCAGTGTTTTTGAGAGTAACCATCCTAACTTAATCAGTGATACGATTCTATCTGCATTATAGAACAGAGCACAGAGCACGCAGAAAGGGCAGATGTGAGGTTTCCAACAATCCTCCATAACAAGGGCACATACTGTGTTTCTGCTTAGCTAATGGCTGTTTGTTTTCATTCTCACAGCTGGCCCTGAGAGATAGAAATGATTTATTTGCATTTTTCATCTGAACAGGACACTGTCAAACACTGATGTTGATATCCCTCTGGAAATGTTGATCGAATTGCCTTCTTACCTACAGTATATCTGCCAGCTGCCTCATCTGTGGGCCGCATGCATCAAAACCGGGTCTGACATGATGTGGCTTTTCATCTGCAGGCTTTGGAGGCACATAGGTGTAGATTATGTCCTCTCCCCCTTTCTCTCCTCTGTCTGTCTGTATTTGCCCTCCGTCTCTCTCTTTCTCCAACCCCAAAGCATATAATTTGTCATCTGGAGAAGTTGTTCCTTTCTCTCTTGCCATCATAGTGGAGCATATTTCCGTGATCTCCAGGATCAAGGGGTTTTGAATAAAAAGACTCCATATCATCCAGTGACCCTGGCTTCACGCTGTAAGGCTCCTAATGAGCCCTCAGCAAATGGGCTGATTTTTTTCTTGTCTGTGCCAATTGAGCTGTGACCCGGGTAAGGCCCTGCAAATCAAAGACATCTTGAGTCTACTCATTATTTACTTGTGACAGCTAGCAGAGAAACATGATTAAAGCGAGCCAAATGAAATAGAGGGGAGAAGAGAAGAAACACTGCTGTCGAGATATGTGGACCGATTTTATCAAACATTTGCTTTGCACTTCAACGCTGCTGAAGGTCATAGCTGCCAATTAACTGAAAAAAAGCAAACAGAGGCTGTTTATCACACTATTTTATATTTACTGATGATTTGCCCATACAACAGTGAAACATTCATTAAGGTGTTTTCGCAATTAATTTTGTTATTCTACTGTAGGTGAGGTGTGTGTATGCGAGGGATGGAGAATGATTGTTTTTCCTGTTTGACTGTGAGGAAGATGAAAACATGCCACAGCTGCATCTGTGCGACCATCAATCACTGCTAGGTGTGCGCATGCCCAAAACCTTTAATATCTAAAGAGTCACTTTGTCTGGATGTCACTGCACTGTGTCACATTGCTAAAGAACACTCAGAAGGTCACTCAACGTGCTTCTCATAGTCACGATGTTATGCTTAGCAAAGTCATTCCCTTATCAAAAGGTTGAACACATGAGTCACAGACAGACATGTTATGAATTATAAACTCACAAACAAGATTCTCAGTCTGCTGTGTCACAAAAGAGCTGCTTCTGAGCAAGTACAGCAAAAACAATTAGAAAATAGCAAACCTAATATTATTCCAATCAATGATATCCCCCATTAAGAAAGCCTCCTGATCAGCAAAAAAAAAAAAAAAACCCACAAACGTGTATCGGTTCAGTGCTCATGCGCCGCCAGAAAAAAGCTGACAGTAGATTTTGTGTTATCAAAGCTCCATTGCTCAAGCATATGTTGGCACAGACAAACATACATGCCAGACACAATTTAGCCATTAGAGAAAGCTTTTAGATGTCAAGGCAACACGTCCTAAAGGAAGAGATGGAACAGGCCTTTAGGGAACTCAGAGTGAGAGAGAGAGACTGAATCTAGCTTGTCCCCACCAATGTGGAGAGGGCTTAATTAGCGCCCGGGTATTTCATTAAGGCAGCCATTAAAGTCAGCTTCGTTTAGTGCAGCACTGGCATGCCACAGTGCCATCACACACATATGCACATGCATGCAACCATGGCAGTGCTCATCCAGCAAACCTGAACAATATGCAGTGGGGCAATTTCCTATCACTATAATTAATAGGAACTCTCCGATCCCCCACCCCTGCGGGTGGAGAATACATATTGTACCCTCCACCCTAAGATTTCCTTACACTCATAGGGACCATCCGTCATTTTGCCTTAATGTGTTTAGTTGCACCACACAAGGACGAGGGATTTTGAATGAAATCATAAAGGACACTTAGATTGCCATTACATGGAAGAGGGGATCCCATATATCACACCCCAGTGTATGTTCATTTCCAGGAAATGACTTGGGCCTTATGCTGTAATAAATGGTTGATCTCTCCCTCCATCTCTTTGTTTCCACCTAACCACATAAAAAGAGGACGACGGTACCCGCCAGTGATATTGTAACTGCATAATGTCAGAGATTGCAATATATTTCATACAGAAAGTATTTATTTTGTACTGCTCTGCTTGCCTAATCACAAACAAAACATTTTGTGTCCTATTTCACAAATTCATAATCCTCACTAAATGCAAGGGGAAAATGGTGTATAATGTTATTCTGCTTAGTGTCAGTTTAAGCCAAGCCATTGACTCGCTTTCCGCCAGCCTGCTTTCCATTCTTTCCAGTCAACTGATCTCTAAACCGTTTGTTAGACTCTGCATGCAGGGACTGCACAAGTCACCCCATGAAGGAATTGGAAAGATGTGAAGACAGCAAAAAAAAAAAAAAAAAAAAAAAAAGAAGAAAAAAGAAAAAAGTGAGTGAGAGAGAGATAAACTCATCTCTGATCTTAAGTGACAATTTCACTTGGCATTTTGCCAGGAGAACACCATACTGATGAAAGAGTGCATAAATAAAGGATGCAGAGAAGATGTCAGCCAGCTACAGGAGAGTGGAAGAGACAGAGAGGGAGAGAGAGGGGAGGAGAGACGGGAAGGGAGAGTGAACCGTTTGGACACTTCTGGCTAGATTCCCTTGCCCATTACAGAGTCTGGATCTGACTTCACATGTCATTAGAGGCAGTGTAAATCAGCAATTAGGTGCACAAATGAAGAAATGTCAGCTATTACCTGGAGCACAACAGGCCGACAGACCTTGCCACAGAGCATTCCAGCACAGCCAGGATTCCTCGTTTTAACAGCCAGCCAAACACCCCCCCACACACACACACATTCACACACACACACACACACACACACACACACACACACACACACACACACACACACGGGTCTCCACTCGCAGTTCAATTGAGCAGTTCCTGACTGGTTTTGGCAAGAGGATGGCACTGAGCTGCGCAGCTCAATTAGACATGTTGTTGTAGTTTACAGTAAGTATGACAACTGTTCCCTGTGGAATTGTCACAGTCTCTTCTCTCTGCTGAGGGCCTCAAAAAGGAAAATAAGGGGGCAGCTGGGAAAGATAAATGAAAAAAAAAAAAAAAATAGATTGAAGAGATACGTTTGCTTTGTGCTCAGATCCCAATCTTTGATGAAAGCAAACATCTCACTCAGACACAGAGAGGTGAAATTAAAATGTTGGGCTCCTTGCAGCGTGGTGTTTTTTTGCTAAAAAAAAGAGAGAGATGAAAAAAAAACTTGGTCTTTATTCAACTCTGTACATTTCTTATCTAGTCCATCTACAGAAGTAACTGCCTTTAAACCTGTGGCTGTGAATCCGTGGATCCATTCAAGCAGCTATTTTCTGCTCAAGGTCACAGGGAGCTGACGCCCATTGCCAGCATGAATTAGGAGAAATGCTGGTGGGAGAACTCTTGGTAACTTGTGAGTCTACGACAGTGTTAAAACGTAAGCAAACAAAATGCAGAGAACAACTATAGACAATTTAAAGTTTCAAGCTGATCTCATGTGGACTATTGGAAGACAACTTGGGAGGGAAACAACATGGAGCCAGAACTTGCTGTAAACCCAGGACTCTTCAACCACACAGCCTGTATGCCACCAAACATAACAGTATTGCTAGTTCAGTTCATTTGCAAAAGTCTCGCTCTCCTGCACTTTGCTGCACTTACAGCTGAATTTTTATCATGTACCAGCAACCATCACTGGTTCATTTAGGCAGGTTTTGTTCCAAGGCTGGGCTTAATGTGGGAAGGCCTAGGAAGTGGAGGGACGGAGCAGAGAAGGGGAAAATTTGCAGAGTTGGAAAAGCGGGCCACTTTGCAGTACTGTCAACACAGTTGTCCTAATTATGCAGCCACCCAAACAGAGGCCCCTCTAATCCGCAGGCACACTGGCCTGTCAGATTTCCTGCGAAGATCAAGAACGCACGCACATGTGCACACTCCATGCAGCAACTACTTCTGCACACTCACCTCGCGCCCTAAGCCAGCTAAGGCATAACTTTACAGCGTTGAAGGAAATTTACACAAGTATGATAAAAATCGAACATGAGCATGCAGTGCCCTAGATTTACTCCATGTCCAAGTGTTGGCTTGCCAGTGTGAAGGATAGGATGCTGTGACCTAGGGAGATGGAAGCGTTAGACTTCATCTTGGAGCTCTACCCTCCAGGGATGTGCTTCCTCTAATGCAAGTTATTAAAGCAAGCAGCTGCATTAGCCACGGGGAACCTTTTGTGTGAGTGCACGCTGCACATGTTTGGGTGCGAGCAGCACAGGAATGTACAGTAGTGGCACAAACATCCAGTGTTGATGTAGGCAGATATTGCATACAGCTGAATATTCTGGCTCTTCTGTGACCTCTGTCTTTTGCTGTGCTTTTGAAGCAGCCCACAGCCTCCTTGATGATTTGCCCGGTAATTAGATATATTCCCAGCGTTCTGTACTAGCGGTAAATGTCATTATACACCTCATATAACTTCTTCCTCTGAGCTAGGTAACACATTATAATGAATGCCTTTTTATTCCCGCTGCACCCTCAAACATTTACAATACCCACCTTTAAACACATTACAAACATGCCCCGTCTTGACATCACAGTGCCTGGTGGAAACTGACATTTTAGGTTTACTAGAGTGTCGTATCTGGTGCTATATGGGCAAATCAAAGTGACACCAATTCACTCTTATGGTGATGGTGGGTCACAGGTGCAGCTATTTGCCGTGGAAAAGTGCTATTCGCAGTTATATTAAGCAGTATCATTGAAAGAGTGGTGCTGTGGTGGTTTGAGTTGACCAATTGGCACGAGGGCTGATCCAGTAAACAAGAGGGGGCAGAAAAATAAATTAAGTCAGACTTATTCATGATAAATTAAACTTTCCTCTGCTCTTTGGAGGGCCTCCAGTCTGAATTTGTGAAATTCTGCCATATTTTCTTGGCTCTCTATAATTTTGTGTGTATGTGTGCGTGCTGTCTTGTTTCTGTTAGGGTGAAAGAACTCGTCACGGTTAGGGAGGCAAGGCTGAGGGGAAACGAAAGCTTGTTGACTATGTGTCTGCAGCTCCTGTCTCCCTCTGACATTGCAGATGCTTCCCATTCAGGTAACAGAAAGCTGGAGGGGCTTGAAGATGCTGGAGATACTTGGAAGGATGAGGGCAGACAACAACCATGCTGCTGAAGGCAGCAGCTCCCTGCATAGAGATGCGTTTTTCAGGCTAAGCCTGGCAGCGAGTTTACACTGCAGCCCCTAAACGCATGACAGGCGTGGCATACAAAAAAAGCCAGCCCCATCTCCCAGATGGAATAGGAGGAGATGCCTTATGAGTCCTGTTATGAAAGGCGTGGAATGATTTCCCCAAAATAAAACCGCCCATCTAAGCAGAGTTTATATTCCTGCTGCATCTCTCTCCCCCTCTCTCAAATACACAGAAACTCAGCTGAGTAAGCACAGATGCCTGAATGACTTTTTACCTTTGCCCAACGTCTTTTTTTTCCTTTGCCAGATGCTGTTTGTCTTCGACCCTCTTGCTTTCAGTATCTGGGGCCATCTGAGAAACTCTGCAGTAGGATTGTGCGCTGCTGGCTTTAGAGCGGTGTGTGGGAAGGATTAATGTGACAGAGCCTCCCAAACGTGCTACAAAACCATCATCTTTAGCCCTGGCAGCAAGAAATGCACACAAAGGGGGTTAGTAAGATGAGCTAACTGGCTGGCTGCTATCTACCACAAACCCCCCACCACTAAAACAGGGCTTTGTATGCTAATGAAACTCCCCAGATAAGCAACAGCAGGCAGGAGAAAAATGTGTGAGGCATTAAATCATGCCTCTGCTTGCATTAAAGAATAATAATAATGGAGAACATCGAGATGTCTCTGGTTATTGATGTGTCTTTTATGACATGCCTCTATTGAAGAGAGAGTGACACTAATGTCTGCCCTGTGGCAGGAAGAGAGGGAGCATCAGAGACAGCGGCCGCTGTTCATTTATTTGCATAAGGACAAAAAGGGATGCTGTGTCAAAAAACATGTACAGTAATCATTTCAAAATCCAATTTAGTCCTTTTATGAGACTTGGAAGTATATATCAACAAAAACACCAAACTTTATACACAATACAGGGTGGTCCCCTTTTTTAAGTGCAAATGGTTTTGAAGATTGAAAGAGATGAAATACTTATCAAGACGGCTGGAGGGAGGAGAAAAGCTTGCGGTGTATTGCAGCAGTTTCTCTTCAATGCACCCACGGCCTGATTGTAGTTTAGCTTGAGGAGACTCGTGCCCCAGGTGCCACGCTGTGACAGTTGCGCTCAGATGGATCTAAACCACCATTTGCACCATTGGCAGCACTTTACTTCCATATGCTGTGGAGTGGGCAGGCAATGTGGGACGCTCAGCTGGCCATGTGGAGTGGGTCAGGGGGACATAGTCCTTTGCCCAAGGCTAGCTGCCTGGGGATTTGCTGTTTCTTTGTTATGCATGGCATTGAGAGCATGCTGGCAACTTACTGGAGCCCATTTTAACCAAACAGTGATGATAAATACTGGATATGCACAAAACATCACTGACTTAGAGGTTAAAGAGAAAAATGGACAGCAGCAGCAGCAGCAGCAGTGGTAAAAGTTATCTCACAAAACCTTTATGTGAATACATCCAGTGATGGTAAAAAGACAACTTTTAAAAAAATAAAAATATATACATATATTCAAGAATAGACCCTGTTAATTTCGTTTTCATTTGAATATTTTTCAAAGCTATTGTCGTGAGACAAGAGGCTCCTACAGCATATGTCCTTGCTCTGCAAAAGAAACTCAAAGATGTGTTACTTTGGGTGGTGATAATAATGATCTCGTCTTCCTCTTGGGCAACAGATACAAATTATTATTAATTATTATCACACAGGAATTCTGCAATCATAGCATCACAATCACAGTGTGTACAGATAATTGGTCTACCTCAGTCTTTCTCCGTTCCTCTATTTGTCTTGGTCTACTGTCTCCAACAGCGCATTCTGTGACACTGAGGTCATCAAGCAGTAAGAGTTCTGGTTCTATTTCAGTTTCCCATCTTTGTCCGCCCTTTGTGTATTTGCCCTGTACGACCAAAATTCCCCGAGCTCCACCTGCGTGACCCCACCCAGCACCAGGCCTGGCTGAGCGAGGAACCCCAGAAGATCACTACAAGCTGTGCAACTTCATCAAATCTGTTTGTTCCTTTGGGGGGGGGGTTATGGAAAAGCGTTTTCCTGTGGTGAAGGCTGAACGCAGAGATGGTAGAGAGCATCGTTAAAAGCATATGAGCGTGCTCATAAGAGCGAGGGGCCACTCTGCTCTGGAAAGGGCAAGCTTTTATAGGGACAACCTTTGGCTAGCAGCGCGAGCAATCAACATCTTTTCTTTGTCCAAGGCTCTCAGAATTCCTGTGTTTTTTTTCTGCCTCAGCTCTGGGTGTCCTTCTGAAGTTGGTTGATTTGTTCTCTCTGTTTTTTTAACCCTCTCCCTCTCTTTCTCACATACACACACACTCTCTCTCTCAGCGTGGTTGTCGTCACACAGCCGTGACAGAATGTTGAACCAGCAGGTCAAAAGTCCCTAATAGGTTGTTGCTTCTCAGACGCAATAATGGCGCTGATTCACTTTCTTTATAACGCTGCAGTGTTAATGGAGGGCCAAGGGTGACACTGGCACCATATGAAAATAATAGTGTTTGCCGTGTACTGGCTTGTTGATTTGCTGCCTGATGGATTTTTAATATTCACTGCCGGGTCGTTCCGGACGGTTGGTTGTGGCCATTTAGCAGCTCAGTGCTTCTGGACAGGAGCTGTGCTGCCACCATAGAGAGGTGGCAGGGGTTGGGAAAAGACAGAAAGGGTAGACACTTCAAATTAATGATGGTCTGTGGCAAGCCTGCTTCGGTCTTGGCTGGTCTTGGAAAGAAGATGTATGTTCAGTGACTAAAAGGTTTGTTCTAATTAACAGAAGTGACTGTGTCTGGATGGAGAGGCAATAATCAGGTTTGGGAGGACGAGGAGGAGAATGCGGACACAGTGACCCGTGAGGGGAGAGCGACGAGCAAATAGAGAGAAAGCAATGCAGACTTGGTTAACTGACTGAGGCAATCAAAGTGCCCACTTTAGGCCATGTAGCAACGACCTTGAGTGCCTCATTGATGTCCAAACACCTTCAGCGCCGAGCCATATTGTTGTTTGTTAGAGCAGACAGCTTTTATCCATTCAAGTGTATGTTTCACGCCCTTGGCACAATAACAGGGCTGTACATCTTTCTACACATTTTCTCTGAAAAGAACAACATTTAAATGATGGCACCCCAGTGATTTTCTATTGCACATGAATAAAGTAGGGGAGCTTCCACCAAAGAAATTAAGGAGAGAATGGTCAAACTCAAAGCAACACAGTCTGAGATACTTTTAGTCTGTGGTATTAGTCGAGCCTCCTAAATGCTGGTCCTCAATCATCTCATAATGCAACTCAATAGTGTTTTGCATCAGACCTCCAGTGCTCTAATCTTTCATCTCCATGCAGCTAGGCTAACTTGACGTGACCTTGATGACATCATTGGTTATTTCCTTCGACGTTAGAGCCACAAAAGACATTATACAGAAATGTGGAAATGAATAAATGAAAGTTAAAAAATGGTGGAAAAGGGAGATTTGGGGAATGTCTGAACTGTCTGTTTCAAGTGTTTCAGCTACTGTTGACAGCTTTGGACCACAGGAAAATATAAATACATAAATTAGGTATCATCGTCATTTCCTCCCCACAAGACACAGTGACACATTTTGACCAAAAATTATTCAAATGCTGAAAACATATATTCAAGCTCTAAATGAACAAATGCTAGAGGTATTATGGCTTATCTGATGTGAGACTTATTGTGAAATTCGACAGTCACCACACATTGAAAGCATTTCCTGGTTTGCATGTGCGCAGAGGTCAGTGTTTCCTGAGGATTGCTCTGAGCAGCTTTTGGTGTGATATTTACACTTCTGCCACCTCCTCTCTGAGCGAAGTGCACTTCCGTGAACTCACTCCCCGTCATCTATCATCAACAGGAGCTGATGCTCTTTACTGGGCATTTGAAAACTTACATGTTTATTTCATGCAACTGTCTATGCATGTATGAATTCATAGCAGCCCCTTTTGTCTCTCTTGCAGATTACAGAGTATATTCCGCTCGGGAGCTGTGTTGTGAATTCCCATTCATTTGTAGGTAGGCCTAATTTGACACCTGCCTCATCATTTACAATTAGGCATTATGGGATGTAATTGGCCATCTGCCTCTGCCATCTTGTGTTCCTGGAGAGGGGCCATGTTTGTCTCCTGCTGCTTAGAGAGCCCGAACACTTGGAGGTGCCGTTGCTCTGAATGTGACCTCTTGATTCTGTTAACTTAACAAAGAGCAGTGTGGAAAGTACCTGAGATTCACCATTCAATGTTTTACATACACAGCATACAGGGTGTGAAAATAGCCCCCCTAGGGAATACCACTTTGCAATCAAAGGACTTCAGTGACTTACTTTACATTTTTGGGAGGGATAACTTTGGGAAGAAGGAAAAACTCTTTCTATTTGGCTGATTCTTGGCGGTAAAGGAGAGAATATGATAAGTCAGGCAATTCTGGGCGACTTAGATGGGAAGTAATAGGCACCTGAACGCAGACTGAGAACCATTGTTTTCTGTTGAGCATAATTGAACCATTTTATTTGAGATAGGGAGCCAGGGAGAATATCAGTGGCTAGGGATAATCTGACAAAAAACATGCAGCGATTGAAATGGAAAGATTTAAAGGAACAGATACATGTTGCTTCCTCAATTATCCTCACCTGTAGTGAACTCAAAACCTTTGGCAGGTACTGTAATTGCTCTGTTCTTCCTGTCAGTCACAGTTAACTCCATCCATAGCTGTTCCCACTTTTAGCTCCACCTGTGCCCCGTTGTCTCCTCGATGTGATGACAGGCACCACATTTTTGATGACAGGCAAGAAAATCTTGAGTGACACTGGCTTTCATTGCTTCATCCTTGTCATTCATGCTGCCTGGCCACTGGGAACAAGTGTTTCAACTTAGCTTGTTGTCTTTGTACTGTAAGTGCTTAGCATTGACAATGGAGACTTATGCCTACCCATGTGCATTTCTCAGAAACCCTGTGGTTGATGCTCGCATTAAAATGGACAGCCTACAAGCGACAGTGCAATAAGTAAACGACCTCATGCATGTTTCAATGATCAAAAGAGCCTTTGCTAGCAACTTTTTTGGCTTCAGGCACATTGTTCCCTGCAGTTTGAACAGTGCCTCTGAAATCACGACTCTTCCTCTCTTAAAATGGGTTATTTTAAGTCCACTATCAAAAGACGGGGACCAGAGTACCTGTGGGACTTAAATGTGTTTGCCTACCGGCATGCTGCACAAACAATAGCTCAGTCTCTCCAAAATGCAGATTTATTTCTTACGGCAATGAGAGTGCTGCAGTCTTGTTTGCTACGTATCCCTGTTATTTGTTATTTGTTTTTTTTTTCCCCCCAAATAAAAGATATTATATTTTTTACCGATATTGTTTGATTTCAAATCACCAGGTCACAAAGCTCAAAATAAAACAAGTAAAATAAGAAAAATAGTAATTACAGCGAGAAAAATGCTCCATGTGGTGTGTTGCACAGGGAATAAAAACAAACTTACAAAGATGACATAATGCCAGGCTGTCACACACTTGACCCCTGCACTTTGTACACACATGCTTTCCTCTCAGACATCTTCATTTATTAACATTTCTCTTTTCCACAGTGTGATGGGTCAATTAGCAGAGCTTAAGGAGCATGTGGGTACGCACTTTCCTGAGAGATGTGTTGCTCATATCAAGAGCCACTAATAACATTTATTCGCCTCCGGAGAGATACAATACTAACTGTAGCCATGCCAAGATAATCCATGGGGTTACTGCCAATCACAATCCAGCTGAACACCCTGCAGGAACTCTCCACCACAAAGAGGTTGTCTTCCATATCTGGATGGCTCCGCTTAAATAAGCTCTACCATGCTAAGTCTTTGCATGCCCATTCCCACTTGTTTTATTTGATATGGGTTTTTTTTTTTTTTTTTTTTTACATCTTTCCATGTTACACTCTGGGTGTGTGTGTGTGTGTGTGTGTGTGTGCGCGCGCGCTTGTGTGTTTGGGGAGAAATGTGAGAGAAAAAAATATAGAGACAGAATTTGATTTTTCAAGCTCAGAAAAGCTAAGGCGTTATTTTCCACATTTACTTTTTATGTTATTGATTTCATATTTTCATTCCAGATATTGTTCTAATGTGAATCTTACGTAATGTATGTCTGTCCATGGCAACGGCAGAAGTAAAAGAGAATTTATCATCTTAAAAAACAACACAGACATAAAACTTGAAACTTTTCCTCAGACACCCACTTTCATTATTGTTTAATGCCATAAGTCAATTGTGGACTTTGGATGCTAAAGGGTAAACAGAGGCCCAGATGAACATACCATGCTGCGCAAGGCAACACACACTTTACCGATTTGTTACACTTGTCCAGTTTTATCTAATCAATTCCTGTTGTCATCAATACTGGATGAGCAACTTGAGAGAAAAGTGAATCAAAGAGAGCAGTCTTGCACAGAGTGTGAAATAAGAGCAGTTTCAATGCAGAGGCCTGCAAGTTTTTTATCTTCATATCCTATAGATTCTCAGATGTTACTGTAGCTATGTTGTGTTCTGGAAGCAAATGTGAGACAGGGCACAAGCTAGATATGAAGTTTTTGCTGTTGTTCTTTTTCTCTTTTTGTACATTTTGCCTTCATTAAACAACACGATACAGAGTGACAGGAATCGCGGGAAGAGAATAAAACTCCCCTCTTAGATTCAGATTGAGGAAGCTGTATAGTTACTGTAGGTGTGCAGATCAGACCACTGGGCCAACAGGACGCCCCACGTTTGAACTTTTAAGGCTGTGCATACATGTGCAGGGTTTGAAATGGAAATGATGCAATATGGGGTGTACTTCTGCAAGTGTTTGCTTGTTAATGTATACTTGTATACCTGCTCAGTCATGTGTACTTCTCTCAGAATTCCTCCCAGATTCTCAGTTTGCTCTCTGTCACTTCGGCATCCTGCGCTGTCTGTGCAGGCGTAGCTCTGTGTTAAGTAACATTACTACTGCGGCTCCACCTCTGTCTGTCTATCTGTCTCTTTTGCACATGTTCATGCACAGAGATGCATCTGCAGTGTGATATAGTGTACGCTGTCACAGAGGTGAGAGTCGGCTGGTTGCTGTGTCACTATGACAAAACATGACAGATGTGTTTAGGCAGTGGAGTGCCGGACCTGCCACACAGCATTAGGCTCACACAGTCAGAGAGGAGAGTGCAGGGTATTCCCACACAGGGAGTCCAATCATGGACATAATAATGGTTTGTCCACAGTGAGGATCGGGTGTCTGAGCCGGCTTGAGTAACTCAAATCTTCCTGGATATCAGGGATTCATTGGTGGGTTTGTTGATGTGGAAGATTTCGAGGGAGACTTTGGCTTAATGGGCTTGCAGCTTGCGCTGAATTTCAATGGCTGAATTCACAGGACTTACCACAAATTACCGACATGAGTTAACATAAAATGATCAAAGACAATCTCATTATTCTTCCATCATTCACTGAGACTTTTTCCCAAAATCCTGATTAATCATTAATTCATCATAAGGAGGGCCATGCGCACACAAGGTTTGGGGAACTGACAGATTTGACAGGTATCCTAGCGCAGCTTTTCATGTTCGTTTCTCATCTGCAGCTCAGCCTGCCTGGAAACCAATCAGTGAACTACAAGGCAGCCTATTGTCGATAAAAATCTAAGATGATGACAGACCCTTCTTGAAAAATTCAGTGTGTTTGATGAATTATGGAATGGCATAATGGAAGCTGTGGAAGACCTTTTTTCCCATAGAGACTCGTGGTCAAATCCCACCCACTCCATAAAAGACATGACTTGGAAACATAATGAACATTGCCTTTTGTCCCTATTATCGGCTCACCTGTGGTCAGTTTTACTGTACTGAACAATGGCAATTACCTCGGATACCCCTGATAGCAACTTCAACTCAGTCTAATGCCCAAAAAAGTACAAAGACATGACTTTGTGAGTAACCTTGGGAAAATGGGGCTTTGATTAGCATAAAATTAAGCGCCAGATTCATTACATCATAAGCACATGTACATAAAATGAGTAGCTGGAAACCTTTGCACTGGACCATGAGGAATACTTATACAATATGATTACCCCAGGCTTAATTACTATATAGAAATTAATACTTGGCAAAAACTAAAAGCCCAGCCAACATGTGACAATGACACTCCTTTTTCCCAATTAGCCTTAAAGATGCCCAATTAAACGTGTGTTCATGTGTTCAGGTGAATCAAACCACAAGTGCTTTAGCAACTCATTGGCCATTTGATTATGTCACTTTGGTAGAAAATGATATAAAAATAAATCAGCACTGAATGGGAAATGAGCACATGCTGTTTCCCATCCAAAAACACAAAAAGCTGACACAAGACAAACATGAAGGCAGAGCAAATTCCACCTTCGTTAACTTCAACCTGGTTGGTTTTACACACTGTTCACGGGTATTCTCATTTTTGTCCGCGCGTGCTCGGGTTTCATGTCTTCTTCGACAGGTGGGTTAACAAGCTGAGATGAAAAAAGTGTCTGTGAAAAGCAGGCTCTGCGAGTTGGGGTCTTTGTTTGTGAATGATACACCACTCAGTGGTGTTGTTTTAGTGCCCAGGCTACACTCTATAAGTCTTTCTATAGTCTGCTCTCCTCTCTGAAGGATAGTGGACACATCAGGCCTGGGGGAGTATGTGTGAAGTGCAGCTGCAGTCAACATGACTGTGGTCACAGCAGAGGTCAGCGGTGCTCAGAGCTTCTGGCTAAAGAATGGTTCCCTCCATTTAATACCACGAACTGAGGTCTCTCTTTCGTTCTCACTTACTTCCACACATGTGCATTTCCATCTCACGTCCCTATCACCCCACCATGCAAAGCTAGACATAGTTTACACAGAATTGAACTCCCTCTTTATCTGTGATGACACACACACAGTTTACGGGGCAGTAGATTTTACAGTCTCATGAACTTCTGCACACCCTGCACATGATAAAACTCCCAAATTAACACACTGCTAATTAGTGACACACTGACACCCAAAGGACCCTCACATTTCGACACGACACCTCTACTCCCCACGAACACTCACTCAGATAAAGTATCCATCCATGATGAAACAATAGCAAGCTATCATAAACAAAAGCAATATCAGCAATATAAGGACATGCAAATATGACACAGTATGTGACATGCACACCCACTGTTATGTGGCTGTCGCCATGGCGTTTGAGTTCCCTGATGAAAGCTGTCTACCAATGAGATGCCAACGTCACTCTAATCGGTCAGACAGTCTGTTCAGGCTTACAGCAGCGCATCTACCCACTAATTTGTCAGCCGCAGGCTTCAGAATCTGTGCATTTCCTTTCTTTTCCCCCCACTACATGTACAAGAGATCCTAATGAGAGCGCACATGTTCAGCTCTAGACCGAGAATGGTTTTGACTTTATACCTTAAGCTAGGACTGAATTCAACGCTTGATGCTGTGGTGCGGGCGTGACATTTCCCAGGCAAGGGCATATTCACACACCTTTCACAAGCCTGCGCTCTGGGGCAGAGGCTAAAAATAATCTGAGGATGTTGCTGTGAAGCTGTTTCACAATAAAACCTCTCCTGGGCTTTTACTGCTCCCTAATTGGCTACAGGACCTTCTCACCTACTTTATTGGATGTTTTGACAGTGTGGGAGCCAAAATACTGCCAGCAGCCTCGCAAGGTTTTTCATTTTATCATTGAGTCACATTTTGTTCCCAAGTGGTGCGACAAAAAGTCTAAGCTCAAGCTTAAATTCAGTCATGTGATCAGGCAAAATCTTTATGCTTCCATCCTATTATCATTCTACATAACTAACTTTGGGGCTGTTTGTTGTTATTGTATTGTTATCAGTTTATTTTCTTTTTGAGGTCACAGCAAATGAATGCTTAGCGTGTCCACCTAAAGAAGTATAGTATCTCAAAGTATGTTGAAAGTGGGCATTTATTGATTATGGAAGCAAAATGAGGCAGATTTAAGTGGATGAGACCTGCCTGTAAAGAGGAAGATATGTTTCTTTCAGGTCTGTCAAAACCAAACAGAATCACTCTGCAGTCTACACATATTATCTCTCAGGCTGTTTGTTGTTAGTCTCCTAGATCCAAGCGTAGAAAGTGTGTTGCACCCGTCAGATGCACTGTGCAAGCCACATTCCCTGGCTGTCAAGGATAACATTGTTAATCCTTTAAAGCTTTGGTTAGGTGTTTCTGTATAATTTGAATAGGAGCAGCGCATACAGTACAAGGTGAGTGTTGATTTATTATCGGAATGTGATGTGGGATCACATATTATTCTCTTCTCAGATTCATTTGAGTTTAGTGGGAGAAAGAATAACATAATGCTGCACTTGTGCTGCTTTCATCCAAGACAGAGTGGGGTGTTTTTCATTAGCTGGCTTTGACTGGCACTCAAGGTTTGTATATTATTGACACACTTGCACTCCAGCATGCATGTGAGGGAGTAGAAGGCTAATGGAGAAATCTGCCTGAAGGTGTGGCTTTCCAGCCTCCGGCTGTATTGTGCTCCCAAGCAATATGGCCCCGAGTAGCAGGAGAATTAAAAACAAGCCCTGTCAATTTTCATTATTAGGCATCAGGTGCAGTGCCAGGTCCAGCCGTCAGGCTCGGCTGCTCTCCACCACCCTCGGAGCCTTTTAACCCTAATTGACAGTCTTAAGTCCACTATCCTGGTGCTGCCGAGGAGACAGACAGGGAGGTGGGTAGAGGGGGAGACGGAGGGAGAGAAGAAAGATACTGTATAGATACAGTTGAAATAGAGGGAATATTTTATGAAACCCTGTGAAATTAGAGACATTAGTGTGTTCCAGTCAGTCAGCAAACTATAACACAAATAAAGTTATTTCAAAGTTCAATCTCAGTACAATAAATACCTAGATTCTGTGGAAAATGGAACACCTTAGGCAAAATATTACATTTTTTTCTCGTACCCCTTATCACACTGATTTAATTGGGACAATGGACACTATCTCATTGACTCCAGAGTAGCTGAATGCCTTAATCTGCTAAACGTTGATGCACATTTACCACGGAACAAGTTGACTCATAAGCTGTGTAACCATCCCTACTGCTCCCCTCTCCTCTCTCCTCCCTGCCGTTAAATGCTAAACCGAGCGAGCCATGCTAATCGGTGGGAAGAGGCGACTAAAGCTACTGCTAATCCATTCTGGAATTACGGGGGAGAACAAATTAAGAAACTTCAACTCATTAGCTGAGCTTTAATTCACCGCCCCTCCTGGAATAATCCCTCAACTCAGCCTCTCCAGTTAATTATACTGAGGCCCTGGATGAGAGGCCCTTCATTGTGTTGCTGTTGTTGTTCTGCTGTGTTGAGTTTGTGAGGTGTGTGTGCGTGTACGTGCCTGTTTGGTGCTTTTGACTCAGAGAAGCAGACTAAGAAACATCAATACCACAACGGTATGCTACAGTGAGAATCACCTAATGCTAAATATTCTTCAGTTGCAAAGATAACTGCAAAGCTTTGACAAGTCCAATGATTTATTTATTCAAGGGTTCAGGCTGTAAGGGAGATGAAGGGGTGTATATGTGTGGGAGTGTGTGTGGATGCACTTTTCTATTTGCGGTGTGGGGCTTGAAAGTAAACTACATGAAAATATAAACACCTTCGATCAAAAATATGCATCGATCTCTTTTCTCCGTGCGGGTTTATGGGAATTTCGAGGCCCCTACGTGCATGTGGGAAATGGTAGGTACTGCTGTGATGAGAGGAAGCAAAGTCAGAGAAATCAAAAGAGTCCCTCTCAAGAAAAAGTAACCTGCGCCAAGCTACATACTAAATGATTTACAGACTTTGGCATTTTCCCTCAGCTCTGAGTATTGATATACACAGACGTATGATGCTTTTTGTTTTTTTTTCAATGAGGAACCAAAGAGGCGTACGATTTGGCAATTGTGTGAAAGTGCCTTCAATATCTTTTTAATGTTTAAAGTGTGGATTAATGTGGCTTAAAAGTGTGATACTGACACTGCATTCCAGTATGTTTATATGTAGGCCAGATAGGTGCTAAATATTTCCCTCATTTGCATCATAAGTACCTCTGTAGAACTTTTACAAGCCTTTTCTTTAATTGGACTTGATTGTGATGCTTCGTGTTCTCCCCTATAACTCTTGTGCACAAAAGTGGAAATCAATAGCAACCAGATTTGATAAATGGCTCAGCCATATAGACAAAGGTGCCTAACAAGGGCACCTTTAAAGACTGTTGAACTAACTGAATATGCTGGAACTCAATGTGCTGTAACACAAAAAAATAACAACATCAGTCTGTCCTCTCGAAAAGGCATGTTATAAAATGGATTTGGCTCTCATTCGCAGGGGTGCTGAACTCATTTTCAGTCTACAACCACAAAATTTCAATCCGTTTAGACACCAGGTCCTTTGTAAATTGACAGAAGTTGCTGTGGCCACCAGCACCTTTCGGAGAGGATTTCGATAGCTTTCTGAGCTGCGCATAGGGATTCACATTTGAACTTTGTCATCACATGGGTGATAAGCCACCCATACGAGAGGCTTTTGTAATTTCAAATGTGGATAAGTGGCAGTAGAGGATAAAGCAGGAGCGATGGATGGATAGGTGGATGGAGGGATAGATGTGCAGGCCTGTACTTTAAAACCACTTCATGCGCCTCACTTATCTTGCCCAGAGACACATGCGGTGATTGTTGTAATCAGACGAAGCTCTCCGGGAGGCCGAATATGGAAGCTGTGTAATACCTGTTTCCAATTTGCTTTTGTTTACGCTCTATTCGCACAAGTGGCCAGGCCATTTGTAATCACCGCCTCAATAATTAACCCCAAGTATTTGTGGACCAAGAGATAGGATAGATGCTCTTGTCGCCCCTCCCTCCCACACCCTGCTGTGAGTACATTGATTTGTGGACCACAGGAGGTTGGTGCAGGAGCCGTTTGCCATGGATCTCCCATCAGGCTAATGAGGCACGGCATGACAGCTTTGGCGATTGTGTGAACAGGGGAGGCTCCGTGGGCTGCTCTGTCACTGAGCAGTGCATACTGGTGCCAATCACCCCTCAGTGCACTGCTGCTGTCCTGCTATAGGGCCTTGTTAAAAACAGGGGTCAATGTTGACAATAGTTCTGATGTGCATTTCAATGTTTATGTTTCAGTAAAAAGCACAGTGGTCCTTTGCTCACTGCGGCATATGATGTTTGTGGACATCCATTATGAGATCAGGCCCTCCAGACCAAAAACAAGATGCGATTTATTCTGAGAAAAAGCAGAAGAATCGAGCTTGTGTTTGTGTGTCTGTGGGTGTGTGTGGCCATATAAAAGGAAATACACATTGTCAAATTCAATTAGAAAGTGCCTTTGCAAGAATCTATGTGTACAAAGTCAGAAAGAAAAGAAGTGAGAAGAAAAAGGAATAGAAAGCCTTGATCCTTTTCACTGTTTTAATGAGTTTTTCTGCACATGAAAAATACGCTTTTGTTCTGTTTGGCTCACCATTGTTCAGCTGTGTGATAATGTTCATTGTTTAGCAGATCTCAAGGTATAATAAATGTTACTGAATGCACAAAAACCAAGGCAACTCAACATGATGGGATTGTCACAACACTTGAACCCCTCACACCCTGACTCTCTTTCACACACACGCACGCACACACGCACGCGCCCGGTCATGCTCACTCCTCGTCACCGGATTCCATCTTCCCTAAAGGCTCAATCTGACGCCAGATCAGATCTCATCTAAGGCAATGCGAGACCACATCCACACTTCTGCCAGCAGCTAGAGTGAGAAAAAAAAAAAAATCTGTCTTTAATACCTGAACCTAATTAGCTCTGAAATCTGAGGTTAATTAAACAAAAGGAGGTTAAATTAAGTGACTGGGATTTAAGTGGCGACATACCAGATTAAAAACGCCCCCGTCTTTCTCTGAATCATTCATCCTTACTATCCACAAAAACCCTCTTCTCTCCTCATCCTCATGCATTTTTAAGACATTTGGACCCATGTCTGTGAGTCTATACTGTAGTTCACCACCAAAGATGTGCTTTGAGGACACTCAGTCATTTTCATGCAGTTACTTCACTGCCATGCACACAGTGGAATAACACCAGATGGGCCTGAGAATAGAACAGTGGATGTTGCTCACATAAAGGTCAGCATAAAGGCTGGCGATTACTGTAGTCATCCCACCATAGTGTATCTGTTTACACGTCTCTGATGGACACACGACAGTGGGCAGAACTAGACTACCTGTCACATGCTTCATCTAACAGCGAGGAAAAATTACCGCCAGTTTCCTCATATACAGATCGAGGGCAGCCTCAAAAGGGATCAGAGTGCTCGAATGAATGCTTAATTGACATATCAACTAATGGTCATCATAAAGCCTCCTGAATGGGCTTATGACTCAATACAATGAAAGCTTTTGTCTCACCATAATCAACTTTCAACAGCAACAGTGCACCATCAGCAAGCTCTGAGGTAATGGATTTTTTATTTATTTATTTATTTATTTAATATCATTTGAAGGTCAGATATGGATAAGGCATGCTTTTATAATTCAAGTGCTGGCGTTCCTTAAAAATCATTTTGTAAGCCAGAAATAAGGAGAAAGGGAATTTAAGGAAGTTTAAGTTGCTATAGTGAGTGGATTTATCGCCTCTGTTGCGCTGCATGAGGTTAACATTTTTGTTTATTCATTTGCAGGGTGCCCTTGCCCAATCATCACATTCAGGATTGCAAATAGCAAAACACAAATTCTCCTCACTCCCACTCACACATTCTCCTCATGCTCTCTCACTGGACTGTAGAGCTGCATGGAGTGATTTCAGCACAAGAACGCCTAAGATACAAACACATATTCCGAACAATGTTATTTTAAAAGAGTTATACAAGCTGGCGAAAATGAAAACGAACTGCAGAAAGCAAATTGCAGGATAAATATTTTACCTATACAGAAAGCCTCTGTACTTCCACCCAAGGCCACAAGAAAGACAAGGCAGCCACATCTGGTTTGAAAGCACAGCCTCTCTGCAAATGACCATTCGTGGGTGGAGAGAAAAAGCAGATTGGTCATTCAGTCCTTTTTTTTTTTTTTTTTTTTTTATAAGGGACAGAGGTGACATGATGATAGCCCAGCCATCGTGGGCACTTGAAAGCCCACTACTCTTATTGCCGCCACCTGTGCTTGTTGCGCAGGTTCATCTGCACTCAGGCTTTCAGTGCTGGTTACTTTCTGTCTGCAGCTAACGACATTCGCTTGGCTTGTAGGGAGATATCCCAACTCTCAACTAAAGAACCTAGATATCTTAACCTTATCAATAGTACCTCTTAGCACTATAGCATGCCACTGTAAATAACCATAAAAAAGACACAGGCACACACACAAACACACAAAAATCCTCCATTTCCAAGGTAAGAATTTTTCCACTAATGGACCATCACGCAACCAGTTGCCTCGCTGTTTTCTTCCCGATGGTAGCCTCAAGTCAAATGGATGAAGACAACTTTTCACATGGTGGGCAATGTGCTGCGAGTTGGCTAAGTGCTAATGCTATTAGTGAGCTGCTACACTAAGAGCAGTGAAGAAGCTGCGAAGAATGCCCAATGAAAAACTAGATGTAGCCCTGTAATCACTGGATTTCTGTGTAGGCAGAGTCCTTGGTTTAACCAGCATTCTCTCTGTACCTGAGGTCCATCATTATCAGCTAGAGAGGTCAGCACATCTCAGTGCCTTTATTCAGGACTCTGTGTCCACCTCTACTGGAGTGCCTCCACATGGTGTGTTGGTGTAAAAATGTAACCCTCTCTCTGTGTGCCCCCCTGCTCTGTCCTCCCCCCCCCCCTCTCCCAAAGAATGAAAGGAATGGCCTGAGGGGGGCCATTTGTATCTGCTGCCCCTGTTCCTTGTCTTAGTTGTCCAGCCTGTAGGCCATCTACTCACATGGAACCAGGTGTCAAAAGGAGTAATAGCACAGATCGATGTCAAAGGATGACCTCGCAATGGGGAAGCTTCCTTTCTCCCGCATTTTGCACTTTCTCACTGATTCGAAAACACACCGCTGGGGAATGGCTGGCTTTGTAAGTTGGTGGTGGTAAGGTGTCCTGAGGGGTCAGATGGGTGACATGCAAACATTTTTTCCTTGTCTTACTTTGTCCGTCTCATGCCCCCGAGACAGAGCATACATCAAGAAAATGAAGGTTTGGCTGTGGCTAGGTTTTGGATGATTTGCAGTCATGACCCTCCTCGAGCACAGAATGTTAACATGGTGTTATTTAGAGCTCTGTAGAAATAATGTATTTCCTCACCCCAACATTTTAAGGTAAAATGATTTCAATTGATGCTTTATTATTATATCAATATCATGAAATCTTCACAGCAGCTTTTAGGAAAGATAAAATGGCTGGGGCCTGAGAAACAGCTGGTTAAATCGTTTGAAAAGGATGAATCTTTCACAGGTGTTGTCATCATCTATTTCCTTGACACCACTGAGAAATGTCCAACTACTGTACACTGCTGACTGATCTATAGACCAAAGCCTTTGGAGGAGATTACCAGAGTAATCATCAGAATGTGGTTCCTCCAGGAATCAGCTATGAGAATGAATGGATTACATGAAAGTAATTCCAAGCTCAATATCAGAAGCTATCCCAAAGCCAAGAACACAGATTCTGATCTCATACTGTTGCTGTGTCCTCAGGCTCTCTGCAGCGGTCTAAGTACCTTTGAGACTCTCCAGTGCATAAACCACCTTCAGTTTATAGCGCTGTCAAGGTCACAAGTTCACATGGATATTCTGCACGTCTGCTTCTACACACTTGCCCAATGTTTCTTTGAATATTTGTGAAACCTTCGACAGTCCCTGTGGCCTTTTTCATATTAAAAAAACACATACACAACCATATATATTAAGAAAGACATAAACATGCACGGACACACAAAAACCTAAAAAAACAAAACAAAACAAAACTCACAAACAGTATTCTAAACAAGTATCTCTAGAAAAATCTTTTGGAAAGAAGATATTTCACCCCGAGTTCTCTCCCACAGTAATGATATGGGTCTGCATCTGTCACTCTCTGCCCGTGGCAAGACCCCATCTCCTGGGAGAGAAGGTAACAGGCGGCTAATCAGCTCCCACTGACATCTTCATCACAAACAGCCACACGCAAACACACATGGCCGCTCGGTCGCACACGTACAGGCGCACTCACACACACATGCCAGAACAAACACAAAGGCTCGCAAACACCGTGCAGACAGATAAAAAGGATTAGGGTCTAACAGGCCAGTTAGACAACAGGACAGAGGAAGGACATGCTGTGTGTGTGTGTATGTGTCAGTGAGCTCCAGCTCTCTCGCCCTCTATCTTTCTATCTGTGCATTCTAGATTATGTCTGTCTCTCTTACCTTACGTACACAAACCCGCACGACACACAGTCTCGTCTGTCCCCGTTGAACACAGACTGCTCACTCCTCTGTGATTAACAGACGAGTAACGTAAAATTGCTTATTGACTCGAACTGAGGTTATCTATAACATCAATGTCTAATTCCCCGCGGGTGCTCACATGCAACAGCTTTGTGACAGGTTTATACTGCACACAATGCACAGGTTTTGGCAACAAAAGAAAGCATTTACTATCCCGCACCTCATTTCATTATTTCCTCTTTTGCATATGCACAGTGTGCTGGACACGACGGCACGCCAATGTGAATAGGAGAATGGATTTCAATGAGATGCAACAGGGCACATTTACATTTCAATTTGAGCATTTAGGTGATACATGTATCCAACTCGAATAAGCTAGACACTGAACAAGCCTCTGTTGTACAGCACCTACATTGCCAAAACTACAGTACTACAATACAGTAGTATTGACAAGCACGAGGATGAACACAGCAATGCCCAAGCAATTTTGATGGTGTGATGCATTTGTGTCACATGTTTTCTCAAAGTGAAACATAGCGCAGTACATGCCTGTCATCATCGTGTTATAAAATAGCTGAATTGCATGTAAAACTCTGAGCTTCTACTGAGACTATAAATGGCTCGCAGTTCATCTAAAGCATAAGAAAGGGTTCTGACAGAGACTATTAGGCCTGGCTCCTTGCAGTGATCACAGGAGGTTTACAAAACATTGCAGTGCTTCATGTCCTGATGACCACCACTTTGCTTAGTATGCGTTTGATACAGCCGTGGTAAATTATCATACATCTACAAACTCATTGATCAAAGTGTGAGCAGCGACTACAAGACAGCAGGGCTCATACTGATTTCCCCTCTCATCTCTGGCTGTAAACAAGAACATGTCTCTTTATGCTGTCTGGAGCAAGATCGCTTTTGGAACAATTTTAAAAAAGAACAAGAGAGTCGAGCAGTGTTTGATTGTATTAATTGCAGTCTGACAAAGGTAAAAGATTTATTTAGGGATTAGAACAATTTAGTTGAGGTTTTACCGTTTCTGCAATGCATTTTAAGCTGAAATATGTCCATTTGTGTATGACATCACTCTTTGTGGGGGCAAGAGGTAAATCTAACTACAACACAGCTAGTGGTGTCATCATCTGCTACCGTTTGGCTGACATAGGTTATTGATGTGGCTAGCACAGTTTACTGTTAGATGCAAAGATGACTTGATGCTAAATACAGACAATGAGCTAAACACAACAGTGCTAAATCTGTGTAGTGATCTCATGGAACAGCTGCAATTTTGTAGTTGATTTTAATGTGTTCAACTGCAAAAATGGCAGAAAATGCATCACTTGCCGCGCGACAGCTCCACCTTGAACAAACTTTCAGCTAGAAAGGTAGCTATATTATCTAGAGCAATAATTCTAGATAGGCAACACATTTAGGCAAAAGTGCGACCTCTGGTGGCTGTAGTAATTATGACGGTAGCAGAGGAAGAAGACAGACTAGGTAGCATAGAGTAAGAAAGTGTGTATATGGAGGAGTTGGGGTGGTTGGATGGGTCAAAAACACAGGTCTTTCACCCAGGAGGCTGCTCTTGGTGCCCCATATGTAACTCAAAGTCAGTGTTGACTTGATTTAGCTTACATGAGGTTGTGTTGCAAAGACCACCTTAGTAAATGTGCCACAACTTCAAACAAAATGTGACCTGATTACATAAAATCATGTTTTTGTCAACTACATTAACTTAATTTTCTGTACATTTTAGCAACAAATCCTCTTGAGACTGAAAATGACTGTTGACACACTCAAGAAGAAAGCAGAAGTTTCAAGGCTCACATGCAATTCATTGTCAACACGAAGAAGAAATGCAACTTTTTTTTTTTTTCCGAGGCTGATTCATACCCTCTCCATGCCCTGAAATGGCCCTTTTGTACTCTTTGTGAATATTTTATGAAAGAGGAGTCTTCTGTCAAGACACAAGTGTTCTCTTTTTATGTATATATACCAACAGACTCCAAAAGTCTTCTGACATTCTGCAAGTGTCAAAGACAAAGAAAACACTGAACATACATAGTAACCACAAGTGTTTTTAAACTTGAACTCTATTGGAAATTAATTAATTACTTCATTTGGTTACAACCTGCTGTTGCCCTTGAGCATGCAGAGTGAAGTAAATAAATTTACATTTACATTAAGTAATTGAAAAAGAGAACACGAATACAGCTGGACAATTGGAATAAACAAGATGACCGAGGGTGAAGATTACCTCTGCACCTGTGTGTGAAGCTGCCACTGCTACACTTGCTGCCAACTTGGGTGAGATCAGCATTAGCCTGACATTAGCCTGGGCTCGGCATCCTAATCCCTGCGCAGGGGGCAAAAACTTATTGGATGTTTGCTGGTAGCAGCCGCAGAAATGATGCCTGATGCAGGGAGTAAGATGGAAAGACATGAGGTTTAAAAAAAAAAAAAAACATCTTTCTCCCTTGACTTTCTACCTCCCCTAACCCTTCCAGCCTACTGTTCACCTGACACTTCCTCCCCACACTGCAGCCAGGTAGACTCTCTCTCTGCCTGCATCCATCTTCACTCATGCATAAAAAAAATATTTGTGCCTGTGCGTAATGCACACACACGCACACGCACACACACACACACACACACACACACACACACACACACACACACACACACACACACACTCCCCTTTGAACCCTGACAACCAGTGGGCTAAACCTAGCATTTACCTCAGCAGCTGGGTTCACCACCAGCGACAATTACAACCATTAGCATGCTTAATTAACGGATTCGCTGGCAGCTCATGCAGGGTGAACATGGTTCCTCCGCTCTGCCTAAACCATCAGGCCTCCAGAGATCCAACACCCACACCGTTCCCTCAGAAGGTGGGCAATTTGTGGGAAGGCTGGGAGAATACCACTGTGCTGCTCACCCTCAAAGAAGACATATAATATGATAACTTCTTTTTTATTTTATTTCTTTTTATATATATATATTTTGCTTGGCAGTCTCTCTCTTTGACCTAGGCTGTGTTTGATGCAGACTGTCGCAGCAGTGTCGTTTGACATGTAATGCGCACAGCCAGAAACACTAAGCATGTAAACAAAAGCTGTGTGAATAAAAACATCAAAGCTGTGTTCCTCCTCATTGTGGCTCACTGGGTGAGAGACACAGGCAGCAGTGCCAGCTCTGGCACGTGTCCGAAACACTTGAATGCTGCCTGGTGGTACCAATATAGACCCACTCCATGAAAGGCTCAATCCACCTCATGTTTTAAGGACGTGATAAATTATTTCTTCTTGTTGCAAGGTACTGTTGTTCAAATAAATACTGTACATATGCATTTCATGTCTGCCTTAGCAGACGGTGTTCTGGTCCCTCATACTGACCAGCTTCTTTTGTTGCGAAACGCCTTTTGTTAAAGTCACACTGGCTTCTGCACAGGTGGTATGTGAAGCAGGAGGACCACTAGTTGCAACATTTCTCTTTGCTAGCAGAGGTGCGTGACATGCAATCGCACTAAAAATTAAGTCACAAACAATCCCTTTTGTTTTTTAGTATATCGGACATAGTCCAGAGGTCTGCAGTTCGCAATGTCATTTCATCAAAGGTCAAACAAAGGCTTCGGAAAGAAATCCCACATTTACATAATGTAAAGATTTCTGGATTTACAGAATGATGTAATTCAATTTGCCTATCAGTAAAATTACAGTCCCAGTCCCTTTCTATAAAAACTACATAATGATGGAACCAAGGCCAGATTAGAAAATATTATGCATAAGTGGTGTTTAACTAACCAAAAGCAGTACAAAAGCCTTAAATTTTAATTTCTCTCTTGGTGGGTGATGTCATCCAAACTTTGACAGAAAAGTAACACAAAACTAATACATGAAGTCGAGAGGAGAAAAAAAAAAAAGTGAGGTGTCATGGCTGGACAATCCTCAGTACAGTACTTGGGGATAAGGATATAACTTTATACAACAATAATGTAACGCTACGATGATGCTGGTAGAAGGGAAAACCCAATTAGATGTGGGCACTGGTGCACAGTCCTCCGCAGAGACCGCCTGGCTCGGTTAAGAAATGTATCATAGTGCTCAGCTTATTAAGATGTCATCTGTGCAAGCTCTGCAGGTTCAGGGTAAATACCCTCATGGCATATTCTTCTGTGGGCACGTCGATCCACCCTGTCGCCGCTTTTGCAGTCGATGGCTCTTTAGTGGCTGTCATTGGCTGCCTAGAATGCTTCATAAACATCTTGTGCTTTTTCACCTAATTAGGCTGGAGGGATTTCACTAAAACATTGGCGAGGGGGGCTTTCTACTCACATCCACAGTACTCAGTAACCTACTGCTATAGACTACCAGCTGGATACTACCCCTGTGCTCTCTCTTCCCCTTTCCGTCCTTCTTTCTCAGCTCTCACACTTAACAGAGTCACGTCCTTGCTTTGGTATTTATTTTTATGTCAGAATTGCTCGCATGAATTGTAACATTTCAAAATTGCAGTAACCGTTTGTGGTTTGAAGGGCCATTGGGGCCAATGTGCTTAAAAGCTGTGTCTTTTACAACAGTCTTGGCAATCTTTTGGGAATAACACATTGTTATTTGCTTTCATCAGTGCAATAAATTCCAGATACAGCAGTGACAGTTACTGAGATTCAACGTGTTTACTGTGCAGACTGTATTTATCTGTATTATACATCCAAATATTGCCATACTTAATGTTTCTAAATGATTTTATATCTCAAACATTATCTACTAAAAGCAACAACAATTTGCCATCCAATTAGACTCCTGGCAGAGAAAATGCCAGCCTAATGGAGTTGTAACATTTGTTGACTGATTTGCTTTGTATCTGGTTTCTGCCAAAAAATCCACACGCACCGCATCGCACACACACACACACACACACACACACACACACACACACACACATATGCATGTAGATACACACATACTCATGAGCACAAATTAAACACACTGTGTAGACATGTGTGAACGAGACATCTCTGCAACCGGACCAGCTGACCTGAGACTTGCAGAGCTGCTGGTGACTCCAGGGAGGAGGATAATAGAATTCCTCCAGCCGCCTTCCTGTTAATTACAACAGACCTTGGCTCTGAATAAATATTTATTCAGAGGGTACAGCAATCTGCATGCATATTGTACTAAACCAAGCCCTGGCCAGCCAGAACAATGGTTGGATATGTCATGAGTAAACAACATCAGAAAAAAAAATGACAAGAGTAATAATAGTTTTGTATATGGAGATGTGTGGCTGGAGCATTACAGCGCTTTTAATTACCACCAAGTCCAACCATGTGCTAAAAATGGATGAAATGTAGGTACTACAGTCTAGTGCTCAACCTGTGGAGCAAATATTTAATACTGTGACTGTGTCAAACACAGATCTTTGGAGCCAAATAGAAAGTTTTGAAAGAAAAGTTTATTTCAGAGTCAGTATGTTTATTGATTGAGTTAGTTGTTGATCAATGCTTGGTTTGGTGACTACACTTAATCCACTGCAGCTTTCTGTGACATGTAACAGTAGCTTCAAATAAATGTAAGTAATTATGTTTCGTACCAAATTCTAGTATAAATTACAAAAAAGAAATATTTAGTGAGTCATGCAACAAGTAATTCATGTATCGGTTTGGACTGTATTTGTGGCTGTTATATTAGAATCAGCTGCAGCATCTACAGCGACATATTCCACTGTACTGATGTTTTCACCAGCATTACTGTATTGTTTTTGTCAGCATATGTCCATATTGCAAGGCAGTGGCTATTTCATGGTCTATATTGCTATGGATAATTCTTTGAAAATAACACATTGTAAAAAATACATAAATAGCTTTGCCTTTGTTCTCTATGTTCTTCACTCATGCACCTCACAGTGAAGATAAGGAGTTACACTGCAAACACAGTTAAGCTGCAGAAGTTTCCTTTGACAGATGAAAAGAAAAAAAAAAACCTCAGAACCTATACTTCTATACTTTGGCTGGTTAGCTGGCAGAACCCCCAAACAGTTGGCAGTGAAATATTGAAGCAATATAAAGACAAAAAAACAGGGTCCAACACCAAGCTGAGGTGACTGAGAAGAGAAAAACAAAATGACACGAGTACTGCCCTGAACTGGTTCATCTATGTAGACAAACTTGAAATGCATATGTACACCAACACGTATAAATGGGACACTTGGACACACATACACACATTCCCCTTTGCTCTGTGGGCCAGGCAACAGCTGTGTTTGGTGCAAGTGGAAGAGCAGCTAATGAACCAAACAGAACGCTTGACAATTCACATCTGCTGACACTCTCCAGCTGCTGCCAGCAGGCTGGCCTTCGCAAGCCTTCCCCGACCAAGACCTAACGCCAGGGTAAACACCTGGGTAAGAAACCCAGACACACACCAATTTCATGCATATACATGCACACCCACACAAACCCACGCATACAAATATGCACAGATTCCTGAAAATCACCCTTCAGTATCATCTCTGCTGTAACAAAAAGCCTGAGTTTGATATTAGCATAACTGAGTTTGCAGGCGAGAACAAACTGAATCCATTTGACCGCAGTTAACATAAAATGCAACCACAAAAGCCATGAATGAGCGTGAGTATCACCTACTGTCTGCACCTGCACAAATTACTCGATACATTTTGTCATATGAAGTGTTACCTCGTTATACCTCGGAGCACAACATCCTGTTGCAGCATGCTGTTTGTGCCACTATCTGTGATACTGCACTGTGTACTTCACTTCACTGTCTGTCTCTGTATGCAAAGACTTTATTTAGAGCCAGGACTGAAGAGGAGGAAGCCTTGCTGTCATCGCAGCAGACAGGTCAGCGGACCTCTTTCACCACAACACCTCATTACAGGCATCTCACAGGACAAAATGGACTGACCCCCTGATGTCCCCCTCATGCAGACTTTAGATATATATATTTTTATATTTCATTTTTGAAACAGTGACGGCTCCACTTTTAGCTGAGCAACAGGTTTCCTTGCCTTTTGTGCAACAGAAATTGTCAGATGACTAGACTGTGGCATTAACTAGACTAGGCTGCAGCACTGTACAAGGCACTCAGCCCACACACATGTTGCAGATGGAATGATGCTCCATCTGCTGCAGTAACACTGAGACATGATGCAAACATGGCGAGGAACACTGTGTCGCCACAGTGCAAGGATGCTGATGAAAAGTGTTCTCAGGGATGCTTGTTGCTGCCCTTATTGAGTAAGAAATGGTTCACCTGGAGATATATATATATATATATATATATATATATAGAGAGAGAGAGAGAGAGAGAGAGAGATAGGTACCATGTGCCTTCCTCTGTCTTCATGCTTCATGTCATGAGCCTGTTTCCTGAGCAGGCACTCACTCATGCAAACCTATGCACAAATATCTTCTCACAGAATACCCTTTTGTCATCCTATCCCTCTCCCATCCACTATCTCCAATTTGCCCGGGATCTTAATGCGGCGAAAAATGGCTCGTCTTTTCTGATTGCATTTGATAACAATTTTGTCAAGGCTCCTCTGGCAGCCGGCAAGGAGCAGTCCCATCAGCAGCTGTAGCTAATTAGCCACTATCGCTAGCTCTTTTGGCTCACCCTCCGCTGCTTCCCTTGGCCCAGTCGCTTCTAAGTATAAATTATTGGATTGTCGAGATAAACGACGGCTGGCAAATAAGTGAGCAAGAGAATGGGGGAGATGACAAGGGTTCAAGGAGGAAGCTGCTTCATTTCATGAGAAATAGTGGTCCTTCTTCCGATTATCACAGTTTACCAACAGCTATGTCCTCGGTCATGACAAAAAGAAGTTTATGTAGTGACTATTTCAGCCATTACAGTCAATTTTTTATTGACTGTGGTTAAATGGATTCACCTCCACCTCCACATTAACTAAATGTGACTGACTTTTTCGTAACCACTCTGGAAAAACCCATCCACTCAAAAACATGTTTTTATTTCAGTATGATGCTGAACTTTTCTGTTAAATGCGAGATACAGGGTTGTTAAAAAGCCACAAAACAATTGTGTTTTCCCACACATTCACTAATGTGTGAGCTCGTTTAAAGAAGCACACAATTGAATGCACCTTTCCTTGCATTTCCACACATATTCCCAAGAGTTGACAATATTGGAGATAAAAGCAAAACATAGCAAAAGCCAAACTCTAGAGGACTTGGACATAATTTGCTGTGCACCACTGAGGTTCTGATAGTTGCTGACCATACAGGGAAAATGAGACTGAATTACTGTGATAAAAAAAAAAAAAAAAGTGGCCTGATGAAAACACAAGGCAATCACAGAGAACAGAAAGTCTAGTCAAGGACAAGCAGTGAGCGATAACACGCAGGACAATCTTTTACCCCCCTCTGATTAATTCCAGGTCCTCCATGCTGTACACTGGATACAGTGTCATCAGCAACCTCTATGTTAATGGGAGTTTTACCAGGCTTGCAGGAATCGGCCCATAGAGAGGCGTTTGAGTGTACCGAGATTAACCTCCTGGCTATCAAAGGCATGCATGTGCTGTTTTTCATCCTTCATTCTGCTGCAGATATTGCATCTACTGTACCTTGCATATCTTGAACCCAACAGACCAATAACGGTCGTCATGGCAAAATAAAAAAAAAAGACCCATCCTTATGGAATTCTGAATCTATGACTTCTGCATTTACTGTTCCAGAGTTCAATCTGTCTTTCTTTAATGTACTATGAAAGGGAAGTGAATCAGAACTGCGACTGGGTCTCACATCGCTGGTCAGTGGACACTTCACTTACAGCAGGGAAATAAATCCTGCTTTTCTGGGAAAATGGCCCATAAGAAGAATTGCTTCAAAGAACAGCTAAGCACTGTATATGCTATGTAATAATAATACTTTGGACACATGTGTTAATCAAACTGGAGGGCCCTTGAGCAAATGAAAAGGCAGTTGAAGGCAGAGAGAATTAATAATGCACACACATGCGCACGCACACACACACACAAAAAAAACAAAAAAAACAAAAAACAAAAACAAAACAACACATTACTTTAGATCTAAATGGCATCATGTTACATTGCAATGCTTGGCACCTGTGTGCATACAGGATTCACAGCAATTACTCATGTAGCTGAAATGCTCAGGTTTTTGCCAGTGATCAGCAGGTACTGCTCATCACTTGATGATTTAGATGACACTTTCATCAAACTTGTACTTGAACTCAACTTTTTTTTTTTCCATCTTAATCTCATACAGTAGGAGAGTCATCTCTTGAAGGATAGCTCAGTGAGATAGATGGCCAATCACTGATTTTTTTTAACAAATTCTTACTTAGGTTTTTTGGAACTGTCTCTCAAAAATGCATTAAGGCACGGTGCATCATCAGTTAGCATACTGTCTGTCTGAGCCTCACTGGCTGCATCCCAATAAAACTTACAATGAGTCATGAAATGCTAAACTCTAGCCCATCAATCCCACCTGCTCATCTAGTTGATGATAAATTAACTGTGACATAAAATGTCTGATTTGTGTTATGGCTCTCCACAGCATACAGCAGAAGATGTGAAAGGAAAACTAGATTAAATTCCTGTTTGGCTAAAGCCTAGACTAGATGTGCTTTAGTTTGTATTGTCATGGGATTTCAGTGTGTGTAGTTGAATGTAACTGTTCTGTGTGCAGTGTTTACTTTGGGGAGCATTCATGTCCACGTTTATGCCATATTGAATTTTGTGCCTTGCGAGAAAAATCCTACCACAGCAGAGACAGATCAATCTCAAGGTTTTTGTAAAGACAGGTCCTGACACCTCACATGTCTCTCACACCAAAACGCTCTTGTTGAATTAAGGACATGTTTTACCTCAGAGCTCGAAAGTAATTCATCAGTGACTCACTTTGGCTGCTTTTGCTGCAGATGTCCCTGCAACATTTCCCACGTTTCACTTGATAAACCAACATACTGGATGTTCAAACTGCATCGGCCCTAACTGCTGCTCTCTGTCTATCAAACAGGTTTTCAAGGAATATAGAGTGCAAATAACAGTAATATGGAATGCAAATTGGCATGCTTAATTGTTGGGGATATGACGATCTTCGTGTCCAACGTGCATACTGTACATTATCTCCACAGGAGGGCTTAATATTAGACTGCGGTTAAATGCCAAATGCAAACTGACTGTATGAAATTCAGTGGAAGGGGCTAAAGCATCCATTACAGATATGCATTTAATGAGGCAAGAAGCAGGAATATAAAATTCTACAAAGTCTTCCACAGGTTCGCTGACAGGTGTTTTCGTGCTAATTGAACATATGCCAGCAGGCTTATTGGTGTCAAAAGCAGACATACCCCCAGTGACTGCAATTGAGTCAAGGTGAATGGTATAAATGGTGTTTATGAGAATAAAATTTTGGTTCAACTAGCTTCCTTGTGACGCCTACACACACTGACAATCTTTTGCCACTTCTGAGCAGGAAAGTGCGCTCTTGTGCGTGTGCTTCTACAAAGTTTTTTCAAGGGATAAAAAAAAGCAAACAAACAAGTTACTGGCAGCCCTCAAAAGCTGCTAACCAGTGTGTGATTTGCAATTCGTGTACTGGCCTTCACATGTCAAATAGGCCAACATCAGAGAGAATCACATTGCTCCACCAGTACTGTGTGTGTGTGTGTGTGTGTGTGTGTGTGTGTGTGTGTGTGTGTGTGTGTGTGTTTGTGTGCATGAGTGTGAATGAGAGCGAAAGAGAGAATTTATGTGTGTGTCTATGTGTGTTATTGTTTATTTTTGTTAGGTTGCAGTTGTCACTGACTATTCAGCATATGCTGACAAAAACAGAGTCTGATCGGAGAGCGAGGGGAGGAAATACGATTGTTTTTGCCGTTTCATTGAAGAAAAGTGGGTTTCTGTGAGCTATGAGTGATAAAATAATCATGTGGATTGGATCATTACTGGGCTAACTTAAAATCATTACGTTTAAACTTGCCCTTCATCTCCGACGGCCTTAAAAAGCATTGATTTCCGCTTACTTGGCATCTCGCAACTTTGCCTCAACAAACATCCCTCACTCCCATTCTCTCTTTCATCTCCCATCCTGTCCCACTTAAGCTAGCACGGGTCTATCAATGTACCAAATCCTGGACGCTTGTGAATGACAAACTGCCCCTTCAACGAAATTCTTCATAAATCACACAAATAACAGTGTGCACCCCTATGCCTCACTTGACAGGTAGGAGATGGATTGAGGATGCCGCAGGGGTAGCGCCAAATGACGCACCCCATTAGGTATAGAGGGTAGAGTTATTCAAATCAATAACGCTGTCTTGTAAAAAAAAAAAAAAGTCCACCTCCTTCCCTTGAGGTCCAGACCTGTCAGATAATGACACCTCTATTTGTTTACTCTGTCACTTTCCAATCACACTTTTCCCCCTCTCCAATATGGGTGCTATGAACCCTCGCCTGTACAGTGTATTGTGTGCTTTAAGTGACTGCAAGTGCATGACCCATTGAACTTTGAGGCCGCGGTTTGGCCTTTGAAAGCAATGTCAAATGCTGGAGTAGAAACCATTTAATGTGCAAATCTGATATGTGTCTTGACGTAATTAATAACGGTGATCTGCAGAAATTGATCAACAACAATGAAAGAAAATCAATTAAGCGTTTAAGCAATGCCAAATATTCTCTGGTTTCAGCTTCTCAAACATGAGCTTTTTACTGTTCGATATCATTATAAAAAATTATCTTTGGATTTGGGGCTGCTGCCGAGGCAAAACAAGCAATCACACTGCATTTTTCACTATTTTCTGACCACTCATAAACACAACAATTAATCAAGTAAAAATGATTCTGAAAATAATTGTTAATTTTGTGATTAATTTCATGAGTTGAGATCAAAATGAGTTATTCCAAATTGAGGCTGAGAACTTCATTTGTCACTTGCGAACAGGCGTGACTGTTAATCTGGTCATCTCAATGTAAAATACCCAAGAAACGGCTGAATGCACCAGGGGCCAAGATGCTTACTGCTGCAGAGCCTCATTGTCTTAAATTAAATTGTGTCACACTGTCAGGAGGAGTAAATGGGCCAAAGCATGACATTTACAATAACAAATTAGTCTTTATGTTGGCAAAAAAAAAAAAAATGTGTAAATTCAAAAGAAGCTCTCCTGCTGTGTTCAGATCTTGTGAAGCGGTTGAAGTACAAAGAATGGAGAAAAAACATGAAATCAGAGTGGGTTGTGACTGATTGTTTTTGAGTAATAGCTCCACACACTGTGTTAGATCCTCCAGGCCCGCTGCACTGCATCTGGCCAAAGACAAAGCTAATCGTGGAGGACGGCGATGTGAGGGATGGCGGTGGATGGGCCCACTGCAGGGCAGCCGGGCTCACGCTGGGTGCGATGTTTGTGTGCGTAAATGTGTGTGCGTGCGGCTTCGATCACAGGCTCAGTGTGGGGGTCATAGCACAAACATCACAGAGGCTTACCTCAAACTCCACATCTTGTGCGTGTGGCTTGTCTTTTTTTGTTGTGTATGTGGAAGGGTGCGTTGGTGTTTGCAAGCTTTGCCTTAAAAAGCTAAGACCACCCCAAGCTGTGATTGCTTTGCCAAGCATAAAAGATACTTTTGCCCATTTTCTGTGGCTGACTGTTTAAAAGACAAACAACATTACTCATCCTTGACAGTTGCTGCTATCACTCTGGTTTAATGTTATTCCAAATAAAGCGGACTACATTGTCTCATCTTTTTATACGACTTATATGTTTACGAACATACGTTACGTGAGTTGACAAGACTTGTGAGCATGAGCATGACAGTGATGTCCTTTGCACGCTGTTTTTTGTGTGGAAGGCTAAACTCAAGCCTGTTCTTGCCTGAATTGCAGCGCTCTGGAATTGGAAAAGACCTTTTCTATTTCAGTGCATTCATCTCTTTTAGCCTTTTCTGCTACCATGCTTCTCTTGTACTTCATTCCACAGGTCCATGTTTGAAATTATAGAGAGCTCTTGGGATAATGGCCACGCATTCGATTCACTCTGGGCACATTTAGACCAGAAAAGAGTTAAACAAGCTTGTCACATTTTTTTTTTTGGACTAACATACCTTCACAGGATAAGGTTGGTAAGAGGGGCTCTGTGTGGCTCTGAGCCTACAATATCACTGACTCCCTGCAGGATAGAGACAAAAGCTTCCAAGCATCTCTGTTGAGTGAATGATGGGCACAGTTGTATTGCTGTGGACCGACACCATGTTAGAAGAATGGGATTGGGAGGGAAGTAGTCATTTGCCAACTTTGACACCACAGGGAAGCATTGTCAAACACGAGTAAGAATATTGAGTGAGGGACGTGTACGGGGAGAGAAAGTGAGAAAAAGAGCAGCCTGCTGGCTTCTCTGTACCAGGCCAAACAGGAAAAGTAGTGGAGGTTGTGAATAACAAATTAATTAGAAATGGGAGCAAGATAGCAATGGATGAGAGGCCCGACGGACAGGGTCCAGGGAAAAAAAAGCCAATCACTGAGCAGTGAGCTGTGAGCCCCATCCATTATGTGGGGACTGACAAGTTACCAGCAGTCAGAGCAGGAGCTGCACTTAATAAATCAAAGCTGACAACTCCTCCTTGGCCCTATCTCAAGTACAGCTTTCCCACTTCCCCTTCCCCAGCTTCCATTAAGCTTCACCTTCTGCGGATACCTGCTCCACCACCGTCCACCTTCCAAGGGCTTTGCAAGTGCTGGATATGTTATTCCCCTGGTTGTTTCTCAAAATACGTACTCCACGCTGGAACAGTGGCAGAGACAGTCAGTGGGTTGCAAATTTGGGACCAAAAGGTTGTTGAGTCATGTGACCTGTAAGGTTGTGCAAATCACTACTAAGAAATCTATTGCTGAAGAGGCAAGAGAACTTTTCCCATTTTAATTTGGGTTGCTGATAGGCACATGGCATTTCTAGAGCTTTTCTTTTATCACTGAAGGTAGAATTAGATAACAATAAGGGCATTAAACAATTAAAACTAATAATAATAATGATGATAATAATAAAATTAAAAAAAAAAGTATGTAATTTAGCAATAATGTCATATGCGACAATAATTTGAGTGCACTTTCATCTGATTGACAAACCTGACACCCGAGAGTCCTGGGGTGATAATTGCGTAGAATTGTGCTAAGTAGACGTGTGTGGATTTCTACAGCACTCTACTTCCACATGCCCTCACTTCCCAAGGGTTCAGGGGAGTCAAATTGCCTGTTTCAATGTGAGAAAAAAATCCATTGACACTTCAGCTCAACAAATGCATTGGATGCCATTATTTAGCACTTGTAATTTAGTACCATTTGTTCTTAATGAAGGCTGAGCTCCAGAAAAGTTACATTTTAATTAAAAGAAGTTTCTGCTTGCAACGAGTTTTTCTTTCTTTCATTTTTTTTAAGTCAAAAATCTTTCAAAGGGTGATCAATTAACACCTGCCAGAGAGGCAGACTGTCTAAACAAAGTCCTGTGCAGTGCAGCACAACAATTTCAGCAATTAAGACTCTTACTTGTATTAAGTGGAAAAGGCTCTTCAGGGAACACTTACACAGACACAAACACATACACAAAGGAGGTAAGCAATTACTAATGCAGATGTTTCAACTGTAGACCTCACTGGGATCAATTCTAATCAAGTGTCTAAAGGTTGGAAATCAGCCTTGGCATTCCCTTGTTTTCACTTCATCTTCTGGTTCCAATAACACTGATGCATCGTTGCTTGTCTTGTTAACTTTTTACTGCACATGCACACTCACACAGTTACATTTCCAGCATTTTTGGGGACATTATATAGACTTGCATTCATCTTCTGGAGACCTACCCTCACCATAACCATAATCACAACGACCCTAACCCTTACCGTAACCCAGGTGGTCACCTTAGAAAATAATGATTTACATCATGGGGACATGCATTTTATCCCTATAAAGAAGGCAAGTCCCCACACTGTGACCGGGTAAACAGAGTTATGTCCCCACAGCGTGAGTAATAAACGTCCACACTCACACATGCCATGTACATGACAGTCTTGGTTTGAGTTCAGTGCTGGCCAGTGGTTTTTATCATGAAGGTCACTGCTTCACATTCTATAAGTGGAAAAAAATGGAAAACTGGACATGGAAGGTGAATCAGTAACACTCAGAAACACTGAACTTATTCAAAAAATGACTCTAAGTTACAGCGAAAAGCAGGAGCAAGGCACTTAACCCTGAACTGCTCAGATACAGCTGCTCACTGACCTACAATAGACCTGGCAAACCAGATTGGGTTTAACAGGTATAAATGTGAGGTTTTGCTTAAAGTGGATGCTCACTCACCAGGCAGAAAAGGCTCTCTCTGCTACAAAAAAAAATAATACAGGGCATTTCCAAACCCATGATGATTTTTAAACTTGATTTTTGCTCGAGTAATTTCAGTGTTTAAAAACTGCTTTGTCCAGCGGTAAATGAATTACCAAAGATAATTTTCTGTGACATGATCATAGAAATGTTCTTTTCCTGCAGTTTATCTTTAATGCCTGTTTTTCAGATCCATTATCACGATTCACATGTGGCAGATCTTGTTATAAAACACCTTTGTTCAAGGTAATGGAAAGGTTAGTTGCCTTTAAACAATCACCATCACACTGTGCCTAGTAGCTGTGGGCTGAGAGTGGACAAGTCCTGCAGAAACACTGGATAATTGCAGCAAGCACATTGTTTTCACCCCAGAGCATTTAGAGACTCTGTGGCCTGTGCTGACATACAGTAGGAGCTGTATACCTGCAGTTTCCCGATAAAGGGAAAAGAGATTTCAGAGATTTACTCAACACAACAGCTCCAAGTGTGATAATGGTCGTAAGAGGAAAAGCCACTGTTTCCCCATCACAACAGAACCTGGTGGGGTGATATAAGCCGCATCATAATCTGCAGGTCTTGTTTGATTTGATAATTAAAAATGCAAACCCAAAAATTAAAGACAGACAGGAGCAAAATCTGGCCATTTCTGTGCAGAGCTTGTGGAGATTTAATTCAGTGCATGGCACATATTTAGTATACAAAGTAACAAACATATGCATGCACACATGGTCAAGGACACCGTCACACACAAAAACAAGATCTCTCTCTCACACACACACATACAGAGAGTGCAATTTGCAGAATCCAGTTAGGGCTGATGTGTGTGTGTGTGTGTGTGTGTGTGTGTGTGTGTGTGTGTGTGAGCTTCGTGTACCCATGAAGGCCAGAATTAACCTTGGGAGTCCCCTGGTCCTTGTCACGGTCAATGGTCATATAACACACAATTTACGCCCAAGATCTATTCTCCCTGCAGCAGCACCCAAACATAAACAATTAATGCACACGCATCACCAACTAATGCATTAATCTTACTTGCATTTATTCTAAGCATGGTCCAATGGCATCCCAAGGTCACCAAAATAATCCTGTGCAAATAATGAAGCTTGTCCCTCACATGTCTAGTTTATAGTTTGTAGTTGGTGAATGCTCCAAAGTTTCTCCTTGGAAAAAATAACTGATTACGCCCCTATAGCTGTGTTTCTGAGCAGATTGGTGCTCTAATTTAGCCATGACCTCCCTGGCACTAGAATTCAGCTGCATGTAGCAACATGCCTACCAGACCATTTTAACCCATTTTTGGGGTTTACTTTAAGCCTAATACCATAAGAGGGGAAAATATGTGTTTCAAAATCCTTGCGGCTCTTAATGCATTGCATATTCTACACTTTGGCTCGGGACCAAATGCAAACACAGGTGTTTTTGCCTGAAAGGAACATCCTCCCCTCAAAGGACAAAGAAATCACAAGCCTAAAACCCCAAGAAGGACACCTATATAGCTTTGGGTTGTATATGAGTGGGTGGTATATAAGCAATCTCTACCTAAAGCATTGCTCTATAGCATCACTCAGTATCTCTGTTGCTCATCAGTACCCAGCATATTCTGTCACTGTTCTCTCGAGGCACCACTTGCTCTGCATTTGCTCTTGAGGAAAAACTTGTTGAGGCTAGATGGGACCTTTTCCACGTGAGGTAAGTTGCCACTGCACTACATATGACATTAGCTTCTTCCCTGGTTTAAGTAATTGGTGTGCCTGTCCCTCAGCCCAGAAGGGTAGGGGTTAGGGGGCTCAAAAGGACGGAAAAGGAATGGAGGTAACGGTTCACCGGCAGCAGGTATGCCTTCACAGAGCCTTTCTGATGAGGTCCCATGAGCTCTGTGCATCTGCTGCTTCAGATAAGCATAACTCAGATGCCACTGGGAAAGGTGGAAAAAAAAATAGAAAGATGGATCTTCTCCTCATCTTTCCTTATTTCAGAATGAAATGAAGAGAGAACTTCTCCCAGAGCACATGGAAATCCACAGACAGTCTGTTCCACGTTACTGGAGCCAGGCTCATGGAACGAATGATGTTGTGGTCATTTGAGACAGGGCGGAGAGAGCGAGACTGGTGCCTCGTTAATCTCGCACACAACTTTTCTCTTCAAAAGACTTGCAGCTTCCCTCTGAATTTAACTTCAGGCATTATCCCTGAGCAAAACTCGGCAGCAAATAAAATTAGAGTGGGGAAAAAAAGTGTTGGAAATCTTAGATAAACTCTTCTCAGTCAACAAACCAGCTTTGCTGTGTAATTCTCAGGTGTTAAACAAGGATGTGAGAGTGCGTACAGGCACAGATCTGAATTGGAATCCAGAAAAGTAACAATCCATCTTTGTCTGGTTTGATTCTTCCCTCCCGAGGCCCTGTGACAGACAGATGGCTGCTGAGATTATACTAGTTGGATGTGCTGCCTGCTTCCTCCCCTAAGTCGCTGTGTTTGATGTTGCAAGGCCAACACTTTCAAAATAATAACAGGCCTACAGTCTAGCTCATGCATTATGAAGACTGGAAGAAAACAGCTGCAGAAAATCAGCAACAATAATAACATTAGCTTCGGCAAGAAAAACAACACAGTGACAGCAGCCTTGGTTTGGTGTTTAACTTTGCATACTGGAGCTTTTCTAGTATTTTCTTTTAAGCTCACAGCCTGATAGCATCACCCAACTGCATCTCAGCCAGTTACATGTGTACAGTATGTTAGACAGCTCATCTCAAAACCCACTGTCTGATTCCACTGTCAGGTAACACCAGGATGTCAAATTGACCCCTTCTTAAAAATTCTTACAATCACAAAGCAATTTATTTTCTCAAGGTTTCAGGATATTTGAGATATGACACTCATCCCACTCTTAATTGTCTTTGCAGCTGATGTTTATGTGTATGGGTGACTGAGGGAATGCAGTATACACCTATCTGTGTGCATATGTGTGACCCTGTGATGCGTGCATCACTGGTCCAGACATGGTTGAATGGCTGCAGGGGGAATTACTCGCTCTGCCTTTCTCTCTTATTTTTCATGGCTGTGGTACAATCAAGGTCAAACAAACAGCCTCAGTCATGGTTTTCACCACAATAAGAAAGAATCCAATTAGCAGTTTATATACATTGTTACATACTATGCTCCTGTGTACTGACTGCACAACCTTTCTAAGTTTCTCTCTGACACACAAACAGAAATTCTCAGCCTACAGGAAAAGGCTGTGCAAAATACTACACGATTTAGCATGAATTATGACACACTGTGAATTTGAATCATTCAGTAAGACAAACTGAGAAAAGGTCAACATCCTCATCCCTTCAGGTCCCGTTCCCCTCTATGTGACTTTGCCACTGTTCCTGAGTAAATGTCTGGCTTAATTAAAACATGGCCAAGACGTCTCTCTGTGAACACCTGTACGATCGTAAATCCAGATGAACTGTGGTGGCACGGTGAGAGCAAGGGGAGAGAAGGAGAGGGAGGTTTGTGTGTATGTGCGTGTATGTAGGCGAGGGGTTTGTTCTTGGGGGACCATTTTCATTCTTCTACCACCTCCATGTCTGGGCTGCAACACCCTTGACCCGCTTGTCACCAATCCGTCATGACGGCTGAGTGACGGCCCCAGCGCATCTCTTAACCTTCTTTTAATCAACCTGTCCCTCTGCATCACCTTAAACATAAGAAGCGGCTGACGGGGGACAGGGGGCATTTGTCTTTGCATTACGGGCGGACGGCCTCTCCTTGAGAAACCCACCAGATTCATCAGTGTGATGAAGTGGTGTGTGCACTCCTTAAAGGAAGCCTTGGGAAGGAAAGCCGAGTGAGGCAAGAGAATCAGAGAAGTAGAGACAGAAGGAGAGGGACAGACAGAAAAAAAAAAAATGAAATGGGAGGGAAAGGGGAGAGCAGGCATGCGAGTGGTGTGTGTTTGTGTGTGCACGCAACGGACTGTGTTAACTTATTTGTGTTGAACCTTGAAACTCAAAGCTTGTGTTTATAGGGAGCATCCAATCAATACCAGTGTGCAGTGAATAAATGGGTGCTAGGGGAACTTAAGTGTAAACTCAGCTTTTGCTCCTTCCAGCACATTGATTCTATCAGTGATGCTCGCGTCTTGAAAAAATCCAAAAAGAAAAAAAAAACATTTTTCATGTATAAATAGTTATTTAAAAACAAACAAACGAACAACAACAACAAAAAAAGCCCCATAATGTTCAATACACGTGTTCAGGTTTTAATACCAAGAGCATAAAAGATAAACAGGAACAAGACTGTACAGCTAAGAGTCGACAGCCATGCTAGCTGCTCTGTGAGGCAGTACTGAACAGCGGTGCGTTGAGCTACATCAGTGCTAACATAAGCATGCTAGCATCTTCACAATGACAATGCTAACAGGCTGATGTTAAGCAGGTAATGGTGTTAGTTTTCTAACAGCTCGTGCTAAACACAAGGTACAGCTAGGTTTGATGAGAATGTTGTCAGTTTCTGCATGTGTCTGGAAACAAAACAAGTACCCAAGAACCAAAGGATTAACTGAAATTCTGACTAGATGATAGCGCTCAGTGAAGAGTCAGGCAGTCACCAAAATCTGTTCAAATTTCATGGCAATCCAACCAATACAAAATGTCAACCTTGGCATCAATGTGGCACCTGGGAACCATGAATGCCTCATCATCTTGTCACGGTTATTAGAGATATTTCAGTGGAAAATTGAAAACTGAGAACTTTAACCTGCTAGTTGGTGCTCGATCAAAAGTAGGGGGATTACCAAAGTCAGTGGGGTTAATCCTCAGGGAACCATGAGTGTCTGTACAAAATTGCATAGAAATCCACCACAGAGTTACTGATTGAATGGTTGAGGCGACTACCATTCACCCTGGCTATTGTCACACATGTCAACAGGCTTCAGCTGAAATGGCTCCTCATCATATCTGTACGATATTAGACAGCAACAGGTTGGATCACTCTTCAAGTCTCCACCTATTTGTCATCTTCAATTGACTCCAGCAGTGCTTTTGTTTTACCCCCTGCCAAGCCTGAATCTTTATGACTCACATGGAGCTTCCTCTTCCTCCTCCAATAATGGTACACATACCATTATTCATGCCAACTAACTTTCATACTTGACTATATACAAATGGCAAACCCTTAACCCAGCCCACCCACTCATGAGGAGGCAGGCATGAGCTTCTACTTTGTCGTTCCACAGAGCACTGGGCTGCTTTACAGGTTGAAGGTCAGTGCTCCAACAAACAGGCTTTGCGGTCACCAGGGAGGCCCACTTCCCCAATCAGAGGGCATGCTTTAATCCTGCAGAAAAGCTAAAGGTCTTTACTCTAAAATCTTTTTAGAGACACACCACAAACTCATTAAGAGATAGATTGTCAGGGAGAGAAATAAAAAAACAACCCAATTAAGGGTTTTGAAACAGTCCAAGTCTTTCTACACAAGGTGGAAAAATTGGCTCATTAGATAAGGCTTGACACACTGAATTATCAGACTTTGATAGTGTAATTAGTTAATTAACATAGCACAGATTGAGAAAAGTTCAATATTTTCCTAGACACTGTTGCCTGCTCCCTAAACCCTTCGCAAAGACAAACAGAGCCAAGTTTGAGCATTAACAATCCACCCTCGACATTTTACCGTGTCCTTCCATTGTCTTCAAGGACAAATCCTAACACCACACCTACTCCCCACACACAAGGAGAAAGATACAGGCACAGACTTCATACCTCAGTGCACCTTACATTCTCAAGAGACTACGGGAGCTGAGAAATCATTAAAAACAATATTTCATACAATGCCTACCACTGCAGTACTACTCACCTTTGTGATAATCTAAGTAGCAGCTAATTGATTACCTGCTGCAGTCTAAAAGGACTGAAAAGGTCAAGGTATGGCACCATGCAAAGGACAAACACCACAGGCAGCGAGGAAAGGTCACAGGCCCTTTGCCTTTTTTGAAGAAAGGAGCAGTGGATGAGCTAACAGGAATCCCAGGGGAGCCACAGCATGAGTAATTTTGGGGCAGACGGCAGTCTTGTCTAAATATAAGCCCTCAAGCTGTGCTGGCTGGCACATGTTGAAGACCCAGTCTTGAGACAATGTTGAAATCCAGGTCAGGAGGAGATAGATTTGCTGTAAGCTATAAGCTGTTTGTAACAGTAGTTAACGCTATGTGTTACTGCTGTAAGGTATTTGATGTACATGCAAGAATACACAAAAAATGTCAGACATAGACAAGATTTTCTCCAGCAAGGTGAATAGCATTACTTTTTTTATGATTGCGGGCATGATCATTTTTTTCATTTCAATGAAATAATAAAATCATGGTAAAACTGGCAGTGCTTGGCTACATGGAGAATGAATCTGCTAAAATAGCTGAAATAGCTTGTTCGACAAGCTTGTGGTTTAGATATTATGAGTTCTGTCTTGCCAGCTCGCTCTGCTTTACTTAAGCTTTTTAAATTCCTCATTTTGATCACCACTGTAGTCTCTGTTCCCTATCTGCAAGGCTATGTTATAAAAAAACAACAGCTCCATTTATTTGTCACCATAGCTGCTTTTAGCTGATGTCTGACGACAACACTTTACTTTGGCCTTTTATCCACCCCTCCCAAAAAAGCAGTGAAGTGAAATGGTGGTGACAGCCACATCCTTGCCGGAGCAGGCCAGACATTGCTTGTTAACACACAGAGAATGAAACAAGACTAATGTACACTTCAAGGGCAAAGAAAAAGGTTGAATAATTGAAAGCCCCACTCTTGCAAGGACTATGTGTTAAAAGAGCCTGACGATCACATCACATTGCTTTCACTTTTCCAGTCGGTTTCCGCTCTAGTGCCGGGCAGCCTCTGTTGGCACACAGGCATTAGGTATTCTTTCACGTAAGCTCTGTTTCTCCCATGAGTGCCTGAGCTCTATTCAAGGTACAAAGGGGAGATAGTGTTTGCAGTCTTTGATTTACTGATGGGGGCCCCATAAGATAAAAGGGGCTTGGGAGTTAAACTGCACCAAATTCTGGGCTTAGCAGACATCAGTTAACCGACAAGGCTCCCTCAGGAGCTGCAGGTCCTACTTGTCAGCTTGACGTACTTCATGTTGCCATTTGCACTTTTACCAAGGGGGTTTTCGTCCGGATAGGGCCTCCAGAGGGCTCTCTTAGACAGAAGCAGCATAAAGATGGAGTGAGAATCCATGGGTGTTGCAGGTTTCAAAAGAATACAAATTCTGGGCCGAAGCGTCATTTGACCCCAACTTGTAGCCGAACCCCAAGGCCCTCAAACACACTAACTACACACATGGATGTATTTATGTAAACACCCACACATATACACATTCATGGAACCAGGTGTAAGCTAAATTAGCTTGGCTGACTATAGCATAATCTGACACCTTCTGCCAGACTTGCAACTCTTAGCCTTTTTTTATTGTTTGCTTCATGGTTTTATAAAGGTATTTTAGGAGTGCTCCGGGACCTGCATATACTGCATTTGCTGACACACGTATATTTCACAAAGTGTCAGGGCTGCAGATCAAGGTTTGAGAATGTGTGTGTGTGTGCGTGCGTGTGTGTGTGTGGGGGGGGGGGGGGGGGGGGGTCTGTAATAACCATGACACATTATATTAGTCTTAAAACTAATGCACTGCAAAACACTGCAGTGTCGCTCATGTTTATATTAAATGACTTGTTTATATGCTCTCATTCAGTAGTTAATGTCAGACTTCCGCAGATTAGGCAGGACACTCACTGATGATCATTCACTGCCATGACCCATCAATCAGATCTGAGGTGTCGGGAGATACAGGCTGCTTGATTGATACTATGTGTCATTGTGCTGTGAACACAATTCGATTTAGGTGGTGACTGAGAGCCTCTGGAAAGTTAGTCAATATGTTGCTTGCCAAACTATAATTAGCCCAGTGGGTCCTTTGTGCTGGGGCAAGGTAACATTATGAGTCAATTGTCAACTTTAATGTGAACGTCAGTTTTGAAAAGTGCTGGTTGGACAAAGGTGTCATAGCATATCGTATATGTTATAGAAAAGAAACATTCTACTAGTTGATAGCGTAGAATATGACGTTGTGTGCTTTACTGGTGGCTGCACTGTTCAAGTCATTGTGATTGTTGTCTTTCTTTTGAAAATAGTCTATTTTTATTTTTAAACCCTGAAGCTGTTTATTGCTGAAAAACTTTCCAGAGTCCCATTATTGGCTTATCATAAGGACTGAATTCGTAAACTGTTACGGCACAGTTACTCCAGAAGCAATCTATTCATAAACTTCAACGCAAACTTTTTTTCTTTGTGTTTAACGAAACTGCTGGAGACATACAGTAAAATGTCACAAACAAGCCAGCATGCTGTTTTTGCACAGCTCTGCTGATGATACAAAGGGCATCAGATACAAGGGAGCGAGTGATTTGACTAGTTAAAATCTCAAATCTTGCTGGGAAGTATGTTTACTGTGCAAAAAACTATTAGAAATTTTGCGTGGGCTCTGAGAGACGCTGTACACGATGAGCTTCAGCAGAGTGCTTTCCAAATGAGAGGTGCTGCTGTTGAACTCATTAATGGACGGGGAGGAACGAGAGGAACAGAGATCATATTTATTGGATGAAACAGGCAGATGAATGCGTGTGCGTGCACACTCACACACAACAAAGCACACTCTTTCCAGACAGTAGAGTGATGGCATGTAATTATTTCCTCAATGGCCGACCATGTGTTTATCAGAATGTTAATGTATGCATAATAACAGGCTCCACAACGCCTGCAAGAATGTCAAGGCTGCCAGCCCGTCAATCAAGCCTCAAAATAGAATGGCAAATAAGTATGCGCTGCTGTCATGCTAAATGATAGACAGAACCCCCTCATAGCATTTAAGCTGACAAATATCAGGCCAGTGCACGGGGTGGAATTATTGTATCATGGAGCATCGTGAGCGGGTGGTCATTTGGCGGCAGGCAAACCAGCACCTGAATGTGGCGCTGAGCTGAGGAGTCAGAAGAGAGCAGACAGACAGAGAGAAAGAGGGTGGCGGGGGGGTTATAGATGATACAAACACAAGGACGGATGGAGGGAAAATCAGACAGGGTATAGATATATAGAAAAGAATCAGCTGAGATTTCCATCATGTGGTGCAGGAGATGGTAAAGAGCAGACAAAGCATCAATGAACTACCCACTTGTAGATGCTATTGATTATCTGTGAATCCTCTGGGAGACCCCTTAACCCGCCCCCCACCCTGCATTACCTGACAAAAAAGAGAAAGAAAAAAAAAAAACAGAGAAAAGGAAATCGTGGGTTGAATCCCTCTCAGACCCTGCGAGCAGTGCTTTATGTTTGAAAAGAAAGTCTGAAGTGCCAAAACCTTTATTTCTTTTATTTCTGTTGGATATTGGTTGACAGCATGTAGGTGTGGAAAGTGTGCAAAGTTGGTGTTCCTGCGGCAAACTTTCAATGCTTTCAGGTAAAATCGCCTCATCAGTGATACTCTGTCCCTCACTAGATATGACTCCTTGGTATAAGATAGTCTGTGTCTAGCACAGCCCTGGATCAGAATGTTAAAAACCACCCGAAGTAGGAAAGATGCTGCTTTGTCCATTAAGGAGTTTTCTTAGCTACAGATGTAATGAAACACAATTGAGGGGGGAAAAAAAAGAAAATAAATAAATAAATATATATATATATATATAGCTGTCAGCCGAACTTTTTTTCAGTATTTACTTTGTGTTTAGGCTATACAACTGCTCCCTCTGTAGATATAAAGATTCTAAGGTAATGAAAACACACAATTCTTATTTTCAGCTGATTATATACTAATGAAAACATACTTATGAATATTATATTACATTTCTGCCTGTAGATCCCCCTAAATCCTACACACTGGACCTTTAATGGACCTTTAATACATTAACATGGTTGATTATATAAATATCATTTACCTGCATGTTTCCAACTGGGGGAGGCGACTGTGTTCCAGTGTAGTAAGGGATATTATTTACTTTTGCATTATATATGCTTTGTAAAATGTTTCTTGTAAAGTTTCCTTTTGTATATCAGTGTGCTACTATTGCTCTTTGTTTTTTAAGCAACAGGAGTCAACCACTGTTTTCCCCAGACTTAGATTTTAGTGTGCCTTTAACTAATTAATTGAATGGGCCGTTTTCTTTTATTTTTCTTGTGGGGCTTTCTGCTATGCTAAAGGGGAAGCTGAGTGGTAGAGTAGCCATCTTGCATGTGTGCTTGTGGTTTGAGTCACCTTAGGTTGCTGCAAGTGGGTAAATTTGAGTGTTGTAGAACAGTTTTGATTTGGCTCAAACTGATTTGTGTATAGTGGTGGTTCATTTAAAATTTCCCTGTATATTTTATGCACATAACTCTACACTAACCTCCCTGACAGTGCAGTTTAGCCCCAATTTCTTTCTTTACTTGTTTATTTATCCTTGATTTTATTTGTATCTGCATGATTTGGTCCATCCCTCCTCTATTATGACATGAATTTATGCCTTCTATTGAAACTCCCTTGCTGCCATCTAGCTGAATGAAGCTTTTTAGTTTGTGCATTGCCAATAAAATCTTTTTGATGTAGCAGTTTCTAGCTCCACTTTATTCTGGGTCTTGTGTATTGACTATCACCTGGTCACACATTGGGAAGGCAACAGGAGATCTAGCACAAGGATCCAGGCCAGGGGAAGAGTCTATAAAAAGGGAGCCTACCAAATCAAACAACAAAGGCTGACCTCAGCTGCTCTCTCAGGTGTGTCTCAAGCCTTTTGTCTACACATCTAGGGACATTTTGCGAAATTAAAATTGCAAAACAGCAGCAGAGTACCAGCTTGTTTATGTTACTGGACTACCTTTACCTTACCTTCCGCATCCAGATTAGTTCAAAGACAGCTATTTAAGGAAAGGCTGTGTTGGATAAGGAAATGGGGACAGAGGCAGGAGAGGGATACCAGTTCAGCACCCCGGATGGATCTCTGTGTGTGTCCATAAACCCCATAGACTTATCTCAAGATTTTAGCTCCTGTCTGGACCACATGTTGTGTAGGATTACCGAGGTGTGAGGATGATCTGTTTCCAATAGATATACTGTATGAGGTCAGACAGACGGGCAATCACACACAGTCTCGCACATACAGAGTCATGGCTTATCCATGCAGAGATGTTTTCTATGTATTTCTGTTTTTCAGACTGCAGCGTCAGAAATGTTCTAGTGCACCAGTACACACTGATATGTACTGGATTTACTTTAGCCAGGCAAAGTTTGGCAGTTCCGTAGGGGGAAAAAAAATGTAGCATTGATTGCAGTCATTCATCACAGCAGAGGCATCTGCTTTATTGAGAAAATCTGAGCTTGAGCCACAACCGTGAGGGAGGAACCACTACTCATCAAAGACGCGACAGCTTTGCCCCGAAAATTTTACTTTTGAGAACAGTGCTGTCATTGGCTGCCTGCCACCATAGTGCAGTGCATCTCAGCATACACAGTGGGGGCAGGGAGAGGAGGGCAATTTATGTTTTTTCGTTTTCATGGTTTGAATTGCCTTAACCAAGGATGCTGGGACAGCTGAAGTAGTGGTTGATGTTAATGCTGTTTGTTTTTATGTAGCTTTTGTGATCTGTCTCTCTGTCTACCTACCTGTACTATGTGCTGTACTACAAATTGCCTCTTTGAGGGCAATAAAGTCTTCTAAACTAAACGTGTAATGGTCTGCATAACAGATTCCTCTGTTCTTTATATCTTACAGCAACAAAGGGCCAAGGCTGTCAGTTGTGAGCTCTGAGGCTGTCATTGGCAAGGACACTGTGAGCAAAGTCTCACCAATGTAAATCTTTAAACAGTGAGGTCACCTGCACAGATTTAAGAGAATTAATGCCAGGGCCCGCGGGACAGGATGGCATGTCAGTCTGTATGAGCAAATGCCACTGAATCGAGTTCACCAAGCAGAGTCGTCTTACAATAATCAATTCTTAATTTCATGCTGAGTGCCTCAGATTAATCTGTGCAGCAAGAAGAAGTGGGCGAGCTTTGATTTGGGGCCGTGTTACCGTGCTGCTTGTTAAATGCAAAAGAAACAGAGGTGGTGGAATTGGAAAATGATGGGTCGGACTCATCTCAGGTATAAACAAAACTCCAACCGTATGGCTTCAGAAGTTATGATATTGAAAGCCATTGCAATGATAGCAAAGAGACCAGTAATGGATGACAATTACTGCAGAGGTAATAAGAGTATTCTGCCAGTCTACATAAAAAATGTGCTCTGGAAACTTGGGGTCAGTGTCGTTAGCTTTGAATTAGAGAACCAATAACATACGGTCGCAGTCGTAGTGGAAATTGCATTTTGCATTGCACACACTGAGAGCCCGAGGATCATTTTCTATAGGGATGTTTAGCAGCCATGCATTTAAATGACCTCATCTCATAGACCGATGTAAGATTTATGAGCTTTTTCAGTGTATAATCAGCAATATCCGAGTAAGATCAGTAAGCCTCAGTAAACAGTTTATTGAATCGAAACAAGCAGATTTTGTCCAAATGGCAGTGTTCAGTAGGCAACACTGACAGCGTCACTGGGAGAGCCACTGATATGTTACACATCGCCATATACAAGTCTGATCAGGCTCTCCTCCAGTGCGACCTTGATCAGAGCAGCCCTCAAACTGTTAAAAACAAACACATAAACACACACCCACATATTACACACAAATACATTCGGGCTCGGGACACACTGTCTAATCACTGGGGCCAATCTGGTGAAAACAATCACCCAGTTAATTGAGAGCAGTTTAGCAGATGAGTATATCAAACACACACACGCATATGCGCACACACACCCCCCCCACACAGAGAAAGAGAGCTTACAGGGACGTCTTAGTTATTTACCAAGTCATTTCTCTTATCATTTAGGCTTTGTAAACAGCCAATGGGGAGGTAATGCAATCTCCGGTGCTGTTCACTCAAGTCTCAGATCTGTGGAAGAAAAAAAAAAAAAAAAAAAAAAGACAGAGAGAGGAGCAGCACACCCCCATTCCCCCAGTCCATCACTCATGACAAAGTGGCTGCCCCACGAGGTGATGTTGAGAGGAAAGCCTAGACTGTATATTACAGCCTTTTTCCTACTTCTGTTTGTGACAGCTGTGTGAGTTTTTTCATCGGTGATTCAGATGCCGAGGAAATATTAAAATTATAGGTCTGCGCGTGTTCTGTGGTACGATGCAGTCAAAAGCCTGACACAGAACTGCGCCTGCCAAAGATTGATTTAGTCACTGACCTTGTGTAATTGAATCGTAACTAATTGTAATTAGCAATCAGAGGGTGGAACCACCCACCTTGTAGAGAGCAGTATGTCTACCGTCAGGGAGGCTCACAACCCTGCTGTCACTTTTACTGCTTGTCAATCGAGAGGCCCGGCTTCAGACTGAAAATGAATCAATCATCTTATGCACATAGCGGAATTAATAAGGCATACGGTAACATTGCTTAGGGGAACAAAGACACATCTCATCACATAAAATAAACTGCAATGCGAGACCATCGAAAGCCCTTTCATAAGACAATGCAGTGTCTGCTGGTCCCTGAAACTGGAAATGTTTTTTTGTCCATTTGTAAAGCTAGGCTGGCATGTCCACACCACAGTATTACAAAGACAGATCTATTGCTCTGGGGAGTGCCATAGTGGTGGTTTGATTGCTTTCCAGTGAAGAGGTGTCGGAATGAGAAAGAAATGTAACATGGATGATTTATTGCAACTTTCTGGAGCAAAAGCTCGTATTTTTTGGTACGTTTCATGTTCCCTCGAAGAAAAGCTTGAAAACGGATAGCGAGTAACATTTAACCAGCCATTACAAATTACTGGTTTGAAAGTGACAAAGTGGGCTGCTCCATTATGTTGTATCCTTCTCCTTACCACCCCCCTATTTTTACCACCCACCACATCTTCCCGTACCCACCACCCCCACATTCCACCACACACACTGCGATCTGGGAAAAGGCTTTCTTTTCACATAATACAAAGATAAGCATGCTATCTCACACCAGTATCCGTCAAGTGCCATTAGCTTCCCAGCTATTCCATTTCGCTCTGTGGATCCATGCTCTGTGCCTGGTAATGATAAAGTCACTTAAATGGATGGCTCTTGGGCTGGCTGTAGATAATCTTCACCGAAGAACAGTCGTTGGTGTTCCACTACTTCAAATGCTCACCTTGACTTTGTAACTACATTGTAATGCATGTTTCAGAGAACAGTAAATATGAAAGTCAATTTATTAAACAAGTGCTTCCTGTACTCTGCATCTGAGAGCGTAGATTATAAATACTGGGGCTTGTCTCCTGAAGAACATGACAAGAAAATGAAATGCTTTTGCAATTCATTTGGGTGAAAATGGGATTCATTTTTTGCTTAAGCTGCAGTTAGAAGCAAGGTTCCAAGCAGCATCTCCATTGACTATAAAGAGGGCTCATTATTTTCATTCCAATTTTATTTATTTATTTAGCAAATCCTGGAATTAATCACTATTTATTTGGAATATTAAAGATGTGGGTCATGATAATTTGCTGATGGAAGGCAATGGAAATATGCTTTTATGGTTGCTTGACAGTTGCAAAGACATGCATACAAGAGGCATGTCATAGACAAATGTATGTATTTCTAAATTATGAAACATTTTCAATCAGTCAAACAACATTATTCAACATTTTTCTCTTAGTTTTTCATTCTCATGCTTATTCTTTGTTTTGTGTTTGTCTGTATGTTTAAACTGCTGCTGCAACAGAATAATTTCCCAAATTGGGATCAACAAAGTAACAGCCTAAGTCTAAGTCTATGTCTCTGTCTTGCGGGACAAAGCGACTTTACTTACTCTTGACTTTCTATTATTGGAGGCAAGAGAACCACAGTTTGAACCCATCTGCTGCTTTTAAAATGAAATACTACTTTTCAGTGAAAATAGTCAAAAAAAAAAAAAAAAAAACCTAAAACAATAAGCTTCAACTATAAACAAGACTGTCAAGTTTTTTAAAGAGTGTTCCATACCACATCCCCTGGGTACCATCAAATGCGGAGGGCTCGTATGCAGACCCATCTAATCCAGTTCCTGCTAAATGGAGAGAGGCTCAATCTTGCATAGAGATATGATCTCAGCATCTACAAAGCTGGTTGAGCGCAGCACGTTAGTCATCCATATCGTGCTCCACATTGAATTCCCCAAACAGCATGCCTGCTTCACTTATTGCCATAGCAACTTACACTAAGCACTCCCAAGTCACAGTGATGACTTGGTGTCAGACTCTAAGTCCAGACTTTTCGGTTCCAAATTCTCACGGTAAGCATATGACAATCTACTGAGCAAAACCAAGAATTTATCTTGATAATTGCTAAAACATTCTGTCGACACCAAGCTCTCTTTGTCTCTTGCCAGATAGCTTATGCAGATGCAGAGACTGTAAACTGTCAAGCTGCATCAACATATAAAACCACATATAACTGCAGCTAGCAATAACTAGTAAATCCTTTATAACCTAATGTGGAGGGAAATATCTTTTTCATGTCCTCTCTATTCATTACACGCAGATAAAATGGAACATCTGTGGTCATTTTCCCAAATAGTTATAAAGCTTAAAAATCAACGCTGCGTTGCGCAGAATTTAGGGTGTTTCAAAGGCTAATCCGCCACAGTTGTTGGCAGCTGCTGTTTGTTTACATTTGCAGCAGATGTTGCAGAAGGTATTTTTGGGAGCACTTCATGACAGACTTTTAACTGAAAAATGCACAGTGAATGATCAAAAGCAGAGCTAACATGCTGGGACAGACTGACAAAGGAAACCAAGTAACTTGGGTTGTCATGTCAGGTTAGCGCTGCTGAACTCACAGCTGTGAAGCAAACAAGACAGAGCTGGTTGAATCCAAAAGGATGATGAGGACATTAAATGGCAGCATTTTAGATTTCTAATTAAGCCTTGACAAGACAAAGACTAAGGAAATATTGTGGGAAAAAAAAGCCCTGTCTAAGGGCAGGCTCACATTAAAGGGGATTCTGCCTGTTATCACGGACTCATCCATGCTGTCAGTCAGAGGGTAAATCTGTTTCAGAACCCTCGTCATTACTGATGCTCAATGCTCTCACAATCTTTTCACTGAATGTCACCTCTAGGATTGCCCAGTCTTTGTTGATCAGGCTCTTTGGTCAGTTGCAAAATCTTAAGTCAGTCTGTTTTTTGTGATGGCTGATTGTGATACTAGGTTATGCACTTGTCATGACTTGAAAATGATGGTACCATCTCTGCTCACGTTCACAAATTCACAAAAATGATTTGTTGTTTAATAAGCGTTACATTTTAAGGAATTCTTCTGGGCGACAGCATTCCTCTATGGCAAGATTTTAACTTTTCTTCTTTTCACAGATCAACTGCTCTATAGAAGAAAGAAATAAGAGGCTTATGTTATAATAATAAGACTGTCTAATCAAACTTTTACCTGATCATCTATTGACACAAAGTGTTAGCAAAAAATGTTGTTATCCACCAAGGTTGTCAGAGTAAATATGTTTTGGACTATTTGTTAAATTGTAATATGTGAGCAATGAGGAATGTCAAATGGTAACGAATCCATTCAACAACAAGGACGCTGCAGTACCTTATTTCGACTCTTTCTGCAAAAAGTAGACTTCCATTTAAAACAACAAGAGAGGACTTAGGTAAACAAATGTGTCTGTACTCTGCAGTCTGGTCTGACTTAAGTTCAATGCTTTTGGGTTGCCATTGTTGGAAAGGAAACTGGAGGTGCTTGCCAGTTTCCTTGACACTCCACTGTCTCAAAAGACGATGCAGAGTAAAAGCTCACCTAAAAGAGATGGTCAGTCCTTTTGTTCAGCAAGGACAAGAACTCATCTATCTTCTGAAGGTTTACAGTCATCACTTCAGTTTAGCTGTGCATATTTGAAGTTAAACTAAATTCTTATTTTTGTTGATTTGTTGATTTTAATTGTTGAATCAATAATGTACTTGGCAGTGGGGATTTCAAATCAAATACTTCAATACTTCATCAAAAGCTGTAGCAAGATAGTATTCCTCATTTGAAGTGAAAATGGTTGGTAAATTCAGAGCTAATCATACAACAATCACTGCACAAGAAAATAAAGATTGTCTTAAACATGTACACAAAGCTGATCTTAGATTATAGCATGACAAACAAAGAGTGGTCCCCCCCAAATCTGAAAGTGACAGTATTAAAGAAGAGGAAAGACCTCATTTTCCATGTGGCTCAATGTTCTTTTGAAGGAAGATATAGTGCGAGTAGTGGAAGAAATCCTTCCCTTGCCGTGGCATGTATACGACCAGAAAGACCTTCACATGGTCATGGGAGGAAAGATAAAGCTGCACAATGCTGCAGTGAGCCTACTGTTTCATGAGCGCAGACTTACCCCTGAAACAGAAGCATTAGCCTTACAAAAAGCAGAACAAGAAAGGCTGGCATAAACAAGTGTCAAATTGTAGAGATTAAAATTGTATTTGTCACAGCAACCAAGAAACACAAAACAAGTGTTTTTCCCCTTAATTTCTTACTGATACTGTGCAAAGAAGGACTATTCCCCAGAAAGTTGTTTGTTGCTTATACATGCTCTATGTCAAGGAGAAACTGCTTAACTCCTCTATATTATATTTATTTTTGAGAACGTTGTTTGCTTCCCAACATCGCCTGTGTCGATGCTCAAGAGAAAATCATTGCTTGTTGACCTCTCTGGCGGTCATGCCTATCACAAACAGTAGGAATCCAGGCAATAACAGATGCTGGGGTGGAGGTTTTCAGCCCAGTGGATTCATCAGGAAAAGTCAAGGTACATTTCATTATCAAGATTTCTCATCCTATCGAACTCAACGGTGAGCCAATTCAGGTTCCTGAAATTGCCCTTTAGCCACAAGGCGAGGACTCTTTGTTTCCAGCAGTGCACAAGCAAGACATTCGCTTTTTGGCACAATGTTATTGGTTGTATTTTGTCTGTTATTGGTACAAAAAAGTAGATCATGTTGTAGCAATACACTGCATTCCCTTCCCTCTGGTGGCAATATGGATTTGAATCACACCATCCAAAAAACACACATCTTTACATAAACATATTCCACCCACAACAGGCTTGCTGTCAAGACATCTCCTTGTAATCAGTAAGTCCTCGCGTTTTGCATTTCCAGCCTGCATTGCTGGTATTTAAATTAATATTCCAGTTGTTGCAGAAATAGATGATAGACTAAAACTAACTCTGCGCTTTTGGTTCTTTCTGCCTGCAGTTCATGTAGCGGTGTAGATATGATCATAAAAATGAGTTTACACCTGCTCGCTTTAAGAGGAGGCCATCAAACAGCAATGGATCAGTGGTGCAGAGTATAAAAATAGGACATAAAGGGCCAAATTTGGTTTCTAGAGGGAGGAAGGGTCCGAGGGGATCTCGTACCTTCCTGTCCAGTAATGTGGGCTTCCTACGTGGATTAACAGAGGTTCTAAGCTGAGTGCTACAGATTGTCGGGATTTAGGGATTTGGTGGGGAGGGATTGACGGTAGTGCGTGTAGATCGGGGTGGAGATTGAGAGCAGATTGCTGTGATTTGGGCATGATTATCCAGCCGGTATTGTCACTGATCTCCATCATCCTGTTTCATTTTCTCAGGAAGTGCAGCTCATCTCAGACAGAGAATCCAACTGCCCCAATCCCAGGCAATGGACTCTGTTAAAGGGAAGGATTAAAGGTACCTCTTCCCCTGTTTCTGCAGTGCCTCTGTTTGCCTCCTGACTTGAAGAGGACCATCTTCTCTACAAACATCATCATTTAAGGCCAAGTTATGAAACGTTTGACGTACAAGCGTCTTCATTGAATTTACTTGTTTTGCCGGACTTGTTTATACCTCTACACATCACTTTTTGACGCAGGATAGAAAAGCCTTGACATAAGCGGTGCAGAAACTGTTGACACCCCCGGCTATAGAGATTTAGACTGTTCCTGGCTAAGGCAGGTGAGATCAGAGCAAATCACAAAATTAGATCATAGTCATTCAAAAAGAAAAAAAAAAAAAAAAAAAAAAATCTGCTCCAGAGAAGGTCTGCCAAGGGACAGGGGCCAAAACGACTTGCCAAAGAAGGAAATTAATTTGAAGCTATAGCAAGTAGTGAGTGTTGGAAGGCAAACGATATTAATCTCAAACATGAGCATATGTCGTCAGGGTGTTTCTTGGCACTGCGAAGTCCATTAACAGCCAGTTTCTATCAAGTGTGATGGTTTGTCCAAAGCCTAGGTCACAGTGAGGTCAACCAATCTTTCTCAAACGGCACATTTAAAACAAGGTTAATCCCGGCGCTGTCTCTGCCGTATAGAGGGCGCACTAATCTGAGTGCTCCGTTAAAAGCCTTGGGAAGGTTAACTCAGAGGCTTTACAGCAGACACAAATGCTCGCTTTAAAAGACACCTATACTCACACACATTCTCACACACATACTCAATCACATGTATTTGTGTCTACTAGACAATCAACATTTCAGCCTTCAGGGATACAGACATAGGACAAGGGTAATGTTTTTCCAATTTCATTCTTGAGGTTAACATCTTTGAGTTAATGTATGTTCTTGCAACCCTGATTTCCATGGAGGACCAAAGCAGCCCGTTTTTTTTTTTTTTTTTATCCTTTCGCGCCTCTAATTACTTTATCTGCAAATTGAATGGCTACAGGACTATAAAGTAAATCAATTCAAAAATGCTTGTTTCAGTCTATTCCACACTTTTCTTGGTAACCGCGCCAGATAATGTCATCAGCCATCACATGTGCTAGAAAAATAAAACAGGTGCTTCATTTTATAACCACTGCCAGGTTTCATATTAGATTCCCTTCAAATACATTTAAATAATTAGGTGAAAAAGATAAGTGTCAATTAAAAAAGGAAAATTAGAAAGATTGCATGAAACACCATCAACCATGTGACCTTGCCTCGCCTGCAGTCCCACTTACATTAAGCTGCTTTTGCAGAGTGACACTTCATCTCACTTTTGATATCTGCCCAATCTTTGTGACAGGGTCCTCTCTGAGAAAGGCCCTTGGCAAATTTACACCAGCGTGGAGTGTGAGCGACACTCCCACCACCACAAACCATTAGCAAAAACCCCCACATCCCATTTGATATCCATGCCCTGCCTGTGTGATGGGAGCTGTTATGGGCGTGTGTGTATGTGTGTGTCGGGGCTGATATACAAGGCCCAGGGCAGGTGACAAACACAGGAGCTCTAAATTTGGAGTCGGTGGCACCTTAATAATGAGTGACTGGACACTATAGGGCACTGGCAGGCAAGATTACAACCCCCTGACTCTATGGCTGCCTGTGCTACATCCACTGTATTACTGCCACAGTGTCACATTAGTCAAACAAAAGTGAGTGCAAGAATTCCAAGAATAGTTGCAATAGCTACGGAATGTCTCCTACAGACTTGCTTTTGTCTCAAAGTTTTTTTTCTTTTCTATTGCCTCCTTTCAGCCATTCAGCTGGGGAAAAAAAAAGTTTGTATAGTTGTCTGACTTCAATGTCACTTTGTCAGAGAACTGTTTAGCTACTTGTCAGTGCAGATTATTTCTAATGCTTCAGCCAACTGTTTCAATGTCAGCATATTCAGTAAACAACACGATTCATTTTCTGCAAACTTACAACAACTTTCAGAAAGCACTATAAGGTCTTAAGGGCTTGAATCTCTTTTGTTCTCTAGATTTGCAGGACCTGCATTCTGTAGCCTTGGCTTTTCCAGTGATAAAATAGTACAAGACCATTTCAACATCTGTTTGAGTTATAAGAGACTCTGAGGAGCAGAGTCTCTCAATCATGTGAATTCAGATAAAACCCTCAGCATGTGAAGGAATGGAAGGAATGCAGGTCCTCACAGAATGTCTCTGCTGTGTGCTACACTCACCAGCAAGGGTATTTTACTAATGTTAATGAGACGTTTTCAGCAGAGGTTAACATTTCTCTTCACTGAATGCTACACTACCCCTAAGTATGATATGATAAGGCATGGAGGGACACTGATATTAAAGCTTCAGGGTGTTTTTGCCGGTTTTGTTTTCAACCTTGGGAAGGCACTCTGTGTTACGTATATAGGAACAGAAGCATTATGCTAATGAGAGCTTGCCCTGTGAAGAATACATTTGCTGTTGGAAAACATTTTGGCTTCCGCCTTGGGAGCTAATTGAGTACTCTGACAATGCAGTGCTTGGCTGGTTCACATACACACAGGGGTGGAAAATTCAATTTCGCAGCTGGTTCAGAGCACTCTGCAAGGAGAAGTGAAAGAAAAAGGGGTGCCTGGATTAAAGAGTGGAGCTGGCTCTGTGGCTCCCTGTCTGGCTCAGTGGGCATATTCTTTTCATTATACTGCTGTGTTTTATTGTTTTATTGACCAGCTGACAGTGAGACTGCACATGTAAATATAGCGCACAGTTCCTGTCAATGGTTTTCAAGACCATATTTTAGCAGGTGACATTAAATTGTCTCGTAACATAAGTGGGAATTTATTTTAAATAGCTAAGAATTACAAAGTGTAAGTAATTGTCATGAGTGAATTTAGCCTTTTTGTTTTACTACCTCAGATTGAGTTGATGTTAACACTGCCAGTTTTTTTTTCAGCGAGTTGTTTTGTCTGTTCATTCAAAGCAACACATTGTATGTCAACAGCGACTTTCTTTTTTTTTTTTTTTATCAGATATGTAGAGCACATTCATGTCCTAAGCAGGGAAAACCATTTTGATTTTCTCTGTTTTCTTCGATCCAGCTCAGATTTAGTGTGTCTTGGAAACAAACTGCAGGTCATTTCTAGACGTGTGTGGGTAAGTGTTAAGTGTGTTAAAGATTTCTTTTTTTTTTTTCTTTCTTTCTTTTTTTGTCAATTTCTTGGGAAGACAATCTTTTCACTCGCTGGTGCAATAAACATCTTGCGTCCAATCATATTTGCCTCCTGTGTCAAAGCTGGGTGTGCAAGTCCCTATATCCCTTTATACGAAGATCTACTCATTGGCAACCTCTTAGAACCTAATGTGAGTCTTAATTAAAGCCTTATTTAATGCAGGTACATTGCAAGGTTCCTAATTAAGCCTCTATATGTTAAAAACACAGAGCTCAATCGTAAGACAAGTACACCGATACACATAATCTGCCTAATTAGGGTGATCAGGCTATTGTCACTTAGAGGTGATTTCCAATTAAGTACAAAGTCACACAGATAGAGGGATCAGAGAGCTCTGTGATACTATCGCAGTGGTCTTCAAGCGTCTATCACTATGACCCCCACGTGCTGTCTGTGGTTGTATGATGCTATCCAAGCATGTATTGCAAGTGGCAGAGGGACCCAGCTGGTGTCACTGGCCCAGACCTTGACCCAGCGACAGCACTGGGGCCGGTCCCAGTCAAAGAGGATTGGTCTTTATGCCCATCTTGCTGATACGGCTCAGACAGAGGGCACAATGACGTGTGAGTGAATAGCCCTAAGACAACTGGGGATCGTCCAGAAAGGGGAACTGGCCTCTCACACTGATCATGTGTCCACCAAAAACACCCACACATGAACACATACACTCACTGTGAAATATTCAAAATGACACTACATAGACTCAGTGACCGCACTGCAGGAATGAAGCTATAGCTGTACTTTAGGGATGAATAATTAACTTTTTAAAGAACATGGATGAATATCTCAGAAAACATTTATTCACTTGTTTATTTTTTGTCCATTTGCATTGCATGCTGGACCGAAAACGCATCAAACTTCATAATCAGCAGTTTTGGCTCCGTGACGCTTTGTTGGTGCTGCCGACTGATCTCGACAAATAAAAGATTCAGTCAACTCAGTGAAGACAGCTGCAGAAAAGAGGATGTTGGGAAGGAAAAACAAGTGTACTTTGAAGGTAGGGTTACAACACTCTTGGGACAGCCTGCAGATTTCTCATTGTCATCAACATAGACATGCCCTTGATCAAAGACGCACACTGCCCCCATTGTTTGCACCAGTGTACGGGGGGAAAAATACTTCCTGCAGTGCTCCTCAACACTGAGAAATCTATTTGTTTCAATTCCCTTTGAAACAAACACAGCTGAATCAAGTTCTTGCCTGACAAATTAGAATATGTGCAAAGACCAAAGTGTTGTTTAGTACACATTGATTTTGGGCCCCGAACACAGACAAAAGCCATATTTTCTCACAAAGGTAGTTTTCTTGTTTCTTGTTTGATGGACTACTTTGAACCTATTAACTGTGCTGTTTTGTTCTGCCATAGTAATTACTCATGAAGCAAAGCACAGGTTTGAATTTGCATTATAATGTGGATAGAGTGCGTTTTCACTCCGCACTACACGTTTAGAGCTCTATGCAAGATTGCAGAGACATTAGCTCGTAGGCATCACAGTGCTGTGCTGTGCTGAACTCAGTCTCTCGCTAAATGACTCTTAATTCAGGGAGCCCTTTTCTCTCTTCGAATCCTGGGCAATTAGCATTTGATGCTAGAGGTGCTATAGATTGTGCTTTGGCACAGCAGTGGGACTGTAGAGCCTGTGGAGGAGAGGACGAGTGATGTTAATTTCAGTATGGGGGTGGCCAGTCGTGGGAGGGCAAAGTTGACATGGCAGCCTTTTTTACATTTCCAGCTAGTGAGCAACATCAACCATGTACCTGGCTTTACTGAGAGCATTACTGGAAGCAATTCTCTACTTCTTGTCTCATTTCCATTTCATGCCAAAAGTTTTCTATGTGGGTAGCCTTCAGTATTGTTAATGATGCTGCCCTTCTGCTATATACCAACAAGTCTGCAGTGCTCCTCAGCGTGGCAGAGAGAGACAGATCGAGAGCGATACAGACCAAGTAGGGCACTTCAGAGCAGCCAGGGTCCTCTGAACAAAGACCAAGAGCTCATCAGTTAGTCTGGTGGATGATAGGGCCACGTGGAATGGTAGTCGACCATTCTTTCCAGGGGGTTCAAAGGTGCTTGGCATTTCTGACACATCCAGCAGCAGCGACAGACACACCGGGCCCGCGAGTAGGCTGATGTTTTGTATGTTTTCATGTTTCAGAAATAAGTATAGATCCATACATTCTCAAGATAAAACTTGCGGCTTTAGGTCCATTTATTTCTTGCGTGTGTCTGAGAGGAAACTAAAAGCAGAAGTACGGTAAAGGAGAGTGAGATTAAGCCAGCATTCTTTATACTGTGTTTTCTATCTTCCCCTTAAGACACAACGCTCTGCCATCAGTCATCTATTTGCTCCACTGTCACACAGGCATATGTTAGAGTTGTCCTGTCATGTTGCATTTCGTGAACTTTAAGATGCCCCTGACCTGCTTTATGTCGCTGGAGGGTGAGGAAGCTGCAGGGTGGGATGATGGGATGCAGGCTGGTGTGCAGTGTCCCAGCATGAGTCTCTAGGGTCAGGTATAAGTAAGTGCACATGTGACATGCAGTCGTGCTAATACTTACATGTTGCTATTTATTTCTTTATTTCTCTGCTGTCATACAATGCTCCCCTAGCATGCTCTGGTTCAGTTTCCCAACTCTCACTCCAGCCGTGTGACTTAATCAGTCTGACAGACTCTGGGTGCCTGGGGAAAGCCTCTCTCTCTCTCTCCACAGTCCCCTTTCTCCTCAAGTTTACGCTCTCTATGACAAACTCATTCTGGCACCTTTCGAAATGCAGTGCTCTCTGTTGGACGGCCCTCCGTGGTCTCTTCACACTCACACACAAGCATACACACAAAGACTAAGTGAACAAACTCAGTGGAGAACATGCCACACAAGAGGCATGCGCAGACACACACAGGTACATGCAGGGACGCACACAAACACGAGACTATGTGAAGACATAAATACACATAAAATGCAGCTGGAAAGCAGGGCGCACAGTATCCCCCAGGCACACATATTATGCCTCACACCCCTCTCCCCTATTACCCTCGTCATTCCACTTTAAGTGCTCACTCAAACTGCTCCCATGCATAAAGAGGAAGCAGTTCCGCTTATTGGTTTATTGTTGTTGAGTGACATTCTCAATTAGTTTTCATCTGAGTCTCGTGGTGTCTGACCTCTTGAGTTGTTTTTCAAAGCTCATTATAAAAGCAATGGGATTCTGCGTCCATGGTGCCGGCTAACCTTGGCTCAGGTCCAATACATTCTGGCTAACAAAGTGGGCTCGAGAAAACTTCAGCCCGTGGTTGAGGACCTCCCCGCAGGGCTCAGATGCTTCACTATTTAATCCAGCAACACAGCGGCATCCCCGTGGCATCTTTAACCACTCCACTCAAACTGAAAACTGAAAAAGATTTCTGTTTTCTGCTAAAGCCGAACGGCGATCTCACTCCCTCAGACTGTCATCTTTTCGCACAGAATGAAAGCCTTTTCCGAAAAGGCTAGATAGCATCGCTAACAAAGCTGAGGATAGCTTTGCAAAAAAAATTAATAATGTAAATGTTGGTAATACAGTATAATGAATTTAAACTCATCTTTCAAGATTAATTACAAGATAGACTAGATTTAGGTGGCTGGTATCTCATGGCACAGGGGAATCGAACATCAGTGAATGAAAAAGAAAGCCCAGAAGAACGTTTTCGCAAATAAGAGAAAAAATAAAGTGGCACACGAGTAAAACCTCTGTGATTGACCTTTACTCTCCACGGTGCCAAATTACTAACCTCACCTAGGACTGCTTCAATTAGCTTTACCTGTGTTCTATCAATGGACATGACTCAGCCTCGACTCACACTCGGATCCCTGTCTTTACTCAGAGGCAATGTGTTCACTTTCCCAAGGTGGGAGCTTTCATTCTTTCAAATTGAGTTTAACAACACTTACTGTGCACCTGGCAGTTCATGTTCTGATGGGATTGATGCATATTTTGGGGCTCTTTTGTATTTGACATTTCGGCTGGTTGTACTTCTCTCTGCATTTGGTTCATTTTTTTTTTCTCCAAGACAAAGTCAGAATGTGGGGGAGGTCGAATTGGACCCTCTCTGACCTGCTTTTGTTTCAGGGATCTCTAGATGGACAGCCTTCATACTGAGAGCACCTGACAAATGTTTCTCCTGACATACCATTTCACCCTCCTCCTCCCATCTCTTGTCGTCCTCTTCCACATGCCTAAGCATTTTAACGACATAGGCTTCCAGGCTTTCTCTGGCCTGGATGGATTGATGGAGCAAGGGTCCTACAGAGCAAAACAATCTGCGGACTTCTTTTTTTCTGGAAGGCAAAACAACAAGAGAGGGAAGAGAAAAGCAATAGAAGATTTTGAGGAGTCAGATAAAGGACATGTGTTAGGTCTGCTCAGGGATTTTCATTATTCTCCATTTTCAACAGAAGCAATGATGAAAACAAAACATTTCCTATCTCTCAAAGTGGCAATTTGCCCATTTAATGCCTGTGTTATGCAGGCCTGACATCCTTTCATCCGCCGTCTTTGCACTAATGTAATTCTTTTTTCCTTTTATTTCTTGGCTGATAATTCTCACTTTATTTCCATTAAGCTTTGTTTGTTCACAGCGATCTGTTGCTGTAATTTATTAGAGCTGTCAGCTTAAATGATGTGGCATGCCGACACGGCCCAGCAAATAGTGGCTCCCCCCTTCCTCATCTCCTTTTATGGAGAGATGCCCTAGTTTTTTACAGGGAGGAAGAGGGAGACATTACAATTAAGGTGGCGACATCGACCCCCTGGTGGCCATGCTCAGGGACCAGATGTCCTGTCAGAGAGATGCCGGCCCTCACCTCCAGGGAGCTCTGGGTTGAAATCTGGTTCATGTCTCAGTGGGGGAACGCTACTGCTCCTGTTCCATCATTAATTCAAGGCTAACAGATTCTGGAAGTATGAGCCTCTTTTCTTTTTTTGCCCATTGCGGGCTGCTCCACAACAAAACTTACTAATTCAGTCATTTGTTCTGCTCTCCATACAAACGGTCAGGATCTTTGCTGTGTAAATGGACCTGAATGCATGTCATGCACCAGCAACCCAACAATACCCGAATCTTCAAAGCATGAAAAACACTTGTATATTGACAGAGAAAAAAAGCTATAATGGCTCTTGATGAAAAAGGGAAATGAATCAAATTAGAGACAGATTTCAATAGCATCAGTATGTCTGTGCGATTCATTCATTACCTGTTAAGGTCCATTCATGCGTCAACACATTTTTGGTTTGTCACCTCATTAACGATGGAGGGAATTAGCAAGGCTTTTCAGAAAGCAAATAATCTGCTTGGCCAGCTAAATTGACTTTTTTCTTCTCACCCTTTTTAGGCTCAGGATGTTTGACAGATGCCCGACTATCATTGCTGTATGAAGTACATGTCATTTCCCTCACAGGAGGCCTTAGAGGAAATGCGATCACAAAGAGACCCCACAATCTTCACTTTTTCATTCCCAAGCCCTGGATACTGCCTTTCTCTCTCATTTTGTCCTGTTCTCCTTTTGTACAAGACGGCTGCTGGTTTTTGAGATGAAAGACACTTGTTTGGCAGCCTTCAAAGAGTCACAGAACTCTGAAAGTCACTTGTGTTGCAGAGCTGTTCATTCTCCATTTTATATCCAATATGGAGGTGATGATCAAAAGGATCAGAGCTGAGGGAGAAGCTAAAAGTCTGTCTGCTTTGGAGTAAACAACAACAATAGCAATCTGCAGTCCCACACAAGGCTCTTTTAAGGATTGTCCTTAAACTAATGAAAGAGCATACATATCACTATTTCTGTATTTGAAAAATGTTTCAGGTACTGATTAACTTATAGCCGTCTTTTCTTGCTGTATTAGAAATTTGAGTGGACAGATTTGCTGGATTTTATGACTAAATTACTTTGGTCTGAGGTATCATATACAGTGTTTAATTAATCCATTAACTGATTCTACACATCTCAAGGCGTAAAAAAAAAAAAAAAAAAACTGAGGAAAAATATCAAAGCATGAAACAGTTACAGAGAGCTTGCAGATAAGGACTGACAGTCAACTCCAAGCCATTAACTCTCCACTCAGTGTGGAGCGCACCCATCTGGAGGAGACTCTTTGGGCTGCAGGAGATCCAACATAAATTTATGAGATAGCTTCTCCATGTTTCAAAAGAGGCTGTGTAAGAGTTTGTACAGCTGGGCCTGAGCAAATTGCATTTTTAAATGAAAGCCTTGTTAATAATTCATGCTCATAACCTGGGGTAAGTTTGGGGGCCATGAACTGGAGGTGATGGGGGGGATTGGTGACACTCCTGAACATCCCACTGTGTGCTGCCACGATCATCTTTAGATGCCCTTCTACATTTTTAATGGCCTGCTGTGCCAGTGTCACACATGATTGGGACAGAGACATTGACTTTTCCCATACCAGATCACAGTGAAACATAAGCTAAAAGTCACAGAAGGGTGTTTCTTTAAAATTCTATTAAAATAATAATATAAATCTCTTATGTTCCTCTACAACTGCCGGAAACAAACAGCATGGTGTCCTTTGAAAACCCATTGTCAAGTAGTTTGAACTAAAGCTGTTTAGAGTAAGATAGGCAAACAATGTGAAGTAATAAAATTAGCATACAACGAAAGCGAGGAATAATCACATTTGGCGCTTGTTTGCACATACGCTCAAATACTCTACTCAGACAACAAATACACTGGCATTAAGGATTAGGGCTGCAAGGCGCAGATATGTTTTAATTTGTGACAAGAATGCTCTCCCTTTGAGATTCCTTTTTCTTTCTTTATTGTTCTTTCTTCTCCTCTCACGTTCTTTCCCAAGTGCTAGATATATTTGTTTACCTTGGGAGGCATTGTGTTGTCATTACCATCATCCGTCTACTATTAGATAACATTGCCTTCCAGCAGGAACAAAATCCTCTAGTCATCCTGAAAAAATGAGAACAGGACTTTTACCTAAATGCTACTTTGCCTTCACCCAACGAGTCCATGAAATCCTTCATGTACAGTCTATTTCCATCTTACTTCTTTCTCTATTTTCTGTGTGCATCAGCAGTGACCAATGCACTCCTCATTCCCCTTGGAAAAATAATTTTACATATAAATGCATAAAGACATAGATCTAAAGACTGTATGGTCAAACATAGATTTCACCTATCCCAAACCTGAAACCAAGCCTTCGGGGAGACTCAGCAATAACACTGCTCCCATTTTCCTCAAAATGCCTCATGGGTATCAGTTATGAAATGGGACCTAAATTGCAGTGAACCTGAGCACTGAGCCTCTCTGAACTAGATACACCTGTGATGATGACACTGCAGGGAAACCAGGGTGCCAGCAATTGACAGTCCATTTTATCGTAACTATTCACTGGTCCTACTTCCTGCTCTTAAAAGAAGATGGGTTGACCACGGTGGACCTGCCTATCCACCATGCCCATCCGCCTGATGTTAGTTATTTACAGGGCACTGTCCACCCATCCTCGTCATTACGTGTGCCTTTCTCTCGTAACATTATCGCTTTCGATAAGGCTTCAATAAACTGTGCATGGCTTTTAGGGTTCTCTCTCTTGCCACTCTAATCCAATCTCTGATGTGGAGTCTGTTCATCATTGTGCACCGCAGGCATTCTCTGTGTCCCTGTGCTCTTCGTTGCACAGGAAGTAATGGATGGCCTTGCCCTTGGTTCACCCCAAGGCCTTCTGGTTCCTCCTCAACTGTCTGTCTTCAGGTTGCCTCAAATGGGTCTGCGCTGTGGTATTTTGATTTGATTAAATCAGGTTTAAAAGGTTAGAGACGGAAGGAGGCAAGGGGATTGCCCTGTCCTGTATTGTGAGCCAGTCCTCTGCCATTTAGCATTGGGCAGTGGCCAAAGGAAAGTGGAAAACTGAAATGACTTCTGTGCTCCTTTGTGATTTGCACTAATGTCCCCCAGGGATTGAGCAATGACCACTGTGAATTCCCCCAGGACGCCAGCCAGATTGAAACCCCTGCCAAGAGATTTGAAAGGAAAGCAAATCATTTAAACTCGCCGGTGTGCATTAGCATTTTTTTCAGTGCTCGGGCCAGCCTCCACAATATTAAATTGCACTTGATAAAATAAAATAAAAATCAGAGAGTGCGACAAGAGCTCTTCAATTTCTGAATTTGCAAAGTGAATATATAAGTGTCCTCTAAAAATTAATTATGCTTTAATTCACTTTGTTTACTTTATCAGGTTTCTGACATCCACTTCAGGAGACCAGCTGATAAAGAAAGGACTTACAATAGAGGAGGCCCTAAGGCACTGACAGGTGAGATGTAGCAGAGATGCAGAGCAGTCAAATACTGTACAGTATATCTTGGGATTGCCTTTAGCGAGTCCTGCATGTTACACCACATTATTATGCCATATAAAAATAGGCCAGGTGTTACGGTGGGCAGGGTGAGTCCCAGTGGCACCATATTAAAGAAACATCAGAAGCGCTGGCTACAATCAATACGGCCATTTTCTTATATCAGGATATATTAATGTTGGAGGGTCGATACAAAACTTTATTTATAGCATGTTACAGAGCATACCAATACCATTCAACCCTCAGTGCTCACATACTCCAATTTCTCATCTGTTATTGTACTCTGGCAGATTGCTCTTTGGTAATGCAAGTGACGGTATGGAATGCGTGTGTGTGTGTGTGTGTGTGTGTGTGTGTGTGTGTGTGTGTGTCTTTCACTGCATGTCTTTCTGTAGGATGGTTGTGCCAGATGAAGCTTTGCCTTGTAAACAGCTATAATGACACAGAGCCACAGGCCTCACACTGAATTTGTCTGGAGACCAATAGATGGAATTTCTATCAGCATGCAAACCAAGCATCCCGCGTCACAGATTTCTTAAGACTGCTGTTGAATGCTCCTGGATTTCCCTAAACAAATACACAAATAGGAACGAAGTTGGCTCACTGCCAACATTAGTGGTGCTGAAAGAGTTTTTTGTGGGGGAGGGGTGGTATGCGGGGCAGTTTCTGGCTCAGATGCTAACATTGCGAACCCCACTAGTGAATGGTCCTTTCTTCCCATTTGCTTAATTGTCTTAGTGGGACAGGCAGGTGGCTCAAAGCCTCATTTGGCATCTGGTGAAAAAAAAAAAAAAAACAATCCCCCCCCCAAAAAAAAAAAAAAAACAGGCACGTCTACACAGTGTATGGGAGTGTTGGGGGAGGGTGACAGCACTGGACATTTTTCATTCTCAAAGCGGCGTATCCCCCCTTGGCAGATTTCAAAAGTTCTGGCTTGGATCAAGAACAAGTTTGTGCTGATATTGTGTCTGATGTGCTCTGCTGAATAAAATATATTTTGGTATCAGAGCTAAATCAAATAGCCTTTCAAAAAGCCATGCCTCTCACCATTGGTGTCTGGTACCATAGAGGGAACAGTTATCCTATCTGTTTATTAAATAGAAACTACCGAGCCCTTCCATTAAGCACTGCTGAGCACAATTTAGATGTATCTACTAAAATGGAAGCACACAAATAGAGAGGTAATGCCAGAGGCCCATTGCTGCATGTGACTGTCCCAGACCATCGTGTTTTACAACTGTTCCCAAGAGTGGACGTTAGAATGGTGCCCAAACACACAGAACAGCCTCAAGGTTTGCTTACAAATGGAAGCACTGTACATGATATATTTTATGAGCAGCAGTTGTAATGGCAGACGGAGACACATCCACATCATGCACAGGTGAGAAGCTTCTCTCTCCCTAGATTCTGCTTGTCCAAGTTAAAAGGCTGATTTGCATTTATATTGCCATTCAAGGCTTGCAGCTGTAATTGTCGTGGCACGGAGGCAAATGCACAGACACCACATATACTGCATGCGTACATGCACACACAGAATGCATGTGTGGTGTGTAGTGTGGAAAGCTTTTATTATGAATCTTTGGCATGAGAATGTTGGGACACTGAGAAGCAGAGAAAGAGATGGGCGGGAAAAAATGAGAGAGTTCACCCAGGTGTAATATTGAGCTGTCCCAGAAACTTCCCGCCAAACACCAGGAAGTCGTTATCAGATCAGCAACCCAATTCCTCAAGTGCCTCCTGTGCTGAAGCACCACATGCATCTTCTAGGCTCCTTCCTAACACAGCCTTTCACAATCATGTCGACACATTGGCTGGCTGGTTTACTCACAAATGTTTCACGCAATAGCTGGACACATAACACGACACAGGTGGCAGAACTGCTTAGCTTATAGCTCTACATCTGCACCGATAGCATCAACGGAAACAAAAATGGGAAAGACAGTTTCAGGTTAGGACGCTCAGTTTATACATGAATGTTTTTCACGTACAAATTAGTCCGCCTGGCATAGCACACAGGTTTTTGTAGGTCACGAAAGATCTCTGCATAGGTTTCATGTACATTACTGAACACGCATGAGCCTTAAATATGCAAGTAGCCGTATTTCAAAATATGTACATGCACTCAGCATACTACTCAACTACTCAGCACTGATCAGGCACATGTACAATTTTAGGCTTAATCTTCAGCCTTAAAGCTGCACCATCAAGTTTACGTGCATATATCCAATAAATGAATACTGAATAATTAAAGATTTTTGTATTTTTAGCAAAACCTCATTTTGCATCTACTTAATCATCTTAAAGTTGTAAGTGTCTGCACATGCAGCAGAGATCAAGGTGCGTGTAGTTGTACCTCATTCTTGTTGCTATGCAGTGAAAATGCCACCACATTTACTTTGTCAAGCTAATAGATATGATCCGACACATTTGATCGAAATTTGTCATTAGAGCATGAAGAGCACTTCCAAATGCTTTCACTCCAACACACAAACGAATGTTGATATCTTTTTCATAAAGATTATAAGTGAGAGCTTTAAGGTTCTAGCTTTATCTTTCATTAACTGGACCAACACAAATGTAGAAAGTAACTAAAGGGTAATATGTTATTTGCATAATAGCAACAGATAACAGATTCATCATTGTTTTGTTCACATATTTTACATTTTCACCCACATAACCCTGTGTTCTTGTTTTGTGCACCATCATCATTACAGATGTTGAGTCACGCTCTGTGGTGTCACCCATGCACAGTGAATAAGGTGCATTGTGTTTTAACTTTATCAGAGGCAGAACTCTGTATTTATGGATCTTTTTTCTTTTTCTTTTTTTTTTTTTTTTTAAATACAGTGTGCGGGCCTTTTTCTCAGCTAAATGCTTCTGTACAGTATAACTCGTGGAACAGGTAAAAATGTATTCACTCATCCCTGTGGTGAGAACTTTCATTCTTTTTTTGTTATGTTATGATATGTTATGGGAGAATGTGAGACAAAACGAACATTTAAGTGTGTGGATGTCTTGAACAAAAGCTTTATTAATGCCTCAAATTTACAAAGCGGGGTTTTGACAAGAAAGAAACAAACTTTGTATTGTTACATTGTTTGAACCCACCTGTGTTTTACAAGCAATCACAGATCCCTGAAGCAAGTTTAAAAAATATCTATCAGAACCTCTGCTAGGTAGAGACAGGATTAGCAGAGGAGAGGCACAGTCGAGCTAAAAACACCAACATTTCTCTTTTAGCCCTGCTGTGCCAATGCTTTGTCCTCCCCAAGGAAAAATAACACAGTATGATCCACCACTACTCTACTTACAGCACACCCACAACTGAACACACATGGACCTGAGGACCTGCCTGTAGTTGCTTTAGTGGGAAAAACATAGCCTGTTGTTGCCTGTGCATTAAACTGCAATTTAGAAGCCGTTAATCCACCCCGTAATCTGTCACCAAATAAAATCCAGACCAGGGCTAGCGAGGGCTTCCGCACACTTTGCCGCATTTGACTGCATTCTTACATTTGGCTTTTTTAAAATTCTCCCAACTATCTCTCTTCCTGTCTTCCGAGGATAAAGTATCAGATGGATGGAGATGCGGCCACAAAGAGCTGAATGAAGAAGTGCAGATGCTAACCCTGCCTTCACAGGTGACCTAGTGGTCACGACAGCATCTGGTTGAATTACTTAACACTGCCGCCCAACAGACATGTAATCCGGGATAATGCCCTTTTGCTGAGTGCTCCAATCTGGATAAATTCATCCCTGAGGAATGAGATCCAGTAGCAAAGTCTCAGAGCGAGAGAGAGGAGATGAGGAGCTTGGGGGTTGATTGGTTGGTACTAAAGAAAACTGTTGGGGCTGGGAGGAGAGTCTTCTAGATGGATAATGAAGCCCAACAGTAAACAGCTTGATTTTGTTGACTGACTGCATGAGAGGAAGCAGATCATTGCCTGGTTTTCCAAGAACACTCCAAACTAATCATATTCCCTTCCCTGGCTGACCTGAATCCTAGCAGACTCGAAATGAGGCTTTCATCCAAACTGCAGTCACTGGATATACTGTACTGAACTTCCATTCTGCATTTTTATTTTGGTACTGCCTACAGCGGGAAAATTCACAACATTGTGTTCTTACATGAACACATGCCCATCGCTTTAATATTAGGCCCATCTCTCCCTCTTTTCTTACAGGATATCAACCAAATGTAAGTCTTCGCCAAAACTGATTTTTCTTGGAAATTGCATCTCTCATTAACGCCACAACCACTGCCAAACACTGGGACTTACAAGTTCCAGCTGTCCAGCGGCAGCCTCTTAGATTATTTATTCATATGTTTACTTATTACCGTAAATATCCAACAGGGCACTCAGCTCAGAGGGATTACAGTGGTCTTAATCTATCGTGGCACAGAAATGAGCAGGGGTCACAGCGGCTGAGGTGACTTAAGCCGGCTAGCCTTGATGGGACATGCAGCACAAACAAGAAAACAAACTGCATGCCACTGGGCGCCATTATGAGCTGATGACATCATCTGTCACTCACTCTGTTTCGCATGGCACGAGCCAGACAGGGTTAGCATTACTCAAGCAAACTGTCATGTATGGTGACTGGGTAAGTCACACTAACAGGACAAGGACAAGTCTGTGATTTCTCACCAGGCATATTAATTGCAATGTACCAGACTCCCGTCAGAATACACACAAAGCTCACAACCAATTTAGTCTCCATTCTGTGCTCGTTAGTCATGTTACTTGTGTTTAAAATGTGACTGCTGGAACGACGACACTTAGGACAACATGTAAGAAAGATGTATATTGGTTTTAGCATTCCGATAGAATGGGGATGAATCAATTAATTATCTCTGAGTTATTATGGTCATAATCCGTGCATTAGGCAGCAGTGTGTCTTGCTTACAAATAACTATTCATAATTATGAGGCTGAAAATTGGTATTTCTGTTTGAGTAGTGTTGTGAAATGTAATGGGCTGTATTTCTCTCTCTCTTTTTTCTCCTTTGGAGAAGGGAGAATGATTTCTCCGTCTATAAAAAATCCACACATCCAGACATGACATTGGAAAGACATTTAATTATACTTTGGTTGAGAAATATGTATCAAAGCCTGCCGCCCATGAAAAGCGGATTTAGAGTCGTCAGACAGCAGTTAATAGACAGCAGTAAATGAAATAGGGGCTGTTGGGGGTACTAAGACATGCTTTCCAGGACTAAGAAACAGCTTAGTGTGGCTGGGTGCTGAAATCGGGAGTTCTGACACGAGATATATGAGGGGGTGGGAGATAATGAAGGCGACTGGGGGGAGGGCAGGGGCAGGAGATTTTTAAGAAGATTGAGATTCATTCCTGTGCAGCAGCACTGCCCCTAGTGGGCAAACCTTGAGTCAAGGATAGCCCAAAAAGATTTAATTTCCCTGAGAAAGTGGACCAAAAATGCAGTAATTTCACAAGGTGTCATTCAGAGTAAAACAGAGATAAAGAGACAGAGAGACACAAAGGAGGAGAGGCGGGAGATGAGGGGGGACAGAGCCCATACACGTAACGCTGAGGATGTTTGATTTTTCTCGAGCACATTTCCTTCAGAGCCTGGCACATCCAGTACAAGACTATTCTTAAACTGCCCCTCCTCCATCGGGACATTATGCTCTCACATATTTCACCCTTTCCCCGACAGAGGCGAGGGTTCTCAATCACACTGAATCTCACAGCAAAGGAATTAAAAAAAAAAAAAAAAAAAAAAAAAAAACAGAAGGAGGGAGGTTAGCCAGAGAGGGAGAAATGTGTTGCCGCAAGGTGAAGAGTGAAATCAAGAGAACAAGAGCCAAGTGAAGAATGTGAGAGCTGCTGGACGCTGTATAGAATGGATGAGAGGAGGGATGGGAAGGAGGTGCGAGGAGATGGACGAGGTCCTGGACAAGTTTGGCCTGAGGTGAATGTGTTCCTGGAGACTGTCTCCCAGACCCTCCTGACTGGTGCTGTGTCATCTGTCACTGGCGGGAGAGGTGACAGCAAAAGAAAATGTGCCCTAGATGTGCACAGTCAACAGCACCGTCAGGACGGAGAACAGCTTTCCTTCTCCTTATTCTCCCTCTTTAGCTTGCTCGCTGTGGACCATTTATTACTCAAAGTTGAGAGGAAAAGAAAGAAAAAAAAACTGCTCATTGCCTCTACATATGGCCGAACTCTTCTCTCCGCTTCCCTCTCGCTCATTCTTTTCGCGCTCTCTTTCTTTCTCCCTTCTCTTGCAGGATATCTTCGCTAAGTATATGACTGCTATGGCCACAACTCCCCTCTGTCCCCCTCTTCATAAAAACAAGATTGTTTTCCGCTGCTTTCTGCTGACAGTGGTTCGGCACATAAACAGAACCGTAATTTGTACAACAACAGTAAGATACAGGGAAGCACTTTTTTCTCCCCAGAGGCATGCATAGAGAAGGTAGGTTGTTATCCCCTGTTTACCTGGCAGGGGAAGCAGTATTTTATATTATGGTAATAACCAACTGTGCTGAAATGCACAGTAATCCCATCTCATTCCAGTTGCAGCAATTGCCTCTTTCCAGCCAGTACTATCTGAGATATGGTGTTGGTTGTTCCTAGAACTGTGGCTAAGCCTGCAATGGTATGCGAATAAAAAATGTGACGGTCACAGGATGAAAGTCCAAAACAAAGTGTGCTGCATGTCAATAAATCAACCCCCCCCCCCCCCCCCCCCCTGCAGTTTTAATGTCTAATATAACTTGGATGTTATTCACGCTTTACGCTTGCAAGGAATGGAAATACAATGCAGGGCAGTGGAGACAGAGTAGAAGTTAGTGCAAAACCTAGCAGATGCTTAACAGAGTGGAGGAGAAGAGACTAATGACTGATCATGTATTTCTGCATCACAGTAAGCACAGATGGTGCAGAAAGAATTGACAATGAGATCAGGGGAACAGAACACAGCCAAGCAGCAACATCAGGAACAGTTACAGCGTCTACAGTGCCAAGTCTGATGTAGTATAACTGCCCCACACCAAAAGCCGTGACCTAGAGGCTCATTGCGCTCTCTCTGTGGACTTGCATTGCTTGTGTCGCTGTCCCAGGTCATACACAGTCATAAAGAAAACAGGCGGTAAAGGGATTTAGACCCATTAAAGCACAGGAGATGAGAGGGAATTAGAAGCTTCATCACTCCAGTCACTTTCAAATTGGTCTGTCCTGATATCATTATTTTCTCCTCGTTCCTTCATGAAAAATGAGTCGACAGAAAAGTAGAATCGCAGCAAATTGCTGCATTTGATGAGTATTTCTTTTCTTTTGTTTTTTCTCCCATTTAGGCTATAAATCAACATGTGGAACAGCTGAATTCAATGCTGTAGAAAATGATCTTGTTTACTAAGCTTCATCTATTTGCCGCTGGGTTAGCGGCGTGTTACCGAATTGGAGCTGACAATTTCAACACAACGTGTGGACAAACTAAGATCTCAGACTGGACAAGGCTGGATTTTGCCTTTTCTGTGCTGTTTTTCAGCAAAGATTGACTGCTTCCTCTGGGAAACAACTGTACACACACACATATATAGACGCACAGATCAAATATGTATAGAGAGAGACGCACAGACCCACACTCATTCAGTCAGCACCCTCCATAGAATGCAGTTCAACGTGACGGGGTCAAACTTTGAAAAGAGACGGTAGCCGTGTCATTGACCCAGACCCTGCGGAGCGGAAAGCAGGGAGCTCGTTGCAGGTCGGGCATGATGCTAAGAGCCGACAAACATCCAGTGTCTGATTCTGCCCTGCGCGGGTCCGTATATCACACAGACACTTCGCAGGTAGAGTTCTGCTGTACTTTCCTCACCTCTATTGTTTTCCAAAGACAACCACCTGGTGGCAAGCTGGGGAAACAACTAATCCATCCTCATTCTGTCCACAAACAGACTGTCTAGGAATAAAAATAACAACAGCAGATACTGTCCAGAGGGCTGGAATTGCCAAGCTATACTCATGAGTCTGCCTTCTGAAGCACTTCACCGTTAACTTTTTCTCTCGCTTTTCTTTTGACCAGACCCCCCGTGGTTGGACTCAATGGGGAAGGGCTGTCAGTTCAAAACAATGTGACTCAGGAGTGAACGCTTGACTGAACTGGACTGGGGTTAGAGGGCTTTGTTTGTGTGTGTCTGCGTGTGTGACAGGAATATCAAGCCCGCATAGGAAGTATTTAACTTGTCTGGTCTGAGAGCAATGATAAACGACTGATGGAGAAGGAAGTGGAGGCTATAACTGTTTGCAGCTCTTTCACCCCAGGACAGCCGCACAGACTTTTTCCTCTGACTTCCTCCTTTCTCTTTTGCATCATACATAACAGTGCACATGGGAGTGCTATCTTACAAGCAGTAAAAAAAAAACAAAAAAAACACAGATGGTAGGACAAGCTCAGCCATCATAGCAAGATGAATTCAGAGACACAGTTCCCAGCCAGCAAGTCACATAGCAATCACAAGCACGCGAGATGTGATGAATAAGCAACTTAATCTGGAAAACTTACCATGTCCGGAGATCCACAGGAGCAGAAGGACCCAAGGGATCATGACTGGGGAGTGGAGAGGGCAAAACCTACGGAAAACAGTGGGCGAGTGTGAAATTGAAGTTGGCAGGCACAAACACATGCACGAGATGAGACAGTGCTCCTCTGTGCTGCTGGGGGGGACGGATGCTACAGTCCCTCTGTGGTGTCTCCTTTTACCAGAGGAAGGCTGGTAGTCTGTCTTCAGTCCTTCTGTTGATTCTTCTTCCTCTCCGTCTCTCCGTGTGTCTCCTTCCTCCTCTCTGTGTCACTCTTCAGAGTTGCCGGTGGTAAGCTCTGCCTCGCACGCTCTCTTGTTGATGTGAGCTTGTAGACTTTCTGTGTCTTTGCTGCTGACTCTGAGCACACACTCACACGCTCACTCTTTCTCTCTCGCTCGCATGGTTTCTCATTGCCCATCCATTCTCAGTCTCTTCAGCCCTCACTTACCCCCCCACCCTCCTCCTCCTCCTCTTTCTCTCTCATGCGCTCTCCCTCTCTCTTGCTCTACCACTCACGTAGCAGACACAGTCAGGGGATAGAGCTCCACAACTAGACTCCTCCCTCCCTCCCTCCATCCCTCCCCCTCTCCCTCCCCCCCGCCTCTCTCTCTCTCTCTCTCTCTCTCTCTCTCTCCGTCTCTCTCTCTCTCATCCTGGCTGTCTGGGTGGCTGTGGCTGAGTGTGAGGCTGGGAGACTCAGGTCCTCACTCTGGGAACGAGAGCTGCCATGGGAGAAACAGAGAGGGTGCAGTTCCAATTAGAATGAGAATAGGAGCGGCTGTATAGCTACAAATAACACAGACATCCACTCAAAAAAAGGCCAATTTCACCCCTCCTCCCAGTCAAGACCCCTGCCTTTTTTGGATTCTGTGGATAGATCTGAATTTTTTTTGGGGGGGGGACCCTGAGAATGGATAAAGACCACATTAGCCTTCGAGACCAAAGCCGTAGTATTCATTCATATCCAATATCAAATTTTATCAAAAGTGAATTAGATTCATAGTCACACTCAAAGAACCATAATGCAAGACATCATAAAATGCCTAAATGCACTGCATCCTTACAAACTAGTTTTCCTGGTTATGCCTCTTAAATATTTAAAAAGGGGCATTTCCTCTGTTATGTTGCAGGGCAAGGTCCATATATAAGAGGGCCTTAAATGTCTGGTACTATAAAAACACAATGCTCTATTGTACTTTAGATTAAACTGGCAATAGACAAGAATACAAAATATCATCCTGATGTAAATGTTGATAGCACAGTGTAATGGCTATAGAATAATGGCACCATCACAGTTAGATTGGTTCCCTATAAGTCTCATTTTCACTATGCAATTTTTTCTGCCACCGGGCACCGTCTACAGGGAAAATGAAGGCTGAATGGTGATCCAGTCAGACTGGCACCGCTTCTATCTGCTTTCATGTCTCCATAATAGATTAAATGAATGAATGAATGAACTCTTTCTCCTAATGTTTTCTTCTACTCCCCCCTCTACCTCGACGCCAACCCCAGCTGTAGCTAGGCAGAATACATCATATTCATATGGAATTTTTTTTTTAATCAGGTAAACGATCTCCTGCATGTCCTACATGATGTTTTAGCTATGCTAGCTGCATGGCTCTATGGCAGTGTTGGTCAGTCCACCACTATGGATGGATGGATTGCGATGATGTGAGGATCATGGTCCCGAGAGGAGGAATCCTACTGACAAACTAATGCATCGATTGTCATTAAATTTGGTTTAGACATTCATGCTCTGCTGAAGCTGAATTGTAATAACGTTGGTGATCCCTTTTCATTTCATGTGTCACCATCATAAGGTCAAAATTTCATTTTTTTAGCACCTTGATTCATGACGACTGAATGGCTGTTTTTGTAACTAATGCTATTGTTTTCGTGCTTGTATGTTTTTAATTTATTCTTCTGAAACATTTTATGTAAATCATAGGTCAGTTTGTAGATTGTACACTTATTTCTTCTCTCTTAATAATCTAGAACAGATAAAGCCTCTTAAGATACTGTCAAAATATCTTCAAGCCCAAACAGCACAGCTCCCCTTTGACGTTGTCCGCGTAGACACTGTAGGATCTAGATGACTTCAGAATGTAGGATTAGGTATATAATGCTCTCTTTCTTATAAATAATGATTGACATTCCAATCTGGACTAGAGGGACAGACCCCCAATAATGTAAGATGTACAGTAATGCCCAGTACCTCTAGATAAGATAGCTTTGATAATGACACAGTAAGCAATGCATGAGGGCCTAGTCTACGTCATATCAATTTAATCCACCCCTTTGACTTCCTAATCTAATCAAAGGGCCAGAGGATGACAGGTGGTCTTTTCATCAGTGCAACTAACAGCTACACACAAAAACAACCCCACTGCGGCTGAACTAGAGGATAACAGATTTGCATTCTGCCCAAGAACATGATGAGTAGGGGCAAAGAATAACAATGGAGCTTATGTGCTTGAAGGTTGAGCAGTGAGGGTAAACGAGGTAAACAGGCAAACAGATTTGTATGTCTACAACCCACAATCATCTCCTTGGTACAATAAACCCTTAGCCTGGATTCATTTTTTTCTGAATGTCTCAAATAGTTGGACACATTTGAGGATGATGAGCTGAACTAAAGTCAGCTGGTTTTGTCATTGACATTAAATGAGATCAAAATCCTACAATAAAGAGGTTAAATCTGATCCAAACTAATTGGTAGAGACGTAAAGTATCTAGAAAGGGTTTACTCAAAAGGTTAGGTGAAACAGTCGAATGTCATTTACACATAAAAGACCAGTGTTTTACCACTTTTTCCCTCAATCAATTCCTCAGCCAGTTTGAGAAACTGAATACACAAATTCCACCTCCCACCCCTCAAAAAAATACATTATAATGTCCTTATGCAGGCAAAGCCGGAACATTAAGAGATGTAAAGTCTAGTAAAGGGCTCATACACTGTTTAACCCACAGTGCACCCACAGGGGGCATAATCTTAAATGACTCGGGAGACGGGGAAGTCTTCTTCTGTAAGTGTAAGAGCCTCTTTATACCAGCTATGACCATAATCCACAGACAAAAAGACATGCTCAGAAGGAAGTGAAAGTGAGCTAAAACAAGATGGAGATATAATGTTAAGCGGTTAGCGCTGCCTTTTTTAGGTCTTTTCTACAAGAGTGACGTGTTAGAAAAGTTAGTTCAAGGTCATTCTGTCCTGTACTGATCATCATTTTATGATGCTTTAATAAAGCCTATGCAGACTTCATATGTATTCACAAGAAAAGCTGCCATTGCAAGGATGCTCCTCCCTCCTATCGATAACAGTGTCACTGATACATTCCAGTCAGTATTTCCATATTGGGTAATGTTTATCTTGCAGCCTCCATCGAATTTGTGGTCATCAATGTTGTTTGTTTAGTTTGATAAGAAATATCATATCCTCCTTCCCATATACACTACCATCTTGGTATTTTCAGACATTTATTGGCAGACTGCCTATCTCAAATGGAGAATAAAAGAGTGCAGCTGCACTGCAGTTCCAGGTCAGTTGGAGAGTTTGACCAAAAAAAAGGTTTCAGATGTGGATGTGTTGTGCTAGTAGGGGCAAATGGGCTAATGTGGCTTTTGGCCTGTAGCCTCAAGCAGAGATGGGGAGCATGTCCTTTTAACTCCCCCTCTTCTCCCGTGGCCCCACCGTCAAACCTGAATGACTGAATAGGTCAATTGCTAATGACTCCTCTATGTAGAAGAGTACCAGCTGACATTCATTGCCACATCATTAACATTGTGATGTAGGTTTAGGAAAACACCATGAGTTAAAATCAGCATGTTACTGTTATGCCCGTGATGTAATGTAAGTGCGTTATGTAACTTAAAACAGTTACTTTTGATTTCACATCAGATGTGAATAGCCCTCTCCTGGGTGCAAGTCTGTTTGTTTGTCTCATCCATCCACCCCACCTTCTTCCAAATGTGGACTTTCTTGCTCTTTATACCACACTGCCTGACTACCATAATACTTACTAGGGCCACTAGAGGTCGCCGCCTGACAATAAACGTAAATATAGGTTGGAGTAAGTTGCCTGCACAGTTGACCTATACAGCCTTTATGTTATGGCACTTGATGACATTTGTTTGATTTTGCACAGCTCCCTTTTGGAGCCACAAAACTTTTTTTTTTTTTTTTTACAATTTTGTTTACATATGCCACAGCACTCCCAAAAACCTGTAAACACACTTTGACTTCGATCTGTACACTTACAACAAAAAGTCAAGGCAATAGTTGAAAAGCAGATAAAAATGCTGGTGGGGGGGTTGCCATGCTTGTGCTTGCTTTGCACAGATACTAGAGAGTCCTATGCAAATACCAATCTTGTATGACTTAAGTTATAGTTTTTACAGGGTTTCATGTGTCAAAGCCATGATTGTATTAACATGTATCTGAAGCCTTCAAGCCAGGCCTTATCATTTAATGTAACTGTGTAACAAATCCATACTGTACATGTTTATTAAAATAGTAATATCTACTGCATGCCAGAGGGCTGTACGATGGTAGACTGATTTTCATGTTAGTACGACTTTCAAAACACAGGATTATGCATGGCAGCCTGCAGTTTCTCTTCAAGTGAGAAATGGCAATAAATCTTATTTATTCAGTACTTTCTCAAGCCTGCATGTCAAAGCTCAAGGAGCACATCTTGCACTGCACAGCAAAACAGCAGCTCCTGACTAATTTAATTAATTATGCTGGGTTAGAAAGTGACCTTTGAAACTTGAAGGCTTAAAAACTACCAAGAACAGATTGAGAATCAATCTAAAACTAAAAGCTGGGAGAAAAAAAAATGCAATTTGGAGGACATGAGTAATGCTTCATGGCATTGAATGTTAAATTGCTTATGGCAATATAATGCTTGATATAGAGAAAAATAAACAAAGGATAATAACTGATTATATACATACACTAATTGTAACTTCTGGAACAATACAGCTACCGTGGGGAATAAAAGAGAGTTTTGAAGCTGTACTGCTTGCCTGTTTTGTTCCCTGCAACCCATGAAATCTTTTGCCTCCTCCCCATTCCTTCACAAGATGAAATGCAAAATCTCATTCTCATACACAAAAAGTGACACATTAAGATGATGGACAGGCACTCTGTTTTTGAGCTAAATAGAAAGTGACATATCTGTTTATTTCTCTTGGGCCTGCATATCCGCTGCTGAGACACCGAAAGGTCTGAAACACTGCTATCTGTGGACGTGTGTGTGTCCCAGTGTGCACGTGTGTGTTAAGTGTGTGTTACCATCAATTTGTATTTTGAAATTAGCAAATCAGCCAGTTGTCTTTCAATGAAGGACATCCACTCAATCTTTGTCAGTTAGATGATTCCCCAGAGATGCTACATCTCGAGCCCTGATGCCTCAGAATCTCATTCTAATCAAGTCGGCAAAGTGGCAGAGCAGAGGATCTAAGTGAATGGAATTAAACAGTATGGCAAGGTGCTGGAAGGAAGCTACAAGACTGACAACAGCTCATTTTCAGCCAGAGCACTTTTTAAGACAAGGATCCTTGTTGGGTGAAACAGGATGCTGGTGGCCTACTGTTCATTTGCATTTTATTTAGAATTAAATGTAAAACAATGCAAATGCATTTGTTGTTACTGTGTATCTCCATCAGAGGATTACTATATAATATAACATTTCTATATCTAATTAACGCCTGTTCCTTCATCAGATCTGACCCTGACTTGCATAGTAACGATTGCTGCTGATGCCCTCACTGACCTAAAAACAACACAAACACATTATTTGTACTATTTTCATTTCTACCACTGCAAAGTCAAGCTCACAACCTTATGGATCAGTCTTTTAGCTGCACTGTGCTTTATCTGAATGCTTTGGCTTTACTGATATCTCACCTACACGCAAGATACTTGCCCTCCTTGGGACGGCACTCTGCTGACTTTGCTGATATAAACTAAGACATAATTATGCTTTGAAATGAAGTGAAATTCAAGCTACACAGCAAGAACTAAAAAAGGAAAACTGCAGGGTTCAAGAGAAGAGCAAGAGCACAACTAAAGAAGCTGTGGCTGCAGACTTTGCCAACCATTAATCAAACTAAAATGTGGTTGCTGAATAAAAATAATACGAATACAAATTGCCATTTGATCTCTATTAATCAGCCTCTTAATTCCTTATATTATCAAGATACCATGCGCTAAAATTTTACTTGTCTTTTCTTTCTATGCCTTTTTTTCTGAGTAATTTATGTGGCAACAAGAGTCTATTCTATTTGCCTGTTGCAGTTTTTTTTTATTGTTTGCCAAATTACAGCAAGTTAAGCCATTATGATTACACTATAAATAATGTCCAAATAAATAAATGCAGATGTCATCCTCTCAGACATTACCCAGTTTAGTCTACACGTTGACTATATTTTGATCACAAGCTGGGATCTAGTGTGCTCGGAATCCCACTATGACACAGTTGGCAAGCCCGTTCACATCAAAGTCAATGCAGCATTTCTTTGCAAACATGTCCTTTTGTTCATGGAAACTGAGCAAATTTTGTTTCCAAAGCATGAATACAGCCTGGTTAAGCCTGGAGCTCTTCTCTGACTCAGTCAAGTTCACACAGCTACGTGGTGGCCGGGTCATTTGACTCTTCCCCATTTGAATTTCATCTGCCGTGGAATTGAGGTTTTTTACATGGTATGCAAAACAGTGATATAGATTTGTTTGCCGTGCTCATATGGAGAAAGGTAAAGAGCAATGGTCAGCAGTATGCACCTCAAGAAAACTTGTCAGGGGTCACAGGGCTTTGCATAAGTCAAGCTGGATTCCCTTCTTAAGAGGGAAACGGGTACATGTTGTTTTACATCTGACAGATCGATCATCGACATCTTCATTGCATGCATTCCCCCTGCTGCCCCTCTTCCCTGACATGGTGCATGGTACATAAAAGCAGTGTGCTGAACTATGGATTTGCCCTCAGGCTTGAGGAGGACTCACCGTATGTCAGTGGAAGAGAACTGAATACATCAGCCGAAAAGGAAAATATCAGCGAAAGGAAGAAATTTATGTGTTATTCCAATTACATTTTGTAGACTGTGTGTCTTTGTGAACAGAGGTTATTAATGCGCCAGTCTTGATGACTGGAATGCATTCAAGTCCTAACTCAAGGATTAAAAAGTCCAATGTGGGAAAGCAAACCTCTTAGGAAAATGAATGATAATAAGGACGAGTGAATTTGAATAACAGAAAATACAATGTAAAATCAACAATAATCGTAGTAACTTAAACCCTTCCATTTAGAATTGTTCCTTGACAATCTAACTCACCATGTTGAGCAGTTAAAGATGGCCATGTTTGCTTTCTCACACTCCTTCTTCCTTTTTTTTTTTTTTTTTTTAAATTTATTTATTTATTGTAAATGCACACAGACATTTAAAGTGCCTTGGGGCAAATTTCCAATGGAAGCATCCCCATGGAGGATACGTTGCGCTGAACTGGGATAGCATAAACACAGGAATGGCGCATTTCTTCAAAAAAGAAGTAAAATGCTGATGTTCTGCAGAAAAGAAACATGAGGAAATATGCTGATCCAGCCCATTGCCCGCCTACACTAATAATACTGTTATCCTACTATAAGTGTTTTGCCAATGGTCTTAAATGAAAATACAGAATAAGCTGCTAAGTCTGAGCATCTCAGACGCTCAAAGCCAAGCCTCCACCATCATAGGCTAATTACTCTTAAGAAACTTTAAATTTAAATAGATTTCACACTGTAGCCCAACATAATAAGAGCCTCACGAATAACACTGCATCAGATTTGTTTCCTTACTATATATTATCACTGAATGCATAATTTTAACAAATCATAGGTACAAATATTTGCTTTTGCTGTATTCAACAAGCCATCTGACAGTTTGTGGTGGTGTGTTGTTGTCTTGAGCAAACTGTTTTTTTCCGTCTTAACAGAGAAACAGTTTTAGAATTTTTGAATAGTTGAAACCCCCTTGGCTGCTCCTTATGGAGTTATATTGGGTAAAGTAGAATAGATTATCAGATATTACTCCTCACATGGCTGATACACTGTCTTCCACAATAACTGATGTATTCTTTACTGATAAAAGTGTTTAAAATTAAGTTTATTCATGGTTACAAATATGACTTTTACATATACAAATAGCTTTTTTCAGAAGCCTGTTTATGCAAATCTATCAATCTGAATGTTGTGTGCACCATATCAATCCAACAACTGATTGATGCATACTCAAGACAGTACCTGAAATACATGCCAGCTGGATTTCTGGAGGGTCTCTGTGCTAAACAGTTGTTGGTGGGGGTGTCACTTGCTGTGGCCAATTAACACTATTCACACATCATCATTTCACATGTGTAGGCCCATCTGATCCAACTCTAAATTCACACAATAATTACTCATAGGAGTACAGAAAAATCAACTGTACAATACACTCTCCACAGCCATATGTATGAAAACACATGCTGTCTCTATCGTCTTGATCGATGATGTTATATTCAGCTGTATCTCAGCTGTAAGGATGAGTGTTACTTGAAGACAAGGGCACTGAAATTAAAATACAGCAACTAAAGGCTAACAATAACTACTGAGCAACTAGAAACAACATGCAGCCTCATGCAATCTGAGAAAACTCTTTTTTCTTACATTTGTGCAGATAAAATAGATCACAGTGGTTAGTTCTCCACCAGGGGTAGATCTAGGATTTTTTCTAAATCAGAAGCCATGAAGTGGCCACATTTTACACGGAGGGGCCAAGTATATGTCCAACACATCAGTAAAGTGTACATTTCACCAGTCATTTCTCTCTCTTTTTTTGCCAGTGGCTGTATAACTTTGAGTGACGACATGCATCATTGAAATAATTTTGCAAATTGAGCCTTGTTCAAGCACATTGTCCACTTCAAAAAAGCAGAGAAAATAAAAAGTCGTATTCATTGCATTTGAACCCCTTACTAGTCCAGTCTGTCCACCTATAAAAGGCATACCCAAAGTAAATTGATAGCTGTGCTTGAACCATTTGGAGTACATGCATGGTCGTGGTCTCTTTTGAAAGGTAGCACTCTGAACTTTTATCCCCAACTTCTACTGGCAAGAGAAGTTTGAACACCCTGAAGTAGAAAGGCTTTTTTTTTTTTTTTTTTTGTTACAAATAGATAGCTGGAAAACACAATGGGACCACAGCACGAACCCTTACCCTAGTCCAAGTTCTAAAAAAACTGATAATACCACAGACACTGAATATTTTCAGATATTCTCTGGTAGTATATCTCAGCATTCTCCAACAACAAAAAAAGACAATTTACTTTAGATTTATCTCCATTACTATCTATATTTAGATTCATGAAATCTAAATTTTGTCCATCTATATTAAAATCTAAGATATCTGTACCTATATTTTGACTATATCGCACTTCGTGTCTCGAGATGTAAATAAACCTATGAAGTGGCATATTGCTGTGTTCAGAATTTAATTGGCTATTCGAAGTGTCAGTAATCTGCAAACAGGCTGTGATTGGCTCACTCATCACACGGAAGGAGAATGAGGCTCTTCTGTTCAACTCAGACTGTCACTGGCTTCTCTGGTTGCGAGGCTTAATATTGCTAGCTGTGACTGGTCAAGTGAGGTTTGAAACCTTGGACTCCACAGAGTATGAAACGCTGTGCACTGCTGTTCCCCTCAGCTCTGCAGTCACATGCCGCGTTCAAGTCCCGTCAGAGTTACCGATTCTCCCTCATGAATACAATTGTCATTAACATTCAACACTGTAGTCTTTCCCATTATTACCTTCCCTCTCTCATATAACATAAACGCAGCATCACCATAGCTACAAGAAGTTATTTGAGGTGCCATAGTTTGTGACATTTACTCATCTGTAAAGAGTCAAGCGACAATCAGCTCATGTCTGTGGTTCATCATTTTCCAGATAAGCATCGGAACTATTACTGTGGGGCATCTTAGTTTAACAGAAGACAATGAAACTTAATCTAAGGCCTTACGAAGATTTCTGAATCGAGTATGATGTTAACATGCACCAACATAACTCCATAATCCTGGTGCGCGATAAACTAGTGTTTATACAGTGATGTTTGGCAACCAACAATTCTAAATTTGAAGCTGACAAGTTTCCACATTGCCACCAAGTTAAAAAAACTAAACAAAAAACTGACCCTCCTGAGGTGATGCCACACCTCTGAAACAGTGCAAGAGTTGCAAAGGTGGCACATGATGCAATGTGGGTGGGCTTTGCGCCGCAATGTCCCCACCTTGACAAATTCTTTAATGATCACACAATTATTTGTACCCATTTGTTCATGCTAATACACTCAAATTGCAGTCAAGTAACAATATTTGCTTTTAAACTTAAATGTTCTTATGGTTTGGATTAAGTCTTTGTTGATACTGTGACTGTGTTAATCATCTTTTCAAAGTAAAGGCATTCTCTCCAGTTTGAAGGATGCCAAAGGTTTCTCTGGCAGGTGTGGACAATCCTGTTAGAGATGGCGTTTATGTTACACCTTAACCTCTTTTTCCAGTAAATCTATCTTTTGTTTGTACGGCTTCCCAGTATGAAGCTTTTCTGCCAAGCAGATTTAAATATATAAGCATGATGAAGGTGCTATCTGCTACTGCTGTTTTTACTTTAACTATCATTGACTGTGTATTTGTGTTGCAAAGGGCTACACGCAACTGTTGAAGACACAGCATAAATTTATCTTATAATGAGATGCAAGCAGAGATTAAGTCCAGTATTCTCCCAATAAAATTATCGATTGCAGCAGCAAACAGTATTTAGACAGTATGTAAACTGTGGTAATTGCACTCAAAAGGATAGAACACAGTACAGCAGTGCACAAAGCACAGCGGTGGAGAGCAGCTGCCAGCTGACTTTTTCCAACCAGTTGCAAGAAAGCATGCATGCTAAAACACTAATGTGACTTTTCAACATTGTTATGAAATATGCAAGAGTTAAGAAAAGGCAACGCTGAACAACTACTGAAGGGAGGGAGTCAACACAGAGGAGAGGGACGCCATGGCCTAAATTGTAACTGGTATATTAATTTATGCTCATGAGTCAAATGTAATAGGTTTCTCTGATGTTTACGGGTCCATAGTAGGCTGTACAATAGTCATGAAGGGGGAAAAAAGCAGCAACAAAAAACAAATGATTTGTATGACAATCATATAATATGCAAGAAGATAGAAGCTTTTCTGTCATTTTGGTTAAGCCTGTTGTGGTTACAATTAACATAAATGTGTCCTGCATAATAGGCAATTACTTGATATAGTAAGGACTACTGATAGGCCTATTCAGGGTTTTTTCTGCCTGATCTGACTCAAATGCACAAACGTTCCCTTGGACTCAAAGATGAACTGATTAGATTTTGGTGGTCAAAGATCAAGATCACTGTGACCTCGCATCTGTTCCATTCTTGTGAACCCAATATCTCGAAAACGCAACAGGGAATTTTTCAGATTTGGCGCAAATGTTCACTCGGACTCAAGGATGAATTGATTAGCTTTTGGTGGTCAAAGGTCACTGTGATCTCAATGAACACACTTTTGGCTATAACTCAAGAATTCATACACTAATTAGGACAAACTTTTACACAAGTGTCTTAAAGGATGAAATCTGACTGACTGTGTGGTGGAGGCAAACAACCACGGTATGTATTGTGTTACAACGCTGAATCAGAATCAGAAAAGCTGGACAACTAAGACGTGCCTTTTTATATACTTTGAGTGCTCTTTCTATTTCATATAAATATTTTTGATCAACACTCTACAGGTGCGTGCTCAGACTGTGTGTCAATGCCACACATGTTCTCCATGTTCACACCTCCTGGTATTGAGGTAAAAATGACAATTTCATCAATATTTCTTAGCAAACACAGTAAAATGAAGCACTACCTAAACCATGTCTTCATAAAATAAATGTACATGCATATATGGCCATTAGAATATATGCTTAATATCATTGTCTGTGTCACTACAGTAGCTGCAGCATTAAGTTTGTCTCAGTTACTGTTCTTCATGCAAATCCTAAGGGTGTTAATGGGGCTATTTTTGTTGAATGAGAGCTTTATTTGGGTCAGTCTGTGTTTTCCTTTGACGACATGTGAACACTGCTGTTCTGCTGCAGTCTTGATTATTGGCCATGAAAAGTCACACTGACCTTAGATGGAAGGTTTTCACTGTTATCAGAGACAGAAAAAAAAAAACAGAACAGTGCATTGTTTTTTTTTTTTTTCTACCGGTATGTCCATACCCTATATGATAATAATGATGACCAATAATTGAAAAACTGCTTGCTGTGTTGTTTCATAAATGCAATTATTGTTTCTCAACAGTTGCCAAATACAAGTCTGTTCATCTAAAATGGCACGATGTAGGTGGTCACTCTCTGCAAGCTCAGTACATCTAGAAAAGAGGCATTACATGCTCTCAGGTACACAGAGAGGCAGACTCAATCCATGTAACCTGTGATGAAAGGCTCCTTATTCCATTGATTTGTCTGCTTTACAGTGAGGGTGGCCATTCATTTTTTTTAATGCATCCTATTAATGGCAGCAGCTATTGTTCGTATATCAGCCAAACACATTTTGAATGTGCATCTTAAGCTGAAGTAATTCTAAGACAAATACAGCATACATACAGTATATAATAAATATACAATATATCCAGCCCCTTGCTTTTTCACTCATTATGCATAATTGTTGTTTCCTCTGTTCTGCTTTACGGCATATCTTTTTTTTATGAGTGTGCCTTTAGGAAGTAATCAATGGCCATCTCTATATTTCAAGTGCTGATGACTTATTCAAATAGAGGATTCTCCTCTCTCAGCACAAAAAGGTAAAACGAAAGACACTTTAGCGATGAGTGACACTTCAATTAGCCTCTTGTCCTCCACTACTAATAATCAGATCGTGAGCCGTGTAAAGGACAGGGCAGGTCATTAAAATATCCTCAAAAACCCACAAGATTTATTGTAGGCTGTACATTTTGCTTGTATTTGCTGACAGCCATGTAGTGCTGCAGCCCCTCCCTGCCCTCCTTGCCTTCCCCAGATGAAATAAAAGCTATCTTGCTGTAATTGCCGAGGAAAACTGATTCTCCAGTGTCAGAAACACTTTATGTGCCATCTAATTTCGTTCAGCTCTTTCTTCAATTGCCAGGCTCCTTGCAGGGGCCCTCATCTATTCCATTCAGTGCTCTTCAGTGAGATGTCGCTGCGGACCCAGATAACCAAATTACGTAGGCACAGCGTTATGACAGTGTAATCAGACAACCAGAGATTTGTCGAAATTATCTAACAATTTATGTCGACACTGGAAAGGAAAACCTCCACGACTGGCATGTGGTCTACATGCTGCAGCACCATTGTTGGATCATAATGAAGACGTATCAGATTATTGTATTGTATTCAACAACTAGCACCATAAACAAAATAAACAGCTAATTCCAGATAAAAATCTTGCCACACATGTGCACTCCTGTGAGTCAGAGCACTGTCAACAATGGATTACGGGAATTGGCGCTTCAGAGTTCAGGCTCCATGTTTGTTGTAGCACATTATGCTGCGGTGTGATTCCGCTGACTGTTAAGCAGTTCTAGGCTGAAAAGTGTGAGTGACACTGGCAACAGTAAATGAGAGTTTAGTTCCAGGGGCAATAAAACGAAATGAAACAGAAGAAGAGAAGTCACCTTTAACAACAGTGCCCACTAATGCAGAAAGCTTACATCAGCAGGAGTTCCAGCTCCAGTAGCCTCACTCTTAGGGCCTGCTACTGTACACACTTTCCCTTGGACCAATGAATATTAAAGCCTTTATAAATCAACATTAGTTTCTAGTTAAAGATTAAATGAATGTTCTACTGATACTGTCACTTTAAAATGTTTCTGTAGGGCAATGTGAATGTTACTGTAAATGTTCGGTGCAATGAAGCTCTATATTGTAACGGTTTGTACAGTGAGCTGCTCTGGAACAATGGCAGAGTTATTCTGAGTGACAGAATCAGGTTGTGTGTGATCCCTCATCTTCATTTGTCACGCCCATCTTTGTCCTGCTAACTGGTGTGAACAGACCGACCATTTAGCCTGAACTAAATGTCAGACCAGCCTCTGGGAAGTTTCTTCAATACTTAGCAAACCACAGTGTGAGTCCCAGCCCACAACAACAGGCAGAAACTGTGGTGCTGTTGCCTGCATACCAACATCATTTTCTCTTAAGTCGAGATAAATGTGGCCTCCTTTATTCTGTCGTCTTTCCTATCCTGTGTTAAAATCAGTGCATGAAATCACGTGTCAATTTGTGAAGACTTTTTCAATCGCCAATTTCTTCAGTGCCAACACCTGTATCAAGCCCCTATGATAATGGCCTGAGCATGTGTAGCTGTTTTTAAGGCACTGACTATTAAAATGTGGGCAGTGCTAATGTTGTCAAAAGTTTTCACACTGTTACGAATTGAATACCAAGTAGGTAATGTGTTAAATCAGTCACTGCTTCCTGCGCACTTGTACAGTACGTGCTAAGTCTGCTGTATGAGGGTGATTCATTTCAATCAGATGAGATCACATTAACTCATGTTTAAATCATTCTGAGAAAAATGTTGTGAAATAGTCGCTGTTTGAGGTTTAGACGACAAAAATTCTTGGTTCGGCTGAAGAATAGATCGTGGTTTGTGATAAAGTTAGTATGTTACTCTTATGTACATTACATTAAATAACCACACTGAATTTAAATGGGTCAACTTTTGGTTTCACACCGGACATTAACAGCTGTCTCCTTGGTCACAGTCCTGTCTTTGTTTGTTTTGTCCGTCCACTCCACCTCCTACATATGCAGACTTTCCTGCTCTTTATACTACGTCACCAGACTTCCTCTTTTGTTCTCGTCATAATTGCTATGGCCACTACACATCAACGCCTAAAGATAAATGAAAATATGGGTCATAATTACCTGCTTCCACGGGTGACCCATACAGCAATGTTTCTGCTGAGGATGGGCTGGGTAATTTGTGTGTGTGTGTGCAATTAGTCCTTCCCTACCAAGCTTGATTTGTGATATGGCTGGCCTGTCAAGGAGCAGCGGGGAGTCCGTTGGTGTTAACTCAATTCAGGAAACTGGGGCAGATATGTTTTATCTGCTCAGTGGAAAGTTAAAAATGTGGTGCCCAGTGTTCATGGGAGTCGGATTGAATTATAGGTGACCCCTACAGCAACTGAGAAACTGCCATGTTTTTCTTTTTTCTATTACTTGTAAAATCAAAAAACAAGTTTAAAGTCTTTTTGGACGTCTTCAATCACTCTGACTCCTGACACATGCTCCCATCTGTATAATGGTCACCATATTTCAAGCAGACTCTGCTTTGCTGTGGGTAATTCAACGATAACATCTCAGAATTGTTCATTACAGCAGAAGTGCCTCGCTGGACGGGCACAAAAACTGAAGTTGTGAAAAATCAGCTTTGCGATAACAAAACTGATTGATGGAAGATTGCAAGGAAAACCCTTTTTAAGTTTGCCGATCAAGAGCTCTGAAACTTGTCGGACAATTTTATGCTGTGTGTTGGACTTAATTTTGCTCCCCAAAAGTTTTAATGAAATTTCAGAATGTTCTGCAAAAACTTACTCTTAATCACGAGCAATGAATCAGTACATCTCTCTGGTTTTATGAGCGCTTGTTGCTGTATCCAACTTTGCTGTAAAAATGATCAATATTCTTTAAGGTTTCTTGCTCGTGTTTGCAGAAGTGGTACAGAAAATCCTGAGTCATTAATCAGTACAAGTTGTCAGTGAATCCCTAACATGATGCTTTACAGACTTATCTTAATTTTTCAGGACTCCTCTCTAACTTTGAGCCCTATCAATTCTTGCTCATACACCTAAAGTTATTCGGCACAATAATAATTGAAAAAAGAGACTGATTTACATTTAAATCGAAAATCACTATCTTTCTAATAATGATGTGCTCTAATCCACCTTCAACTATCATCCGAGGAGGTTAAATTGTGAAATATTACATGCAGTAGTCAGAGGATCCCATTCTTTGAGTGTCTCCTGGGACTTAAACCCTGTTCTTGGTTGTTTCTGTCCCTCTTTGAAGATAGAGGAGGAGGAGGAATAGAATTGGGAGGTGTGGCAGGGAGTTCACGCAATCCGTTTTAGGTTTGCCTTCACGTTGCAAGACACAGTGAATTTAATACATTCTTTTATCTGTTATGTGTGCAGCAGTGAAAGGGAGGAGTTGCAGATGTCGAGTCTTTGTACTCAGGTAGTATTTACTGTGGTGTCTTTTGGTACCTGGGTGATATAATTCCAGGTGAATGGATGTGGGACATCAAGAACACATAAGAGATCCTGACTGGAGTTAATTGTTTAAAGTATTTTTAAACTGACAAAAACTAAATATAACAAGAAAAAGTTTAGATAGTATGTCTTAATACTATTTATATGTTAAGTGAGGGAAAGCGGTCTTCATTTAAATGCATAGAAACTTTCACCATGATGCAGTGCAAACAGGAAATCAAGCCTATATGGCTGTATGTAAAAAGGACATTTTATACCTTAATGTGGCTTTACTGCTTTACTCTCACATGCTGACATCCAGTTGTCAGTGTTAGCTGATGTTAGTTAACTTTGTTTCACTTACAGACTTGTATTACTGCTGCATTTTAGCACATCACAGGTAACATTTCAAAGGTTTTAGAGGAACACAACAAGTCAACTCACCTTTGGGTCCTGCTCCTCTTGGTCTATGTCAAGTTGCCTAATGATGATGTCATTTAAGCAACACTGACTCAAGAGAATCTTGGGAAATGTAGGAAACTCAAGTTGCCGTCATCCTGTAATTGCCACCTGTGGCCACAGCTGTCACTGTTCAGACAAGGCCACACAGGATAAGTTTTAGACTAAAAGTAACAAGAACCAGAATAAAGGAATAAATAAAAACTCTGCTGCTGGTGCTACAATGATGGAGACCTGGACAGCTGCAAAATTACAGTGATAGTTCATAAACAAAAGAAACGCTGAGGTGTTGGGTGCATTTTAAAATAGCATTCACATGTGAAGTCTCTCTATAATTACACTAGTTTTTCTTTTTTTTCTTTTTTCCTGTAAAACCATGCTCACTGAAAATCTGAACCAACAGGAACACAGTTAGTTAAATGTCATACTCTGTTTGCTTTACAAACAACTAAACTGTGCATCACTGCATGTCTGGTAAAGAGGTGTGGCTGAGAAAGATGTACTGTTAGGACAGACCTGCCATATTTCACCAGAGAGGTCATGTTATAATATTAGAATGAGGTCATATGTTTCTGTTGTCAGACAGCTGAGCAAGTATGAAATTTGATCCTTGCTCATAACATATTGAACAGCAGTCAACAGCTGTGCTGTGAGATCTGCTACGCTGACGTTTAAAATGAATGATGACAGAGAAGGTTAGGAGCAACAAAAGGATGTCATATTCAAGTACAGACGCAAAGCATCTGTTACTTGATCTAAATGAGCTGCAAATGTGTATTTATGCTTGTAACACATGCAGAAAGTGGGCAAAACAACTCGAAACTATATTATTAATGTGGCTGCTCCACTTCTGAACGTTGATACACATAGCTTTGACAGCATATCTGTGGGATAATGTCAGTAAATTTGAGTAAAATACAGACTCGTGTGAATGCACCGCACGAAACACAGAGGTGGGGGGTAATCTCTAAATCAGACAAGTTCATCTGGTAATACTAGCCCCATGCAAATAGGGCATTAGACTCTGTTACCACTTAGTTTGTCATTAATGTGGCATTTGCTGTGCACCAGGATGTTTCGCTGCCGTTTGCTAAAACCATGTTGGGATGAAATCAAGTCCCCTCCAGCAAACCCGAACAGCTAAATGAATATAGAAAATGGATGAACTCCACATTCACTACATTGACGTATATTGCAAGCGTTTTGTTGAAATGTCTTTTTTGTTTACTGCCAATAACATATATTTAACTTTTTGTTTAACAAAAAACATCATCCAAAGTCAATTGCACTTCAATAATTAAGGCAACAGAAATAAAATTTCATACACATATGTCATTTTTGTGCACTTCTGGGCTGTTTGTTTTATACCTGACATTTCCTCAGAGCTTTAACTGGGCTTATGTTTATCATCATGAAGCTCTGGTAGCACTGAATAACCGGCGATACCTCCACCTGACAGCGTACAGGTCTTTCTTTTCCAGATTATTTCCATGCACACACATCTCCTGCTTTCCTCCATAGCATGATGACATTTTTTTTTAAAACACTGAATCTACTCAGGACAGCTAGTCCTGATATGACATGCTGAAGGCGGTGCTTTTCTCTTTCTCTTTTTCACAACACTGCTCGGCCACATGCACTGACTGAACATTGATGTGTAGGTGCGCGCGACCAATCGCGTGGGATGACACACAGAGACCATACCATGAGGATAAAAGCAGGCAGGGGGGCTGATGGTCGATGGTCGATGGTGAAAAAACGTAGCTGTCCTGTGTTGTTTTCTCTTTGATTTACACCCTTTTATTTAGCATTTTTTACACAGCCACTGGGCATCCACTGGGCTCATGATGGCCAGGCTGGGTCTGTGTAAAAGTAACAGTGGAGTTTATATATATATATATATATATATATATATATATATATATATATATATATATATATATATATATATATATATATATATATATATATATATATATATATATATAGCACAGTAGGTCATGAGTAATATTTAACAGGCCAGGCAAATTTTGGGGGGGCTTTTTTGTGTTTTTTGGGCTCATTAACCCAACATCTTACTAATATGTGGTAACAACACCCACACATATTAGCATTTCAATCAATGGCAAAAACCACATAGCCATTAAAAACATGGACCTCAACAGCTTGCCTCCAACAGCATTGGCTCAAATCAATACAAAGTTCAATAGCCTTGATTCAAGATCAATGTGCTGTTGCTTCCAACATCACCTCTGACTGTATACCATTAACTATCTAACTGTATAATTAATGAATGTTGTATCCAGACCCCGCACATAGCCTTTAAATTTGCACAAGATTGTCAAAAACACATTGACAAGTCATGTTAAGCATGACCAGGGAGCACTGATTCAATTTATAGTTGCAGCTACAAGTTCGGTACAATCTCTGAAGATGCAGCTGCTGAGAGTAGGTGGAAGACAGTAGGGTAAGAGGCACCTTCATGACCTGCTAGGAAAAAAAACAAGTTGGCCCAAACTTTGATTACCCATCATATCACATGAAGTGTAACAACTGCTCCTCGCCCACTCATGCACCAAGAGGATTACCAGATCCAAATAGAAACAGACTTCATCGAGCAAAAGCAATTGTTCAAGTTAGAGAGTCTTCTCTTATTATTCTAACCCTTGACTTCACAGGCTTTATTAGGCATATACTTTCAAGCTGCTTTTACAAGAAGAACTCAGTTACGCACACACACACACACACACACACATACACAAAATTGCAGTTGACAGTGTAGCTGTATTTTCCACTGTATTACACTGGGCAAGAAAAGAACATGTTTGTAGGAATAATGTATATCATAGGTAATATGTTTCGCACATCTGGAGATTTTATTGAATATTCTGAATGAGAGTTGGATTTCACTGAGTTTTCGGGACAGTAATATGTTTTTCATTGTCTTGGCTCTCTCCCACCACACTGGATTTCAAATGAAACAATGATAGTGTTGACTTTCAGCAGGTGTTCACATCTATTCTGGGTGAACAGTGTAGGAGTCGCAGCCCTTTTTACCCTTGGGGAGCATGCTTGTAAAAAGGGCAGCAATTTATACTTGGTTCACTGAATGTGGATGTAAACACCCTCAAATTAAAGCTGAAAGGGAACAGAATTGCCTTCTCTGATCTGTGGCATTCTCAGTAGTTCACGAGTGTTATAGAAACAGTGTTGTTACAATGATCAGCCATGTTTAGCGTCTCTGTTACAAGGTTATGTTGAGGTGTGTGTGTGTGTGAATATACAGTAATTTAGGTATATATATATACATAAATTGATATTGAGCCACAAAATGCCTAAAATGCTCATCCACAGGAAAGCTGGTTGTGTTGATTTGCTTCCATGTTTCATCATAGTCCATGTCACTGTCACTGTAAACAAAGGAGACTAGAGGGGCACCAGGCTCAATGAACACGCACTCCTAACACCGCTTGTTCCACATAAATCAAAAGAAATCAATGCCAGATTGAGGATTGTGGCCTCTGTTGTGCAAATGAAGCCTGGCTCCTGAATAAGTTAATAAATCCCTGCCATATTATTTCAGCTTTTGATAAATGGAGCAAAGTGAGAGAGGGAGGGGTGTGTGTGTGTGTGTGTGGGGGGGGGGGGGGGGGGGGGGGGGGGGGCTGCAAGTGGGAGCAGGAGGCGTACATCTGACTGTGAACACTTCTAATAAAACATGAGGTAGGCCTTTGATACACCAGCACAACACCTCAGTCGCTATACATCATGGATCAAGCGCTCTGATATTTCCCTGTCCATAAATGTTTGTATTTATGATTATTAATTTCTGATGCATTAACTTCAAAAATACATCATTGTTAAATCACATGAAGTATTTACAGAGCATACTCACAATCATGCCAGCTCATAATTTGACTCCTTTTGGGTTTGATAGAGGAGACTGGTCTGGTCATGTCTTTGATGTTGCTCAGCTATGCATGGCCCAGATGGCAAGAGCTCCAGTCAGGAGTAAGCCAAAGAGTGTGAGAGGTTTGCTATCAAAAGCCAGGCAGGTTTTAGCCTCTGACAGATGTGGGATCAGTGTCAGATGCGAGCTATGCCAAAGGGCTGGATTGGTGCAATGGGAGGAAATGACTTGACTCTCCTGGCCCCAGTATGTCTTTGTACCCCAGCCCCCTGGGTAAGCGATGGCAGGAATACAGAAAGGAAAACTCCACTCTAGTCGATGCCACCAACCACCCATGCCTCCATTTCACCATCAGGCTCTCTGCACCTCTTGATTGCTACCCGAGACCATTAGATCACCTTTAGTTCCATCCATGCTGTTGCCCGGCATGTCCTCTCCTTCACCCAACACCACTGCTGCGCTTGGCCAGAGGAAAGTAATGAATCAGGACCGTATCCCGTCCTCATTTGAAAGATCAAGACTGCTTTCACAGATATGAATTTCATACCAGATATGAGGTGGAGGCCTTAAACAACACATTTCCGAAATGATATTGCACATATGTGTGCATGCTAGGGCTGTCAATGAATATTCTAAATGAAAATGTATATTTGAATTGGGAAAAAAATCCATGCATTCAAGTGTGAAAATATTAATATTCAATGGTGGAAGGAAAAAAAAAAAAGCAGCATCGCAGCAATGGCTGCACTGAAAGCAGTGGATGATAGACATGAGTCACAAAACCAGAGCTTCTGTCCAATAATTAATGTTTTTTTGGGATTTTGTGAGGTTTTTTTTTTTTTTTTTGACATATTTAAATCTGACATATCTAAATCACTCCAGTCATAATGTTCAGTGAAAATAATTCAAGAGTTAGATATGAAAATATGGCAGCTCTACACTCTGTTTTCCCTGCTTTTCTGATGTCCGCCTTCTCTCTCACTTCTCTCCTGATTCAGTGAATCTACCAAACCAGAGATAGTGACAATTGTTAGAACAGTGAAAAGACAAACCAAGAAGGTTTTGGTGCGTGATATCTTGTTTTTGGTGCATTTGAATGAAGGGTGATAAAATTACTGTTTTGTGCGAATGGAGTCTGGTGGCTTTGGCGAGAGCTGTTTAACAGCTGATTCTGGTTAAACATGATGGATCTTACGCTTCAACAAAAAGGTATCTGTAGGGATCCGTTCCATAATGTTGTCAGACACAATCTGAGCCTGTCAGTGGCAAAAACAAACACTTTTAGTGGATGTACATTGATGGTGCGCAAACGCCCGGAGGGATTACATTACAGTGTGTTTCATGGCTGCCAGCTGCTGCACTCTCATTCAATACTGAAAAAAAAAACTTCAAAAATTGTTGTCTCCATTAAAAAACATGAGGAAATATAGTCCATAATCAGATAAAAAATGACCTGAATTACTTCTGACATTGAAATCTTCCAGGACACATGAACTGCCACCAACTGGAAAGTCCAATGTCATATTGCGTGACTGAAAATAAAGCGTAGGTCAAGCTGAAATGAGCTAATAATTCAGCAACACAGCATAGGACATTATGTTATATTTATAATCTAATCTTTCTGAGAGTACATCTAAATGTGGGATAAACCGTGCATCATCTGCATCCAGCCCTCAGTACTGTCTGCAGGCTGAATTAGTATGCAAGGTTAACACTGCTGAGTTTTGTTGTTCACTCAAAGCCCCCACCACTGTTATCAGCAGTCACTCAATGGTGCCTCCACTGTCAAATTCCAAGAGCTGTGAAATCACTGTAAGTTCACAACAGAAGCAGCTGCCATGTTTATTTCATTGTATCCCTTCACTCCACCCATCCCTACCCATCTATTCTACACAGAAATGTTTGCCTCAAAGGCATCACTGCTGAAAAGTCTACTGTTTCTGCTGTCTCTCACTTCGATTTGGGCACTTAGCATTCAGTAGAAGGTTTGGCAAGAGGGGATTGTTGTACCTGGCACAAATATTGACAAGTGCTATTGTAGTTCCATAAGCCTCATGATTTACATACACATGGGAGGATATATTACACACAGAGCACAATAGCATGGCTGCCAAAATGAATTCATTTTTGGGAGATGGTGACACAAGTGATTTAAGTATACAGCTTTTTTCTGGGGGGGGGGGGGGGGGGGGGGGGGGGGGGTGTTTACCAAGTAGACTATGACCTTCTGCCGTGTTTTCAAAATTTCCATTTTATTTACAAATTCATTAGAATTTTTGATTTACTTCAGTACTGTATCCCCATCAATGGTCCAAGGTAAAACTTGCACTTTTGTATCCTGTCTGTGCCCTGAGTTTTACAGCCCAGTAGCTAGGTCCTTAAAATGAAGGTCTGTAGTATTGTCAAAGGCTTTCGTGCTATCACAACATCTTTTGAATTTCAAAAAGCTTCAAGCCACCCCCCCATTCCTTGACATCCACCCTCAAATCAGCTTCTTCCACCACAAGATCTGCCACCCTCATTCCCTTTGCCTGTCTCCTCCTTCTATCCAACTCCTAATGGGCCCAAATAGAGAGTGACAACTCTTCCTGTTCCCCTACAAAATTCATGATCAATGTTTCATTAATCATGGGTTTTTAAAACATTCTGCTCCCTGGGGCTTTCTTCTATACTAAAATAAATTCATAAATGAGCCAAGCGCGCACAACCACTGAGAGACATTGCTTTTTCCACGCCATTCTTTCTTATCGCTCAAATAATGGTCATTGTTTATGGCACCACTGCACTCAGAGGTGCTTTCAGGAGAAGACTATAAAGTGAGGCGGTGTTCCACCGAGTTTTATGTGTTGTCTAAATGTTGTATCTTGTCTTGTCAAGGACTAAGGGACTTTACACCTTTGAATACTTATGTTTTATTAGAGCTATTTAGAAAAGATTATATACTGCATACAATCAAAAGATAGGCACACTTTAGACTAAGAGAAGATGGTACTTTAACATTGAGTGTAGGCTCACTGTATTGATGTTGTATTATCTTATCTCAAAGTAGAATGGCGAAAGGTTTCCTGAAATAACAAGAAAACACAAGCAGGGAGATAAATATATATTGTAAAGAAAAACATTGCAGTTTTAAATGAAGGCTTTTCAATATAGGTTCATATGTAACATTGCCAAAAAGAATGAAGAGAGTTTAAAGCTCATTTTCAGTCTGACTCGTTGACTTCAACCCATCGATATGTCACAGCAGGTCACTGTGCTGCTGGAAGTTACTTTCAGCACTATAAGGAGTAATATTTATAACTGATGGCCAGGCTTGAAATGAAAGAAATAAACTGTACTGTCTCATGCCTTCACTTGGTAAACAAGCAAGTCTGGCACTTCATCCAACAATCCATCCACACAAATAAACCGGAGCTGTACAATAGGAGACATTTGACGCTGTGAGTGTTTATATTCATATCCACAGTTTCCTGCCATGCCTGTAAAGTGTCTCATCTAAGTAACATATTCATCTACAGCTGAAGAGGTCAGCCATAAAGTGATGATCAAGTATACTGGCTCAACTATTTGAAGCCAATGACCTGTGGCCTGATCTTGAGAATTATTGGCCCTACTGGAGTTTGCCAGCTCTGTAATTAACTGTGCAGAACAGGGTGACTTTAAAGGTTAGTCTCAAAATGTATCCACTGAATTTGATTGATGCATAATTCCCTCATCCTGAAAGTGCTTGCAGTTTTTCCTGTTGAATTGAAAAAAGTTAAAGAGGTCATAAAATGGCTTTCTGTATGCTTATTAGCATACATCTATGACTTCACATCTGCTATGTTTATACTCTTGCCTGTAAATGTGATGGGCAAATATGAATCAGGGGTGATTTATGTGCAGCTTGTAGTATTTAATTTACAATGGAGTGACTGACTTTTGCCCATTATTTAATGTTAGCTTATACCAAATTACTCAGTATGACTTCTCAGGTATGCTGGAGGAAAATCAGTTGTTGCAAATATTGCATTATGCTCAATATGATGCCCATTTTACAATGCAATGTTATGTTTCTGTCATTCTTGTTAGCATTTGCAATGTCATTTAATATTCTGACATGCATCAAGAATCTACAGGAGAAATCCTGCATAGTAAAATCAATACGACTGTACAGGAGCACCATGCATTCCCACACAAAGTGATTGCTGATGTTTGCTTACAGAGGAACATAAAGGCGGAGGGTGACCATTGCCCAGTGTCCTCCCATTTATTTCTGGCATCTTTTTTGTTCAGATCAATGCAATTTGCCAAGGGGGGTCAATCTTATTAGAATTTGAAGCTATTGATCAACGCCACCTTATCTGCTGTGTTGCATCTGTTTTTCTTCCTTTTCTACTTACAGCTCCCGCTTCTGTCTTGTGATCACAAAGCCTGTAATGAGAAAAATCCCATATTAGTTACTGCAGGGAGAATCAGCATGTACTGGTCCTGCAATAAAGGGAGCCATAAGGTGGAGAGTGATTTCAAACATAATACAGTAACACAATACTGCCATGATAGTATTGATTTTTCCTGCTGGCAGGGCTGGTGGATATATAAATGATTGCACTTATTGGCTGATTATTGAAGTATTGCATTTTTGTCAGGGCAGGCTGCGACTCAGGAGGAAAGCAGCATCTGACACCAGAGAGCAAAAATCATACTCAAGACAAAGCAGTCACTTCACACTTTGGTGAAGGATTACAGTGAGACCTGTGCTAGAGAGATGATTAGCATTTTGGCATCAGTGGTTTGTCCTCATGGTGGTATGTATTCTCATTTGGGTCCTTAGAGGTGATAGCGCTACCTATAACCAACGTGTGTGTGCTTACTTAACGATGGTGTGACTTGCTAGGAGTCATGGAAATTTCCAGACCCTATGTAGACCCCTTTGCACTCTTTGCCTTTGCCATAGTGAGCAGGCAGCAGACCCCATGCACTGTTCTATGTTGTCACAATGACCATGCAGAAAGTATGAAAAAAAAAAGCTTGCCTTTTTCTTCTCTTTAAATATATTTTATGCTGCTGCAAACAGCAAATCATATTGTACCGTACTCAGTGTCCAAGGACAGGATTCCACACACACCAGCATCACCGGAATGCACATATAAAAACTCAAAGTATTAAAATTCTCAAAAATGAAGTAATATAAAGAATGAATGAAATGTTCCAAAAATTGGCATATTTACCCTGGAGTGTTGAAGCATTGTTAATGTTTGAAAGCAGATGTCTTACAATGGCAGAAAGTCTCTTAGTGCTCTTGCTGTTCTGGGATATGGGAGTGCGCCATGAACAAAGAATCTCTGTATGGATCTCTTTGGCAGCTGTTAACTGGGTTTAATAATTACGAGCACCCTGGAAAAGTACCAGTTAATGGACCCCGACTGCATCCACAAGCAGAGTCTTCAATGAATCAATGAAAGCTGAAAGAATGTGTCAACACATTGAAACACGCACCCGTATCCTGGCACAAATGACTGAATGAATGTTAAACATGTTTTTACATTTATTTCCTGTCTATTTAGGAAGCACCCATCTGCTTATCTTTCATACTTGACTTTCATGTTGCTATTTGGGGCTAGTATCAGTAGTTCATAGAGAAGGCAATAAAGCTTGTTGGTTGCAGTGATTATCTGAATGGTAGCGCACAGAATATTCAAATGCTTTTTCGTTATCAAATAATGAAATGTCACATAGACACGATCTTCTGAATAACTTCAGCAGTATCAATAATGCAAGTACATAGAAGTTGAAACAGTGGCATACAGCAATAATAAGGAAACTCATTAGGCGTCTTTGAAAGATTTAGATGATACACGTCATCTTTTGTCATTGCTGCTACCATATAAATCTGAAACCAACACTTCCACTGAAGCCTCTGCACTAACAATTATGTGGAATATTATTTTTGTCTGTTTGACTGCCATTTAATTACATTTCTCTGTTAATATTTTCCTTCTCTCTTTCCGTGCGCTCACATTCAATCTGATTTTTTTTATGTTGCTCTGATAATTGGAAAAAGCAGTGCAATGTCATATTATGAAAATCTGGTGAGGCGACCAATTTATGTGGACGTTGAGGTGACAAATGAAATATTGACACTCAGTGTCAGGTCTGGTTCATACTCTGCAATTGGCAATACCTGTGTGATAACAGCAGACATTATGAATATATATAGCACAGCCCAAGAATAAAGAGAAAAAAAAAAAAAACAAGAAAAGAAAAAAATACTTTATGTATGGTGTGGAATATACAGTAAGTGCTGGAGTAAATGCTGGAGGTAGATACTGTAGATTGGTGAAAGTTCAGTGCAGCAGTGTATGAAATTGGTGCAAATTGGATTTTGTGTAGCTAACAATGGGATTAAGGGCTGGGTATACTAAAAGAAGCATGAAATAGCATAAATCTGCAGTGATATGGTATGGTGGTATGATAACCATCTGTCTCCATATTCCCTTTATCTGAATTGATATAAAAATAAACCATTAGCAGACAGTCAAAAAAATGGAAGTGAACAGTTTTAGAGGAAAAAGAAAGTTACAGTCTGTGGAAAAATTTGAATTTGTATTTAAATATAAAATAGGGGATTTCTTACTAGATGAGCGTTACAGTATGTTGGAAGGTGAGGTGCTGGGTAGCATGGTGAAACATAAGCAAGACAAAAGATCACACTGGCAGGGAGGTGTGCCAGGAAAATATAGGCACACTTTTATTTGCACAGGGAATTTTTTGAATGTGTTGAATGTTGAACAGTACCAATTCTGGCCATATCTTACACATTGTACCTTTAACCTTGGCCAAATTACATGATAACACTATAAAATCATTATACAGAATTTCAATGCAACTCAAGTCTGGGCTTTGGTCTAAACATGCAGGAGCTGCAGTTTAATGTCTGAGACTCTAATGCAAGTTCTCCTCTTATGCATTTTCTTATTCTTGACTCTATTCATGACAGCTGCTATCATTATTGTTGCTCCTTTCTCTGCTTCTGAGGGTCAGAGGCAGACATGGCTTTAGGTGAGCGGTTGCAGACATAGAATTTTGCATCATAACTCCACAGTTATATTTAGCAAAAGTCAATTTTCCACCTGCTAGCTTACTTAGAGCATCAGCTTACTCTGGACTGCATTTAAGAAACTGTTGTGTCTGACTGGATCTTGCTTTCTCATCAAGATCCATGTTGCCGAGCTCAGTTTGGTTAGATGAAGAGCTTTGCAAAGAGTCTCCGTTCTGGCCACTTCCGATTTACAGATCCTTCTTTGTCTGTGTGATCCCCTAACAGTTTGGTAAATGTTTGAGCTTTTTCTACAGCATAACTCTCTTCAAGTTGCTTTACATTTTACAAATCATACAGTAGTGTTACATGGCATTCTGAAATTTTGGTAATTTTTTAAGTACTTTTGTTGAAAACAATGTTCAACACTTGTTGCAGGTTACATGGGTCTCCAGTGTTAGGGGATCAAGACGGTGAAATGGCCAATGTTGTAATAGGTTGGCAGACTAACGATTGAGCAGAAATGGTCTTGGTGGTCAGTTTGGAACTCTTCATGGAAAAATGCGTGACATTATGCAGGGCTGGTTCATGATACATAATATATTAACATTCGACCCAATAAATATAACCATAACATAGTAATGTGCCTTGCTATGTATGAAATTAATATGAAATTTAGATTTAATTGTAAATATTTTGTGCACTCTGTGGGTGTTATGTTTCTGCAACAGCATATTGTATATCCTTGTTTAAAATACAGAGTTCAAGTAAAACCACCAAGCTATCAACCATGAGTCAGCCCGCCATTACCACCACTTTTCAATTGACCCAAAAGCACCCCAAAGATGGGATGGTTTCTGATCTATTAGGCACTGAGTGCTCAGTTGTGTAAAGGATATTTCCCATGTGCTCGGGAAAACTTTGTAAAACAATGTGCAACTTTTTTGGGGTTGTACAGCAAACTATGAACTGTGGAGCTTCTGTCTGAAGTGATCTGTTCCAGCAAGTGAATATAGCGATCTATTATCACGGTGCTGTACAGGGATATCTCAATTATATTTAAAGAGATTTAGTTGCAATTACCTTCAGTTGGACTGCAAATGGATTAAAATGTGAAAGTTTGTAGAAACAAAACTTTTTGATCATGGGAGTGCAAGCATTATCTCCACTGAGACTCAAAGTCCATAGAGAAAAGCAGACTGCTTTAATACTGTTCTACTAGGATTTTTTTCAAAGTTGTTTTGCTTTTATCTTGTGCATTAAAACAGCAAATAGCTTCAAAACTCTGAAATGCTTCCAAATAGTCTAAAGTGTTGATGTTGATTGGAATTAACTGATATTCCCTTGAAAGATGTAAATTTGTGTTGCACCTGCATTTCATTTCCTTTTTGTTTTTAAATATAAAAGTCTCATAGTCACATGGACATTATTGTTGCAAATACCCACCCATACCCAGCCACAGAACGTTTTCATTTCTATCTTTGGTATAAAGTCCTTTACTGGTAACATCATAATACATATACAAAGACATATTTTCAGACAGAACAGTAATGGTCAAACATTAAATTGGCAGATGAAAACAATAGTATAGTGATGGTGGATATGACATAAAATCACTAACATGTAAGGTGTGATCATATAGATAAGTTTCCTTTGGGAATGCAAAATGCCTAATGATATTGACCTAGATTTCATAATTATCTATTTCTACACCACGGCTTGAACTGGGATTTACATCAGTTGTTAATGTGTTATGCTTTCCATTGATTGAAATAATGAGGTATCTGCCTTCTCGACAAAAAGGTTCATGGCGATGGGGCTGCTGGTGTGTGTTCTAAGGGTGTGGGAGTTGCGGGAACTGTACACAATTGTGAAGAGAGGCAAGAAAAAATATGCTGTGGTTTAAACTGTGTCTGCATCTCATCATCTATGTCGGTCAGATTATCAAAATTTGTGGACTCAAAACACATGCATATTTTACTCAACGAGCATAATCAAATGCAAAGAAATCAGCTGATCTGATGACAGTTAAGTAAAAATGCACCTGCATACTGAAAAAAATTCTGTTGGATTAACATTAAAAATAAATACATAAATAAATAACGTACATAATCCAAGATGGCGAATATACAAACACACATGCATTATAAATATTATTAAAAATGGCTTTATTCAACAATAAAGTCAGATATCCTCCTGACTACCAGGATCATTGAAAAGCGCTAAATGTCCTCTGTAGATAGCAAAAGGAGTTAATTCAGTTCTATGCAATGGGTGGGAGATGTCCACAGAGGACAAATTTGAACTACTGGTAGTCATGAGGATATAGTCAGGAATGTGCAGTCGCACAATGGGGGGTACAGGGGTTGAGGGTAGCGAATTTAAAGATTTCTCTAAACATGACGTGCAACACACACACACACACACACACACACGTCATACACAGGTAATCATTCCTCCTGTCCATACTGGCTGTGAAGACATGGAGGACTAAGGAGGACGTTCAATTCTCCTCACACTTCTCAAATTGAGTACCTACCTTGAAGGAGCATCATTCAAAGCAAAGTAGAATTCAATCAGTGCCCTTGTCTGGAGGAACACCAAATATTAAAAAAAAGTGTATCATGTGAACTGCTGCTCTCCTCTGCTACTCCCTGAAATGAAACACTCCTTTGTCCTCACACATTTTCAGTTGATTGCGAGTGACTGAGCTGCCTCTACTTGTAAAAACTTGTTACATGGGAGAAACAGACCTAATCCATGTCCCTCTGGACAGAAAAAATATAATGTAAGTCTGCTCCAACTCCAACTGCACATCTTTTACACACATTTCATGAAACATTAATGTTAACAGATGAGGTTTTAAAAGCTATTTGAGGCCTAATGTTGGAGTGACTAGTGAATGGTAGCTACGTTAGAATTAATATTAACTAGCTCCAGTGTCTTGTAAACTAGATAATAGCTTATATAATCCATTAATCATTTTTTAAGCAAAACTTTAGATTATTCTCTGGTTCCACCTTCTCAGATATTTGGATGTTCTGCTTTTCCCTGTTTTATATCACTCTAAACTGATTATCTTTGAGTTCCGGACTGTTAGCCAGACAAAACAAGACATCTGAAGAGACTTTTAACTAGTTTCTGACACTTAATTGGGCAGTGTGATGGCTCAGTAGTTAGCACTGTCACCTCTGGGCCTTTCTGTGTAGAGTTTGCATGCTCCCCTCTGCTTGCATGGGTCTCCTCTGGGAGCTCTTCTTAGCTGTTATTCTGAGGTCAGTTTTCCTGTCAGGGTCCTTGACCCAGGCACTGGCTTAAAGCTTGGAGTTGGTCCGTGAGCGCAGTTGAATTGTCAACTGGTTTGTTCCATTTGGTTGCTATAAATTATGATATTTTTAGACCTTAATAAGATGTAAAATATAAAATTTTAAAATAGTGAACCTCAGTAAATTAGACCCACTGTGTAGTACAGGCAGAGTTACATTCCTCTGCTCTAAGTCAACATCATCATCCTGGTCAAGATCAGCAGAAAGCGTTATCTGATTAGGGCTCTTAGATATGCCATTGGTGCCATAATGCTCTCTAATGTTTTGCCTCTCTCTTTACAAATATCTTCAGCAGCTTGTCAGGTTACACATCTGGACTGCAGGGGATGGTGGTAATACACAAATTCTGCATTCACTGCATCTGGAAAAAGCAACAAAACATAGTGTACAGCAGTGATTTTGGAAGGCATGAAAAAATGAAAAGATGAAAACACCAGTTCAGCTACTATGAAAGTTGGTGAGCTGAAGTAAAATTGACAGGTATTACTACCACAGCCAAATCATTGAACAGCTTTTTTTTAAGATAAGATAAGATAAGATAAGATAAGATAAGATAAGATAACACTTTATTAATCCCCCGTAGGGGACATTAGGGTGTTACAGGCAGCAGCAATAGTATCAGGAATATAAAAGGAAACATAGAAAGGAATAAAATGATCAAAATGGAAAATAAAAAATCAACTTGGTATGTATGTAGATTGTACATACAAAAAAGGGTGGGGGGCAATAAAAAATAATGTTGCTAATGAGGAAATGTTTCCCACTATTGCACAGTAGATAAAAAATATGTAACACAGTATATAAAAACATATGTATATGCATAGACTTGGTACGAAAAATATTTAAAAAATGCAATTTCGAAGAAGTAATATTGCACAAGATATTGCATGGATGTGATGGGAAGGTGTTGAAACATTTTAACACACAGTAGTGAAAGACAGTACAAAACAGTATGTAAACACAGCGCTACATTAAACAATACTAGAGCTGAACAGTCTGATCGCAGTTGGGATGAAGGACCTGTGGTAGCATTTCTTTTTACAGAGTCGATGCAGCAGTCTGCCACTGAAGGTGCTGCTTAGGGCCCCCACTGTCTCATTCAGGGGGTGGGATAGGTTGTCAATGATTGATGTCACCTTGGCTTATATCCGTCTCTGACCCACCTCCTTGATAGTGTCCAGAGGGCAGCCCAGGACAGAGCCGGCTCTCCTCACTAGTTTGTTTAGTCTTTTTCTGTCCCTCTCAGGGCTTCCGCAGGAAATTGCAGATCCCACCATAGAGTTATGAAATGTTTTTAACAGTGTCCTACATACTCCGAAGGACATCAGTCTTCTTAGCAGGTGGAAATGGCTTTGGCCCCTCCTGTACATGACATCTGTGTTGTCAGTGCAATCGAATTTGTTGTTGAGGTGAACACTTAGGTATTTGTAATCCCCCATGATCTCAATGTCCAAGCCCTGGATGTTCACCGGTGTAGTCTGTGGGACATTCCTGCAGCCACCATCTCGTTTGTCTTGCTGGTGTTTATGTGCAGGTGGTTCAGTCCGCATCATTTGACAAAGCTGGTGATGACCTCCCTGTATTCCAATTCGTTCCTCTGTGATACACATCCAAAGATGGCTGCATCATTGGAGAACTTCAGGATGCGATGGCTCCTGTTGAATGAGGTGGGAGGAGGGGAATGCAGTCTGTGAGGTGGAGTAGAGGGGGGTAAAGTGGTGTGGAGAAGGTGCTGCTGGTGTCAGGGTTGCTGCGAGGGGGAGGAAGGGGGTGTGGAGAAGTAATGCTGTCAGGTGTGGACTCTGGTGGGTGGGGGGAGGAACGGGTAGAATCAAATCCGTTGAAAAACAGGTTCAGTTCATTTGCCCATTCCCGGTCTCCAGATTCAGGGCCCCTCCCGCTGTCACTGCTGTGGCCTGAGATGGTTTTCGGGCCTCTCCAAACCTCTCTGGCGTTCCCCTGAAGGTGCTCCTCCAGCTTCCTCCTGTAGCTGTCCTTTCTTCTCCTTATCTCCTTCTTCAGCTTGCTCTGCACCCTCCTCAGCTCATCTTTGTCCCCTGATCTAAAGACACTCTTCTTCTCATTCAATAGGGCTTTCAGTTCCGGGGACACCCAGGGTTTGTTGTTTGGGAAACAGTGTACCTATCATTAACTTATGCCATGCTTGTCGTATCATTTAACCCTTTTAGTTATTTGTTTTTCTGCTCCAACATCCTAGTTGAACTCCTATCTATTACAGATATAATATATATAACTATGAATAATTTAATCTTTCCATCTTCTTGAAGCTTTTGATGCTACCCCAGAGCTCTCGGAGCACCATGTCAATGAAATGAAACACTCATATTTCCTCACACATTTCACATTGAATGTGACTACGATGAAGACTTTGGAGCATCATTCAAAGCAAAGTAGAAATCAATCAGTGCCCTTGTCTGGAGGAACACCAGATATTTATTTTAAGAAAATAAATTAAAAAATCTAATGTTGACATTGGAAAAAAGGGTATAATTTGAATTGTTGCTCTCCTCTGCTGTCACCTGAAATGAAACAATCTTTTTTCCTCACACATCTGTGATTGTGACTGACTGAGCTGTTTGTCTTTACTTTTCTTAACTTTAAAAACGTACTTACTGACTGACACATGTTCCTCTGGAGAGAAAAATATGATGTAACACTGTTACATAAACTCTAACAGCACATATTTCACAAAACATTAATGTTTGACCGCTAAAGTTAGCGTGACAAGTGACTGGGAGCAAACACTTGCATTAACGTTAACATAACTAGTTCAAGTTGCTTACTGGCAGATAAACTGGATACCACCTTAAAATGCATCTTAAGAGACCAGCTCTAACCATTTTGAGCAAAACATAACTTTTTTCTTTCATCTCAACATGATTCAGACTAGTAGACTTTACATCCCTCAAGATTACACAATTGTGCAAAATTGAAATATGTTTGTTTGTATTGTGTAGTTTGGGGGATGTTTAAAGCATTAAATGTCACAAAAGTAGGTTAACGTTGTTTCACTTTGCTACATGTTGGCAGATAAATTAGGCGTGATTAACTGACACTCTGTGAGCATTCAGTTAGCATAGCATGAGCTCACCCTGACCCTTTCATTAACTAACTTCAGTTTTGTAACATATAGCTCCTCCCCAAGAGCTCCTCTTTAAATGGGCATTAGTCTTTCATGCCTACTTTATACATTCCTGATGATGAACGATTGACAGATGACAGATGACAAATGAGTGATGAAAGTGACAGATGATGACAGCTAGTAGCTATCCTGCAATTTCCATTCCCCATGGACTATAACTGCATATCTGTAAATTTAACAATCCACCATCTCCCCTGATGGGCTCAAGCTGTTGTTTGAATAATGTGTAGCTGCTTTTAGTCCATCGAACTGTTTTTTTTTTTTTTCACCACTAGTTGAAAATGTTCTCTATATGATTCACTGGGCTCTATAATTAACTTCCACTATAAGTTGAATACTGACTGCAAATCCTTTCCTTTCCATTTTAATTAACCAAGGCTTAAAGAGAGTGGAAAAGTGAGGGACGGGAGAAATGAGAGTGAAAGAATGAAAGAGATCAGATCTTAAGTAACTGGCAGCCGCTTTGACAGAAAATTAGATTAATTTTCTGCTGAGAGCAATCAGTGTGATTTGAACTGATTAGTTCTAGGAAGATTTCTGAGGAAGCATCAGTTGGCTTCAAAAGTATCCTACTTTGTGTGTACAATAGATGTGCGGCACACTCATGTACCCAGCCAAATCAAACAAATGCTTGTCCACACTGGGCATCTGTCATGTTTTCAAATTCTCCATGTAAAACCAGTCACTGCTTCTCTGAATCGCCCCCGCATTTAAATTTTATTGAGCGATTAAAATAGTTCTGTTGTTGCCTCTTTGAGTGCCTTGTGCTCTTGTTGGAGTCGCAGCCAATCAGAGCCTATGTGGGCAGGTCTAATGTTATTTTTACTTTACCAAGTGCTGTGCAAGTCAGACAGGATGGAACATCTAAAAATAGTTATGGTCAACAAATGAATCACTGCTTCAAATAAATGAACACAAAGTGCATTTAATTACACAAACAAATCATACATTTCAAATGATCATAATCTCATTATTTTCTTAAGACAGGTGTGCTCATTCAGTGTAAGCAGACACAGACTTTAGGCTAGACCCTTTCACAGCAGACACTTTTGCTACTGTGCATGCTGGATCAATGAGACACTTAATGGATCAGAGCCATGTTAACAAAATGTATTTCATCCCTGTTCTTCCTGCAAAAATCATTATTTTTGGTCATGAAAATGGTTTAAGGAAGGCAGTTAGGCTATGCTTGTTGGCTAATTTTGCTAGTTAGGTGACATGATAGGCAAAGTTGCAAAGCTCACATTGCAAAGATTAAGATCATGAATGGCTATTTCTTGTAAGCAAACACGAGAAACATGAGAAATGAGCTAAATGATGAGTTGGACTAAAGCCCAAATTGGCTGTTCAATGTAACGAACATACAATGGACATGCTATACAGAGAGAAGAAGTCAAGGTACAGTAGCCTGGATCTGCCAAAATGCTGAGAAATGTCGTGAAGTGGTCGACCTAATCAGCGACAACTGCTGCCAGCATGTGATGACCTTAAGATAGCTACCTTGCAAAAATGACTGGCCACAGTGTCGACTAAAAGTGATGTCAGAGGAGCCACATATTTCAATGATGAGTGATTGGTGAGAGAGCAGGGAAGGTTATAGAATATTTGACTGATACAGGAATGGTAATAAAATGGCCATTAAGCCTGCATATCAAGCCATACGACCACTAATGTGATTGGACAGCAGTTTGTCATTGTCTAGAATTTCTTAGTTTAGAAATACTTGCCATAGTTATATTTTAGGTGATTTTATTTGAATGAAATTAACAAATTTGTGCATTAGTTTTGGTATTGCACATAATTAGGGAGCTACAACATCAACATAGGTATCGTCAACCAAGAACAGCAGCCATGGCAAAGTATCTTCATTCTGACCCTAACCGGAGGTCTGGAGTCTGTCTGTGAAAGATTGTACATTCAACTGGTGTAGATTCAAGGGTGAGAAGCTGTTGCTTCCTTACTCTGACAGAGAAGGATGCGCCCCTGGGCACCTTCCCTTGAAGGTGTTCCAGGCATGACTGACTGTGAAGAGACTTGGGGACCGACCCAAGACACCCTGGAGAGACAACACTTTCCAGAATAGCCTGGAGTACCTCAGATCAAGAGGAGCTAGAGGAAGCTGCTGTGGTCAGGAATGACTGATCAGCTTGTCCTGTTGTCTCTGTGGCTCTGACGTGGATAGAAGGCTTGGAAATGAATGGACACATAGAATATAAATTCATTTCTGTTTCACTTATTATTGTTATTTGTATAACACCAAATCAGAACAGAAGCTGTGTAAGGACACTTTCCATATAGGTACTCTTTAGTCCTGGCCATTAATATACACGTTTGAATTGGTGCCAGTCTCTTTAAAGCAAGGCTGATATTCTCACTCCATATTAACCCACACTTCTTTTTTTTTCTTTTCTTTTTTTAAAATATATATATATATATATATATATAGTGCATGAATGTGGTACTTAATGTACTGAATCAAAATATATGTTGTCATGGAACTAATTAGCAACAATTCACAGTTTTCTGCAACAAACAGTAAAAAAAAAAAGTGTTTGGAATTAAAGACAAACAAGTGAGACAAGAATATCCGAAAAAAGGAAAAACATGTGCAGAAACATATGTGGGCCATTTGTTATACAACATCATTTACATAAGGTATTATGAAAGACTTAAAACCATCTAAATCTCAAATGTGGAGGCCCTGAATCATCATGAATATCTCTTCACCTGTTGTTAAGTTATCCTTTATTGATCCCCTTTGGGAAATTTATTCTCTGCCACTGAGCGACGCCTGGGGACCCTTTTCTAAGACAGTGTCTTGGTCAAGGGCACTGGCAGCAGGAGCATGCCTAGCTAACATTGCCAGAAGTCAGGGGCCTATATTTACCACAAATTAATTACAGTTATTGGTGTTTGTTGGCATACGGAGTTAATCTTTGGTTATTAGATTTGTGTTGTTAAAGTTAGCACTTAGAGGCGACCGTATCAGCAAGCACACACACCAAATGTCGACAGTAATGGAGCCACAAAATTCAGTATGGGTTGTTGCAGACGTTCAGCCTTGGTATGAGGGTATTTATTATTTGGTCATCAAATTCAAAGAATCTTCAACCAAGACTAAGTGTGACCATTATTTTCAGTTTATAGGAACTTGTCCAATGACTCGTGGTCCTCTAAAATTGGCTGTCAAAGTCTGCCAAATGGCTCTAATTACTACGTGGTTTACTTGATACACAAACTTGAAATGTACTTGAGGTCAATAGTCATTATTTAATTTCATAACCAAAATAACAGAAATCATGCCAATGTCCAAATACATACTGTTGGGGTGTGCTCTCACTTCTGTAATCTCAACCTCGTAAATGTTTGGGACACACTGGCTGCTTCCTGCCATCTTTCTCTCCCTGTAGTTGAATGTGTTTCTTTGAAGACTGTCCATTCAAGGAAAAAATTATTTACCCTCTCCCCAGACATATTACATAATAAAATGCTTTGTTGAATGTATTGCCTTGTTTATTTTGCACTATTGACCAAAACTAAAATGAGCAGTTGCTGTCATTCATTTATGTGCACTTGTTTTGCATTTTTATGTGAATGTTTTAATAATAGGATGTGAGTAATTATGAGCATAGAAGCCTGAGCATATTAATGCATATAACAATGGATATCACACTATTGTATGATACATTATTATTATTATTGATGTATTAATACATACATTAATGCTGCAGCTGGTAATGTTGTAGCAGTGTTTCTAGTAAAATATACACACTGCTGGGTAGCTTGTGAATGTCACCCTGAAGTTCATCTCATCTTATCCATAATCTTACACCATAATTTATTTATTGATTATATTTTGTATTATTAATGTGAATATGCTATCGTGAGTAGCTTAAGTTAGAAATGTCTCATTGCCTCTGAAATGCAGTGGAGTAGAGGTAAAAAGTAGCAGAAAGAAATACTCAAGTGAAGTACAAGTAACCTGAAACTGTACTTAAGTACAGCTATTGATTAGCTAACTTTCCACCACTGTTATAAATGTATTTTATACTATGGTAGCAGTTGCCCTTTCCTCCAAAATTGAACATGGTAGAAATGATTAATGCTGGTTCTGTATCACTCCCCACAAAATTGCCATATTGAAGTCTACTTTTGAAAATACATGGCAAAAAGTGCACATAGATAATGCTCCAAAGAGCATTTATCACGCTCAGATATAGAACATGAATAGATAAATAAATATAATTCTATCTCCTATAAGAGGCATGCAATTCAATTATCCACCCAGGTCACAATTTTAATGAGTGTACTGTCAAACAATAATAGGTTCCTAATGAACTCCAAATAATGAGGTATTGATTCAAACCAGTTAAATTAGAAGTTGCGACATGACAGATTAATTGCCAATTGGCACACTATCCCCAACATTAGGAATAAAATTTTAACAAGGGAAACAAAAAGAAGCAAACAAACTCATGAAGTACCAAAACAAAGTCATTAAATACTCACTGGGCGTGACTACATACTGATAACAATGCTTTGCCTATCATCACTGTTCTGCACAAACAACACGCATTACAGAGAGTGTTGTAACCAATCAATAATTAGCTGGGAGATGTGTATCCCTTGTATCAGAGGCCCCACGGAGATCCTTTCATCTGCTGTGTAGTGAATGATTGTGCTGAAAATGAATTGTACATAGATTACAGACATAGAGTCAAATGGATACAGAACACCAGAGACAACCCATTAACATGAATATTAGCTTTATTTTATTTCAATTAACAAATGCATTTATTCATTTACTGTTCAGTCGGTGCAGTTTGTTTTCACTTGTGTTTCATGGCGGCATATGCACATGCTTAGTGGAGTCCCATGTAATGATTCTTAACCTAATAAACCAGATTTGAAGCACAAATTGCAGATGGAGAATTACATGAACATGTGGATTAGAACACAAACTGGATTATGTGACACAACAAATTAGATAATGTGATTACAGAACAAAGCGGACACAGAATTTGCCCATTTGTCACATGAGACATATGTTATAGTCAAATATAGGCAAATATAGTTTTATTTAAAATTTTTGGAACAAATTAAAGGAACAGCAAACAATCTGAAGTGTTGAGTTCTATTAAATGTTTAATTTACAAAATCAGTCAAACAGCTACAGTTAACTATTCCGATGATTATGCACTTTGTTTGTGGGATATATGACATTATGCAACGCAGCACAGAGCCTGGGTTATTGCACTGAGGTGACGTGACACTGCACAAACTAGATTCACAAATGTTTCGATGAGAAGGTATTGAATGACATTCTACGTTGTCCCGTGTGACTGACAGACCTGAGTTTACTCTTAAGGAGCTCTTCACCTCCAGTTTAGGACCACAGCTATGCCCTGATACACACCTTCAGCCACAAAAACTCTTTGCTCATTCAACTTACATCATTATGTAACTCTATCAACCCTGCATGGCATTCTGCATGACATCCCCTCTCTCAACCCTCCTGTGCGGTTAATTCTCTAATGTATAAGTGCTATATACATATGTGTCGATGTATATTTTAAACTGGCCTTCTCCGTGTGCAAAGTGGTGAGTCATTTGGAACAGACAATAGCATAATAATTGCATTAGCTGTGATTTGCCTGTACTGTAGTTGGCCTTTTGTATGTGTCTCTGTCCACAATATGGGAGCCAATCACTGAGAATCAGAGGGTAAAAGATTGTCGTCAAGCTGTTTTGAATTAATCAGTTTGGCTTGTAAGCCATCGCTACTCAGTACACGGTAAAGAGGATTCATTTTTCATAGATCTGCAGCCTCAACTGCCTCAACCCAAATACAAGGGCATCTTTCTTATTTGGGTCACAAAGAGCATTGCACGCTAAACTTCTAATTTAATGTATTGGGGAATAGCAGCATGCAGGGTTTGTGTCACAGCGACTCTATATAAAAAGGCCCCAGTGATCTGAGGTGAAAGAAAGAGACAGACAGAGAGAGAGAGAGAGAGAGAGAGAGAGAGAGAGATGGGGGTGGGGGGGGGGGGACAATATTCTACTGTATTGATCTCCTTGAATACTATGGTTGGTCTATTGATATTCCCTGTGGTGGAGCATATAGGACAGCCTACATTTGGGAAAATGAAAGCAGAGAGGCTGTAGTGGAAAGCTTGTACACAGACTGATATTGAGCTTGGTCTCAGTGGGTTTGTGTGCATGTGTGGTTGTGTGTGTGTGTGTGTGTGTGTGTGTGTGTGCGCACGTGCATGTGATCAGCCACAAGGGCATGCCTGTGTGCATCTGTATTTTGGTGCATGTGCCTCCAGCATGCATTCATGTGTGAAGAGATTGGAAAGATTGCTCACCTAACAAAATTAATTAGAAAGTAGATATTAAGGATAGATGCACGGTAATGTTCAGAAGCTTTTAAATGGGAGACTTAGTAAAAGATTCATTCCATTACACTTTAATATGTTGAAATGAAACTAAGACACTGCACTGTATGTCATTTAGACTTTATTTTAGTAATGACAATGGGTTTTTAAATTGTTTTTTTTTTTTTTGTACATTGCATATAGCTATTTGAGAACTTCCTCATGCTCATTCACTTTCTTGTGAAAGTTTGATGAGAAGATTGAGCTTTGTTCTGTCCAATAATAACTAAATACCAGCACTATATATGTTTATTCCATGCAAAAAGTGTGTAAAATCCACAGGTTGCACTGTTGCATGGGGTGAAGTGCTTTTTTCTATTTCTTGATTACAGCCTTTGTGCTACATTGAGCTAACTGGTTGCTGGTGCTTTCTTCATCTTGACCGCATAGACCTGAGAGTGCTATCAGTCGCCTCAGCATTTTTCCCAAAAAGTCAAACTTTTTCTTCAACTATTGAAAGGCAGCTCAGAAAAAGCTGCTGTGAGCCATTTCTCAAATGGTTATATGGATTGTTTTGGGGAGCAGTGACAAACATCCATTTTTGTAGTTAAGGTAACAGGACTTGTTTTGCTATTGAGTTCCCCCTGTGTTGTCAAATTCAGTGAATTCTCTGAAATGACATATGATGGACATTGTTAAAGTTGCAATCAATTCAGGAGGACAACTTTAACTTTCTCAAGTGGAAACGTTTTATCCTTGAAGGCACATGGATTTTGTACCAGAGGCCCACATGTAACAGCTGTGTGTACAGTACGTATGCACAACAGCATATGCATTAACATTTCTGATGCAAGTAAAACATTTTTTCCCCATGGAAGTTTAATTGAAAGCTTCTTTTTTTTGTTCTTTTTTTGTGTGTGCAGAGCCAGACTGCCCTTTTAACATCTCACCTACCTTTTCTACTCTAATTCAGCCCCTCTCCCCTACCCCTCTGTCCCACCCTCACCCTCACTCTCTGTCTTTCTCTCAGTGTCAGTGACAGGGTCTGTTACATGAGCAGACTGCCAGTGTGCTCGGTGCCAACTTCTCCCAGCTCTGGGGATGTGGTGAGCAGCCCTTTATCTCCGGGAAACAGACACGTCCGATCACCTCCTCAGGGGGCTGGTGTGGGCAGGGAGGGCGAGGAACGGGAGGGGACCAGCAGGTTTTTTCCCTCCTCCTTCTATTCCAAAGTCACAGTCGTCCAAATGTCCCCGCACATACACCTATTGGTACACACACACTCAGTCTGAAGCTAAGGAATGGTGATAATTTATGATTTATGTATTAATTAACATAGCTCACCGTATCCCTAAGGGAGGTGTTGTTGGTAGTATGAGGATATCTCCCGTGTTTCTGCTTCTAAGCATTCTTTCACTTCTTGGCAACAGCTGGAATATGAGGTCCAGCCGCGCTGACCTGTATGATATATTTCCAGAAGAAAACCCTGTCTTCATTTCAAAATCTATCTCCTTTCTTTCGTGCTCAGTCATCTATCTGCTTGAAATTCATCTGCTCTCCATCTCAGAGGATGATAGAAATGTATCTTCGCAGCGGATGACTCTAGTTTGCTCTAGGTCAAGTTCTGTTTGTGTTTTACCGAGTGAGATAAAGCTTCAGTCCATCTACCAACATGCTGGTCAAAGGTAAAGATTACTGGCATGTTTACTTACAGAATCTACGAGGGTGTCTTTAAAGGCTGTTTCTGTTAGGTTACAGCAGCCATCAAATACACATGTATTGTGTCTTACAAATCCTCAGTATTTACCCACACTGACCTGAAACCTGTTGGGAAGGAACGGATGTTTCCTGAGCTGCCTGGTATTTGTTGATCACTATGCAACATGCATTTGCAGCAGTGCGCTTTATCCAGCAGTCCGCTTAATCATGACCTGAGGCTTTTACTACCTGCTTTTCATTCCGCTATTGCCATCTGGCAGCAGTGGCTCTGCTTACAGCATCAATTTCCCGCCGTTAAATGTTTTCAGTGGTATCCAAAGATTTGTCTGGTGTGGTTGTCATGCAAAACACTACCAGGTTCAGTGTTTCCCTCAGCCAGTAAGGTAATGAATGCATCAAACACATCTGTTAATCTCTGGAAATGACACAGAGGAAAGTTCTATTAAGAGACCCACTAAAACCCCCTCATCAATGTCTTTCAGTGGCAAAGCAGAAATATGGAGGCAATTAAGTCGTACCTCTGAATATGGTGTATTCCAAAGAGGTGATAGAGTAATGTGCTCAAAATAAAGTTAATAAAATTTCTGCAGGTACTACTCCAGTGGGGGGATACTGATTAATAACCCATTCCTTTTTATGAGTGTATTCTTTATGAATTATTATTGTAATTTGGTGAGGTTGGGATAGAGGTGTGCCCTTTTACACAGGGTGCCCTTTTCAGATCAAGATAGTTTCTGAAGGGGCTTTGCTAACACTGTTCACCTCAGGAGCTATCAGCTAAAAGAGGCTTATAACTAGTCTGAAGGGCAATATCTCCACTGTGAAGGTTTTTTTCAGTCCTGGCACCTATGTCTTATCTGTTTTCCAGGGCTTACAAGGGTCAGCAGTGAGCAGAAGACATAGCCTTACCTCCTTATCTAGCATGAGCCAGAAAAGTCTAGTTCTTTTGCTTGTGCTAAAAATGCCTCTTCACTATCATCAGCTCAGTGTAGTGTTACCAGGAAATCCCAATTAATTCTAAGAATGAAAGAAGCATATGCAAAACAATGTAATGTATAAACCAATAAACCAAGTTCTATATTTTAGATACAATTAAAGGAATAGCTGCTTTCTTGCAGAGAGACAGATAAGACTGATGCCACTCTTAATACCTGTACAGTAAATATGAAGCAACAGGTTAGCTTAGCTTAGCACAGAGATTCAGAGCGGGGGAACAGCTAACCTAGCTCTGTCCAAAGGAGACAAACCACCACAGACTGAAGACAACTCATAGTGTTTTTATGAAGATTTATGTGCCAGACTATTTATTGGCTGGGCACAATCACTTCCTTGAGTCTCTGCTGGTCGCCACCTCAGGGCAATGACAAGACCCCATGAAGTGACTACAATTAGCCAAGATATACAATTACACTTCGGATTTTGTCCAGGTCAAAGACAATATAACAATATAACACACCAACATATCAATTGGAGGTCTTCAGGGGTGCTGGTAGGCAGATTTTATTCAACCTGCTGCTTTTGGAAGCTTCACATTAGTATTGGTCTTATCGCCAAACTCGTGCAAAAGCTGAATTCATGTCATTATGTTTGTTCTGAAGTAGGACTGGTAGAAGATTGTCGGTGAGTTAAATGTGAGATTAAGAGTGAATATGTAAACCCTTCAAACACTAACATGAACACTTTACAGTTCATCATAAGTAAGCCTTGAGATTTTCCATCATCACCAACAAAATACTGGCAAAACAATCATCTTGTAAATTGCATTTTCAGGATCTAATGTAAGTCGCTTTGATTGTAATATAACACCACCAAAATGATTTGTCGAACTGTCATTATAATATTACAAATAATGTGTCCCATTAGGCTTTACATTTGTCTACATTTCACTATTTAATGCTTTGGACAAGTAACAGGAAGCTGTGAGGAATGAGCTTGCCACCCAATTATTTTTCCTTACACAAAGGTTCAAAAATGAGGGAGACCTTTGGTATACTATACGCGACGGTTTGCTTTGTTAAAACAGGCCTCCAAGACTTTTCTAGTTGTACAATAAAACTCTCTGCAAACAGTCCTCCCCTGATTCTCCCAGCACGAAACAGACTGTATGTAATTAGCACGATTTACAGACTGCAATAAAATCTTCACGTTTTCTTATTTATGCACACAGTCGCATGCTGCACACAACTCTTACTCACCTCTTTCAATCCAAGAAATACTTTGATCAGGAAATCAGAACAATCTGAAAACCGAGCCTGGAGTTTGGCATCAAAATGAACGCGTCATGTACAACTTGCCTATTTAAAAAATGCCATTGTGGGGCTTACACATGCCTGATGCTTCTATTCGAATCACAGAGATCATCAAGGGACATCTTTAAGGACGGCATCTTCAATCTTCAATATGATGTGCAAGTGACAGAGATGACGAGCCCACTGTGCTTTTGGGTATTGCTGCCTGCAAGTAAATCTGTAACAAGAGGGACATGGATGAATCCAACAGAGCAGTAAACAGGCTTGTTTCTCTATAACTCTTCACACTCTTTGTACTTAAACGTAATTTGTAGTTTAAATTGTGCAAAATTAAACCTAATTCTCACACATGCTCACATAAAAGATTTTGCCGAAAACATTTTTTGAACTGTAACTTAAATTACATCCTTAATGAGAATTTTCTCCATTCTCTTTCTCCGGGGCATATTTTGAACTAGAACTAATAAAACCACTGAATATAACTTCCCCAGCATGTTGTTGCCTCAAGTTTATTAGTGCTTCAGTATGTAACAAGTGACCTGACCTTAGAAAAAGTAGTTTCTCTGGAGTGTGCCGGCAGTTGACTGAAAATTGAAAATCAAAGAGAAATAATTCATCAAATTAGTGCATACCTTTCACGACAGTTATGAAGTCAGAAACTGTCTTTTAATACCTTCTGCCTTTGTCCTCCAAAAGCAATGGTGGTCACCGTGACAACAAAATGCCTTTGCTTTGCCAGTTCTCAAGTGGGGCTCTAAAATCAAACAACCTTTGAAGCACACTTGTCAAGGTATAAAGTTTTAGACCTCCTTTGAAGCTTTTAGTGTGCATTAGTCTATTAAAAATGTTGGGGAATTTGAAAACTTGCGACTTGCTTTGCAGTCATGTAACATTTTTAAAGATAGGGAACAAAACCAAAAACTAACTATGCAGTGTTATGTGGAATAGATAGTGGAGTAGTTTTATAGAAATGGAGGATTTGGAAAGCTGCTCCACAGTTTATGGTGAAGCAGGGCATGGAGAGAGCTGGACTGTTGGCTAGAGGACAGAGTGCCAGGACACTGGGCAAGGCAGGCAGAGATCAGAGAAGGATATGAACCCGAGGCACATCCAAACACAAAATTAGGCAGACTTCGGCAAAACATGAAAACACTGACAAAACTTAGAGCTTGGCTGTAGCCTTAGTACCACACTGGCAAACTGAACGATCTGGCAAAGACTGGAGTGGATATATATATATACTGCTTGATGAGTGGATGGGTTGCAGGTGTGCAGGTTAATTGGCAGGAAGACGCAGGTGATTGGCAGCAGGAGGGCACGAAGAGTGACGCCCAGAAAAACTCTCTCCCTCTCTCACACAGAGAGCGAGAGAGAGAGAGAGAGAGAGAGAGAGAGAGAGAGAACAAACAAGAAACCAACAAGACACACAGGGGTGGGGTAAGCAGCGGGAACACAAGAAATAAGGGAGAGGCACAGCTGGACCATGACATGCAGCCACTTTAATAAATGATAAAAAAAGATAAAGAGCCTGTCCCAACTCCCAACTACTACTTGAGTGCTGTTAAAAGGTCATTTCAGGATTCAGATAATGTGCACTCTCTCTGCTGTTAGCTCTCTGACTCAGAGGTTAAACTTCAGTGACAGTGCTACAAAGATTGTCAACCGAGCTGCATGGTTTCTTCATATAAAGCTTGTCAGGAACGGGATGTAATAGCAGTCTGGTAAACTTTGCTTGCTCCCAGTGGGGGACTAAGTAACTCCATATACCAAAGACTTTAAAAATACCATGTCAGTGCAAGCGTGTATAGGGAGGCTTTCAAACTAAAGTTTGATGTACAGTACAATATCCGAGTGTAACAGTGCTTGTAGTGTGATTCCTATGGGCCCAAAATTTGCCCCCATCGTTCACCCAAGTAATGAGTCATACATCACTCGGAGTGCATGCTATCACTTTGAAAATGACCACATGGACATGGCTGCTGAGAGGCTGAGGCTACAGCAGCTGACTGACTACCTCACCTAAGGACAGTGATAGTTGGACATTTAAGTCACCTTGGTGAAGTTTGATGTGGGTTTTAAAAGAGAGGGATACAAATGTTGGGGTGTGAGGCATATTTACTCAAGCGCTGTAATTGCAATCGTAATTACTTTCACTTTAAAGCAGAATATGTGCTTGTACTCTTAAGCTTGTGCTTGTGCCAAAGTTCATGAAGAGCTCATTATGTTATAGCTGATATTACCACTATGGGACTTAAGAGGTTTCTCATGTCATCAAGTTTCTAATTGTAATTGCAGTAAGTTTTGGTTGACCTTGAATTTACAACTCAGAGATTAAAAGTTTGTACTGAAGTCTTTTGTGAAAAATCAGTAAAGGTAATCTCACTTTCAAATCTGCTGAATGTCAAGATCCATTCAATGTATGTTGGACAAAAGCAGTTTACCGAGCAGTACAGTTTTTCACACCAAGTGTCAATATTTCATCATATTGGAATAACTTTGTCAGTGTGCCCGTTGCTTTTGGCTGTACGAAAAGATTTCAGCGTCTCTGTGTGCTGTAATGAGTGTGAGAGGGTCTTTTTAGAGATACCATCTCTGCCAAGAGGTGCTGACACGCTGGAAATAGAAATTGTTACTGTAAGGGCACATTAATATGGACACTTGAATTACTATGTCCGTGTGTGGCTTCAACAATTACTGGCAAATTAGCATAAGAACAGAAATAGCTCAAATGTGCCCCGCTGGGTCCAGAGTTAAGAATAGTTTGGGCCCAAAATTCTGTTTATACTCTTGAGAAAGGGAAAAAAGCCACACATTTCTTTCTAATGAAGAAGAAAATCATTGCAATGCTACAATGAATTTAGAGAGTTAAAAACTGCCCCCTCTTCCACTTCCCGGTAACCAAAATAGAATATTATATTCTAATGGCTCATCAAGGCGAAGTATGTTAATAGCGGTGCATAGTATCACATTTTCTCCACCATGCATCTCATTACCATTCATTTGGTACAGTTATTTAAACAGTAAAGGACTACATACACAAGTCTTGTGTATAAGACTATAATTAAAGAGGGGCTCGTGAAGTGTGCAGTGCAAAAAGAAAACCCTGAGGACACAATGTTAGAGCACTGTGATTAAACGTTGAATGCCATATGTCCAGAGCCTCCTGACCTATCATCACTTTATTAACACTGTCCTCTAACCACACTTGAGGTCAAATACCCAGCACGTTGGCCAACGACGACTGTGTTACAGAAAAACTGTTATTTTCTTGCAAATACTGAGTACTGTTTTTGACCCTTTGTCTTTCAGTGACTAAGAGCAATCCTGCTGTTTACGGTAATATCAAACAGCAATAATAATACTAATGCATTATAGAAAGAGTTGCCTGGTAAATGCTTTTATCTGAGCTTGTAAGCCAAACAGTAAATGGAATCATTGATAGATACGTATAAGAGTGCCTGGAGAAACAATAGACTTCCCAATAACCAATGTGCCTTCAGTCAGAGTGTGTTATAATTGATGAGGAAGAGAAGGGCATCTCTTGCTGAAGGGGCCACTGTGAAGACCAGTTCTGTCACTGTGGGCAATCAAGCTCATGATGGCAGGGAGTGATGAGATGTATAGGAGTGGGCAGTCTATTAACAACCCATTGAAATTCATTTTCATACAGTCAGACAGGGAACCACAGAGGCTAAGGAGACTGAGGACCTGCATGCCCAGAGCCCTCGGGGGGAGAGTGATGAGCCGGCTGAGTCAGAAAGAGAGAAAACATTGGCTGACAGCACAAAGAGAAGACTGTTTGGAAAGGCAGGAGGAAAGGATGAGAGTTGGGAGAAATGGGGAGATAAATTGAACGAATGGAAAAAAAAAACAGAGAAAGAAAGAAATAGTAGAGAACAAGAGCGCAGTGGGAGAAGGAGGGATTGCTTTAAACTAATTTTAATATCATACATTTTCGCACATTCATCATTTTGAAGCTGCTATTAAAGCCGGGATAGTTAGCGTACTTTATCACCATGCTATCTACCCTGTACACAAACAACCACAATCACAATGTTACATGCGGGAAAAAAGTCTTTGCAATTATCACCAAATTTTCATTATTACATATGGGAATACATTTGTGCTCATTACACTGTAGTTCCTTGAAGTTTGCAGTGAATACATTTTCCTAGCTTTGTAGAGATTCATTTATTTAAATTCTGGCTACACCCTGTTTCTCTCATAGTGGTGTTGCTTCAAAACTGGTGATATCTACATTCAGACTGGACACAGCCAAACCTGATATAAATGATTTAAACCCCTGCACTGATCAATGCTGTGGTGTCTTTGGCACCTACAGAAATGCTGTAATTCATGGCTGTTTACAGGCTGACTGTTTACATGAAATGGCTTAAAGGCTTTCTTTCTCGTTTGCCTGTGGTAAATGAGTTGCCATCTGCTTTAGAGTCTCTATGTCTTTCAAGTACACAAACAACCCCCTCTGCTCATACTCATACAATCAATAGTTGAGCTACCAAGATGATTAACCCTTGAGACGACACTCCCAGAATTTGGATTCAGATGCATTACATTGCACTGGGAACAATCTAGTTATAGGCCCCACCATACCAGGAGAGACAGTCAGTGTAATAGCACCCTTATGACTCCCTCATGTCCCTTATAAGAATTCAAGGAGGTTGCTTTTCCCCTTTTTTCTTTGCTTAATGTGAATCTCCCCAGAGCTTTCCTACAGAGTCCAGCAATGATAGCCGAAAAAGGTTTACAAGCACTTTGCAAGAGAGGAGCTGTTTTATAGTTTGTGGATGCTGTTTTTTTGGCCATTGATTTTACCTCTTGGATTACTCCCCACGGAAGATGATGTTATAAATCCAAGTATGCTTTAATAATGTACACCTCAAGGTGTCCCTGCAGCTTAAACCCGAAGAACTGGAGGACTGAGAGCGGTGTATTGTCACTATTCACTGTTGTCACTGGCCCTTATATTCTGATCTGTTGGCTGTTACTGTGAGAAGGACATGTATTTTTTCTATTTCACTTTATTTTCTGCAAGTCAGATGTTTTATTCAACACAGTTTTATTCACATTATCTGAGTGGGACCAGCATGTATGTGAAAAGGGCAATTCATCCTGATGTGTAAAAATTCGCCCACACACCCATGGGTATGCTAAGGGTTGAATATCGATAGGATGGCAAGCATAAAGGGAACGTAAGCACTGTTAATAATTCATGTAGGCGCACTCCATTAACTATGCCACAGTATAGGCCTAAGGGCCATTTTAGAGTGGGATGGAAGAGAGAGGTTAGCTCACTCCCCCATGAGCTAAGTGCTGTGATCCCATGAATCTCTTGGGTTAAAACATACCTGTAATTAAGAAAACGGAATAAAAAAAATCTGATATGTAGGCCATAATGGCGTATTATATTATATATGTCAGGAAAAATAGCATTTGCTTTTGTTTGATCTGATTTTATGGTCAATGTCTCGATATCACTGTTAAGCTATTCTTCTGATCTAAAAGAGTTGGAAGAAACCACACCTTCAGTACCAGGTGACTGGTGATTCACTCGACTGATTTGTTATGTACAGATACCAGTCAATTTATTTCAGTGATAAAGATTGCAACCTAAAATATTTGCTTTTCACAACGTCCTCAGCTTTTGAAATACTCGATGTTGGTTTCAGTACCTCTAAAATTGTGCACGGTGTTTAATATGCTTCCAGTGTTTCAAGTATTGCATATTGAGGTCATGACCTTACTTTTATTATTACGTGCAGAAGAAAAAGCATATGAGATTTAATAATATTGAGAATTACAATTTGGCATCAACTGCAGCACAATAATCAATAAACCACACTACCATCCATACCTTTCTCGTTTTGTTTCTTTTTTAGCCTTCATATTATTTGTCAAAAACCCCAGTTGGCCCAATTGGCTGGGCTTCCCTGCATAGTCAGGTTTATTGATTCAAGCCTCCAGCTTTGACTGCACCTCATCATTTAGAAATTCAAATTTTCAGGCAGAAGGCAGCATCTCACATGCTGTGTTTCTGAGCATGTCTCACAGCACTGTAGTGATAGAGCGACCTAAAGGCCTGAACAGCCCTCAGTCAGTGGGAAGTGTTGTCTTAGCTTCAGAACACTACAGGCCTAGAGTGAATGTTGAGAAAATAGCCAGTAGAGACCTCCGGCTCTCCCAAGCTGGAACTCATTGCCCCCTACACCCTTGGCTGGGTGAGATCTCAAGGAACAAGGCTTGTCTCTGGCCGACCCCGACGAGTACTCTATTTCCAGATCTACTGGCCCAGATGATGGCTTTTTCCACATCAATGGGCACAGCCACAAATATAGCAATCCGAAAGGTGGAAGCAGCAGTGGTGGTAGCAGAGGCAGTTAGGGTAGGTGGAGTGGGGAGGAAAGGAAAGGACAGTAGGAGTAGTGGCAGTGGGAGTACCGCAGAGGAGAAGTGAGTCACCCTCAGCAAGGGCTCTCCATCTGGTCAGTCAGCTGACGTGCAACCAATTACTTTTCATCTTGTCTGGTGTAAATATCTGTGCCATCATGCATTGTGCAGTTCAGCAAACATTTTTCTGTTACTCTTAGAGAAAGAGGATAGGGAGTATGCATAACGAATGCTTACACTATAACGATCTTTGTGATCCTGTTGAGACAGAAAACCTTGTGTCACTAAAAAATGGTGTCCCTTTTATACCATCCAGTTGTTAGATAATAAAAAAAAAAAGGCTTTCGTGCTGTACATCTGAAGGCATGGAACTGCATTCTCAGTGCCATTTTGGTTGAATTGGACTACCTCTTCTCTTAAGACAGTCACTTGAATGGGACATTTTGGGTACAGTGTTTTTTTACTGGTAGCCCAAGAGTTGTGAACAAATGCAGTATGGCTGCCACCTGCAAAGTAAATAAAAAGTGCAGTTGGAGCTGAACCTCACTCTCTATTCATCAACTGGATTTCTTCATGGAGATGGAAAGTTTATAAGAACCAGCCACATGATTAGATGTCCCTCTCAGACACAATGAAGGCTGGATGTCTGGACATATCTGCAAAAGATTACCAGGAAAGCATTCAGAAATTCATCCAGTGTGCTGCAATATGCTTCAATAGGCTACTGTGTATTTTGCAGTAATATTGTGAATGGAACAGTAATGCTGGGCATCATCTGGTCATCAGTGCAATCAAGATCAGGGCAACAACACTTGGAGCCACAAGTGGGACTTTTAGATGCACTCTACTGATATTCAAATAAAAACGGATCTTGAGAATTGCTATGAATTAATGCTGCTTTAAAAATCCAAAATGCACACATACAGCAGCCACACCACATCGTTTATTACCTTGACAGAATTTACTGTTAGAGAGAAAAAGCAGAGTCTGATTCTCCATGCCTCCAAGTCAAAACGTAGCACATTACTTTACATCTCAACCACCATTTCCCACCTGCCTCTCAGAATCTAAAAATAAATGTATTCATGAGAAATCTCTTGGTCTCCTCTTCCATATGTTTTAATTTAGAAGAAATACATACAAATGAAAAATGTTTGACCTGCTTGATAAATAGTGCATTGTATTCTAAAAGCTGTATCCATCATTTCTTACTGAAGCCTTGAACTAAGTTACAAGCTGCTGTGGCAGAGTTCTGACCAGTCCTGGAAATTTGTATGTTTTTGATGCTGTTGGGGTGCTGTGGTTGAAATGGATTATAAGAACGGTGCCTTTTGAATTGGTTGATGTGTTCAGTGGTTCAGATCACTCCAAAAAAAAGAAAAAAAGAAAAAAAAACAAAAAAACACTGCACACATTGTTTCAGCTAACAAGGAAGCATGCTGCAGCACTATCCTGGGAAAGCACAGGCCAAGGTGCTGGAAGGAAGTATTCATTTGTCCAATACCTGATCCAGGAAGAGCAATGTCACAAGTCCCAAAGCAAACATCAATTTAATTGTTTTGCAGATGAGCTGTGTGGTGCTGTTTCCCCCTCGTTTTTGCAAATTAAGACACATTTCTAAGTATCAATTTTATGTTTATAAAATCCCTTGTAAAGTCTGAATATTTCATGCAACCCTCCTGGCCAGTGAATAGCAGTAAATTACAGTAGTGTTTAGCAGCAGCTGTAGCTTTATATTGCATTGCAAACGTATGGGTGAGTTCATTTCCCTGCCTGAGCCTACACCATGAACTTCATGTGTGCGTCCCTTTAGAGGTGTATCAGGAAGGAAGCTGGAGAAGATCTTGGGACAAAACTCAGTGGAGGGACCACATCTCTCAGCTGCCCAGGGAGGTGCTGAGATGCACACTTAATGGATTTTGCAGGGGAAAAGATTGACCCGAACCCAAGAAAGAGGCTACAAATAATTTGATCTGGTACGCTCACATCTGGGATCATTAATTTCATGGCATCTTTCAACTAGTCTTAAAAATCCATCTGACACAGAGGAAACACAGACTGATTATAGTCCATGCTGTAGTTATTTTAAGTGTAGTAATTAATTTGATAAGCATCAAATTAATTGGCTTGGAATGAAGGCAATACTGAAGTCAAGGAAATTGTCAGTAATAATACTGCTCTTGTGTTTTGGCACATTGGTGTATAGAAACTATTATTTGGAATTTTCCATCATAATGTTGATGGCTATTGATTCAGCACAATGACTTACTTGAAACTGTGATGTCAACATAGTGACAAAATAAATGAAAATGTGTTGATATGTCAATGTTTTAGATTAGCAAAAATTGATTTGAGGAAAATATCTTGATGTGACATTTACTGCCTGACACTACCCGAGTATAAAACTACAAACTAAAACCAAAACTAAATCTTTTTTTTTTTTTAATCAAAAATGATTAATATACTGTAGTACCATTTTCATTTAGAGCTGAATAAATGCTATTTTAGACACTAAATATTTGTTCAAATGGTGGTACTATTCATTGACTAATTTTGAATTCATGTGCTTGTTTGAGAAAAATACTGTAATTGTAGTAGGAAAGTGGTCACAGGTTTTGACTGGATATTCTAACAATGTCTGTGTGTGGCATCCAAAGTATTGTCAAGGTGACACAACAAAACACTTGCTAGTTTAGATTTGGGAAGAAATCATGGTTATTTTGCTCATTGTTACTTCCCTTTGTGTCCTTCACTGTGCAGAATGACGCAGAGTTTGACACTTGAAGGCTGTGTTACAGATTTTGATACTGATTTTATGACGTCACAATTTGGAAACAAATTGTAGTTCAGGGTGTAACTTACAGAAGTGTGACTGGGAAACCTAACGCCTCCAGTGTGCATACTGACATGTCCTGAAAAATGTCTGGAAGTGATCTTTAAAATGCCTATGCTATCTTGCTGTACATTATGAACAATGCTATTTCTTGCATTGCCACTTCAAATATAATCATTATTTTGCAATTATTTTATTTTATGCATTTCCCCTAGACATCTAACTACTAATGTGAATATTTGCCTATGAACATAACTGGTAGAAGATGACTCTCACACTTCAGCTTCTCTACTGTGTCCTCTAATTTCTCTCTGATTTTGCTTATCAGGTGAAAATGTGGTAGATTCACGACATACCCAAATATATACCATTTCATGTCTGGATACACTGCATATGTAGCCTGAGGCAAAGTCGCTGGAGTGAAACTTAGTTTGTGGAAGCCCACATATATTCTCAGTGCATGTAAACTGCTGCAGTCCCAGGTCTTTCTAGTGGAACAGCTTACTATGCATACAAATATTAATGTATGGAAATACTGGTATGGAGCCACTGAACCAATCCCATATCTGTGTGTCTGGTGTGGGAATGTTAGTGAAGAGCTGGAAGGGATGGAGAAAATGATTTGTGCTTCTCTATGTTTGAGAGTTGGAGCAAAGTGTGTACAGTGGATAATCGAGAAATGATTTCTATGATGCAAATCTGGATAAACACAAGTATCATTAACCACTCACCCACCCACTTTTCTGTTGTCTACATACACATCTTACGTTGAGTTGATTAAAAGAAAATTAACTCAATTATAAGGCATTTATGAACCTCTTTTGCATGAGCCACTACCAACTACAATTAATGAATTTACCTGCTGTGCAAGTTCAGTAAGGATAAAGGGAGCATTTCTCTTTTCCATTAATTAACAAGAACAATTCAATGTGGAAACACTTTATGAAGTCAGTAGCTTACAGTTGTTTACTAGTCTTATATCCCGAAGATGGAATAATGCCAAGTTGCAACTTATTCTACAACAGAAAGCATGGAAACAGCTATCCTCATTACATGGACATAAGGGACCTAGTTGGACCACAATCATGTCTGACCAATATAGCCATTGCTCCTTATCTGAGATTGCTGTCAGTGGGCTGATGACGTACCAGCTAAGGCTTGAAAATAATGAATATAGTAAATAAATAAATAAAGCATTCTCCTCTGCTTTTAAATTATGCCTGTCATGAATGCTGATATTTTGTCTAACTATTCCTGGATCACTACCCCCCTTCTCTCATCCATGATTGATTAGATTGTTATTTTTTGGCTAAGGCACAGCCATTCAAAAAGTTAAGATAGATAAGATAAAGTCTTTATTGTTCTCCCAAAGGAAATTTGTTTTTACAGCCCGTGGTTTGCATGGAAATATTAAAGAGCAGTAACACAAGACATTGCCAGTTCACAGCACATGGGCATGTGCAGACTACACACTGGGATGAGACATGCTTCAAAGGACAGACAGGGTGTAACAAGAAGGTTGAAAGTAAGGGGTAAAGTCCTGCCCCACTTCTAATAGCAGCCCGTCCTTATAAGAAAAATGGCCGTATAAGTCCTCTGTGCAAACGACCTATGCTTAGGTGTATTATTGGGGTTATATCTCTGGCCAATTACGATGGGAGCGAAGGAGGAAGCCAGGTGACATAGCATAAAAAGCAAGAAAGTTTGCGTTCAGAGGAAGGTGGGGTGGATGGATTTTTAATTTTTAATAATCATTTTCATCATTATACAAAATAGTAAAGTACTTATTTTAACTGGTAAATTGACTGTATTTGTATAGCACTTTTCTAGTCTGAAGACCACTCAAAGCGCTTTTACAGCTCAAGCCTGCATTCACCCGTTCGCACACACATTCATACGACAGCTAAGCCACCTGCTCATTACAAGCCTCCACTCACACACCGATGGCACAGCATCTGGGGCAGTTTTGGGATTGGGTATCTTGCCCAAGGATACTTCAGCATGTGGACTGCTGAGGCCAGGGTTCGCGCCATTTTAACCCATGATATTTTCCGAAACCTGATCACGTATATTTGCTCCTAAAACCTTACCAACTGGTTTTTTGCCTAAACCGAATCAAAGCAGATCATTTTAGAATGTCAACAACAATGGTCCAGTACACCTGCCACTGGTACTCTCCAATGGCCATATACTGTATATCATTTATGTATGACTATGTGTTGTCTGATAGCAAGTTTCTGTTTTTGAATTTTTACATTATTTTCTCTGCTTGGCCTTTGTGAAAAGCCAAAACGCTACACAAAGTTACCAGTTCATTTGATACACCTGTACTTAAACCCCCACAATAAATTCTACCTTTGGGAAGGTGTTAATTCAATTGCTGTGTGTTGTATTGTTTACGTGTGGTAGTGGTAGTGTTGTATTGAGTTTCCAGTGCTGTTTTCTGAGCTCTTTGTGCTGTAAAGAAGTAATTCAGCATAATGCAGAACCTCATGCATCCAAGGAAGGGACACAACATGACACAAATCGGTTGAATCATCCTGCCAAATGCAGAGAAGGGACTCTATAGGTAGGGGAAAGAAAGGATGAATCACTTGACAAGGGGTGAAGACTATTCGACTAGGCACTGTTTCTCTGCCGAGATCTGGCTCTGTGTGCTAATATTTTCTGTTTTACATTAATCTCTGCTTGGCAGTCACCTTTGCGGGGCGAGCTTATTTGTTAGCATCTCCAAAAACAGCACTGGCACTCCTTACATCAATACTCTCCAATGTTCGAATTGAGAGGCATAAATGTAACAGTGAAAAGAGAGAGAGGCAGAGAGAGGGAAAGAGAATCAAAGCCACAGAGACAGAAAAAAAAGGCCTACAATGAAAAATAACTCCAAAACCAACACATCGAGACGCTTGGCAATCACAGCCGGGGTTTTGCAGGCATCACAGACAACAGATTCGCAAACAACACTCTGGTCTGGAATAGTGTCACCCCATGATTGATTCCCCCAAGCCGACTGATAAGTTTTCTGGGGTAGGCAATCTGTGAAGAAACGAATCAGTTGAGGTGAAAGAAAAACAATGTTTAAACCTGATGCATGGCAGCCAATACTTTGACTAGTAACATTTGCTCAGGGGTCAGTCACCTTGGAAAGGCAATCTGGGCAGAACAACAGTGCTGACTATACTGTAAAGTAACTGCTCTTACCTCAGGGCTTACTGTTTTCTTTGGGTTTCACAATAAGTTACTGACAGATTTTCTTTGTTCGCTTGTGTTATAATGCCTCTTTTGGAATATCATCATCATGGCATGGAGCCTGATTTTTACTGGCAATTCATTACTTGTTTTTGTAATTTCACGACCAAGAAATGTATTAGATTCCCCAGTAAGGATTACCACCATGTCTCAAAACAAATGCTTGCATGTCTACTTGCTGTTATTTTCATATTCTAAATTGAATTCCCCATGTTTTCTATGACTCAGCCAGCTACGTATGACTTCATCTCCAAAACCAGAAGCTGTGCCCTACTTTATCCAGCCCTGCATGTGAAATATCCCCTGGTTATTTCACACACAGCCCTGACCAGTCAGAGTCCAACTGCTTGAGACTATTTATGGGACAGAGTGGGCAGGTTCGAGGTCCAATAATCCATCCCTAGCAATATTCATCATCACCTTTTATAAAGCAGCCTATGTCTGTCTACCAAATGTACAGACATTCACTCCCCCATACTCCAACGGGAGCCAAATTAGGCACCAGACTAATGGGGCATGCAGGAGAAAGAGGTACTTTTATTTCTTTATTTATCACCCTAAAACCAGTAGCCATGATGAGACAGAAAGAAGCTGCAAAGAGCACGAAAATCTCGTTCAGTTTTCCAAACAGCTTCAGGCAGCAGCAACAGTGACAATCACACATGAAGAGATTTGGATGTCACAGTCTTCAAACATGGGAAAGGCAGACTGTCCCGCAAACAAATACTCAACAATTAGGAGACAGAGAATGTTGGAAGGGGATGTAAGGCGCTGTTGAGGGCTCATTATGGGGTAGGGTGCCACAGCCAGATGACGGGTACGAGTGCAGAGAGGCAAGGGGGATAAGTGAACTGAAAAGGGATAGAGGAGATAGAGGGGGGCACCAACACTGATTTATTCAGAAGCTCATTAGCGGAGACAGGCCTGGGCACAGGGGAACAGGGAGTTCACCCTCATTGGGGCTCATTACACACTGGCAGGAAACTGACCCAGCCGGGGCCAAAGTGGCACTCATCAGGGTAACACTGACTACCTTTACTCAGATAGAACCAGACTTGGCTTCAGTCCATGCAGTCTGTGGGAAGTCTTATCTCTCTCTCTCTCTCTCTCTAACACACACACACACTCACTGTTGCTCTCTCAGTCTTTTCTCAATCTTTACCCCTCACTCCCGTCTCTGTGGGTTGACTGACATTCAGTGGAGCACCATGATCTTCATATGTAAACATCACACAGGATGAACTTAAACACATGAGGCAGTGCTGGCACAGCTGCTGGCATGAGGCCCTACATCATGTGGAGGAACTGCAGAGTGTGAATAAATTACCTTTTACCAAAGAAGGCACTTGGGTATTAGCTTGAAGGGAGAGACATTTTTTTCTTTTAAAGTGCATTGTGGTTGTTGTTGGCAGAAATATAGTTGCGGTTCAGGAAAGTGGTTGAGAGACAGCCCATGGGCCTTTTGTCCCAGAATTCATGTGTGAGTGATCACTGCATCCATAGCGACACACTGTGTACCTGAACAATGGCATTGGCTGAGTGGCTAAAAGGGAGCCATTTGCGATGGGGTTGGGGTATCTTGCTGATGGGAGGCGAGCCAATTAAGCTGACAGAGCTGAGAGCCCTGTGTATGGAGAGAAACTGGCAGGGCGTGCTAGCCTCAGGAGCTACACAGAACCAATGGGGGGACTTGCACTCACTTTAGCCGACTCACAAGCCCTGCTGGGGTGTGAGGTGACATCATGCAGTTCCAAAAGAGGACTCCTTTAGCACTGGGGAGAAAAATACAACAGTTGTGGTGCAGTTGTTCTGCAGTCCCGTATATGATTTCATTTCACCCGCCGTGTCTGTCAGCTGCCCTTCAGATTGATTCAAGATCAGCCACGAGTCATTAATTAGTTGGAAATGGAGTCCTGTTAAACAAAAGCACCTTTTCTTCTCCCCCTCATCTCACCAGCTGAGTAATATGAGATGTTTCCAGGGATGTCTCAGCGTCAGATGTATTATTCATCTGGGTTTTTTTCTTTCCCAATGACATGATAAGACTCCAGTGAAATAGAAAAATGCTCATTAAACTATCACCAATTGAAAATAGATCACACCTTAAATAGATGGCTGGAAAAGACAGTGAAGTGGGAATGAGAGTGATGTTGTGCAAGGGAGAGGAGAACAGCTGTGGGAGGTAGGTGAGACAGGGTGTGTGTGTGTGTGTGTGTGTGTGTGTGTGTGTGTGTCAAGGGGGACAGTAGACATTTTAGGAAGGCGAGGCAGGAAGGTAGCGATAGGTGCTAACAAAAATAAAATCAACTGAAACGGAATTACCAGTTGTTTGGGCAATGGTCAAAAACATGAAGCGAAGAATTAAAAGGCACAGCTTTGGAGATTACTGCTCAGTTTCTGCTATACATCCTTTAATTAATTAGAGCCCCTAAAAGCAGGAATAAGGGATTAACAACGAGGCATACATGCTTGGCCAGGCTTTGTTTCTTCTTCATCTTAGCTTTTCATGCATCTAATCCTTGATGTCAGAATTCACAGATCAGTCTAAATTAACTCTTTGACTCATGAATGATTTATTCTTCTTCAAGGGTTTGTCAACAGGAAATATCTCATCAATCCCCAACACTCATTTTCTATTCACATGTTTTCAGGCTCTCCCCACTTTCTAACTTAAATGTTCGAATGAATTATGGGTTAGAGCGCATTTTCAATTTTGCAAATAGCATATGTAGAAAATCTATAAGATGAATTGAGCAAGCTAGACTTGCAAGTTTGCAGCTCAAGGTCAGTCAAATTGCTGACTGGTGACTGAAATTAATGACAAGTAATTTGCAGAGTGTGACATCAGATCTCTTGGAAGGTTGGATATGTTTCAAATGAGAATGTATGTGGAGAAAAAATGGATTGATTGCTTCTTATGTAAGTCCATGAGGTGAAGGTGAAGGGCAAAAATAAGTTGTGCCTATATTTTTCATTTCCTCTCACACTGTCAGTCTTTTATCTTCTAGTCTTTCTTCAGGTGCAGGGATTTAACAAGCTGATGCCTGGAAATCTGCGACTGAAAAGATGAGTTGGCTTTTCAGTGGTCGAATGGCAGCAAGGCATGCATTGGCCCTGCCTCCAGTCTAGTGAGCTGTCTCCTTGCACATCAACACACCACTAAGTAGCATGATGGCTATAATGGGAGAAAGGTCAGGTCTGAGGAGTAGGTTGTCACCAATCAAGACTGTCAATTTTACAACAGTGTTAGCAGGAAGGCTGCAGAATATGCTGCTTTTACTTCATATTATCCTCACAGCACATTGCAGCCTGCTGCAAGACAAGTCTATGGGCCTGGAATACAGACATCACTCTTCTCCCAAGAAAAACAAACAAACAAACACACAAAAAACAGGTTTGTCCCCTGTCCTCTTCTGTCATTCCAATGCAGTGGCCTAAGCACTCTTCCCACCCTGGTCATGAGGAGTGAGGCCTTAGGCATTTGTCTATGAGGAAACAAAAGCAGGAACCCAGCCACAACACCATCTCACTAACTCCACTTGACTGAGGACCTGTGGACCGAGCAAGGTCGTTTTTTTTTTTTTTTTTTTTTTTTTTTCGTCCTTCACTGGCTTACTGACTTGGCAAAGGTCCTGCTTCATCAACATGGGGGACACAGGGAATGGCACAGGGGCTCAACTGTGCCACGCAAAGTCATCCTCGCTGCTGTGCCACACGTAGAATCACTACATCACTATGTCTACATTGACACGAAATTTGAAGAGATATTTTGAAACAAAGCGCGCCACATCTGTGACTGTGACTTCTTCTGGGCTCTCAATGCCACATGATTAGAGTGAAATGCTTTGAAGAAATGTGTTGAGTGCTGTCCTTTCATAGTGAGAGTAAGCAAACAAGGTAAGCAAATTTACATTGAGTGAATTTGTGAAGTCATGGTCGAACTTACAAAGCTCTGTGTGGAAGCCTATGTGAAATAGTACACAGGAAAGTTTGCTGAGCATGCATGAGCATACAGTAATGCCCTGCTACACTTCCATACTGTGGTGACACCTGCAACTGCTCAGTGCATCCACAGCCTTCTACCTTTGAATGCTGAGCGACTCCACAGAGCTAAGGGCCCTACCTAGGGATGCCATATATTACCAGTTCATGTCACTGCCAATAGTGTCCTGGTACATTTTAAGGACTCAAATCAGTGTTCCAGGTCTGGTCACAAACTAACTTGACTGATCTTTGTCTTGTTGTCACACGGTCAGCCTCCTTTTGTAAAGCATGAGTTATTCTTATTTTGCCCTTGGTGCAGATTCACTTCACAAAGCACACTTGCACCCCAAGACCTTGGAGCAAATCAGGCTCCCAAACTGCCAACTGTTGTATCCAACACAGAGCCTGAGCTGTCACCCACAATCACATGTGCCACGGGACACCTGCCATAGAGAGATTGAGAGACAATGAACTGAGAGCTGCATAATCCAGGCACTGTTCTTTAGGCAAAATGAGACTGTATTGAGAATGCAATTCTGTGTGCCGAATCAAACCACTCCAAAGTCCAAAGTGCTGCATTTATAAGTTGTCACTCACAAAAAAAATAAATAAATAAATAAAGAATTCATCAGATCAATGTGTTTCTATGTTAAATTAAAGATATAAGAATGCTATTATGGAACCATCCTCCTGCAAACAACTATATGATTGAAGACATGCTGCAGAGACGATGGGGGAATGGCCTGCCAATTTTGAGGAGGATCATTTCAAAGGTGTGGAAACTCAGATAAGCAATCAAGGTGCTTTCCATTTTGACACTGACTGAAACTTGAGGAGTGAGAGAGAGGAGTGCTTCTTTTTTTTCACAAAATAGAATAACTTTCAGTCCCTGAGTGAGCTGGACTCCAACTTAAAGATTGTGCTCAAAGTTATCTTGTCCTTTTTCCCCCCAGGACATTGATTTTCAACCAGTTTGCTGCTGTATTTTCCTCACCAACTTAATTGCTGCAATCTGGGGACAAGGAAAATTTGGAATCCAGTAGACCTAGCAGCACAGGCAGTCGCCACAAATTATACGCTTTACACATGTTGTCTGTTGCACAACCTGTGCAATGTGCTCATTTTGCAGTTTTCATAATGCCTCAGCATACCTGTCTTTTTTCCTGCTATTTGCCCTCCTTAAAGTAACATGACTGACACCTCGTACTGCACAGGTGGTGATGGCCTGATGAGGCAAAAGATGGTACTGAGAGAAGTGTCATTCATCTTAATATTTTTTTTTGCTCACTTTTTTAGTTCCATTTTTAGCTTCACTCTACTTTCTATCGTTTTATTCTATTCTTCGGAAGAGTTTGGGGAGTGGATGATCAATGAGTGCCCCAGTGGGACCTGTGTCTCCATGGATCTGGCCCTGGTCTGAGCTTGCCAAGCCCAGTCAACCCAGTCCCATTGTAATTGCACAATACTGTGGGCTGGAGTAATTTCTTAGAGAGCATGCTACAGTAAAATCAAAGCAATTACTCAAAAAAAGCCCACCATTCCACCAAAGTGTCATCCACTACAAGGCTGTGCACTTTTAGAGCAGTGAGAGGAAAAAGAGAAGAGGTTCACGAGTTACAAAAAAAAAAAAAAGAAAAAAAAAAATCATAATGAGAAAAGAAAAAGAAGTTTCAGTTTTCATGCTTCTTTTCACAAAATAACCCTGATACACTTTGCCCTCACTTTTCTGAGCATGTAATGTCCTAAATCAGGCTGCACATTTATGACATTTCTCTCAATTGCAGCAGGGTTGAATGAGATTAAATTGGAAGCTAATAAGACATGATTCAGTGTGCAGCCATCACATTTCTACCTATTCATTGTCAAGTCAATTTGGCATCTGTAGTTTGTGCAGCAATTTCTGTCTCACATCCATCACTGGCTCATCCCAATCCTGAGCAACCATCAAGGGCAGTTCTAATTCACTGGTGTAATTAAAAGATAATGCATGTCAGCATTCACAGATGTCAATGGAGTTCATGTGCACACCTTAATCACGAGATGACTACTTTGATGCAGTGGGAGACATTGACAGGGCTACTTCTCGTTTGTTCTCTGCTTGCTGCCCATTAAAGGAGTTAAAAATTTGCCTGCTCTGATGAACAGTGGAGCGTCATGTCAAGGACAAAAACACGGACTCCACTCTTTTTTGATGTGGCTGATTGATGTTATTTTGAATACAGAGGGAAAAAGAAGACAAAAAATACACAACAGCATACAAACTGTACTGTTAACTGTATAGAACAGAGTGATAAACAACATCAACCTCTTCAGTTTACCGGGGTCACACAACAGCACCTTTTCCATACTATTAGTTTTCAAAGTCTTGTGCAGAGAAGTTTGTGCTGCCTTTGTTCTCTAAACAGTGAATTAAGTTATGCAGCAGCCAGCTTCCCACATATTTGCACTGCTTGACTAAGCTGTCAATCATCATGACCAGCTTATTAAAAAAAAAAAAATGCAGCCCAAAATAATTTTACTCTTCGATCACTGTCAACACGGCTAAAGACATACCTGTTAATTGCACAAATCTTTACTTCACACCAATGAACAATGGAGCTGGAATTAGCTGCCTGCCTGCGAGTCAACAGAGAGAGTTTTATGTCGCTTCCTTCATCTGCTTTTTTCAGCAGCAAGCGTACTTGAATTGTTCTTGACTTCATCTTGATGGTGACCAAAGAGAGGTAACCATTAGCCTAAGGCTGCCTCTCAGATTTGTATTGTGTTGCATGAACTTTGCCCGTCAACAGGAAATTGCTTGGAAATGTCGCCTAGTCTGTTGCACTGCGTTTTGGACAGAAAAGTTTGATAGTGGCTGCATGCTATTTCAGGCATGTCACAGACAGCGTGCCTCACTTCCAGCAGCCTTTCAATAAGCGATCACACTCTCTCTTCAGGCAGTTGTTTTTCTCTTTTCTTTTTCTTTGATAACTCTGTCAGTCACTCAGCCCACACAAGCTGAGGTGATTTTCCACATGCTTTTCCCCTTCTGGTCAAATGGAGGGGTCAGTCAAAAACTCCATATTGATTTGAAGGAAGGAAATGCAGAACGTTACAATCATTCACTTTAACACAAATGACCCAAAGATTATCAAATTATAATGAATGAAAGGATACTTAAGCATTACACAGGTTCTTTAATACAATAAATCAGCATAACAAAGCTCTGATGATCATTTAGCAGCAAAATGTTTTGCTTTCAAGAGCTCGCAGGCAGAGATTTGAAGTGGCTTTGTCTTTGTTCTCATCATATTTTTGAGAAAGAGTATGTCACACATTATTACAGGAGGGAAACACGGATTACAGCATCAGTGTGGAAAAGGCCGATAAAACATACTCACCTTCACACTCAGACCCATTACCTAGATTGAATCCAATAATTTATTTATTTATCTTTTTGTAATTTAATAACAATGATCTGCTACTTCTTTGTTCGGGTCTTTTTAATACACTGAAAACTGAAGCACGATTAATGAACTGCTTACCGTTCTGCCAACGATGTACATTACTTTTGAATTGCACTTCTGCAGCAAAATGGAGACAATTTTCACCTCGATAGGGATGTCACGAAAGCTTTTCATCTTAATTTTAAGCGTGTGTAATTCCACTTTGAGTCTTTTGTGCCACTGTATGGTGAAACTTTATGAGTTAAGCATTTCATTTCAAGCTCTCTGTCTACTTTGTTATACTGCATGTCTTATCTTTGTGTGTGTGTGTGTGGGGGGGGGGGGGGGGGTCTATAAAATAAAAAAAGAAAGCGAGCTTTGAAAGCTCAGATGTACAACAATGTTCTTCTGTCAGCCATGTTTTTAGAGGATGGAGCCATTTTAAAAGCTGCATTATGATGTAATCCTTATTGGTGGTGATCTGAGGACCCTGATGGTCACTTCCTCTGAAATTACCTGCTGAAATGAATCTTGCACTCATTAATGAACAGTCTTATCGCTGGCTTGCAGATCAAGATTATTGAGTTGTAATAATGATGCATACCTGTAAAGTGACATTCACTTCAAATTTAATCAAGGTTTGTTCTTCCCTGTTCTTGGCAAGACTTATAATTGGGACGCAGGTTGTAAGGGATTTTTCCTCATAAAATACATCATGGGTCTTATAAAAGGAATCATATAAGCTAATAACAGTGTGCCAGCAGTAAATATTAATGTGATTTGCATTAATCTCCATTAAATTACTGGATAAATGATAAGGGGTTTTATATCAGACAGAATTATCACCCATTAAATTCAAAGGACATTGTGTATTGTATGCAGTGAATGTGATATTGGACTGGAATATTATTGTGCTCTTATCATGAATTATCTCCATTAACTTTATATAAATACACATTTGAGTTATGTTACATAAAATTACATCTTTAAACTTGCTCAAAGTGTATCCCATAACAGCTGTGGACCATCAGCAGAGCACAACTGAATGGCAGTTCGTCTAATTAAACTCTAACTTAAATGTGTACCTAAGCATGTTAGACAGGCTGCCTGATTGAGAGCTGTAAGTTAGCATTTAATAATGCATTATTAGCAGAAGTAATACAAAGGCAAAGCTTTTCACAGTTCTTTGCTACATACCACTGCACGTGACTTCAGTTCAGTGCTTTATTGAAGGATTTATTTTTTCTTTGAATAATCAAAACATCAAGGGCATTTTCTTCTTTTGTGTATTTTATCATTCCGTGTAATATTCATAAAGTGCTGTTATACTGCACATGGTGTGAGTTACTGGGAAATATCTATGAAAGTACAGACTGTTCTTGTGCCGGGCGCTGTAAATCATCTAGGCTCAGCTGCAGGGTTGGAAAAACCTGTGGATTGTATGGGTGAATGGTGTAGCAAACAGCAGATAAAAGAATCACTGCTCATTTCATTGGGAATTAAGGAATACTCCTCATCACCCGCTTTTGTTTACTGTAGGTTAGGAGGCATTAACTGATAATGAGGGTGCTAATTGCAACATCAATAATAGATGTGGGAAGGGGCATTCAAAGATAACTGGCAGATCACACCTACGTGTTTTACATAATTGGGCACCAATGGATCTGAGATCTGGTAACAACCGATGATTCATATTTGTCTAAAACATGAATATGGTATGAATGTGTTTTTAAAAGTGGCCATTTATGTGCAGTTACCTAATAGGATAAACTATATATATATATGCCATTGTAGCTAGAATTGTCACCTCTCTTCCTCAGTTCAATTTAGCTGTATATCTCACACCTTGGATTACCCTTTTTGCTCTCACTATGCAACTATTTGCTGTCCAGTTTACTCTGTTACCTGTATGTCAGAAAACTGGTTAAAAGCTCTGTGCTTGAAAATGAATTCAACTGTTTTCCACCGTACTTTGCTGTTGGCACAGCTGGTTAAAAAAATGCTTTTGACTGTGAGAAATGCAGTTCCCAAAACAACAAATGACCAGGTGCAAGGTCAAAAGCAATATCAAGTATTAAGTACAATTTAATTGTGTTTTAGCCAATTTAGTTTGGCTGCGTGTGGACACGCAGTTAGAGTGCCCAGCACATATGTGAAGGGTTTGGGCACCTTGGCTTGACAATTTATGTTAATGGATGTTTTCAAAGAGAGTCAGGCATTTTACCAAACAAATGTACAAAAATTAACCTCTTGAAATTGCATTCTTCAGCACTGACTGTTTTGTATTATTTGGAAATGAATTTGGATCCATTCCAAGGTAATTAGTTTATTTGGATGACTGTCTCAGGAGGGAGTTTCTTAAAGGTCCAGTGTGTAGGATTTAGGAGGTTCTACTGGCAGAAACATAATACAGTTAGAAACAGAAATATAACACGTATATAAAAAATAACAAATAAGCATTGCTATTTAGTTTTACTGCCATTTATTTTATTGACATTCATTTATTTTGGTTTTCACAGTATGAGGGTCCTCTTCCACTGAGTCCACCATGTTGCACCGCCATGTTTCTACAGAATGTGGTACAGTAATTTGAAATCCTGTTTAGGTGGACATGGTGCAAGATTTGATGCAGCTTAGTGCAAAGGCAGGCTAGGGTTAAGGTTATGGACAGGCATTGTGTTGTGGCGTGTTCGACTACTGTTGGGTTGTCAGTCATGGGAGGGCTTCATTCCATTTCTAGTCACTGCCTTTCAGCTGCAAATCCAATCGCTACTATCTCTGTTAACAAAAGGTGTTTTATGAACTGTGATTGTAAAATGGAAAGTTGCACATTTAAATTCAGGCTTGATGATATTTGATATGAAATCACCATTCTTCAAACACAGAATGATAGAATGATGAAACAAAATCAATATTGAGCCATGTCATCTAATAAAACACAGCAAAGCTGTGTATGTGTGTGTGTAGGTCTCTCTGTGAGTGTGTTTGTCAAAATCTTAATCAGTTTGAAATAAATTACAGTTTTGTAAGAAGTAATGCAAGCAGACTGGCTTCATCTCCATAGCAACAGTGGCTGAGGATCATGGGTAATGCAGCCTTCCGCTATTCAAAAAAGAGCCTTATTTCTCAGAATTGGGGGAGAGCTAATTCTGAAAATGATGCTGACAACATTAACCTGATCAATCATTATTAACATCATGCAGTTGAACAGTCAAGGTTGATCAAGAGGATCGAGGAGTTTTGATAAATGTTGAACATATCATTAACAGAAAACCTTAACATTAAAATTGACCTCGTATCTCTCAGAATCTTCTAAAGCACCGGTTGGATTAATGTTGGAGTGAATGGACGGCCGGAGCAGAGGCTCTGAGCGGCCAGTATTGCCGTGAATGGGTTTACAGTGGTGTCAGTTGAAAACTTGGTGCGTGTCATACAGATGCTAACAGGTACCTTGAATGTCTGTTGGGTCATGGCAAAGCGTCAGCATTGTCTGTCATCTTCACTATAGCAATGTCAGTGAGGCTAATTGGTACTGTGGTATCTACATTTCACACACCAGATCAGTGGAAAAGCAGTATTTCTAAGAAAAGAAACAGCAACATAAATCACTAAAGCCATAATAAATCTAATGATAAGATAGACATAATAGGCTAAAATGAAAATTAAATTAAATTAAAATCTCGGTGGTCAAATGTTGAGTGATGTAGCAGTTATAGTTAAAGAAAAAAAATTAGAAATGAGAAAAAAAAACAGTGCCGCTTAGTACCGACTGACAGAAAAAAAAAAAAAAAAATGTGCAGACATGGAAAATACCTCCAAATGAAATACATTAGTTTGAAAGTCGTGCTGAACGTCTCTGTGTTGGAATCCCATGTGCGCTGTAGGGAGAGCCCATGCGCCTTATTTCCAATGGCATTTTTCATTTAAACATCTTACCTCATGCAGGATACATGTTTGGTTTTTGTCAGATCTCTTGAATTTTTGGCCTCTCAGCTGGACCATCTTCCTCTCAAAATGACTTTGCTTCTTTTGTTGCCTGCTGGTCCATGTTTAAGATAAGGAAACATGCAACATACATTATGTATAACACCTTATAACATACTGCACTCCAGAGCCATATAACTGTAAAAATAATACTTATATATAAATATATTGTCCAATGTGTGTTTTTGAAGTATCAATTCACTGGTAATTCTTGAGACCTGTTATGGAGTTGTGTTTAATTGAGAGATGTTTCTGTTATATTTTTCTCATTCCCTTGCAGGTGTGCACAGCTTTGACTTTGAGTTTCTGTTTAGTGCAAGGTGAAATTGTCAACCAGAGGCTGATAGCCTCTGGCCCTTACGTCACAGGCAAGGCTGCATTGGTTTTAATAATCAGATTTTATACTTCGCTTTGAAAATCTGACGAATCCTTTCAATCCACCACTCCAAGGACCTTCAAGACGAGCACCAACCTTTGCTCAAATCAGGTAGAGAACATGATTATGACTTAGAGGAGCTGATTTTAAATTCAGCACTGGGAGAGCAGAGTTCTCCAACCAAACTAGGTCCCTGGTAATGATAGTACAGTACCTGCTTATGCAACAGCCCACATGAGTCAGATCCTCATCTATTGAACCAGAGGAGAGAGCACAGCTTTTCTAAACAGGAGCTCTAAGCATTTTAGATGTGTTCCACTCCGGTTTCCCATCTCTATACTGTGGGAGTTTAATCTCATTCCAACTGACATATCCCCAGGCACGGTTTTTCAGAAGAAAAAAAATCGGAAACAAAAAAATTAGGACAGATTGAAGATTTTTTTTCCTCGTTCAAGAGCACTAGGGTATTTGGGTATCTCTCTCCCCCTCTCTGTCTGTCAGTCTCTGTCTGTCTCTCAGTCCAGTGTTACAGAGATTATTTTATCTTATTTGCTGGGGTTCTGGCTGTGCTGGCCATGGGGCTGAGGGGGCTTTTATGGACTAATCCCCCACAAAGCCAGTAATAACCTGTCAGTTCATCCCCAGCCAACCCTCTTACCCCCGCCCCTCATACTACCCCCCAACCAAGTCCCGCTAACCATCCACAAAGATACCAGAATGCAGAAGACAGGCAGGGGGCCAAAACAGAGAGCCATGTGGGGGTAATGCCAGCCTTGAGGCACAGGGCCATACATCCTAACTGAACCGTGAATCTTTTTTTTTTTTTTTTTTTTTTTTTTTACAGGAAATGGACAGATATCGCTCCACAATGAACTGTGACGGCAGTGAGCAGGTCTTCAAACGAGGATTCTGTCTGATTTTCCTTTTGTGCCTACAGTCTGGTGAGATGATAAGAACTCGTGACAGAGAGAAAAGGCCGGGGCGGCGAATTGTTTGAGTTCTCCGAAAAAGCCACTTTGACACGGGACGCAATCAGGATTAACGCGTTTAAAAGATAGGTGGAACAGAAAGCAGGAAAAAAAGCAGCTTTCAAAACACAATCTATTTCACGATTTAGAGAATTTTCCATTTTATCAGATTTAGGATACAGCCGATGTCTTTGCTGATCTCAACAACAAACACCTTCTTTCGTACCACGAAGAAAGAGCAACAGCATATGTGGGGGTGGGGGGGTGAGAGGGTTTCGTTCCATCTGATACCAGTGATTCACTATGCTTTTGTTTATATCACCCCTTCCAAGTAAGAATTCAGTATTTTATTTCTGCAATGATTTCAGCTGACAAAATCGCTTTGAAAGGCAATATTTTAACCACAACAAAGACATTCATAATGATGACATTGCTTTTGATCCCTCTCAAAATGACAGATTAGATATTAATCCCGGTTGCTTTATGAAAATGCCATTCATATGTCCATCCGGCAAGATGATATTTTCCGAGCTGACTGAAAATAAGAAAAACGAGCTGTGAAAAGTCAAATGTATGGCACTATTAGTTCAATGGATTAACAAGTGGATTAGCATGTGCTACACATTGCGCGTATATTTTTCGAATAGGCTTAACTGTCAGGATTATGTTTTCATTTGAACTGTATTCTGTCAGAAAAACAAAACAAATCAATAATGCTTGTTTGCCCATCCGAGGCTGCTGTACAGTTCTGCCTCAATGGCAGCCTACTACTGTGCGTGCATGCTTTCATCTCATCCCTGCCTTGTCTTTCTGCCATACCTTCCCTGTTGGTTATTTTTAACCTCTCTTCCCTTGGTCTCATTTGGGCCAGATGGAGTATGCCCTGAAGCATGTGTTTGGGGCGAAGCTGCACTCCTGGTTAGCCTCTCTCGCTAGTGGAATGAGGCCTGTCAGAAGGCATCAGGGTGACTCATCTCAGGAGGATGTGCTAACACATCATTGCCCCAGACTTTTCTGCAAGGGTTGATCGTCCATGAACAATGCAGTTCCCGTCGCAAGCTCACACTTGGCCAATTCATCATCTAGCCTTCGACATGGGGCAGGAGGGAGTGTGTGAGGAATAAGCCTTAATTCATGAGAAATCTTTTGTTTGTGTTTGCCCTCACAGGGATTGGCAGGAGCCCTCAGTCAAGTCATTTTCTATTATTTGCAACTACACTGCACGACCCTTCAGTTTATAGCTGGTATATTTAGTTTTTACGTCCCCACGGGAGTGGGTAAGTGTGCATCCTTCTCTTCACCAGGACCCTGTTTTGCTCTCAGACTAAAGGCTCAGCATTGTTTCATGTGGCCTTCGTGGGGCTTGTGCCTTTTTTGCTGGGGCACTTGTGGCGTTGATTGCGTGTGATTGTGATTTGTGCAGTCTTTGTGCCCCTGAGAGTTGCAGTTCAGGGCAGGTGCATGGAAGCCAGAGTGGACCCCTGTCAAAACTCTGTGCTCCTACCCAGACCCTTCACACTGCAGATTTAGTTGTAATGCATAAAATAAGATTTAGTCACATTCTGAAGCAGCTCTGCTGAACTTGTACCTGCTGAATCTTTGAGGCTCCCTTTGCACAAAGAAATCTCCGCCAAACAAATCTAAATTTAAATCTTTTTTCATGCCTAGGTTATAGATTTGAGCCTCCTCACACAATTAAGAACTCATCATCATGTACCTTATTGCCGTAATCAATGCTAAAACAAACGTTCATATCTTGTTGTAAAACAAACCTCAGAAATAGGAAGTGTCAAAAGAAAAGAAAAGAAAAATTAAAATGCAAAGTCAAGAACTGTGGAACAAATTAAATTATGCATCTAACAGATTAAGAGTTTTGGATCAGCAACAAAGACAACAAAATGCATGACAAAACCCAGCAAATGCATTGAGTCTTTTCATCACACTATACATGCGTAAAAGAATCCTTCCTTGAAGACAATTGCTTGTTTTTTTTCTTCTTCATACATTTGTTGTTTCTTCCCACAGTGGGGAAAAAAGGAAAGTCCCTCTTGTGCACATGAAAAACATGTAGTGTTTAATCATATTTTCCCTGTGTGACTGTATTTCTCTCAGGAATCCTGAAGTATTTTCAGACAATGCCCATGCTGGGTTTATAAAGTGAATAGGTAAATAGATATAATTTAGATTGAAGTATCAGAGACGATCATGAATAGCACACCCGTGGGTTATGCTAATGTTATCACACTGTTATTGCTATTGTAGAATTAGTTAAATTCTTGCAAAACCACCTTTGTTTGGCGAGTTATTCACTATCATGAATCAGTTGCTCACAGAGGTTGAAATATGATCAGTTAAACAATGTCTCCAAGCTGTGATTGAATAATAGCAACTGTTGTGGGCATCTCCTCTGTTTAGCACTATCATTTAGATAACTTTTATTTTCAGCGCCGGGAGAAAATTCTGATTTTTGCTCCAGATGAAACAACTATTGCTTTGAGGAAAATATATTTATTTTGAGGAAACACACACGACACAGGCTATGCCTTGGAGACATGTTCATGTAATGGAGTGATTATTCCAAAATAATCAGCAGCAAGGCTTGCATATGAAATCCACTGCCTCGAGCCAAAAATGAAATATGTACATCTCAACATTTTTTACAAATGTACATCTACACCGAGGCAGGAGTGTAACACGGGCTTACCAAAAGGAGTAATTGAAGGGTGGCTTTGGAAATCGTCTAGTGTTTCGCCTCCACGTGCTACAAATAATACTGCTTCTCAAGAAACATACATAAGCAAATTCACACATTTGAGTCATGCAGATATCATGCGTACAGACTGGCAGAGACATTATGTCCCTGAACAGGCAGGAGGACGACAGTGTGTCCTTAGCGCAGGATGATTCAGTGTAGATGCTCTTAAGCCAAGAGGCGGTTCCACTTCACTCCCATTTGCATTGTTTACTCATTCCTTAGAGAGCAGACACTGTCTATTCTGTGGTCGTGCTCCTCATCACTAAGATAAGTCATACCCTCACGTGCAAGACTGAGGCAGAAAACAGTATAGTGTAATGTACTGTAACACTGTAGAACAAGTCAGAGTTAAATTGCTCAACTTTATGTCTACAACAAACAGTAAATAAGTGTTATGAGGCAACTTATGTTACATTTTCAGTTTATTTTTCTCACTGTCTAATATTGATTGCTCTTTCATGAACAATAGGTCTTCACATCGACACAATGAATTTGCCTTGGTTAAAAAGAGAAGAATATACAAACTAAAGAGTGCTACAGTTGGCTGGAACCTCACTCTCATCTGTATATTGCTATCACCCTCCGCAGAGTAAAATATGAGATGCGTCACAAAGCATTTTTAACCCACAGCATTGCAAACACTTGACATGTGTCTTCACTCACCAAGCAACTGATTTATAAAGCAGCCTAACCAGCCTGAAGGAACAATATCCTGTACTGCTCCTCACTTCTGTCTCCCTCATTAGAGCCATGATTGGCTCGGACATGCCTGGAGATAGCCATATTAGGGACCAAAATACCAATGGTCCGCTGTCTCAGAGATGACAGCCAGTTGTCAGAGTTTATAATCTAGTCGTGATCTCAACCAATCTAATGAATCAAATCACCGCCATTCACCGTTCTCTAAGTCCATCCCTTATGGCATACACTATCTAAACTGCCCTCGAGCTGAGGGAAATGAAGGGAGAAGGGCAGGCAGACAGATCTTGTTTTTGAGAGGATGGCAAGACACAGAGAAATGCAGAGACAGAGAGTGAAAGTGTTGTTCCGTCTCTATTAGGGAGGAGGTTGAGACAGAGAGACAATCTTCCTCCTGCTTCATTTATAGCTCACTATGATGCAAATCTGTCACTCCAGAGACTCTCATCCACATTAGAAAATGTGGGACCTGCCATGTAGGTCCCACAAAAAACAATTCCAATCACTGGATCTTGTAGAACATCATCTGTATTTTGACAAGCCAAGCCAGCTGTACGCAGATGTGTGTTGAAGCATGCAGGGTAATTGGAAAGTCTGTATTCCATAAAGGACCTATTAGTTGTAGTGAAGCTGATTGGCTGTGGTGTGCAGTGCCTCTCCCGTTGCTCTCACTGACCCATATCCAAAGGTCAGATATTGACTCTAATATGGCTCCATTATCCCACTCATTAACCTCATGATGGCCCACTGGGACTTTGAGATTGTGATTGGTGGCAGAAGGGGAGACACGAGCCACAAAGGAAGCTTCTGTCACCGGGTGGACAGTGGTACAGGGGGCTGGGGAACCAGCCTGCCAGCCTGCTATTGATCTGCGTGGATTAGGAGGCCCTTGTCTGTGGGGGCATCTCCCTCAGCTGACAGATTATTACAGGCTTTGCTGGGATTTGGGCCTTGAAAAGACTCCCAGAACAATAAGTTTGTATGGCAGAGACATATCTAATAAGATACCAATAAGCTCAAAAAGAGAGAAAGGGAAGAGAGGGAACGAAAGGATTTTTGGAAAGCTTCCGGCAATGAGAGGCAATCTCATTTCTTTCTTCCACTTCTTGTTTTTTCCTCCTTCATTCCTCCACTCTAATTCTCCTTTAATTCTGGAATTGCACAAGTGGGATTTACAAAACAGATTGACTCCCTTTATTAGTTCAGTATGTCATTATACATGCATAGGCTTTGAAGCTGTGCTGTGTTTTTCCTACTGTATATGGATGTATGTGCGGTACAGGGACTGCAAACGGGCGTTGCAATGACCTCAGATTTCTCTCATCAGAGCTGATGAGAGAGACAAACCATCAAGGGCCAAGTCCAAACTGCACCCACACTGCATCCAATCCTCAATCTGCACGCAGAGCACACGGTGTCGGCCAAATACAGCAGAAGGAGATGAGAATTCTGTGCCAGGCCTGACTTAGTACGTAATTAAGGCCCTGGCTCAGGAATGGCAAATCAACTTGCTTCATTTCCCAAAGGAGTTATGAGGAGAAGTTGGGAAGGATAAAGGCAACCAAGGTACTCATTTCAGGCACTGTCTGCAAGCTCACTGTGCTGAGGTTTTATAAAACACACAAACATGCTGTATACAAAGAGTTGTCAGAAAGTTTGGTGGCAGAAGTTACTTTGCAATCGATGGCAGAATGGGTATGATGGGAGGCCAAGGAGTTGTAGCCTTTGAGCTATGGTTCATCAAATCAAAACACTGTGGTCAAAACATGGACGCCTTTTGGAAATGCTGTGCCTTTTCTCGTGCACTGAGTAAAGAATTTGCTCTTTCATTTTTTTTTTCTCTCTCTCTCTCTCTCCCTCTCTTCATCCTCTCTTTTTCCTCATCAGACTTCAGCCTCCACTGATGATGCCCTGAAGGGGAGCCTGTGTGGGTTGCATACCAAGCAGTATAAGGCTGCTTTAAAAGCAAGCGGCCAAAAGAAGTCGAGAGGGGTATCAAACACGCTGCTGAATATGCATATATAAATGACCTGTTCAGTAATCATGAACAACCACACAGCAACTTTTCTGGGGGCTGTTTTGACACAGCTGGGCCACAGCCCCATTAGTCCCACAAATATGTCTTTCAAATCAGTGGTTTGGAGGCATTTCTGTACACATGCAGAGAAAACTCAGATTGTGTTCCGTGAGCACAATGCTTTAATTCCTGCATAGGCATGAGGTAGAGTTTGTTTCTTCAAAGAGTCACCAACTCTGATTACAACTTAATATTCTGCCAGTGCAGTAGTCCATTGCCTATAGCATTTAGCAAGTTAGGTTTGATTGGCTGCCTGGTTGTTGAAGCTGAAAAAATGTGTTTCTCTATGATAATCGTGTTGTTCTTTTCTCAACTGTGCATAATGAAAGCAGATTTCTTCAGAGAACATCGCATAATCATATAAAGAGTGTGTATGTACTGTATGGGAAACTGTATTTGTTTCTCTGTGGTGTGCTGCTAAAAAATAATTGACTGTTCGTAGTTTTAATGATTGCAAGAATGCTATGGTGTATGTGTTAATGTCACAAATAACTCTGCTTGTAATGACTGATGTAATTCTTCTTTGTGGTTTTACACCAAATCTGTTTCTTTTGTGTTGGAGTCTTTCTGGGCTAGAGGGTATTGCACAAACTGCCGATCCGACTGTGGGACCCACACCAAAGGAGCTGCTATGTTCGCAGCGCTGTTCCTGCGGCCTCAGCAAGTACATTGTTTGAGCAGATCTTGGCTCAAGAAATGTGGAAAAATTAGTTTAAAAGCCGCTTGCCTTCTCTGTTGATTCCTCTTCATGTTTTTTTTTCTGGGGTTTCATTCTGAACTCAATATGCTGTTGACTTCTTCAGATAAGAGTCCTCCAAGTACTCCTTATATCAAACCAAAGATACAAAGGTGCTCAGGGCCAAAAACTGAGAAAACTAGTTCAAAATAATTGCAGGACATTGAGATTTTTTTTTCCTTCTTTCTTTTTTTTTTTTTTTTTTAATATTCGTGCTTTTAATATCTGGCCCTCAAAATCATTTATGATATTATCTGTGGGTGATGAGTCACAGAGAGTGTGAAAAATTAAAGATAAGAACGATGAACAATTTATCAAGTATGAAAATATCCACTAAGCTTAATTTAACACTTTTTTTCCTCAGCTGCTATCTTCTGCCAAGGGCATAGAGGACAGTGTATTTTCATTTTCAGTGTTCCTAACTGATACATCCACGAGGGGAAAATAAGTCCACTATGTTTCTCTTTTTTCACGCGCGAACCTTGATACGGGGATACAAACACCTCTTCATTGGCAGTTGCTGACAGCCACTTCAAACTGCAGTCCTGGTGGGACAGCGCAGCATCTCGTCTTGAAGATGAGGCCCCTGCACTCCTGTCACACAGATAATAGCTATTTTGCTCGGTTTAAGAAGAAAAAGACAGATGCGAGCTCTGCTGGGGTCACAGTAGGAGGTGAGTGCGGTCTTAATCTCCCCGTCGAGCCGTGTAAAACTCTCTCCTTCTCTTGACCAGAGACCCTTCTGCCTTTCAACATGACACACCAGCACTCTCCAAATGCCCCGTTTTGTGGCAGACTTTGTCAGCATCTTCACACGCTCTCACTTTCACCCACTCCCCATGTGGCCGACGCTCCTCTGCCAGTGCTGACAGTCAGGCCCGTGCACTGAAGGACCCTAGCAGAGTGCTCTCTCCGTCGGCAGGCTGTTAAGACGCTGATAGATTCTTTACTTGCTCTTGCTCTCTATGTCTCTCTCTCTCTCTCTGGATTTTGCTGTATTTAAACCCAGCAATCTGTTTACTGTACGATTACAGCTATTGTATGTTTCAAATTTGACAGCTGCTTCATTCAACTCCCCAGTGTGGAGGCTGCACGATAAGGCCGATATGGGTTTCTAATCTTTTCCCTGCCTAAATCCTTTCCAAATCTTCTATTTCTTTCTCCCTCCCCATCATTCCTTGCTGTAAGATTAGAGCATTTTCCAGCACAACTCTTGGCTTTTGGCGCAGAGCTGCTGGAACACTCTGGTAGGACTGCTAATGAAGGGAGCTGCTCCTTTGACAGCTGTTGCATCTGACGCAAAGGTTCCTGTATAAAGGCCGCAAATCAAACACCCTCCACAACCCTGTCTCCCTGTACGTGGGTGTGTGTAGCGCACATTGACAGCATGCTAAAAATAATTGGGTGACTGGTAAATATCACTCATAGAGGCAGAGTTTGATCTCTTTGGGAAATTGTTTTATGGAGGGTTTTCTGGAGGATATGTTTTATTGAGATATAGCCAAGGCACTAAAATGTACTGACAAAAAAAGAAATGTAATGTTTCTTAATGTGCTTTTTCTGCTTGGGGCCCCTCCTAACCAAAATGACTCTTCATTCACAGACTGTACCAGCTGATTAATTCAGTGTAGAACCCGCAGCTTGCCTGTTGTGATTCCTCTGAGGTCCCCCAAAGCCTTGCACTGCATAACACACAATCTCCTGACTAGAATTTCTATTTAGGCAAGGCTTCAGGGAAACTGATGGATTAATATTGGTACAATGGCAGCATTTAGCAAGTATGCATCCATCAGAACTTTTACAAAGTATGACTAATGTCTGATTGTGTGGGGCATTAGCAACTGCACCAGCTTAGCTCTTGAGGTATTATTCTCTACTGTGAAGAGCGTCCAATTATGCATAAATCAAACTAAGAGAAATGACAGCTATCATCGAAATGTCCTGCTGACAGCAACTGCAGTGTTCTTTGTACCTTTCACCACCTGCAGATATAAAATAAAAATGAAATAAAATAAATGACATCACGGCATTTTAGACTGATTTATTCCAGGTCATGTCCCCCCACAGCGTTTGCATGGAAACTCTCCAATTGTATAACAGCAACATATTGTTATGTAGCAGTTGGAATAATGGTTTTACCTCTTGTTTGCTTACTGTCACCCTTCCAGGGTTTGCTCAAGTTTGAGGAGTCTAATCTCCAACACACAGGTATGCTCATTGTGTGATTTGTCAACACATCCTGTGGCTGTGTTGCTGAAGCACTTCAACCCTTTTGAGACAGCTTCAAAACATAGAGAATGAACTCCCTCACAAAAGAAAATAGACTTTGCTGAGCGCAAGCCTCTGACGAGTGTCAGACATCCCTGCGCAAGTGTCATTTGGGTGATTTACAAGCATAACCCAAGGCTAACGGCGCCTTTGATGTGGAATAAAGAAATCTATAGATATCAGAGGAAAGCTGCTCTCTCTATCCAGGGATTGCAAAGACCAGAGCTGCCTCTCTTATTGTGGGATTTGTAAAAACGCAACTCTGCATATTTCGTGTAAAAATAACATTTTGTATGAATATCAATGGGCATTTTTTGTTTTTTGTCCACCAAATGTATTTCTTGTTTAATTAGCTAGTTACTGTGAATATGCGTGCTGCTCATTGCTAGTGGAGGATTATGTGGCAGTGCAGTTTCTGACAACACTTGAAGCTTTAAAGAGTAAACACTGGCAGCTTCAAAATGGCTATGAATAAAAGGATCCTCAGATGAGGGAATTTTATGATCGCTGTGTTAAAATTGAATTCAGATTGATACTGCCACTCTGGGGCTATAGCCATTTTAAAAATCATTACCGCATTATTTGTTCCTATTTCTGTAAACATAAACCCAAAAGGAAGCACCTTATGGGAGAAAAAAAAGAAAGAAAGAAAGAAAGAAAGAGAAAGAGAGACAGAGACAAAGAAGGTACAAGAGGAAAAAAAGAAAGAAAATTCTTGTCTACAATCAATTTCCTCTGTAGAAACTGAAACCACAGATAATGAGCTCAGGCTGGAAGGGCTGTCGAGAAAAATCCTCTCTGTGCAGTATTAGTTAAAAGCACTGTGGTCAATACCTTTACGTTGCATTGGAAGCATTGTAGCAGCTGCATTTTACATGAAAAATGTGATACAAAGTGGACCCTTAAATCTTTTCAGTGTACACACACGATCCAAGCATGACAGCACTGAGCAGATTTACACTTTGTGATGACAATCCATAAAATATTGAGCCTCTTAATCAGCAAAATGGAACAGCTCTTGACTGCCAATTCAGGACTTTTAGACAACAGATGCGTATTTACCCACATTTACCACTGTAATATCCTCAAACCTGTCTATCCTGAGCTGAGCTCCTCTCATCATTTGTCTTGTGGTGCGAATGAGTGCAAGTGGAGGAACTCTCAAAGCAGGCATGCTGAGAATTAATGCTGCAGTATGGAAGTACTTCTTCTTTTCCTGTCCTCTAAAGAATCAGAAAAAAGACCCTTTTGATTAAAATAGATTTTTTTTTTTTTCAATATCTATTTGTCTAATTTCTTTATTCCTTCTTCCTTGAAGATCTACAGTAATACATGTCTAATCAGCTGAAGAAATACAAAGCATCCGGCAATGTTTGACACTGTTTGAGCAGCCGGCTTTGTTGTTATTTCTATCACTCCGTATACTGAAATGTAGGTATGTGATTTATATTATTATTTTATTATGGTGCCCATTGCATAAACTAAGTATGGAACTTGGAATATGGACTCATTTTGTATGGTCAGCTGGGAAATAAAACCACAGCTCCCGTAACCTAATAATGGAAATAATTTATACAGCATGACCCAAAAGTTTGGACAACCATATTATGAATATGGATTCATACAAGAACAAATCGCATTAAAAAGTTTCATGCTAGCCTACAATTCTTATATCAAACATGCAGACCTTGGAGAATCTCCAGACGATTTCATGATGAGAATCACTTCCAAAAACAAGTCATGTGAATGTAAAAATATATGTCCTGGCGACGGTTGCATAGACCTTTTTAGATGCATGCATGCCTTCAGAGTCAATTCCCTTTTGTTCAAACTTCATCCAGCTCTGATTAAGTAACGATGAGACAGCAACAATCTAGGATTTCAGTGTCATATCAGCCCTGTCTCTTTCCTTACAGATGAAAACTAATTAGAATCAAGGCTATTAAGAAAGGCTGGCACTATCATCATCTAAAAGACACACACTGAAGTCATAATATACCTCTTTATCAAAGTAACATCCATTATTTTTTTAATATTTATTCACATACCTTCATTACACTGCTCAAACTGACAACAGCTAATGAAAAGTTTTGTATCATGTCATCATTTTATAAATGTGTATACTGGAGATACATGAGTTCGGGGGCAATGTAACAGGCCCATCGCTGTAGTCTCATACAATCCTGTAATATAGCTCCGCACTTATTGTTACCATTGTAAAACTTAAGGTCAAGCTGAAGTTGAGAGTCTGCAGTTACTGTGCATATTTTTCCATTTTCCAAATATTTCTGGGCACAGGGTCTGAACTTCAACCCTCTGGCTGGGTGTTTGACAAACATTTGAGAAATGCTGTTGGTAAGAGACTCACGGTCGTGTTCTGTCGTGCACTACTGACTAGAGCATGTCGTAGCCCAGTACACCATATGACCATTCAGTACAAGATGCAACGTCAGCCTCATAGCTAGTCAACTGCCTGCCTGGCAGATATGGCACCAAACAAATTACAGTGTCAACCAAATTATAGTGAGAACCAAAGATTCATGTTTCCTAGAGAGCACTAATCTACAGAGTGGGTGACAAAATGACAAGTTAAATTAGATTGTTGGATAAAAAAAATAACAATAATAATAACATGTAAAAAAAAAAAATAATAATAATAATATGGCCTGTGCCCCTGTATGTCACTGAACATACAACCTTACCCAGTAGCTTTGTAAACATGACAAAAGCAGATGACAAAAAGTTGCTTTGCCCAGTGGATGGAATGTTGAAAGGAACGCCGCTCCTGCAGTTTCTACAGTTAGGATATAATATTCACACCACTGGAGTGCTTCAAGCATGAAATATCACCTCAATGCAAACCCCTCAGCAGTGAGCTAATTAATCAATACACACGTATATTTCAATCAAGATAGACAAGTGAATGAAGGAAAGATAATTGTTTATTATGACAGATATATGATAATATGTGATAATTAAGTTTTATCAGAAAGTCTTTGGTGCTCAGACTCTACAGGGAGATTAAGTAATCGAGGGGCATCGCCCTGAGCAGCAGCAAGATTAAAATCCCCCCATGGATCCAGACACTGATGGTGGTGGCGGCTTGATGACTCTGCTGAGACTGATAGGCTGATGAGGATGATGAAGCTGAGGAATCTGCAAAAACTGGGTGGTGGAGGGGAGCAAAACAGCAGCATGAAAGAACCAAGGCAGAGAGAGAGAGTCATGTTTAAAATGACAGCAGCGAGATAACGGTGAAGGTGTGTGACGGTGCTATTGGACAGGTGTGACCAGCTGATGAGAACAGCTGATATCTCAATTGACAGCCGCAGACAATGACAGGACAGAAATTATGAGTGAGCATGTGTTAGAGGAGTGAATGCAGAAATGAGAAATAAGGCCTAAGCAGGCAAAACAATAATATCTCTCTCTCTCTATCTATCTCTCAATCTATATCTATATAGATAGATATATACAGATATATCTATATATATATATCATACATTATATTGGAAGGTGTTGCTATTTGGTCTGTCTTGTACATACATACTACATATCTTCCATTATTCTTTCCTCCCCCCTCTCATTTATCATGTATTAAAATCTCCCGTGCTATAAAGGTGAATAACTCATTGACTGTGCCATTTAAATGCAATTTTTAGGAAAATCCACTGCTTTGGAAACAAGTAAAATCTTCGCACCCCAGTGGCACTTCTTCATTAGTTTTTTTAAAAGACAAACAGCTAGATTTTAGTGCTGAGTGTACGTTTTTGTGCTGTGTATGTACTCTCTCTTCTGCTTTACCCACTTGTCTCCTTTCCACACTCCATCACTTTTACTCCCTGCCAATCTTGCCTCCCTCACCACCACCACCACCTTCATCGCCTGCCTGCCCACCCCCCTGTCTGTGCTCCCCCCCACCCCGTCCCCCCCACCCCACTGCTCTGTGCCGCTTTCTCCCTGCAACATTTGTCTCTCATTTGGAATGAAGAGGAAATGCCTCCCTGTGGGCTCACAAGTGGCCCATCCTGAGGGCTGGCTGAGATTGATGCCTGTGATCCAGCTGTGCTGATTTACTTCCCGCACCCACAGGGGAGTGGGAGATTACACTGTGCTCTGCTGGAGAGGACGAGAGGCAGACAGACAAAACGAGAGGGAGGACGAGAGAGAGAGAGAGAGAGATAGAGAGTTAAAGAGAAAGAGGGAAGGAGAGACGGATGTCATGTGGTAGATGAAGCCCTGTGGGTCCTCTATTAGCACTCCATCTTCTTGTCCGGGACCACGCCTTTCATTACCTCTCAATCTAATTATGTTGCAAGAGCTGCGTTTGATGATCACCATTTACTCTTCTCTAATTGTTGCTGGGGCAGAACGTATCATGACGTAAACGTATTCAGGATACACACACAGGACTGGGAAGCCAAAGTCAAAAACAATAGCATTGTTCCAAGTTGAGAGCTTGGCAGAAAACCAAGCAGTGTTTGAGTCACAATTCAAGCTGTGTATCGGTATTCAATAAGGCAAAAACATGTCTCAGCTGACCATTCCCCTTGTGGAGCAGAAACAATCTATAATCACTATCTAAATATTGATTCTAACATTATCCACTTCAGGTCATCTGTATTCACCCAACAGGCCCGGGTGTCCTAAATTTACTTTGTATCATTGTCGGCTCATTGGCTTCTCCCCAGCCATCAGTCTCAAATTGAATCTGGTGATTGATCACAGGTCATGGACGAATGATAACACTCTATCACTAGAGCAGCTGACATCATACAGCAAGTTATCTATTACAGTGTGACACAGACAGAGCGGAGCTCATGACTCTTAAATCTGTTGTAGACCGCCAAATTAAAAGTCCCAATATGTTCTGGAAAGCAGGATCTGTTTCTGCATTGCTTTTGTGTCATGTTGGGAAAAAGGTTTAACTCATACATTTTTTTTTTTTTTTTCAATGCAAAAGTTGACACTGGAAACTTGCTGAAGCTGAATGACTTATGTACTGTAAATGACTTTTCAACAAAAATGTGTTTTTGCTGCCATAGTTATTGTTTGCAATGCTAGAACAAATGTTAAATGTAGATTAATCTTCCCATCTCGGTTGTAAAAGACAGCAAAGAAAGGCTTTGTTTTGAACATTTATTGACACTTTAAACCTCGCTGTCTGCCAGAGCATAATCTCACTGGCTGAAGAAAAAAAAAATTACTTTTCCCTTTGAGAGTTTTACTCCAGTGAGTTTTATGCACTGAATTTATGGTTTCAGAAAAATAAGCTGACAGCACACTGCCTGCCCTGCCCATTTCACCTTTAACAAGATCGGCGCTGGCACTGATATAGTTGCTTGGAGGCAACATTGCACACGAATACTCAGTTGTGTGGTTATATGTATACTGTATGTTTGTGTGTACATGTGCATTGAATGCCCATCTGCATTTGTGATCATCATGCATTTACAGTCTAGCACAGAAATGCCTTTGCTCCTTAATGCAGTAAATACTGAGATCTGTAATGAGTTCCATGACCTTTTAGGGGGAACCCATTGGTTTGTCTGTGGCTCAGGGAGCATTGATTAGGTGGCCAAAGGAACAAATGACTTGCTGTGTGTGGTCCTTACAAGGCAAACACTCCCTCCTGCTTCCTCAGGCCTACATTTGGCAGCAATGCTGCTATGTCCCCTGTACAGGGTTTAGTGCCAAGGTCTGATGAGACGCAGCTGTATCGAACTGTTTGCACAAGACTTTATCCAAGAATGCAGCACAATAAAGAACATTTCAGACAATGTCAGTGTAGGTGTTTAACCTGCAGTATGATCACGATGTGGGCAGTAGCTGAACAATCAATAAAATCCTATTAAGCTCATAAATACATACATTCACATACACATACAACATGTGCACAAATAAATGCACCTTCACATGCACTCACAAAAGAACACACTGTACGGACAGTATGGGCCCACGTGCCGCCAACCTGTTGCCCATAGTTCCTTCAATAATTTCCCATTGACATCCAGAATGGTTATACTAGATATTTTAATCTCCTTCAAAGAGCTGACAGAGTCAAGATATTCTTTACTTGCACACAGTAAGCGCAGTTATAGTAAACAAAGATAAATGCAAGACCATAATGGAATCTGAGAAAATAGTATTTGCTTGGTCTCTAAAAGATGGCAGATTGAATTGTTTTACCAGGCTGCCTTTGCTACTATAAACAATTTTGCAATTTCCATGCTAAATTGCGCAGGCCAGACCAAGAAACAGAAAATGACACACATAAACAGTACATCCACACAAAAGCTATTTGCTTAAGATTAAAAAAACAACTGAGAATGAAATACAAAATAAATTGCCTTTTCACATCCGCTGTAGGGACGTATACTGTGCTCAAAGTATGGTGCAGAAGGCACATGTATGGTCCACACATCACCCAAGGCTGGAGTCTGGGGCATGACACCTGAATAACTGCACATAAAGTCATGACATTTAATAACTGTCTCATTATTCTCTTCTTTCAACATATCAGCTTTAAATGATAATAAATTGATTTCCTGATGGATTTACCAGTGCAAAAAACACAGTATCTATTTCTGTCATGATTCATCTGACAACGCATTTGTTTTCTGCTTTATTCACAGTTAAAGTGGAAGCAGTTAAATGCTTCAATCAATTAACTGATTATAATTAACCAATGTGTGTAATTATTCCGGCATGTGGCAAACTCCAGACTGGCAGGAAAAGACAGGCAGGTGAGGCAGAGTTTTAGTGTTTTGAGGAATATCTGAACGGTAGACACATTAATTGACTGCCCTTTATTTGGATGTGAAAGGTCAGCACCACGGTGACATTTGCAGCACCAGTAGAGGGCATTAGCTGGTCAGTGGAGTGGAGGCTGAATGCAGCTGGACAGCTGACTTTAACAGTCACTTCAAATATGGACACAAATGAAGCGCTTGCAGTGTGTGTGTGCGTTAACATCAATGCAAGCAACAAATGTCTTTGAATGCCATGACAAATTTAATCATGGGAGATTCAAAATCTGAAATAATCTTTAATCCCAATGCATCCAGAATACTATTGTGGCCTGTTTTGTTCTGCGCAGTAGCATCTTAGCCCGGCAAGTGTTTTGTTAAATTCTGAAAAAAAAAAAAGCTTTTATTTGCTTTGCTAATTCAACTACAAGAGATTTTATTAAAATAACCAGAGTAGTTGGAGGATTGCGCATGAATAATGCAATTCAAAGTTGCATCCTCCTGCAAATCCTGTCTGTTTTAAATATCTATACATATAGCAGCAATATCGGTTAGAGGCTTTCCCGTTCACCCCGCGTACCATTTCGTGTAATTACAAAACACACATCTTCTTTGACAGCGCCATCATAACACAAGATGCAGCGAAGACGGCAGAGACATCCTGTGGAGTTAAAATGAGTTTAAAACAGAGATCCATTAGAAGGGCAGTAAACATGTCCTTCAGTTATGAGTTCACTCATATCCACACATATAACTCTCCCCCAAACCCCTTTCCTGCCCGTTAATGGACTTCTTGACATGCGGTTTAGGCTGCTTAGCTACTCTTTAATCTGCTTCTGCCGCCCCCAGTTTATGGGGTAAGGAAAATCAAATAAACAGATGGTAATCTGACTAAATTAGAGCACAGGCGACTCTTCCAAGCACTAAGTACCGCATTATCTATCACATGTTTTCCCTCATGCATCTTATTTATTTATATATCTACTTTTTAAAACGAAAAGCTCTTGTTCACAGTTGTTTACAGTTACACTGCAGTTCTATTTCTGCTTAATCTGTTATCTGGAGTAATGGTGTGGAATACATTTAAAGGTTCTGTGATAATCGTTATTGCACAGCATTTGCATCAGACGAAGCACCTGACTACGTGTATATGTCTGTATTTTTCGTTTTCACCGTTAGCCTACAGATGCGCTTGTATGTGCATGTTCATTTTAATGCAGTATTGCTTTGGCTTTGAGTCAGTACGCTGTGTGTGTATGTGGCATTTATTCTTATCTGTGTCCGTGTGACAGTCGGTGGATGTTTGCTGTTATTTTTTCCTGCCTTCAGAGCAAATATCAGTACGTCCCAGCTGAGGAGGCATTACAGGCTGTTGACTTGAACAGCTCGCGGGACTCACTACCACAATCTGCGTCTGATCTTAGGTGTGTTGTACAGGTGGCTGTTCGGAGGAGGAAGTCTGGGGAATTTGGTTAATTAAGCAGGGTAAACAGCAGATAACTGCAAACCATCCTGGTGGGACAACAAAAGCGTGAGACCCCAGATAACCACCTTAGCAACATACCATTCATTCTTTATTTTATTTTTATTTCTTTCTTTCTTTTATATCTCTTGAATTTTTTACATAAAAACCGTTGGCGGAAAATTTATTTACAGATGGCTGCTATTGGGGTTAAGGGTTACCGACACAAGTGAGCTGTCATCCGTGACCAGATTGCATTCTTGGAGGAGAGGAGGTGTCTGTTTTGTTAAAGATAATGATAATGCATGCCACGCAGATGGCACAAATTATTTAGTGCAACAAGAGGGTGGTACTAATTGGGCCAAAGGTGGCCAGCATACAAAGGAAAAAAAGTGTGTGTGTATGTGTGTGTGTGTGTGTGTGTGTGTTCCTGTATTACCTGCAAAGTGGATGTGAATCTGTTTACTCATTCACATTGTGGGGACTCGGCTTCCTTATGGGACAAAACACAAGTCCCAGTAATGTACATCATTAAATTTTAGGGTGAAGGGTAAGGTTGAGGTAAAGTTATGATTGGGTGGCTATGGTTTAAGTAAGTCTCCAGGAAATGAATGTAAGTCAATGCAATGTCCCCAAAGTGATGAAAACTCGACTGTGTGTATGCATTTGCACACATGGGTGTGCATCTATGTGCATATGTGTATGTGTGTGTGCAAGTGAGTGGGTCTGAAATCACAATGATTCATCCCTACAGCTGTGCCTTACATTCAGTTTGTTAATACATATCATTAAGTGACCCAATTCATCTATTTTTAAGCATTTGTTCACTTCTAATCATTCTTTTCTAATTCTGATGCACACTAAACATTTGTGGGATGGAACTACAGTTTATGCTGTAGCAGTCAATAATTTACTGCATGTCAGCCACTGTGCACTTAAAATTCTATTTGTACCAAAATAAATCTCTATAAAATGAAAATAGCCTTTCATCCAGCCAGTGTTGGTGTGCTGGTACTTTCATATCAATTGATGGCTCCTATACTGTCGCACTGCGATCTAATCAGGCTATCACAGTAGAAATGTAACACCGTGCTTTGTGCTATGGTATTTAAACTCCAGTATCTGATACATTATCTCCAACTGAAATAGGTTCGGCACTGCGTTCCTTTGATGGCTTGATTTGTCATATCTGTAACAAGACTGTTTTAGAAATAGCATGTGTATTTGAAGGAGGCAGAGCCATCTCATTAAATCTCAGGGGCCATATAGTAAAAGCCTTGCCTCATACCATAACCTGCCTGTGAGAGAAGTCTGGACAATCTTTACAATTATCAAACAAAGCTTTTTCTTTGCCTCAATACTTACATAGTTTTAAACATACTTTATACTTGGTGGAATGTGTGTTTTTGTGAGCCAGGACAGTCAAAGTATACCATTTCCACCACAAAAAGTTCACTTCACCAGTGAGCTTTAGCATTTCTAAGTGGAGTCAACTTTTAGTCAACTTTTTAGTCAAGTCAACAATTACTCATGCAGCTCTGAAATCACTGCAGGCCAAATAAAAATGCTCCCATCATATCACAGTCTGAAGACTCCAGTTTGCATTAGCCCTCCATTTTCACCATTTATCCAATAATCTAACAAATCATCATTTAGCCATTCATATTGGTTGTGTCTGCGCGACCAATAACTCATTTTCTTTTCGTTAATGCTCAATCATCAGCTGTTAGAGCTTTTACAATACATTATACTGGTCAATGGCTCAGACCGGGTGATAGTCACCATCTTATCAGGTGCGCGGGATGAAGCTGACCCCTTCCGCTCTCTCTCCCGTCCTTATCAAGACCACAGTAAATGTGCTCACCAGGCTGTGAAATGAAAATCATTGATGGCCCCTCTCTGAGCATCAAAGAACAGCCTTCCCTTCCCTCTGTGTCCCATTCATAGGCATATTGAAAGCCATAAAATATGACAATTCTGCCATATCATCCAGGTTAAACTTCCCCATAATTGCATTAAACCAATCATACGTCTTTTTACTTGGTGTGTTCTTTTTCCCCCATGGTGTACATATGGACAGTGATGCATTAGCTCATATTGCAGCGGTAATGAGAGGACCTTGGTCTCCACTGAGGTGACACAGTGACCCAAATTAACGGATATGTAGGTAGTGTGTGTGTGTGTCTGTGTGTGTGTGTGCGTGTGTGTGGAGGTGAGGGTGGGGTTGCATTTCTAAATAGCTCTTTCTCAGACTTTAGAAATGGAAATGGAGGTGCAGTGTGGTCAAACCTTAATAGAAGCATGTTTATTTGTTACAATTCATACCATCCTGGAAAACAAGAATCACATGAGCAGCTAATGTAAGACACCGTCATAACAGACTGACCAATATGTGGACAAAACAAAAGAAAAACTGAAGCAGTCAGACAACCGTTTGACTGAAGCTTGGTTGTGTTCTGTGCTCGTGGATGTGTGTGGTGGATCTACAGGGATCTGAGTTTTTGTTTTTCTGGCACAGCAAAGACAGTGGCAGACTTCCAATATTATGTGGTCAGGGTTGATAAGTGTAACACGGCCCAGGTTGCGCTCTGACCGCGTGGTCAGGCTGTGGGATTACGAGTGAGGAAATGTTTCTGCAAGGACAGTGTAAGGAGAGCAGGACAGGCCCTGTAAAACATGCAGCTGGAGTTTCATATAGATTAGACATACATGACCACTGTCAGCAGTGCCAAAGCATTTATGGACATGTTGAAAGAGGATTAGAAAGTGAATCCCTTTGCTCAGTTTCTGGCGAAGGATTTCTCAGGGAAATTACTTTTCATTCATTTTCTGCCGCACATTACAATGTTGTTCTGGGGACATGAAACTTGTAAACAGGCTTATAAATGGCTTAGGCTTCGCCAGTGTTTATTCCATGGCATTTAATTCTAGATATAGAGGATTTTACTGCTGTGATAATACGTGATTATCTGCCTTTCAGTCACTTACAGTGTGAAACTCGAGAAATGTTTTAAAAATGCATCATGGTCAGAGCTGCATAAATAAATGATGCTCATTTTCCTCATGTAATGTTTCAGTGCTCTGCGGGATTTTTTTCAACTGTCCCTCAGAGTTAACGTTTTAGGTATAAACACGTGCATCTATCAAACATACTCACTGAAAACTTTTCTCCACATGCCCACATCGCCTCTACAAAGATTGAGGCGCTCTTATTACTTGGAGTCTATACCTCAACAAGCCACTGTAAACTTGCTGTTTGCTATGCAGAATCTGATGAGTGCCTTCTCTCTTTTTTTCACACTGTTCTGAATCAGAAAAGTCACAAATCCCAGGTCGTTTTTGTCACGCGTACTAAAATTGGCTGTGCCAATTTTGTTGTTATTAGACGCACTTTAACAATCATGCCATTGTAACGTGATTTCTTTGTTCCCCGTGGGAGCATGGAAACACATGGCGTGAATCTAATCAAAAGCAGCCAGACGCACACTTACAGAACAATGAATTTGCACTACTATGTACACAACTTTGATCAGGGAATCAGAGTTCTCTCTCTCACCAGCTGATGATTGGTGGTGATTTTCAGGTTAGTTTCACATTAGCATACAAAAGTTCTGAATCAATTTTGTACTTTGATGCGGGGATCAGACTATGTGAACCTGGACTAATTTAGAGATTATTTTTTTGTCATGGCCGACGAATTGCCAGCATTGTGGCTGATCGTGAATGACAATCAGGAATCTATACCCATGTAGTTTGAGTTTGTTTCACATATTGTTCTTGGCGTTTTCTCTCCTTCTTCTTCCGATCCACAATACTACCAGCATCACACACAACGCTTCTGTCACCATGACTGACAGTTGCTTCACCTGCCTCGCAGACGACCTCTGAACATCGTGAAATAAGATGTGCCGTGATTGGTTGGGGTCATACATGTAGTCTTGCCAGTCACCTGACCAAGACAAGGCAAGAGTTTATGGCAGTGTGATCATTAGAGCTGACTTGGTGACCACCATCAAAGACAAAAATATCATGTAGTCTGATCCTGTCATATGTGCTGCACCTTCTCCCACAATTCCTCCTCCAACATCTTCTGCAATGTTATCTTACTTTGGAGGCTGTCGCCATGGAAAACAATATCTCATGGAATCATTGGCTGTGCTTAATATAACCAGTTCATATTGCCTCTACATAATGACAAGACTTGTATAAGAAAAGGTTATGTGTACAGTGTGTGCAGGGACACGGGAGACTAACTAAAGATTCTACAGTGGACAGTAATGACAGCTTTTTCTGATGTTTAGATTGCACCCCAGCATCACATTTTTCTTTGCTGATGTGAATAAATGCCACATTGCTACCTGCTCTGAATTTTTGCTCAGTGCAGTTGTGAGCGTCACATTGCTCCTAGCATTCCATGAATATTGCAAGTTGATGCAAAGTTGCACATGAACAGAATTCACAGGAGACTGTGTTCAACCAATATGCTGTTGAAGAATTTTATATTAAATGTATAAAGCCAGAAGTATTTGTCTAATTTTTTGTCAGGGAGCATTTTTGTTCTGCCTTTATATATTTTGTCTGATAACCTAGGACATCATATGAGGGGACTGAGGTCACTTGACTACCCAGGACAAGTATAAAACGCCTGCAGGATTCCTTGAATATGTATATGGCTTCACAGTTTAATTTCACACTCCTTTGTTTTAGCTGAAATTAGGCCACAAAACTGCAATACAGCATTATCACAAACAGTAGCAGCAGATGCTGTGTTATCTGATAGAAAGTATGGCAGAACAAGTTAGCGAAACCAAAACAAATTACCAGCAAAACCAATTACCCGAGCTTTATTTCTTTATTTTTTTTTTTATTATTTTATTGTATACTTATTAATGTGCATTGTCCTCTCATCCCACTCAGTTGCATAGTTTTTCCTCATTACAGATTCCATACACAAAATGAGGAACATCATTACAGTACATGCAAATAGGGAGACAGCAGCCGCTAACAATGCCTGCATTTCCCAGTGCTAACAAAGATAGGTCAACTGCATATTTCTACACCCTTAAAAAAGAGTGCACCACACTGAACACATCTGCGTATCCTGGACAGCACATGCTTGTGTTACCTTTCAATGCAATATGTTAACAGCAGCACGTATAGACACAACAAGTAATACAAACACCGTACGTGCTGACACCTCTTACAGAGGAGCATTCATTATGCAGGCACATAAACCATCAATGACGGGATTCAAGAGGGATGCAAAGGCAACATGGGCCGTGGGTCCCCACTGTAATCTCACACAGAATGGCAGCAGTGACAGAATGAGTTTTCTCCCCATTGAATAGCGAGACGGCTCTTTGTGTCTTTTTGATTTTCTCTCTTTTCAGATGATGTGTGGGGAAGGAAGGATCCCCTTTGTGTCAAGCCACAAGACTTAAAAGCAAAGTTGGATCTGGATGCATTTGGGTTGTGTGAGACAGAGTGAGAGAAACAGGGATGAGTACACAATGCACAAACTGCCTGGATCCTTGTTTTTCTATGATACCCCACACAAACAATGTTTCTTGAGAAAAATAGCGTCACTGCAGCCAAGTTTGTTGACAGTTGAAAATACTGAAGACTGAACAAGAAAATGACAAGATTATTTTTCCCTCTTACTGAGTTTGTTCTGTAGTGCACACTTCTTTGACTGTAAATAAACAGCAACTGCTTTCAAACATTGCTTTCAGAAGGCTGCTGAATGTACAAATTATTATTTAGTTCCTTTAAATTTGGGGAGTGAAAGTGAGTAAAATCATTATACCTCAAAGGGCAAAATTTTGCCCTCATTTAATTTTAGTCTCTCAATTACTGAGTCTATTGTTTTAATCTCTTCAGGGACAGATGCTAGATTAAGAGGAATGGAAGATAAAAGGATTAGATTTCACACCACCACTCATTTACCTACAGTAGCATTCCACTTAACTAGAGTGCACCTCCTCCTCCTGTTCACCTTGATTTTCTTCTCATTTAATTCTGCTTCGATGCAGAGTAAAATGACCAATTCAGCCTTAATTTAACAAAGTGATGTTACTAAAGCTATATCTGGCAAATTATTTAATGATCCTGTACAGTGTATTCACCTGTTAAGTACAATCTCAAGGGTTTTACCGTGTATGTCTATGTGTGTCTGTGTGTGTGCATATGTGGGGTTATTTCAGTGGAGGATAATTAGATAATGAAGTCCTGTAAATGTATTACCTATCAAGGATTTTTTAAAGCTGCATAAGTTGTTATGGCTGCGGCGAATGATTGCCTACTTAACTTGCACACAAAGAACACCTCAAATATCTTATTGGAGGTGTATTTCTGAAACTGTAACAAAATGAAGTCCAGTTATTTGTTCATATATACAGGTATATATACATTCAGTCATTTTTCTTGGCACCAGTTGTGTAAGCTCAGGGCAGGGCTTCAAGCTAAATGCTAATGTCAGCATGCTAACATGCTCATAATGACAATGTTAACTTGCTGATGTTAACCAGGCTTAATGTCTACCATGTTAACCATGATAATGGTGCTAGATGAAAACTTGGGATCGCGAAAGTTATTACAATTAATCTTGACAGGGACATGACTCACTGTACCAAAAGACATTTCACTCAAAACTGCAAATGTCAACCTCATGGTGGCACTAAATGAAAAGTCAGAGGGTCACCAAAGTCAGTAGGAGTCATCCTATGGGGACCATGAATATGTGTACAAAATTTGGAGGTAATCCGTGTTGTATATGATGACATTGTTGGACAAAAATTGGGGATTGACGGACCAACCAAATGACCAACATTGCCATCCCCAGAGCCATGTTAACCAAGTTAGAAAGTAAGTATATTTATTCATATAGCACTTTTAAAGACATAAATCACAAAGTACTTTACAAGGGCATTATACAGCATTCAGAAGTAAATGCAGTGCATGCAGGTTCCCCAAACACTCGTCTAAACACATACTGTATGTCTTTAGCTGCCTTTTAAAAGACTCAGCAGACCATAAGGTAAGGCAGAGCATTCCAAAGCTCCACAGTTTAGGTGCAATGGCCCCAAATGCTTGATCACCACAGGTCAACAGCAAATTTAGCTTATTGAATTTAGAGAGCAAGCTGATGAGGAAGGGTGAACTAGTTCAGCCACAAATGCTGGAGCCTGACCTTGCAATGCTCTGTAAGAGTAATTTTAAACTGGATCCTATACGCAGCAGGGAGGCAGTGCAGAGATCTAACTATAGGGGTGATGTGAGGCTGTCTGTTTGGCATTGTAAATAGTCTTGCAGTAGCATTTAGGATTGCCTGCAGACAGTCAAGAGCAGACGTACGAGGTGAATAAATAAAGTTTGTTACAGGAGTCAGTGCAAAATGAGACAAAGGCATGTATAAGACACTCTAGTTCAGCAGCTGAAACCACATATCCCAGTTTACTAATAATTCTAAGTGGAAAAACTAAATCTGGTTGGCTGTTTAACATGGGTATCAAGTGACCAGAATTGATCAAATACTCTCCTTAAATTATGTAGGTTGGAGTATGCAGCAGCGTCAAGAGTCTCAATACTTTACCTAATAATGCAGGCTACCTTTTCTGGTTTTCTGGAGCAACTACCAGAATCTCCATCTTAACAGCATTGAGCTGTAAAAAAATCTTCTGCTGTCCAGACTCTAATAGTGTTAATAAGGGATAAAATAAAAGCCTCACTAGCTTTGAATGAAAATTGAAGTTGGATATCATCTGCAGATAGTGGCAAGCAATATTTTATCTGATTATGATTTGTTCCAATCACAGCAAATATAAAGAGAATAACAGGGGCCTCAGAACTGAACCCTGCAGAACACCACAAGATGGTGGAAAGGAGTCTCCAATAGAGACAGTGAAACTTCTGTCAGTGAGGTAGGATGAAAACCAGTCTAATGCTATACTTGGCATGCACCTCTCAATCAGGACATGATGGTCTACTGTGTCGAATGCAGAACTGACAATAACAATCATGCGCATCAGAAGAAATTAGAAAATTGTTAGACACCCTCAGATAAGCAGTGTCAGTAGAGTGCTGTTTCCATAGCCCAGACTGAAACTTATCACAAATATTGTGCTTCTCCAGTGCAGTGGTCAGCTGATTGGCCACAATCTTTTCTAAAATTTCTGACAAAAATGCAAGTTTAGATATGGGCCTATAGTTCTTTAACAAAACTGCGTCCTAGTTGGTTTTTAACGTGGACTGGATAGCAGCATGTTTAAAATATGAAGGGACACATCCTGTAGACAAGGAAGAATTAGCAATCATTCATACAGCAAATAATTGGCAAAGCTTGGAAGAAAATAGATAATATGGTATTACATTCACAAGGCTAGATAATAGCTTTATCTTCCTAATTAAATCCATCAAATCATGTGAGCTGATGGGTTGGAAAGAGTCCAGAACAGTACGAGATGGAGAGGGGCTAGAGGTGGGTGGGGAAGACCAAGGATGAACACTGGACCAAATAGCCATGACCTTATCAACAAAGAAGATAAGGAACATAATAATTATTGACAGAAAAACATGGTAATGTACAATGCATTAGAAAATTAGCAGAGATTTTTGCGATACAAGTAATGTACTTGCAGCCCAGCGGCTTTCCATAGTCATTCAGCACTGCAACACTTCTGTCTCCAGCAGCAGACAGGCCCACCTCAGCTTCCTGGATATGGCTGTGGATATTCTTCTTTCCAGTTCTGCTATTTTGTCAGCCAGGCAAGCACAGCTGACACAGCCAGATGGGAAAGCGACTGGAGTTCAACACACAGCAGCTTCAGTTTGCAGTTTGTAGCTCGTCTTGACCCAATATCTATAGTCCTCTCTGTTGTTTAGCTTCCAAAGCTAAAAATAAGCTGGTTGTGCTAGCCTCAACATCTGGACTGGAAAACATAAAATTTATAATCCAAACGCTTGATGAATACAATCCTTACTTTTTGAAAAGGGGGACAAAAACACCCATGAACTAAAACTGTTGAACAGGATATGGATTAAAAAGTGGATAAAACTAGATAATAAGTCAATCAGTGACAGAGCTACTGGTAGTTTATTTAGGTCTGTACAGGTTTGCATACAGCTGTCTGATCATTAAAAAGCTCTTTTACTCTAAAAGAAGTGTTGAGAAAAGATTGGTTTTAAAAAAAGATAATATTTTTCATTATACTACTATAATTAATTTTCCTACATTGTGTACATTCAACTATAAATGAATTTAAATACAATAGCATTACCGCTTACGCCATTTCAATCAATTCAGCAGTTCAGCTATTAACACACACATGATAACACAACCTGCTGATGAACTGCACAAAACATGCAATGAATGTAGGTGTTGTGACATGCAGAACTCAGACTGTGTAATATGAGTTTTGGTGATTACTTCCCTTCATATAGTTTATCTTATCACTTCTGTTTAAGTGGTACATCAATATACAGTATAAATAAGAGGAAAGATAATTTTCTGTTGTCAACTACAATAAGCAGCAGTATGTTGTCACAACAGTTGAGGGGAAGTGTCTCTCAAATAAGACTGGCTGCACATTTCTCACAGATGAATGTATTATTATTATTCCCTCACATGTTCACTGTTGGTCTTTTTTCAGTTGGGTTTGCTATGGTTGTATTACCATTATATTAACTGAGGTAATAATCACTTAACACATGTGATGTATTGTTATAACCTCAATATTTATGTAGTTTCCCTCTGAAAACTTTTGAATCGCAATCACTCAGGTCCAATAAATAAGTCCCAGGTGTGCTTAGTGGGATGTGTTAACCTCAAACATGCACCGGTGAATCTGAGAAGTTGCTAAATTTGCCAAGTTCCATGTATATGAACTCCCAGGGGAATCCCCCTTGAGTGTGCATGCAGAACAGAGGATGATTATATTTAACAATGGAAAAGGTTCCTCTGTGTAAGCCAGTCATTACATTCTCTGTGCACTCTCTATCTGCTATTGTTCTTCTCTGCCGCATTTGTTTTGTACCTGTTATTGCCTTCCATCCACTCCATCACTGAACCAGGACTTCAGATGCCTGCAAGTCACCGTTTGTTCCCTCTCAGAGGCAAGGAACTGAAAGGAAAGAGACATTTCAGGAGCGCAATGGAGGTAATTGATACCCAGCTTAGCATGCCAGTGACTGTGGCTTTCAGGACACTAAGGAAATAAAAATGTAAGTCTTTGTACACATTAAGAAATAGGCAACCAAAATAGAACCACAACAGTGCCGCTGTTTGTGTCTTGTTTGTGTCTAGCGACTCGGAAAGTGAAGATGTATAGTTGTTTTTTTTTTTTTTTTCCAAACATAAGGGGTAACACAAGGTGTTATTATTAAGTGTAGTTTCATTTCCACTCGAATGGATTTCCTACACAAATACTGAAAGTGTTCACCGTAAAAAAGCCTGACATGTTTTCTCATGTCTGCCAAATCCGACCACCATTTCCACTAAACCCCAATCTAATGTATCATTTTGCCTGAAAATGATGCCATCATTTCCAACATTACCCCCATTTTTTTTTTTTTTTTTTTTTTTTTTTTTTTATGAGGAGCAACTTAAAATGAGGGAGCAGCTGGTTCAATGTTTTGTTCGGCAGAACATGTAATGGATGCAATGGATGAAGACTGGCTTAAATGAGCAAACGCTGTGACCTTTCATTCACTGTGTGCAACTAATAGCTTCCATGCTAGCTGTCTCAAATTCCCCACATTTTAATACAAATGCACTTAGCAAGTCATTTACCCAGGAACAATGTTTCTGTTATACGTGCTACTTCAAGGACAACAATGCTTGTTATGAACTTGGATTGAATTTTATAGCTCCATAGTTTTACCTCCAAAGACTGCCTTATTTACAGCCTGTATGTTAGGGGTCATCAACTACATTTCTCCATGGGCCAGAATTTTTCTGTGGCATCCAGACTTTCAAATAAAAGGAATGCATTTATTTAGGCATAATTAGCAGAGAACCCCAAAAAAGCAATTTGAGGAGAAAAGAATTCTGATGATCCATGTCAATTAATTTCTCTCTTGTGTTTATCTGTTAAAAACAGATGAAAAAAGAGAAGGTTTCACCAGGATAATCCTTCTAATTTTCTTAATTTGTTTTTCTTCTATGAAACGGAGTGAAAAAGTTTAGTCAGGTTTAAAAAAAAAAAAAAAGCCAGCAAATTGGCACATGATTATTGTTTGTTTTTGTAATGCTCATTTCAGCCACAAAAGGCTCCGAAGTGCAAGATTGTGGGTTTGTGTTCCTTGTGAAACCGAAAGTCAATGGTTCCAAGATTGCATTTCAGTCTATAGGTTCTGCCTCTTTTGCTCTCCACATGGACTGTCTACCTGCATGCAACCAAAGCCCACTCAAACCTGATTGGTCAATACTACCCAGACTATAAATGGACTACAAACGAAACCAGTCTGTAGTCCCTTGTCTACGGATTCTGCATTCATGTGCTGATATAAATTAGAGACTTGATACAACAACAGACAAACTTAGTGATTCTGTGACAACTCCGCTACCCCCCAGTCTGGCCAGTACTCTGCTGTCTGCTCCAGGGAATGATGGCCAGCCTGGGAAGTGGGATTTGGCTTGATGGTGGAGGAGAGAGGATGGATTTAGAAAATGATTCAATTCTTTAGAATGAGTGAACTATGACTGTGCAGACTACCAATGGTATACATCAATACAGACAAAAAAAAAGGAAACCATTTAACGCCTTCATAACCCATGGTAGACGCACAAAAATCAAGGAAAAACGATCAAATCAACAAAATTTTAACAAGTCAACTAAATCAGGCGGGGAGAACGCTCTGCTTCTGGAACGCTCCTGATGGGGAATGAAGCCGTGCCGAGCTGGATCGCGAAGCAGCGGTGCCCAGCGGAATCAGGACATGAGTGTGGAGCTTTTCTGCTGTCACTTTAAACTGATCATCCTTCAGTTGAGTCCAGTCTAAGCACTTCATGTTCATGCTTTACTGACTCACATAAAGACATTGTGCTCAGAGCCTTTAAGGAAATACATATATGTGAAAAATGTAGCCCTGCTCCACAATTACTGTACTGGTATCTTGCTGCTACTGGTATTATTAATATTGCTTAACATAATGCTTCTCTCTCTTGTTCCTCTTCGTCTTGTGAAATGACCTTTACGCACTCCACACCAGATGACTCAGGACTGCTTAGGTGCTGCCATCTGGGATCTTCCTCGGGTTTCCATGAGTAACACAAAATCTCTGCAAGAATTTGATTATTTGCAAGAGCAAGCAGTCCCCCACTGAACCTCACCTCTCATATTTTCTAAGATAATTTTATGTTTTGTCAATTGATATCAACTTCTTAAGAATTACAAGTGAGGAAAAAAGACAGTTTCCAGGGTTAGTGTCAGGGTTTTCTGGTTCTTTTTCTTCACCATCTCCCTCCTGCTTGGAAGCTCCAGAGGAGCAGATGGCTTGGCATCACCCTGACAGCCCAGTGTCAGCCTGTCTCTTCAGTTTGTCATCCAATCCAAGACTAGCTGTTAGCCCTGAATAAACACAGAAAGTGGCACACCAAAATTAGGCATGAACAATTTGAGGGCACTATTGAACTGGAATATGAAAGCCCACCAAGATACGCCTCAATCAGGAAACAGGTTCGCACAGCAGGACTCCCCCTTGAGGGACAGAGACCATTAAAATGTGACAGAAAAAACAAACACATTTGCTTTGCACAGTTGGTATGAAATGCCTTTATTTATTTTATATCAGCTCTAGGTGAGCTCAGGATGTGCAGTTTTCTCTGTGATAATTTCAATTTTCTTCCCAGAGAAAGCTAAAAGAAAGCAGCAAGCTGGCGACAGGAGTGCAGGTAAAAAGAGCAAAGGGGCGACATAGGCCAGTCTGGAGCTGTTCATTTTTTCTGTTAACTTATAGACACTACAGTAAGCTGCCATCATTTAGTAAATCTCTTTGAAAACATTTACTTCATCAGAAATTGCACTTAGATCCTTGCTAATGAGACCACATCTACTTTGTTTTTTTTGATTCTCCCAAAGAAAATCACAATAACTTCAAACTGTTTTTCCTCAAAACAGATTTGGTTTTGGCATCTTTGTCCTTCAGCTTTGACAAAAACTGCATGAGGCACTGACAGAGACACTTATGTTCTGGCATATGCTGCGGGCGCAGACAGTAGCCATTATCTCTCCCCTGTGCCTCCCAACAGGGTTGCCAGATTCAGACTTTGGTATGGTCACATGAATTGGCACTTTAAGTCACACTTTTCTTCTTTTCTCATTCATTCATCTAAGACACTGGGCAATGAATAGAAAGGGAAAAAAATATTTTGGTTGTTACCACGCAGGTAGACTGACAATTTGATGAATACTGGCTGCAACCCGGATGCATATATACTGCTTAGGCGGATGGGTCTGATTGCTCCATTGAGCTCAGCAGTGCTCAGGAGGAAGGAGGCAGGCCCAACCTGTCGGTCACGCCCTGCATTAACACAGCCAAGACAAGACAGACAGGGGGAGAGACAGACAGGAGACAAAAGGGGAGGCAAAACACAGGAGCACAAAAAAGAGAAAACAAGGGGAGGAGACTGTAGATGTCCACAACAGCAGATATAAATCTAATTAAGTTGTGATAGAAGTGGATGAAAGTTAGTTTAAGGATTCAGTCAATGGCAGTGGCATTAATATGGTTCAAGATTTTTTTTTTTTCCTAAACCTTGGAGCGATTTATAGACCACTTGTAGTAATTTAAACTCTATTCTATGACTCTCTGAAAGCCGCTGCTGTGACATGAGGATTGACACAATGTGTATGGTTTCTTTTCTTTCAGACCGAAGAACATTTAATTGAAACAAATGCATTCTTTTGTCTAGACATGAATTCTTTTTGTATAATCTGACCTGATGCAGACATGCAAAGTTATTCTAAATGACTGAGCCTCGCGGAACACCATACATCATGTTGAGCTGCTCAATGAGACAAATTCTTTTCTGTCCTGGAGATAGGACTTGAACAGCTTTCGAGCAGAGTCACTAAGTCAAATCAAGTTTTCTGGTCTGTCTAGTTGTAAATGGTGTTAATAGCACATCAAAGGCACCACAAAGATCCAGGACTAGACTACTGTTTTGCCTCAATCAGTTTTCAAGATGAAAATCGTTCAGAACGTCTGTGCCTGTATCTGTCTGAGCAGTGTCTCTACTCAATACTGATCAAAATACATACTGTATTGTCAAGGTAAGCATATGAGGTGCAAATCTTGCTCACAGGTTCCTTCTTTATTATTGCATATTGGATTTTTCATATAACGTAATCTTAAGCATAAGAAGAAATTAATAAGAAGACATCGGCTGAGGTTGGGTTTTGTCTGTGTTGCCGGTATTTACCCATCATACAGCAGTGTCACTTTTTAATCAGCGTGCGTGTAAAAGCAGGTAATCACTGGGATGTGTCTGTCTAACAGCTTTTACAGGGTTTGCATTTTACATGTGCGCTCATCTCTAGCGTGTGATTGCCTGTCAACATGTCAATCAAGAGTGTTGTAAACTGAAAACACAGACCCATAGTGCAGTTTGAAAAACAGCTGTTAGATGTACAAATCCTGCATCGTCCTGCATAAAATGCAGTTTGTAAAAATAAAGGGAATATATTTTTAACATCTCTGTGCCAATTTTCGGTTTGTCAAAGCCACATGATCTTGAATAACACAAAAATGAATGAAAAATATCATGAGGAAATGTGGCTGAAGATACATCAACATTTACTACATAGGATTGTTGAGCTAAAAATGACTGCATCATAATTTACATAACTTAACACCTCCCCCTGAAAACACTACTGACTCCACTTTCTGTAAACAATATCTGGCCTGGGAGAGTCCAGCATGCACCTCAGAATTTTAAATGTACTATACATTAATGGTTTTCACTGTCATGAAAGCTTCAGCCATTCAAGTACTGTATTACTCCTTTCAGATGCATACAATAAATGTAGACATCCACGTAATGCCACCAGTGACCATGAGCTCTTACATTATTCTGTCAAGAAACATCTTGAAATCTGAGACACCTTTACACTTCAGTGATCATCATCTCCCACAGGTTACTGGATAAGATACGATGCTCCCATACTGAACTAGATCTACCTTACATTTTATACAATTCGTTGCGGGAATTTCTGAAGAATTACACACATGCTTGCAAACGTCCATGGGCAAACTTATTGAATGTGGCTTTTCTCAGAACATACCACAAAACAACATTCACTTTATCTGCACAAATAAAAAACCTGTTTTCGTGTTACCTGTTTCCTTTTGGCTTTTTCTTGTCTTTGATGAACACACTGAGTAAATCAGCCCATTAATCAAGTGTCCAGTACACAAGTACAGCTTTACTGTACCCCTGTCTTTATCTAAAAACCTATTCAATTCCACGTCTGTTTTCCTGTGTTCACTTTGATTAATACCCAATAATACTGAATAAAAGTATGAGAAAATTTCCATCACACATTTACGCTATTTACATGGCTGGCATTTAGCATTCCTTCTAAATTACTGTATATATTAAGACAAACAGCCCAGTTTTCAGTGACATCAACTTACATCCTGAAAATCATCAGCTTTACAAATAACGTAAATTAAACTCAAGCAAGGAGCACACCTCCTGAAACGTGAATGTCATTAGCATGGCTGATTGTTTTTTTTGCAGACACACCTTGTGATTACAAGTGCCCTCTAGCTGATTTCATATATGAATATGTCTTTGCTTTTATGATAAAATAATCAAAGTTGTAAAAAGGTGCTAGCGTCACACAGTGTGAGACATTGCATTTTTGTGAGACACAGTGTTGAGCTGTGATTAGAGTGGACTGATTCCTGATTAATGATCTCTCACTCTCGTGTCTTGTGCCATAGACTTACAGCTTTTTCTGATTGAAGATTGCAAAAGGGAAGCAGCGCCGGTACAACATGTGCGTGTGGTTGTGTGTGAGAGACAAAGAGAAATGTGGGAAACAGAGATTAAAGAAAGAAAGAAAGAAAGAAAGAGGAAACAGAGGGGGAGGAAGGGAGCTATAAAACAATCATATTAGGGAATTGGGGTGTATCACTGCTGTTACGTGAAATGAGGTGCCCCACTACAGGTTGGTTCCAGGCAGTGAAATGATAGATGAAAAGGAGAAACAACAGTAGTCAATTACAGCAGTGCATGATTAACCTAAACTAATTAAGACCTCTGGGTAATGGAGGGAAAGGAAACACTAGCCGTCCCTTCCCTTCTACAGTGTGAACTCCCAGTGCAGAATCTGTGCTGAGGCCGCCTTTGTTCTCAGCGTCCCAGTCCTCAACCCAGCTGAACAACTGCCATCTCTACTGTAACTCTCCTCTCTCCAATTCACTGCACGTTTCAGTCTCTGTGCCTGTGTGTATCACTGTGCATGTACTTGTACCTACTGTACTTATTATTGCCTCTGTCGGCCTGGACATCTGCGGGTTGAAAATCTGAACCAAAGTTGAGGACACCTTGATGATTAGCTCTAACTTAGCAATGATGAAGATGTCCTTTTGTACATGTTCGTTTGAAAATAATGTTAATATTACAAAAAAAGAAGAAGAAATAGAAAAAGACATCACTGATTTGAACATATTGGAGCTCATCTTTATTTTTTCTCTTTTGGAATATCAATATGTAATATTGTAATTGAATATTGTATCGTCTAAATTCTTATGGTATTTTGCATTCAGCTAGCATATAGTCAAATTTGTGCACATGACTTTGGTGATGGTCCTTTTATCAGCTTGCACATTAGTGGCTGTGAGAATGACACCCACAGGAAAATGCAATTTTGTCGTAACACTGCAAAGAACAAACTCAAATATTCCCCCACTTTATGCATTTCAGCATGAATACATTTCACCATAGAAATAATGTGTTTATTTTAATCTGGCTGTTGGTGGAACAGGCAGATGGAGGGAGAACCGCTGTTACAATTCCTGTCATATGTAGCCTGAATACTCTATAAAGCAAAGGAATGAAGCATCGTGTCATGCTAATTGCACTGCTGCACTTTTATGCTTCTTCACCGTGATGACAACTCCTCCCGCTGTGAATCAGTCAAAGAATGTCAGTGATCTTAGTACAAGGGTTTGCTGGAAAGCATGGTGAGAAAAAAAAAAAAAATGACATGCCTCCTGGTCCGCTGCTTACTCGATGGATCATTGGACATGAAGAGCCAGACAAGCATCACAAAGGACAAATATATTTGCATCAACTATGCAAAATAAGAAAGCGAGGACCGTGGAGAGATGCCTGGGCTTTGCAAATTTGGAAAAACAAAGTGTTGTCTAATAAATTAGCTCTAGAAGCAGTCAGATAATGCTGGGTGATTGGCTGTTTTTGTTTCTGAGAGATATTTTCCTTAATTACATACTGGTGCCGAACGACTGCGTGGATGTGGATCAATGCGGTTTCTCCTTTAATCAGGACACATTAATGCATAAACCGTCTCGCAGGTGACCTGGATCCACACAGCTTTGAAGTTGTCAGTGATCTTCTCCAGTCATCAATTTGCAAGAGCTCATCATTTAGAAAACTCTCCTTGCCCCATCTCTTTGCACCCTGGGAATTGAAAGAGGCTTTTTCCCATCTTTGCTGTGGGTATGCATGGTGCTGCTTTAGAGCCTGCAGGAAGCCAAATGCTGACATCAGGAAAACTGACTTAGAAATTCTTAATCTGTTTCCTTGGTGTATATATACCTTACATACACATGCACACACACACACACACACACACACACACACACACGAACACTCAAACTTATCTTCATTAGTCTGTGGCTCCCAGTTGTTGCTGTCTTGGTCATTTTCATTGTCACAAGCCAACCCAATAAAATGTTGAACATTTTGATGAACGATAAAGTTATTCTTCAGCCCCTTGAAATCCAGGCATATAAGGACTTTTATGGAAAATACTGCCATCAGTGAAATCAGATCCCCCCCTTGAACACAACTATTGTCACACTGCAACACTGTTTCTGTCACTCAAACGATGGTGGGAAGTAAAGCTTAGACAGGGAATCACCACATCTCCACTAATGATAGGGATTCTCTGACATTACATTATCTAAGCTGATTTTATTTCCCCAAAAAACCTGTCTCACACAGAGCCCTCCTTTGACTCGCCTAATGAACTAACTTCCTATTCAGGTTGAGTCTGCCGCAAATGCCACCTTTCCTGCCATCTAATGTCACATTTCCATGTTTAAACGCCAATGTTTAGAACTCCGTTTTTACATGGTAATAGTTTGTGAGGACTAATTAAAGGGAGGCCAGATGTCACGATGTATTGTTATGCATCAACTGGTCTAACCCTTGATATTAGAATTAGCGGGCATGAGATCAGAATATCAATAGGTTTGACATTAGCTCACCAGTGATGTTATAATTGAACACAATGTGGTATCATTTGAATGCACAGGACTTTTTGAGGCCTACATTTGAATCTGCTTACGGTTAAACTATCTCTCAGTAGTAAATCAGTTCTTCCGGTTTAGTGTAGTTTGATCTAATCACAGTTCAGTCTGCTGCTCTGAATGTGTTTCTGAGATGGACACAGATCAGTTGATTACCACATTATTACATAGTGTAAAAGAAAAAATAGTTATGCTCTGTGGCATGATTAGTGTGACTGTTATTTTGGATGTGATTATGTCACATTGCAGTGATGGCATAGCTTTTGTCAGTGGTGGAGAGTAACCAAGTTTATTTACTCAAATACAGTTTTGAGGTACTTTACTAATGTGTTTTAATTTTCTGCTACTTTGTTTTTCTACTCTCATTACATTTCACAAGGATGCAGCCTTTTCTCCACTACATTAATTTAAATGATTAAAATTTCTCATGCAACACAAGTGATCATCTTATAAAAGTATGCATTGTTATAGATTAAACAACCCAACAGTATATAAAATATTTACAATTAACCAGCAACATCATCGTCATGCTACTTTCATGTTAACACATTAATGATGATAATCCATTAATATAAAACATGTAATGATATAACACAATAAATTGGACATACATATATCAAATGCATTGGTCCAAGGTTGGATCTGTGCTGTATGCATCGCCCCTGTCGTTTTTTATACTACCACTAGAGGCACCACAGTCACATGTTTTCAGCTTGGTTTTGTTCATGTTTTCAGGTTGCTCAATCACCATTTTAGGGAATAAATTAAGGATGTCTTCAAATTAAAACTGTAAAATGTATCACTACAATCATACAAATGCAAAAGATTGTAAAATGTTGTAAAACTGATAAACTTTGGAACATTGTCTTTAAAAATACAATAAAAGTGTTGATGATCGTTACTGATGTGTGAATTATGCTTATTGGCTCAGAATGAAAAAATCCCATAAAAACAAATTCCATATGCATGAGGATGGGATGGATTTGACTCATTCATTCAATATGAATTTCAACACAGAGCTTGGAAATTCATCAGAAACATGACACAAACATGACACAGTGCAGTTAAACCACCGTTTAACTGAGCAAAAGGTGTTTGAGTTGAGTTGTATGAGCTGTTCAGCTCAACTTCAAAAAGTTTTTGACAGCCTTTATAAAACAACAACAACAACAAAAAAAAAAAAAACAAGTTCATCGAGTAAACTATGATCGACTGTGTGTATGTTAATTATGATGTTTTATCTGCTGGTGACAGAAATGTGCTTTCTTTCTTTTTTATTCTCACTTAGTGCTTCATTAATTAAATATGTTGTTCAGCTTCAGCTGCAGGAGTTTAGTCTTAAAGTAAAGGGAGAAAGATGACAAAAAGTACAGGGTTAAACTTTACAGTAGATTAAATGAATTTACAGTTTTTATATGTTACTGTATTGTTTTGTTTTTTTTCTTTCATTTATTTATTTTTCTGTTTTCATTTGCCAAGCCAGTTGTTATTAGACTATAGCTGCCTCTAGTTGAGACCTCCACTAGGTCAGAGATAATGTATTTTTTAGAGGCACAGTGTGGGGTGATGCTGAACAATAAATATTCTAGGGGCTGTATAGATCAAATCTGGCAACCAGAAGCTCCTGTCATGACCAATTAGAAATGCTTTGTGACTCAAAAACTCGCTCACAGGCATGAGGCAGTTGTACCTGTGGCCATTGTCAGTCAGCGGACAAAACTGCACTGGTTAACCCTGCGTGGAAAAGGGAGAGTTGCAGCCTTGAGTACAACAGCGGCTCTAAAGACAAATTCAATGAATATTTTACAATGCCTTCATTATGGGTGCATGTAATTACTGCCTTTCCCATGATGCTTGACTGAGCCTCAATGGGTAGAAGTGGGGTGCAGCAGGGAAGGTTTGAATTTAGCCCTCCTCCCCAACAAAAACAAATTACTGTAATGGTTTAAAACTCATTTAAGTACTTTGATCACTAAGTGATGCATGTACTGATACTTTCTAATTCACTTCTGAGTGAACACTGCTGCTTTATTAAGCCTCTCAAAAATTCGACCCACTGAAGTGCTACTGCTGCTCCTTCAAAGCTATGCGGAATTTGATTTTTCAGATTCTGTTTTTCTTCTCACTTCAATGAGCTCCTAGTTTGCCTGTGGTGATGCGACTACGAGGAAGACTTGGGGATTATTTGCTGTGCCTGGTCTGAACCCACAGATAGTTTGTAGACTTATGGAGAGATAAACAACTCGTCACAAAATGTCTGAGGTCCACTTTCATGTCAGTGTTTCCTTCAGTTAGCTAACCTTCATTGCCCACATTTTCTATGCAAATACATGTGAACAGATATCTTTTATCATCTCTCCTTTTCTAAAGCGCTTTGATCAGCTTGGTTTCCATCCATACATTTATCTGTGACTTAAGATGGGTGAAAAAGTTTGGGATTTTTTTTTTTTTTTAATAAAAACACCATGTGATTTAAAAGAAAGCGATGGAAATTTATTTAAATGACCTCACAGCCCTGCTTGTTAGAGTACAGAACAGCACTAACAAAAATATCACACGGCCACAGTGACAAGTGCGTTACATCACGTACAACACACACAACGGCAATGACAGCAAACACACATACCCACAACACATATAATGGATAATATAACATATCATAGAACATAACACAGATACACAAAGAACACCACAGCATCAACATCGCAGTGAGAGCGAAGTGTGAGTTTCTATCAGGGAGCAGCAGGTGCTGGATGAGCTGTGGGATTAACGTGAGGAGTTCAGTGTCTTTACTGCAGCAGGGAGAAAGCTGTTTTTCAAGTGGTTTCTCTCGGTGTCCAGTGATTTGCACTGTATCATCTCCCAAATAGTAATGAAAAAAAAAAAAAAAGAAGAAGAATACGCGGCCTCACACCAGCTTGTGTATGCTGTCAAGGATACATTATTTTTCACAACTGCAGTATACTTCCACTGTCATTATAGGACTAATAGATGGTGCTTTACAAACTAAGTGTGTCTTCTGCTTCCTCTGCTTGTTTATCTTTGTCTCTTTTTTTGAGTGTTGATTTAACCCCTCCTGACTGGCATGTTTCATTCAATTTTATGTCATAGTAAATGGTAAATGGACTGTATTTGTGTCACACTTTTCGCGTCTAAGGACCACTCGAAGCGCTTTTACAAAACCAGTCTGCATTCACCCATTGACACACACACCCGTACGGCGGCCATAGTATCTGGCCTGTGTAAGACTTGTTGGTTTCACCCTTTGTCAAGTCCTGCATATGCCATTATTGCACCAAACTGTTTGCAGTATTTACACTCATTTGTATTCGCAATACGCTGTCTTTTTGTGTCCATCCTGTTTTCGTTGAACACTGGTGTCTGACCTGTGTTTTCCTAAAAGAGCTCTGTAAAGGGGCCCATTAGCAGATTCTTGACATGAGGCAGCCACGTGTTTTGTCGAAGCAGTAATAGCTTCATACACCGGATCAATAGATCAATCAGGCTTTTGTTACTAATTTGCAGGTTTCTTTCCTGCAGCACACGTATTGAAAAGAGAAGGCGTTTGTCTTACAGTACAGAACACTTGCTGCAGACATACAATCAGCTCACCAAATTACATCAGCCTCCGTGTTGTGCTTATTGCTATGCAGTCTAATAAAGCAACTGCACCTTGAGCAAAAATCAAGAGTTGCTCTCAGTCTCACAAGGTTAATCGGATAATTTATAACAAGCCTGTTGCAGCAAGGCAGTTCAGCTGAAGGAGCAGTGGATGTAAAGGTATGCGTGCACCCACACACATATCCATGCAGGCATTTGCTGAGTACACACAACACCAGTTTGGTATGACCCTTATCAGAGTCTGACAGTCTAATTACAGCTCAGGCAGTGGGAATCCATTGATTTGAAGATAAATGTTAGCACACCTGTGTGTTGAATCCATTACAATCTTTATCTTAATGGCTCTGGGAAAATGCTTCATTAAGGTTCATTACAATAATGTGAGGCATTAAGCATTAATTAGTTTACCATTGTGGATTGTCAGATTTACTTTCAGACAAAAACAAAATGCTCTGTATTTCAATAGGCTGGAATAGAGTAAGCCTGTAACAAACACCTTGTTTCATTCAATATTCAAGGGTAATTCTTAGAGTTTATTTTTTTCCACATGGCACACCAGATGGGTTGCACGGTAGGACAATTCAAATATTGTCAACCACAGCAACATGCAATAAATTAACTTCTAACTAGTGAAGTTTCAAGTATTTTACCATGACTGTCTTAACATTTGGACAGACCTCGGAGAAAAGCCAAGAATGATGCCAATACTGTATGACCCAGATCTGCCAGGTAATGCATATCTAGTACCACCGCTGACACCATCTGAAGGGAATGGTCCTTGGACTATAATGAGCTGTGAAATTACATTATGAATAGAGAAGCCAGGGCTCCAGTCTACCCAGGTCCTCCTGTTAACTTGAGGAAACCGAGCAGAGGACACTGAGGAAGAGGACAACTTATCCAACTTAAATTCTGATGACTGAGTAGCAGCATATAGTGCAGGTCGCTTTCAGAGATTTGAACGCTGAGAGCGACATAATCATGACGGCTAGAATGGTGAATATTATGGAGCACAGTTATTTCAGGAGTGGGGGCAGTGGAAGAGAGGTAATGGCAGGGAATGATTGACATCTTGCCGGTCGCACTCAGCCTCCTTTGGAAAGAAAGATTTTTGGTCGATGAAAAATTGGCTTGGATTTACATCACCTTCATTATTTTACCCTGCAAGGAGAAGTTACAAGCAATATAACAAGTTTGTAACTGTTGCAGCACAATTTCTGTCAGCAGATGGCATGTGTCAAAGACGAAGATGCAGCAAAACCTCTGAAATGACAATTTGTCTGCACTTACACTGGAAAGGCCATCTTTGACCTCAGCTGATGGGGTGCAGGTTATATCTGTCAAACTCGGTTTATATATATATATTCCTTCAAGTTGTCCCTACACCAGAGGAAAACAAGAAAAATAAATAAGAAAATTCTCAGATCAAGACATCTGGACCAGTTTGTGGTCTCCCTCCCCAAAAACCTGAGTTGATTAATGCTTCATCAAGGGCCAAACTGCATATGTGCCGAATTTAAAAAAAAATATTCTAAGTGAGATATTATACACAAGGCAAAGGACAGCAGTCACAATAGGTTTAAAAATATCTTTGATGACTACTAACTACCATACGCAAGTGGTTGTATTGTGTTAACTCCAGCTGTGCCCTGAACCAGACCAGCTCATCTGGCTGCACACAGCATATGCTGCTGGATCATTAACAAGAAGCAAACTTGGAGTGCTGGTGAGAAACAAACCATTTGTGGAGAGAGTTTGGCTTTGGACGGCACCTGGCCTTTTTATGCTGACTTAACATTGCAATTTGTTGTTTGTGCTTTATTATTGATGCCTTGTTCATATATCCATCAGTGAGATCCAATTGTAAAACAGAAGACGTATATGTTAAATGTGCAAACTGATACATTTACCACTGGATGCAATGCTCCGTAGTGCTACTAGTGGTCGAGAACTCAACAGGTCACCTTTAAATGGCTCACAGTGCAGTATGAAATTGATAGGCAGCTGTCTGGAACAGTTCTTCTTATTGTTATTCTCCTTCTGTTGAGTTTCGTGTTGTTTGGCATCCATCCAAGTGTTGCATTACCATCATCTGCTGGACTGTGCCTTGTCCCATCTATTCTGGCATTGCCATAGCATGTGTGAAAAGGCACAATGTGGAAATGTTCCTGAATGTAGCTGCATGTGTGTGAAGAGTGAAATTGATTAGCAGTGCCTGAAAAGTTATCCCAGCAATTTACCAGGAACTATGTGTGAAAGAGGCTTAAGTGTCTTTGGGCAAGACAGTGAACCCCAAATTACTCCCAGTGGACAGGCCAGCGCCTTGCATGGTAGCTCGCTGCCATTGGTGTGTGTGTGTGTGTGTGTGTGTGTGTGTGTGTGTGTGAATGGCTGAATGAGAGGAAAATTGCTCTGGATAAAAGCATCATATAAATGCAGTCGCTGACTACTGCAAAAGAAGACAATATTGATGAATGCAAAGACTGTAGCAGCGGTTGAAAACTATATACTGTATGTGTATATCTTTGTAGTAAGAGTCTCATTGTCCTTCCTTCAACACTTTGAAGGATTGCAATTGTATTTAGTTCTTTCCTTTTATCTTAAAAAACACTCTCAACATCCCGCCAGGACTACAATAACAATATATCAGAAAGCCGAGAGACATCAGGGAGTAAATACCAGACACTGTTTAGCCCAGGCAATGAAAAGCAAAGGAAGAGAGACAGGAATTCCTTTCACACCCAATTGATTTCCTCCTAAAGATAAGACGTGGTGGTGATGTTGTTTTCTGATACTGTTCACAAAAATTTGGCCGCCAAAGCTGAAGTAAATAGCGTAGCCAGCCCTCCACTAACTACTGAACCAGCCTCTCAGTCAGAACAGGTGGAGACCACTGAGGCAGAATACATCTCCCCTGATTCAGGTCATTCCTCGGTTATCCCATACATTTATATACAGTGCGTATTTATTTATTTCTTATTCCCTCCGTCACGGCTCTGGCAGTCATACTCGACCCTCCTTAACAACTGTAGCATCCCCCAGTTCCTCCTCTTCCACCTCTCGCTTTGCCTTAGGCCCGTGGGTGGTTCAAATAATTTGCTTAATTTGTTGCCATTCACTCTCAGGACATGGATCAAAGAACTGTTAAATTGCACTGACGTGGCAGCATCTCGGAGTGACTGAGAGTGGAAAGAGAGAGGGAGACAGAGAGAGAGAGGGAGGCACAGATAGAGAGAGAGAGAGAGAGAGAGAAGGGGAGAGAGAGAGGGAGAGAGGGGGAGAGAGGTAAGCCTCCAGCTAAAGGAGGAGACTTCCAACATCCTCACTGCCACCACTGTGTATGTGTGTGTGGGCGTGTGTGAGTGTCAGTGTGTGTGTGTATGTATGTGTGTGTGCCAGGAGAAGATGAGGATGGAGACACCTACTCTCTCCACTAGCAGGCCAAGTCCTGTTGCTGTGTGGATGCTGCTGATAATGGCTGCAGCCAAGTGAGATAAAATGTCAATAGACATCAGAGCACTACTACACTCGGCTGTTTACTGGTATGAACAAAGAATGAGTGGTTATTTATACTGGGAATGTTATGGGATTAAAATAAAGGGGTTAGCCAGGAATGATGTAAACTTTTTGGATCTGAGCCTCATTTCCTGATCCCCTCACAGTCCCAATACCCTGAACCAAGACAATTGCAATTTCTACACTCAAACTACTGATCAGCACTTTCTCTTCACTTTTCTGTCCTATTCTCGCTAATTCTAATTAATAAGCCGCATGAAACGTCAACTTACCACAGAGTATGATCACGAAAAAGACCATTAGAATGATGCAATTAGCCAGAGGACTCCGATGAGAGATACATGCAATCAAAGTGTGAAAAGAGGAAGGGAGGCAATGTAGCACTGGCTGGGGGAAGGAGAAAAAAGCAGATGCTGCAAAAGAAAAAAAAAAAAAAAGGATCTTCAAAGAGAAGGATGAGGTTGGAAAACCCAGGAGAGGGAGCTGAGGGAGCACTTGTCTTCTTAGGCATAAATGTGACAGTGCCTCTCCTGGACCAGGGAAGACACAGAGAACCAATAAGCAGCAGGGGATAGTCTCTCTTTCTTCAATTATTTCTCCTTTTTTTAAAAAAAAAAAAAAATTGTCTTTATGTGGTGGAGCAAAACATAAAGCATCTGTTGTAATTAAAAGTGACGCTGACCTGTCATTTGTGAGGAAGGATGCATCGACAGTCAGATAACATGCAATGTTTGGATAAGACAACTAAACTTTGTTGACTAGTCTGTAATGCTTTCATCAGTTTCCTCAGTGAGACAGCAGATTGACAGGCCACAGCTATCAAGCCCGATGTGCCCTGCAGTAACAACACTCTCACACAGTAACATGTGCATTTACTGTATGATGCAACTTTAAGCATTGCACGGTACATTCAATGTTAAATCCTCTCTGCAAAGGGTTCCTCCGTGTGGACTTCAGCACCATGGACAGAGACATTTTTCTCAAACTGAGAAAAGCAGCTCAGTGCTTGCAAGTGAACAGGCTGCACACTGTACTGTCGAGCCTGCGCTGCACACTGTGCACTCAAGCAATGAGTCAGTGCATGATTAAAAGCACACTTTTCAGATTGAAGTAAGCTGACAGCACCTTTGATTTCTGTTTATTTATATAATTCTTTTTTTCTTGTGTCGTGATTACTCCCCTGTTATACATTTTCCATTGAGACAATCATCATTTGAATAATCCTTCCACTTGAACCTGTCACTTTCAGTTATGCATGCTGCAAACACGCACTGGCACTGGTCACTGCTCTAGATAAGCTATGCATGTAATTTGTGTCATTTTTTTCTTTAAATGAAACATATATAAGCATTTAGAGATCAAAGATTGTATTGCGTGATCTGATTGAAATGCACGAGCATGACCTCAGTCCAACAGCTTCACGTGGACCAAAAACACACTTTTTCCCTTCATTAATAATGAGAGGCACGGCCAGGGAGAGAGGAGCAGCAGACACTAAAACAGAGATGAAGAAAAATAAACATGTAGCGATTTTTTAGAGAAAGTTTTATTCTGTTTGTAATGCTGACATTAAAAATGCAAGGCTAATCAAGGAAGACTAATCATGGTGACTTACACAGGCAGGCTGAAATGCTAGGAAGTCTTTGTAGATACACTTAAGGCACTACTGTGAATGTGGGGTAGCTGGTTGCAAACACAGGACGTTCCTATACGTCCTTGCATCCTCCATGACATGTTTTACGTAATATTCAAGCAGCAAAGCAAAAGCAAAAGACTGCAGGTCAGAGATGCAACTGCCTGTTTGTAGATAATAAAAGTGGCTCACATTATTAATTCATTCACCTGCCTACATATGCACCTGGCAGAGACTATGTTTACTTGCATGTGGCTATTCCCTCAATATTTCAATCTCATGTATAATATTTATGAGCTGCTGCATGTAAATGCCGCATCCCATTTTCAATAACTGGAGTAAGCTATGAATATCCAAACAATGAGAGGCATCTTGAAAGTTGTTTTTCAGTCAGCACATTTGCCACTGACTAATATGGCTGGATGTTAATTATTGTTCGTGTTGCGTTTCTATTTTGAATGTCTGCCTATCAGTGGTCCTCCTCAGTTCCTATTCATGTGCTGTAGTCGTTGCCTGAGTCACCTTGGCAAGTTTTCTGTTTGTTACTGTTAATTGACATGCTGTGCCTTTTAAGATGGCTTTAAATGTGACTCATCTGTATCTGTAAAGTGTGTCACCAAGTTTATATGGATGCCAGTCTGTGTATGCGTGCATTCACTGGTGTGTGCATGCGTATAATTCAGTGTACTCATTCTTGGAACGCAGGGTTTGTAGAAGAGGCTATTCAAACATGGAAAATATGAACTGAAAGCAGTTGTTCACTGTTGTTTGTCCTTTATTTTCTTTTGGTTTTATTGTCTTCATTTGGTTCTGTTGTTGGCTATGTTGCTGTGCTTTCAATTTTCCCCCTTCTTTTGTTCTTCGCCTTCTATTTTTGACTGTCCTTCATTCTGTTGTTAGCAGCTAGAGTCTGGTTTCTGTCATTCTTCCAATTATTTATTGTGCGTTAGAATATCCTTTTACATCCACAGCATTGTTTGCCATACTGTATCTGTCCCTCTCATGATTTCTATCATACTGCATCCATGCTGCTATTCCCATTTCAGTCTTGTTGTATTGTGAAAATCCAGCTGTATTATTGTAACACTGATTCAGTTTTTGTTCAGAGGCAGATTTTGGAACAAGTCTCACAAAACTGCTAAGAATGGTAGCCAGAGCTCCCTCCTCCTTTTAAATAGCACTGAAGTATGCTAATTAAAGTGACTGAAGTAACGCGGACATTTAATAGTGATGTTTCGTGAGGCATTGCTCCTTTTCTTTTTCTTTTTTGCTCTCCAAAGTTAAACATCTACTATCAATACAATCTGCCTAATTAAAAAACAACAATATATAATAAACAATATTTTGTAGCCTTTTTTATCATTAAAAATTAACTGTTTCATTATCCCTTCAGAAAAGTAAAACTATCTGAAGTCATGTTCAAATGGATACTCTTACCAGTGTGCAGTATGTGTGCAAGTTACTTAAAACCATATCCTTAGGCACTACTCTCTAGCTCAGCGGAGTCAAGGTAAACTTGGTGTCCCACTGCCCCAAACTCGCCACACATATAAACATCCCATTTCAAATAAAATCTTCACTGGGTTATGAGTCAATACCCAGAATACTCTGTACAGGTTAAAATACCTACTATTCCCTCAGAGTCAGTGCGGCTAAATGAAAACAGTGCAGTCTGAGACTGAGGTGGGTTGGCTGAATGATGTTCCTGCACATGGTCCTGTAGATAAACTGATGATTTGGAATGGCATGAGGAAACTGTAGAATCCATAATTTACTGTACAGCTGAGCATGTGGATGAGAGGAGTAATGGTTTACTCTCCTCTAATGACTGTTGTGCAGATCCTCAAAACCCTACATTTGTCCCAAAAGAAGAAACTTGGGGTATTTTTTTATTTCTTTATTTTTATGAAAACTTTTCAATTTCAATTCCAGTTGCGGCTCTTATTGACTTAAACAGTGCACCAGGCAATGTGCATTGGGTATTGTATTGCCTGGAGGACAGATACCACATTTGCCACAGTTAATATAACCAAAAAAAAAAGTATTTTCTTCTTTTATTTTTATTTATCAATGACACACACACACACACACACACACACACACACACACACACAAAGAAAGAAAGTTTAAAGATGCCCTTGCACATAACTGGGCCTTATTGACAAGTAGAACCACATTCTTAAGACTGGATAGAAGCAAGGAACATTTCGAACACAATCCAGTTATTGATGAGTATCTATAGAGAAACGGACATTCTACAAGAACACTTTCAAGGCAGTCACGCACAGTATAAGTTCATCATAAAAACACTGAAATAAAAAGCCATAACTGTAAATCTGCCTCAAGCAGGCATGTTTCCATGGCAGAGAGGGGAGTCGGCAATGCACAAATTGCAAAGTTATGGCTGTAAAAAGAAACTCACATGACATCTGGTCTCATGTTTGCCAGATGGCATGTGGGAGAATCTCTCTCTCTCTCTCTCTCTCTCTCTCTCTCTCTCTCTCTCTCTCTCTCTCTCTCTATCTATCCATCTATCTTGTCCTATGCATCTTTGTCTATGTCTGTCTATGTATTCCCTTGATGTTTCCACATATAGTCACAGAACAGCAGAGTGAATATAAAATAGTGTTTATAGACATACATTCTTCCAGAAGACAGCTTCATCTGAGCTGTCTAGACAGGCTCTACTACCTTAAATACAGAATTCAGACATCACAGAGGCGAGCGCGCACAGTCTGTTGCATAAGGAGACAGATGTAAAATAATGGGAAAGGAGAGGATTAAATGCATTGGTAAGTTGATAAGTATGAATAACTCCAAGCAGTAGATAATAGTGAATTAGTAGAAAACAGACTTGGTTCATAAATATCTTTGAATCAACATTTTTGCCACTTTCTTCATGAGTGGTTCTTGATTAACTGTGAATCAGCAGCTGAGCGTCATAAAACTAACAACGACTCATTAATAACTCATTACTTGATCATTTACTTCCCTCTGCCCCCAAGTAAAGTGATACTGAGTCGTTACTAAATAGTCCCTCCTTACTTAACCAGACACAGCAGGATTCTCAAAAAAAAATGTCTTAATCGTCACATTCACACCACATATATGTTGATATTTACATTTTTGTCATATTCTGTCGCGCAACTGATGCTGATGCCTTCATAAAGACAGTAGGTACCCGTCCAAGCTTGAATATTCTGACCATGGAGCTGTGGAGAGGCAGTAGCTGCAAACACAAACTGCTTTCACAGCTGAGTATTTACATGTTAAGAAACGTCTCAGTATCAAGCTGAATGATAAATGCTGTAAAAACAAATCAAAAGAGTTCGTCAATCAAAGAGAACGGTACTCAGCGGTATGTTCGCTTGTAACTCATCATAATCTACCATATAGTCCACAACTCAAGAGTTATTCAGGAACTACTTATTAATGATTCATGAATCATCAGGTCGATCTGGATTTGTTCCTCACTCATTCCTTAGAAGCTACTCTCAATCGTGTGTACCATATTGTAAAGAGTTACCGATGCATTTTCTAATGAACTTGCTCTGTCTCTGCAGCAGTCTTTAGATATTTTAAAACATTCATTTTGTCGCCTTATCTATTCTGGTGTCTCAGGTGAAACGGCATTGTTTAGCATTTCCAGGATGTGCTTTGCATGCCCTTGGTACCTGCTTAAAGAGCTCCATGCAACTAAAAGCAAGTGCAGCTGAACAAAAATCAAACAAGCAAAGCAGGCTGCAGATCCCTTTAAATCCAACCTTGTGCACCTCTGTGTACATAGCGAGGGTATTTCTGCATCAGTCAAAGCTGTTTTGAAACACAGTGAGAAACTCATACGTGAATATTGATTTCATGCAGCTAATTATAGAGCGCTAGATAATTGCCTGTAGGTTGAAACCACGAGTGCATCTATTTTGGAGATACTTTAATATTGTCTGAGAAGAAAACGAGAGCCCTAAGTACCGGTGAATTTGCACAGTATCTATCCATCCGTGCGAACGCTCCTTTGGAGATATGACTGTAAAGACGCAAGAGGGGTTGGTGCCATCACGGGGAGAGCAATAAATGAGCTGGCAGAGTCAAAAATGGCATAAATCATGATTGAGATATGATTGCTGCTGGATAGTTTTTCCTCTTCAACGTTGTCTTAGTCTAGTCAATAATGTATTTAGTATGTAATAAACAGGGGAACCAGATACACCGAGAGACTGCAGGTGGGATACGACACATTTACACTCTGTTTTAGATTAGTCTGTTTTGCTCTGTTGCTCTTCACTGCAAGGCAGAACACTCCATCTGTGGGTACCTCTCAATCCCGAATAGACACTCTGCCACATCAATGACTGGGTGTTCAGGAGCTGAAAACTAGCATCTCAGCATTTCATACCAAATTCCTCTTCAGAAGACATAAAAAAAAAATCAGAGAAAATGTGTTGCACTACATAAAAATAATTATGCAGCGCTGTCAGTATCGGGACAGTGATATGTTTTGATTGTTTTGCCTCTGCACTCCAGCACACAGGAAATGGAACAATGACTATGAGGTTAAAGTGCAGCTCTCAGCTCTAATGGCATTTGAGAGTTTTCATATTGGGTAAACAGTGTAGGGCTCAATCCTCCTTATGCAGAAAACTCTCCGTCAGTTGTAGTTGGAAAATAAGCCTAAAACATGCGGACAAGGAGGTTCTTAACCGGCCAAATCGGTCACCTGACAAAACAACTGAAAATGTATTTCATTTGCTGGAAACCAGAAGCTGTCGAAATGTGCACGAAGAAGAAGATGGGCTGCAGTACAGGCCCGCGGAGCTTTACCAGGGGACGCTGTGATGCCTGCTGATGTGTCTGGGTCGTAACTCGCCCATTTACTTTCTGCCCCTGACAAGCCCGTCTCCTGAAAATTCATATACTCCTAATATGCAACAGCAAATGATATGAGAAAAAAAACAATTCCACCTGGACTGTGTTTTTCATGAAAATGATGAGGAAATGTTTTTCAGTGAACGCATCTGCCAAGTTCTGCTGAATGCATCAGCATTGGCAGCGTATTTCATTGATTTTCCTCGCAATATCTGTTCTTGCAGTGCAACATGTTTGCAGCAGCTAAAGCATGATTGGCATTTTGAACGGTCATGTTTGGGAACTCAAAGCATTTGGTCAATGTTAGGGAAAGATTACGGTCATGGTAAAATATATTAAAAAAAGAAGAGTCAACAGTGACTTGAAGTGACTACATGTTTACTTTATTAAGCCCGGAGAAGGCATAGCCGTCTCTAACAGTGTTCCAGATCCTGATTGCTGAATCTTAGAGACGCCAAGACCAAGTAGCCTCCACTCCAGTCAGTTCTTCCTCATTGGGAGAGCTATTTAGTTATTTAATTAGTTCAGCGCCTTTCGTCTGCAGCCAGCTCGCTTGGTTCTGCCTGCCCATTCTGGCAATATTTTCTTGCTTTTGTGTTGGCTTGTGCAAAGAAAAGAAATGCTGAGTTTCTAAGTCAAAAATTGCTCGCGGTGTTTTATCTGCACTTGGGCTCTGTTAAGTAACATTATAGAAACAGAGTTGAAATTGTGGGAATAATAATAAACAGTGCTATAATTCCTATGCTCGTCTTTTAAAGTGACTGTTGACAGTTTTAATGTGAAGCCAAGTCTACAATTAAAAAAGTTGATGTCATTTAAAATGTTTCAGTTGTCCAACATTGAGGAAAACTTTCTTGTTATAATTCAAAACTTCATGCACTTTCCAAAGGCAGCTCATCTGTTCCTGAAACAAATCAGGAATTATTTTATTTACCCCTTCTGTTTTCCTCCTAATATGCATCTTCATTCAAACCTGTGCCTGTTCAGTTTTGACTTCTTTCATAAAAGTGCCATTCATCAAGCCTCAATGGCATCAGTGCTTGCTGCAGATGACAATGGCTGTCAGGATGTGACACTGTTATCGCAGCAAGTGGGCCAAGTGGAAGCGGCTTTAGATAACATAAAGCAGGGTTGTTTGACGTGAAAAGAGTGACCGGTAGTTAGACACTCAATCAGGAGGGGACAGAAGGGCTTGCCAATCTCTAAGGGTCACAAAGCAGCCTCCATCTGTCACTCTGAAGCCCCCAGCTCTCCAATACTCTTCTACGTGCAGACAGAGAGACACTGGAAACCACTGAAGGGAGAGGTTGAGCCAACATAGCAGGATGAGAGCGACTGCTAATGAGGAGAGTTAAGCTCTTTATAGGCTAGTCACAGTCAATGATAGACCTTAAAAGGCCGTCAAGGAGCCAAAAGGGGATGAGAAAATCCAGCATTATCATTTTGATATCAAGCCAAGGAAGAAAGGGGTTTATTTTACAAACTCAGTATCGTGCTAATCAAAACCAGAAACACTTGAATCAACACCCTAAGAAATGCAAATTAATAGAGAATACAAGCAATTCCACCTAATGGAATGCAATTATATAGTGTTTAATGCTCACTCCAAGGATAACAGAGCCTCAGACAGTAGATCCTTAGATTTAGACACTTTTCCATACATATCTATTGTTTTTTTGAACTCAGGCAGTGAAATTGAGTCCTCTTTCATGCTTAAGTTTCCTCTGGGGCTTGATACATTTCTCAGCATATGGTATATAGACATTGCGCCCGTCCTGGCAGCTTATACAGTAACATAGAGTGAAAGGCCTGTCTTCCCCAAGAAAGCAAAGTGTACATAATTTACAACACTCAACTCAGCAAACTTATGAAATAATGATGTGGCGTCTGTTTACGCGAAGGGTCCGTTTTATTATTCTGGCACAAATATGAGAGAAGAAAGCAATCAGCTCGTGTAAGTGGTACATTTAAACAATTTTGTTTGCTTGTCTGCTGTCATTCAAATGGGGCTATTTAAGATAAAGGGCTTTCAGAATATTCCCTTGAGCTGAAGCCGCTGAACATGAGGACTCGGCGTAGAAGCCCCAGACTGCACTGTTTGCACAGAACACACAATACATCAAATTAGGATGTGTTTAGAAGTTACTTGATGTGCATATTTGAACTCTGGTACAACAATATTTTCTGTCTATTCAGACACATCTGCAATTTGTATTACTAAACTTGAATTGTGTTCCTATACACCCAATTTTTTCCCTCCAACTTTTTTCTTCTTACTGGATCAGCTAAATCAGCCTTTAAATCCAAATCAGTGGAGTGTCACTTTTATGGCTGTATCTGATGCCACGGTTTTAATTATGAACATCTCAATGCAGCATATCCCAGACGTGCTCACGACAGAATACAACAGGCAGCACAAAGAGCCAGAGAATGACAGGCGATGTTGCTGTGCTGCCACAAAGGCATGTGGGGCACAATCTTGTTGTGAAAACGCTGATATGCCTTGAGACACCACATTAGGAGGCCATCCTCGCTTGTCATCAGAGCTTTAATTGCCACGACCAGGTGCAAACAGCATGTAATCTTGTTTGTCAGCTGCACAGTTTTATTTTTCTAATTTCGTCCTTTTGACAAGCAATTTGGGAATAGAGAGGATTTGGGAAAGCAGGCGGCCGTGAGCTAGTGGGGTGGAGTCGGATTTGGCGAAGCCGTGAGAGGAGAAAATAAGGGTGTCGAATGTGTACATTTGTGTGTGTGTGTGTGTGTGTGTGTGTGTGTGTGTGTGCATGCATGCGTGGGTTGGTGATTGTGTAAGTGCGTGCGCACAGTCCCCTCATCACTCCTGTTCAACCTTGTAATCTATGTGTCTCCCCAGTCCCTTTGTCCTGAGGAATGCCTGGCTCAGTGAGTGCAGAAAATTACCCTCCTGCTCTGTTCCTTCGCCTCATGAATATCACTCTCACATACACACGCGCACACACACACTCACACACACGCATACACACAATACCATAAGCTCATCTAGTTAAAATTCTAAGGGATGTGAAATGGGATCATCCGTTTCCAGTTTTTCTTTCACGGCCACCCGCTCTATGCTTTGTCTCTAAACGCACCGATAACAATACAGAAGGAGTTGAGACAAAAACTAACCACTTGCATCACGAGCATCAGCGATAGACCAGCTCTTCCTTTCATTAATGATTGCACTTATCGAGTGCCTTACACTGCTGTCTCAAGTACTGTTGATGACCCCAGTTGTGGCAGCACAAATGCTCTAGAAAACAGTTTTTTACATAGATTCATTGTTTGCTTGTGTTTTCTTCTGAGCGTGTGAAACTTATCCTGTGTGTTGGTGAATGTGCGTCCGTGTCTGTATTTATGCCAAAGCAGCTGTGACTAACGAGGCCAACTGCATATGTGAGTCATCGTGTTTGCATCTATGTTTGTGTGTGAGTACAGACTGCCCCCAGTCCGACCTTCCCCACTACATTTTGCTTTTTTTTTAACAGACGGAGAGCTTGTTTGCGCAGCCTTTCAGGTACATGTCCCTCTAGTGCTGCTCATGCCGTGTCCTATGGGAGCTCTCTGACCCACCAGCCATCTCTTTTCATGTCTTTGTCAAATTGTTTAGCATTGGCAAGAGCCCTTTTGTGAGGCTGAGGACCCTGGGATGAGTTTCGTTATGACAGGGTAGACTGAATGACCAGGGAGGGGTTTGTGCATGCAATGCTTGGGAAAGTGTGCTTCCTCTGTCTTGATATTTAAATGCAGGGCACAGCCTTGGACCAAGCATGTCAGGTGGGTAGAGGTCAGGTACAATAAAAGGCTTCTTGCAGAGACTATGCTGATGCAGATTTACTCCATAAAAGATGAGGGCTGGGTGTGCAAAAGTGTGAGTGAGGGCATGTGAAGGGGTAGAGAAAAAAAAAGAACAGCGTGACACCTGCCACCGAGGTGTTCATCTCCCGCCTGTCCTCACTGACAAGACTGAGAGGCTTTCTCTTGTGGATCTCCAGCTGCACCAGAGGAGAACGGAAATTAATTTCTCAATTTCTCTGTTTGAAAAAAAAAAAAAGAAAGAAAGAAAGAAAGTGAACGAGACCGAAAAATGAGCTGGGATTTAAATATATAATTGTGCCAATGAATGCAACAGTTCAAACACCCACACACATGCACACACACACGCGCATGCACCACGCACGCACGCACGCACACACACATGCGCATGCACCACGCACGCACACACACACACACACACACACACACACACATACGCATGCACCACGCACACACATGCGCACACACATACACGCACGCATATCCACACACACACACACACACACACACACACACACACACACACAGACACACACACACTCTGGATCACAGAGGTGACTCATGAATGCTCACTGAAGAAAAGTGTGTGTGCGTGTGTGTCAGTTTGTGCATAAGAATGAGTGGAGGAAAGAAAAGAGGAGAGAGAGAGAAGGACAGAGAGAGAAGAAAAAATGGTGTCATATTCATTTGAAAACTCTGAAATTCTGAAAATGGAAATATAATAAGTTTTTTAATTAAGTCCCCCATTTTATCGTGTTTTACATAGGACATGCCACTATTAATACCCTCATAATTAATTGTTTTGGAAACTTTTCACAGTGTCTGGTGATAAAGTTTTAATCAAGCAATATGGTGTTCTTGCCAAGCTATGTCACCCAGATATTTAATTATTTAGAGTTCGGTCCTGGTTAATGCATTGTGGCAGTCAAGAAGCTGTGAGAGTACAGTTGACTATTGTCGTACTTGTAGCAACCAAGAAAACATCATGCTAGATTTCTGATGCATGGGAAGCAGGAGAATGCTGGGATGTCTCACCTAAGGGTAACATGCTACTTTCGCCTGACTGGATACCTGCTGAGACCCGCAATGCAGAGGGAGAGAAGGAGGGTGATCAGTAGTAGATGATGAAAAGAGCAGGTCATGTTGTTGAGGATAAGACATATTTCCCCATTTAGAACGAGCTAGAAAATGCACTTTTCATTCTTGACAAACCTCAAGTGCAATTTTCTGCAACTAAATTCAGATAAAAGTGAAGTTATAGTATTTGGCCCTGAACACCTTAGAAACCCATCATCTAATGAGAGAGCTGCTCTGAATGATATTGCCCTGGCCTCCAGCACCACCGTAAGGAATCTGGAAGTTATCTTTGATCAGGATATGTCTTCTAACTCACATAAAAAATTTTAAAGGACTGCCTTTTTTCACCTACATATATTGCAAAATCAGACACGTCCTGTCTCAAGACAATGCTGAAAAACTTGTCCATGTTTTTGTTGATTCTGGGCTGGATGTTTGCAATTCCTTATTATCAGTTGTTATAAAAAGTTAAGTCTGTCTCCAAAACTAGAATTGCAGCCAGGGCCTTTAGCTATCAAGCTCCTCTCCTGTGGAACAACCTTCCAGTGTCAGTCCAGGAGGCAGACACCCTCTCGGTGTTTAAGAGCAGGCTTAAAACTTGGTGATAAAGCTTACGGTTGGGGCTGGCTCAGGCTTGCCTCGGACCAGACCCTAGTTACGCTGCTGTAGGCTTAGACTGCAGGGGAACTTCCCATGATGCACTGAGCTCCTCTCTCCTCTTCTCCCTCTCTATCTCAATGCATTTATGTCCCATTAATGCATGTTACTAACTTGGCTTCTTCCTCGAGTCCTTGTGCTTTCTCACAGGTTCCCATGGATCGAGGCTGCGCCTGGATTTGGTGCCTACTGGCCTTCCTTGATGCCCATTGCTACTCATTATAAGTAGTTATATTTATGTTATTATTATATAGATATTGTTATTATTCTATACATATACTATATACACATGGTCACTTTTCTATTACACTATAATATACATTTTTATTATTATAGTTCCATCATTATTACAGCTGTTATTATTGTTATTGTAGTCATTGTTGCACATCTCTCTCCCTCTGTGTCTCCTTCACTCTCTCTTTCTCTGTCTCTCTCTCTCTATCTCTCTCTAAAGGCAGATGGCCGCCCACCCAGAGCCTGGTTCTGATTGTGGTTTCTGCCTGTAAAAAGGAAGTTCTTCCTCGCTGACATTGCCAAGTCCTAGCTCATGGGGGAATTGTTGGGTCTCTGTAAATGAAAGAGTATGGTCTAGATCTGCCCTATGTGAGAAATATCATGATGTCACTTTTGTTGTGATTTGGCCCTATATAAATAAAATTGAGCTGAACTGAAATGCATGTGAAGCGCTAAATTTAAAGTACGTTCATGTTAAAGGTAGTATGTAACGTTCGGACCTGTCACTCCGTCGTTGGTTTTGGTTGCTTCATTTTGTGGGGTGGAAAAGGTCTCTTTTTTATTCATTTTTTTTTCTACAGCTAGAGGAAGCAAATGATTGGAGTTTAGGAAAATGGGGTTTTGAAAGAGAGGATTCCTTTTTTCCACTAAACTTACGTTTTTACAATTACACAGCTGGCTCTCCACCAGTCCACCTAGAGTAATTATTTGTGCCTCCAACAAATTGTGATGATTATGCCACTGCCAATTTCATTGCTCCTTTCCTGCTAATCCTTTGGCTTGCTAAGGTCTGAGCTGAGTTTGCATGCAGTTGTTTTTTGCATGCATTTTGATGGTATATGAGTGGTGTAAATTAGCTTAGATTACTTAACTCATTTACTGGAGGTCAGCAATACCGTCTCCACTCATGGTAGATGAGGAGATAAACATTTTGATGCTTGGATAGCTGCTATCTCAACTCTGATATAACTCTATATTACCAGGGATGGGTTTTGATAGTATTTCAGTGAATCTGAATCTGAAGCAAATTCTGAGTGTGCTTACCAAATCTGTATCATTTCAAATCTTTTATCCATCATTTTGGGGTTTGTTTGGTGGAAAAGAAGACATCTTTGTTCAAAAGAAGTGTTCTGAAGATGTGCTATTCTTATTTCGTTCAGTATCATAAATAAACCATGGACAGGGTTTAGAGCAACGCTCTCACCACACATTTAGTCACTGCTCTGTGACATTCATCAACTCTGTCCTATTTTTTATTTTTTTCCTTTGAAAACTCAGTTTTGTCCTCATTGGGGGGCTGTGCTGCACCTGCCAAAGCTCTGGAAGCAAAGGTATAAACAACACAGATGAAACAATATCCATTCTCCTTTCTCACTTACAAAATACCCTCTTAAAAATCTCAGTTTTTTCTGCATGCAGGATGCCCTTAAAGTCACCTGAAAGTGAAATTGTTGTTGCACTGCCCACAGGACATGATGGGTCACAGAATACGCCCTGACACCATCAGCAGGGTGAGGCAGAACACTCATCCTTCTCAAGCGATCAGAAATGCCACATCTTCTTCTTGCTTTTACATTTTGGATAGCAGACAAATATTTAAGCAAAGGACTTGTCTTGCCCCCCTTTGTCATCAGTACCCCACCACAAATATATTTCACAGTAGTTCTATTGGCTCTGTCTTCACCAACTAGGAACCGGAACCAAAATGGAACCAGCAATCAGAACCCATCTCTGTTGTTAAAACTACTTTGCCACAACAAATGTGTTGTGTATGAAATGTGATGTTTCCCACATTAATTTTTTTTTACCATAAACAGCTATATATGGAATGGATCTGCAAAGCATTAACTGTCAACGTATTCCCTGAGCCAGATCCAAACACCTGCTCCTGATTAACATTCATATGGTTATGTTTAGGGAACAGTAAGCACTTGCTTAAAGGTTGTCTTAGTTAGATATATGAGAAATGTTAATGCTGGGTTGAAGCACGAGACAACAAGACGAGATGACTTTTTCAATCTTTAACCAAAAGAACCCTCAGTTTAACTGAGAGACTGATTTTGTTAGATTCCTTTAAAAAGAATTTACTTACCGTAAGCTCTGCAGACAATGTTTGTGTACCTACTACCCCTCAAGTACTGAGCCTTTTAAGCCAATATCTCCCTTCAGGGATAGACTGTAAGTTTTTTTAACAGGAATGTATTTCACTGAAGTTCACTTTAGCGGGCTCAGGCCTTGGAGGCAAAATATTGATCAGTTTCTTTTGATGTTTATTGCCACTGGCAAGATTCACGTGTATATGCAATTTTTCTTTGATTACTGTATTTCCTGACGTTCGCCTCAATTCAGTTCGAACTGAAGCTGCACAGAAGGTCGACTGATGAGTTTAGTTGCTGTCTCTTTTCTGTGTTTGAGACCTTGCAATGGTATCTGCACTACAAAAAGAAATCCCAATTTCAATTCCAACATTGTAGAAGGATGTACGAAAGCACAAAAATATGTTCTGTACATTTCTGGTATCACAGGATGATGTATGCATCTAACACTAACACTAAAATATCAATCACACACTGGACGACTTTGCCTTTCATCCCAGATGCAGCATAATAATTAAAGTATATGCACTTTGGTTAACAGGCTGAAACTTTTCCCGGACTCTGCAGATTTGGCCCACGGGCAGTGTGCATCTACTTGCAAAGCAGAAAACAACAAAATACTACGATTCCTATGGCCAGACATTCACACATCATACCCACATACACGCACACATACAAACAGAGGCACAAATCCCTCTGGCCTCCCAGCCTGCCTTCTTCCCCTGCTGTGCTTGATCAGGCGTCCTTTCTTCATCTGCAGAACACAGAGACATGGCTGTAGTCCCATGTAGCCTTGTTTTCATCCTGCCTTTTCCATTTTAAGCCCCAGAACACCACTGAGAAGGGAGCTTCATTCTGACAAACTCTTTTAGGTGTCCATCTACTTACTTGTTAGCCTGCCTGGCCAGCCGCCTGTGGGTCTAGCAGCAATTCCATCAGCGACTTCTGTCTCTAGTTGGATTCAAGGCCTCACCCTGGGACATCATATTGATGGGCGAACAACTGGCCCTTTGGTTTTGATGATGGAGTGAGAAACTGCTGGAATATTTCTAATAAGACGAGGAGGGACTGAAGCTGGTGTTATCTGAGTAAGATGGAAGGTGTACGGGAGACAGGAGAGGGGACCAAAAAGGAGAAGATGGAAAGATTGAGGGAGGGATGAATGTATATGTGGATGTATATAACCTGCTCATTCTTTGTAGTAGGAGCCCGGCTCAAGCCCCATGAATCATGGCGGTTTGTTTCATCTGTAACTTCGTGCAACTAAAAGACCATCTGAATTTCACATATAATTGGACCTGCAGTTGTGTCCTCTGAGGAGCCAGTTTGAGGGCACAGTAGGAGAGCACTGATTGGACAAGATCGGAGCGGAAAACAGTTGTGTGTGTGAGTGTATGTGTTGTGAAATTGATCAGGTATAACTGAGGATTAAAACAAAAATGTAAGAACATGAGTTTGGAAGCTGCTTTCGTGTACTTTGCAACAAAACAGATGAGATCGCTGATGTGTTTATGGAACATTGTGTATAGGACTGCACAGTTACATGGCATTATTACAAGTTTTATTATTACAGGTTTTACATTAAAACCATTAATACATTTTGTGCTTCTGTTATCAGTGACATAATTTCAGACAGGCAGTGCTGCTGATACCAACTCGCCTCTTCCTGCATGCTTTTCACAATGAACAGATAAAAGTGAAGGCTGTGGCATGGACATCTCCTGTTCTAGTTAATGTCATGTGAGGCCTCAACGTGATATACAAGACGAGGTTGCAGGTCTGTCTGTACTCAGTAATAGCAGAGTTACTGTATTGAATTCAGATCAAGGAGTTCACAACTTGTGGATGCGTCTGTTTTTTTTATTTTCGTTTTTCAAAAAATACATGGGATGACTGAATTATCAAACAGCATATGAAAGTACAGTGTATTTGATTTTTTTTTTTTTTTTTTGTTTTATCCTGAATTGCCCAGAAAGTTAGAGCAACACAAACACTTTCTGCTATTCCTATATGACCAAAGTTCAACATCATTACTGCAGTGCAACAGGATCCATCTAACATTGTTTGCTCAGAGATAATTTACACAACTGTTTATAACAGAAGTCAGCTGTTCACATCACCCTCCATACACTTTCAATTACTCGAAGGTCTCCTTAATTAACAGGGCTCGAAGCAACATTAATGGTTCTGATTTTTATGAGCACGCTGACTGGAGGCGAACAACAAACTAAACTTTCCACTCAGCTGATTCACACTGCCCATGCCCTTCCCAGCTGCCTGTTTCCTACCTGCACAGCCCACTGTAGTCCCAAGGCTAAGAGATTATCGTGTTGATCTCAAAGTGTGAATCAATTAAGCTCTCACCACATTTGCAGTCAATAAACAGCAAAGCCACTGACAGGCTTTTGCCTCAATCCTTCTCCCATTGTCAAAATGTCCTCTAAAGCACCTAAGCCCAAACTCCTGTAGAGACAGCCAAAAAATGACTATTCTAAGCATGTCTGTATCGACAGATTCTAGCAAGGGGACTTGGGGGAACCAGGGATAACAATAGAAAACAGGTTTTCAAGAATCAGAGATGGATTTGTGTCATGATTGTCGATGATCTATTCTCTTGCCCTCTCAGTCAGACAGTGAGGCCCAATTTGTATTCCTGTTTCTTTTTTGTAACTGTCAGGGAGACAGACGTGTGTCCATGTCTGCTGCTGGGGCAGTCAATGAGCCATTGATTTGGAGAACCATGTTGATGTCTGAGATGCCTATGTGATGGATGGGCCCCATCTTAAACAGAGGTTAAATAAATAAATAAATAAATAAAATGAAAAAAAGTAATAACAAAACAAGTAAAAGTATGAGAGATAGTAGTCCTGAAACTTCACAAATTGCTCACACAGCCGTTTCATAAGTGCTCGCATGCCCATGTTTTCCTTTGATGGTCCGTTGCTTTTTCTGTCTTTATCTAATACACTGAAATGATTGTAGAATCCTTTCCCTTTTCTAAAATGAAAAGGTCTGTTACCATATTTTACGGATTTCAAACATATTTCACATCAAAGGTGGCCATTCGAGCACACAGCACACAGAAAGTGACATAATGTGCATGTGTTTGTACTGTAAGTCTGTGGATGCGTTACGCAAATACCACCTAATGATCAATTGTTGTGTTCTTTCATTATTTTCTGGCATCGGAAAGCTGTCACTTGACAAGCCTTCTGTAATTCATTTTTTTTTAATACCTTGTGTGATTTTCCTGCTCCTATATATGAAACAAAACTAACAATATTAATTTCCCCATAAGACTATGGTACCATCAAAGACTAAATACCTGTATTTTCTATGCATATTATATATTGTGTGTATTGTTGTGTGTATATGTGCTCATAACCCAACATAAACTACATACAGAAGCAGGTAGCTGTGTGTATTGAGCTAATTTTTTCTGTTTTTGTTTGCTCAGAGGTGTTTTTTAGTCAATATTTCAGAAAATGTCTAAAGCATAAGAACGGTGGAACACAAGGCGAAATTAAGCCAGCTGATGCATACCCAGCATAAAAATATGACTTGGTAGTTCAATAGAGGGTGTAAGCAAACCCTCATTATTATGTTCTATCATTGAATATTCTGTCAGAAAAAAAAAAAAAACACAGATCCAGCAATGTTAGTTAAAAAATGAACAAATGATCTGCTGTGTGAGGACAGGCTGTCTGTATCAGCTGTGTTTGTGTGGTAAGCCAGTCTGAAATTGAGAATAAGAGACTAATACAAATGTACTGTATGTAAATGTCCAAATGCGTGTATATGGCACACTTAAACTACATGCAAATAAAAACTGATTCAGTGCAGCTTTCTATTAATGTGAATGATAAACTACTATTAGGTTATTGGCATAGCTGGACTAATATTCACTCACTATTATAGTCAATATTGGTTCAATTTGCTTCCTTTTAAGAAGCAGCTATCTGCAGCCATGTCATTTGTTAGACCACTTGTGAAAGAGATCCAACTCTTATGACTCAAATCATTTGGGACCAACAAGGAAAAGCAATTACACCATCTCAACCATTCATCTTTTATTCTCTTTTTTTTTTCCCCTCAATGGGAACACATAGTTGACAATCCAAACATGAACCTGGCCTGACTGTCCATGCTTTTGTGTTAAGAGCATTACAATCAAGGCCAAAGACCTATTTGAGCCCAAGCCGAATGTAGGTTAAGTGGGTGAGTACAGGCTGGAGCTGGTTGTGAAAGCTGCCCTTTGCTAGAATGATCCCTAAATGTGTTATAATGATGTAAAAGGATGGGTTAACACTCCCGATCCCTCCTCATCACCCTGCACCATCCATATTAGTCTAAGTGCCTTGATCATCCATGTGTGAACCCTCTGGGAGAATAGGGTGGGAGCTGTTGGTGGTGAAGGTGTGGTGGCACATTCCTCCTTGCATCATATGAAACCCCCATTTCACGGCTGACTAACTTGATGGAAAGTAATAGGGGGACCAGGGAAATGATGAAGTGACATGACCAATAACTTTCATTATGTGTCTGTAACCTTGTCCCATTGACTAATTAATTTTCCTCTGGCAGTCATACACCAATATGTGTTGGACCACAGAGGAACATCCCAGGTAATCTCTCTCCACTGGCTTCAGCAGGGCATGGGTGGTATTGCCAGGAAGGAGCAGACAAGCAAATATTGCTGATCCTCCAGCCTTAGGTAAGGTTTCGTGGTGGAGACCAATATATCTGTTTGCTTTTGCAGAGTCAGATTTGTCTATCCCTTCCTCAGCTCCTTTTTATGGATCATAGCCTCTTGCCAGATGCAATCTGTCTTTCTTTCTCTCTCTCACATAGCTGTGAGCTGAGAGATGTTTTCTTTCTGAAGTTCTGCGTTCCTTAGTTTTACCCTGTTGTGTAGGATCAGTGTATAAAATAACAGGTGCACCTTCCAAATATTGATCTGAATCCATTTTTGCTAAGTCAATATCTCAATAGTCTTGAGGCGCAAAATGTTCATTTCACTGGTCTCTTGTTCATGACCGAAACTGTCTCAATGTGGGGAAATAGCTTGTAGGGATAATGGAAAAAAACGGGGAAGTTCTTCATATTTTGTACATATTATGGCGAACACCAAAGTATGAAGTAAAACTAATCAATTAGCGTATTTTATTTAATGATACTGTGGGTTTACTCAAACCAGTTGCAATGAGAAGAATCAGCACAATGAATAATAGATCACAAGACTAAATCTGAACACGGGCTAACAGAGCAGAAAGCTCCCTATCAGTTCTTATCTTCATATTACCGCTGGTACCAAACAGTGGGCTGCTAAGTGCTCTGCTGTTCAATGTTTAAACTGGAATTTCTGGAGCCTATTATAGCTTTATTGTATTTCCTATGTCATTATAGCTGTTTATTTATTTATTTATTTATTTTGGTTTCCTTTTTTTTCTCTCCTTCAAAGCACATTTAGACCTGGGACTGTAAATCTTGCCTTGCGTCTGGCAAACTCCTCCAACAACAACACAGTCAGCCCCACAGTCAGCTTAGGAGGTTAAGGAAGCCCATGGGGGTCCGTAGAAGTGGGAGGAGGATAGGATTTCAGCACCACCTAGTGGCAGCCTGTGAAGCAAGGCATTGTTTGTGGAGTGGGTTTCAACTGCATCCCATGAAGGTGTCTTCATATTAATGCAAAACAAGAGAGCTTCGTCCAAGCGCCTATTCCCCGCTGTCAGCTTATAATTTGCGCACAGAGGTAATACTGCCTTAACTGTCCATCAGAAACAGTAAGGAGAATCTGACAGTGCTGAAGAGAAGAGAGAGAGAGAGATTTCTTTTTTGCCATTACCGTTTGTTACATTCAGAGGCATTAGGGAAACATCACAATGGCTCATAAGCCAAATGGTGTGGTATGAAACTGTCATTAGTGAAATGATAGAAAAGAAAGCCAATGGGCAATGGAAATGATAACTGAAGACAATATCATATCAGAGTTGCTTGATGTGTATTGTTTTTCTCCAGGGTGTGTCATCCAACCAGAAATGTTACATCCCAATAACGTCTTATTTTTCCTTCAATTATATTTTATACATTCATATTGATGATTTTCTCTCTGAAAGCAAACAAAACTAATCCAATGGCATTACTAATGGTTCAGACTTTCGACAGTTAAAGCCCGTCCTAATCAGACCAGTTCTAATAAGGTGCAATGTCTCATAGGCACCCACAAACAGCTTCTTCTTTCTCTTTTTCTTTATGTGTCTTCCTCCTGATAATGTGATTTATATTTTGTTGCCACAATCACTATTCCACTTCTTCAGCCATTGCTTACTTTACTATGAATAGATGCAAAGGGAACCACATTCAAACACAACCTATCCCTGGACAGTGCCTGCGACCAAAGACACTGGCAGAAAGAAAGAGACTCCTTAACTATGGAGTTTCATTTGGCATTGGGGCTCAGCATACCACAGAGACCAGGGAACACACTGATGATGAAAAAGAATGTCCTAGATTTTCAGAGAAAGAAGGGGGCTGGGCATGGGGAAAAGAGATTAAAGGATATGTTTTGACAGTGGTAGCCTGTTCCAGACAAAGTCCTGCACCGCAGTCAGGGTCTATACTGTTTCTTTCATTTCCAAGTCAGATTCATTCATGATCTGGATCAGGATCGGGGTCATATTCTTTAAGATTTCAAAAGTAGCTAAGTTTTGCAGTTGCTGCATTGCCTCTAGTTGCCTCTAAACAAAGCTGATTTATTGAAAGCTGGCCAGTGACCACAAGAGGAGGCATTGCTCTTTATACTGATGAGCTATTTTGCATTATGCCTTTCCACCAAAACACACCAATTATCCCTCTTTTCTCCACCTCCTCACTCACTCCTTCCGTCCGTCCATCCACCGGACCTAAGCACACACGCTGACCCTCATAAATCCTCCATATCACCCTCCCCTCCTCCCTCCCCTCTTCCCTCTATCGCTGTATCCTCCCACACCTATCTTCAACTAACTGCCTCCCCTACTTCGCCCGCCGCTCTCTATCATCTCTCTCGCTCCTCTGTCAGTGAGACATGCCTCTCGCTCTCTGTAATAATAAGGCTTTCAAAGGCTGATGGTAACACTCTGGCTATTCATTATGGCCAGCCCATGGTTCCAGAAAGATCACTTGTTGATGCCCGTTATGAGGTGATACAGAGAAAGAAAGGGAGTGAGCGAAAATAGCGTGATAGGTAGCGGTGGGTGGGTCTCTGCTCGGCAAACAAAGCCTTGGCTATTTCAAGGTTGTCATGTGTCATGCTGCCCATGGGCCTGTCCGCACACGGCTGTCTTTGCACAAGCCTGTCCACATTATGAATGGCTATCATGGACAACTGCCAATCAAAGCAGTAAATAGAGACAAGGACTCAAGTCTGTGCTGAATATAAGCGCTGAGAGAGGATGGTGTATTTCATTTTGTAATGAGCTCATCATTACCGATCAATAAGTCGTTTTGCATTACAAATACCTTTCTACTCTCCTTTACCTGCTTTTAAAAGCCTTTCCTCTCCCTGATCTCTCTCTTCCTCTGTCTCTTTTGTGTTTATTTGTCCCTGAGGAGGCGGAGGAGGTGGTGGAAATGTGACCAGGCCTCAGGCTGGGAAGAAGGTCAGAGACAATAGCAGCGAGGATCCTGTATAATTGTATGTCTGATGTGCTCACATTTTCCATTCAGGTGTTAGAAACAGACTGTTTTCATCACCTGCTATGAAAGGCCAAGTCCTTTTCAGAGGGTGAGCTGCATTACAATGCCCAGCTCTTTGTCTTTTATTGTGTTGTTAATGCTATCAATGCACAACAGTGGAATTTAGTGGAACACCACTAAATGCTGACTTGAAAGAGACTGAAGACAAAAACACACATATACAAAATAATAATAATAAAAAAAAAAAAATAAATAAGATACAGAGAAAAAAAAGTTATTATCAATCAAATGTGAGTACTGTAACAAAATGAAATAAAGATTTAAAAAATGAAAGACAAATACATTTTTAATTAGCATTAGCACCACCTTAATGAATATATAGTTCTTATTTTAGAAATGCTATTCTTAATGAAATGTTCATGATACATACATACAGTATATGTAACTGGGTGAATAGAAAAATGAATCATTGAGGTCCGCAGCATGAGGAGAGGCCCTGCATAAAACGCAGAGCCCAGAATTAAAAGTTTCTTTTTATCTGCAATTTTGAAATAAAGACCATTCATTGTATCTAAAACAGTATTAGCACCTCTCAGCGCCCCAGAAAGGTGCACATGATTCAGTCCACTCCTGCAGTGGGATGGACAAAAATAGTTTCAGACTTTGACGTGATCATGTCAGTTAAGAAAATAAAATCTGGCTACCAAAGGAGAGAAGAAAAGAAAACATTCAGGGGGAAAGAAACTGTGGCAAAATTCTTCCACAAGAAATAATTGTGTAAATAGTCGTCTGTCAGTGTAGGGGGCCGGAAAAAAGACTCTCAGCATTGCTGAGATTTCAGATTTTATGGTCTTTCTTAAATGTGATATAAACACTTCATACTGATTACGCTAATAACTACCACAGACACATGTTTGTTTATTGATGTGGCAATAGTAATGAAAGGGGAACCTGTTGTGCATGAACTGTGGCTGTAGGCTATCTATTCCACAGCGGATTTCACCTCATCAGCGAAAGGTGGAGGGGGTTGTTGCTTGGACAAGACTGTGTGTGCTCATGTATATGACTTTCCCACTGAGAACAGTTTTTTTATGCTCATATTTCATTATTGATTCATCTGAGGATGCAGGCATGCAGCAGGCGCACAGATGGAGAAAGATCATTCGTGTGTAATTCTTATCCACATTGTTTAAATAGGTGGGCAGAGATAATCGGCATGCAAGTAGTCATTTGCAGTGGGCTGCGTGAGCAAGTGTCAGTGTCTAGGAATCTCATTTTGTATAGTTTGTACTAAGATCTACTCTGTGATGAATTTTAGAATGGATGAATAGTGTTCTGGCGTCGCAGAAGGTGCTGAAAGCACGATCTTCCCTCCTCTTCCGCGGAGAGAAAAGTTAAATCAAGATTAAGTTTTGTTTCCCGAATTTGTAGGTCTTTTAATAAGGGATTTCTTTAATTTTTCTCTTTAGCTATATGCTTGAGTTAATAGATCCAATAAGTACTAAGTACCTAAACAACTGAAGACGTCAATTGCGAGAGACTCTCAAAGCAGCATAGATCACCAATTACAGAACAGCATTTGATCATCTACAACAGGCGTACAAGCCCGTCATTGTCATGTGGTTAACATTGTGAAACAGTCACTGTTTGCTCAGTTTAGGCAACAAAACTACTTGGTCAGTTTTTGGAGCAGATCATGATCTGTTATGTACCAGTCCTATGTTTGTTTGACCCAGCCATCGAGCCCACCTCCCTCCATATGCTGGCTTTCTATCATCCCTGACCTGCTCCTTTGTTTCCGTCATAATTACTACGGCCAAGAGAGGTCTAACAACAAATATAAATAAATGCTGTAAAAACTTGTGTGCACAGAAGACTTATACAGTGTTTTTTTTCTGGTGAGGGCGGCCTGAATCGATCACTAGTAGCAGCTGAAGAGTTGTTTGTGTTGGCTGAAATTTTCTTTTTGAGACTTTAGATAATACTGTGTTGTTTCGTGACATCAAAGTTTAATGTTACACATGAAAAATTAACATAGCTAACGTTAGCTAGCTACATGTTCACCTCCAGTATGTGCAATTTATTTTAATGTGCTTGGAGAGGTTAGAAGAGGAGTTTTTGAAAGCCCAAATCTCAGTGTTTTTCAGGCACAGCAAGCACTTCATTATGTGTTGTGGCCAGGGACTGTCAGTAGAAGCTGCCTCTTGTTCTGAGTTTTGCTCCATCATCACTGCATCATGGTCAAAAGACAGGTGGTGCAGGCAGCTAATAGCGTCTGCAGCAGACGAGCTCCTCGCGCGCTCACTGTCCCAACATTCAATCCTAACATTTACAGCAGATTAGTTGTAACAAAATCATAAATGGTAAATGTAGTGGAGTAGAAAGTAGATTACTCCCTCAAAAATATACTTCAGTAAAGAACGTGAACATGAAAACTACTTTCTTACTCATGCACATGACTTGTAATGCATTACCTCTCACTCCTGCTGCCTTGGCCACACTCTCTGCAGTGGAGAAAGGTTTTTATAGAAAAGAGGAACATGGATTCTCTGTTTTGTGAATCCACCAACAATGCCTCAGAATGAGATCCTCCACTTACAGTCTCACCATGAATGGCATGATCTGTAATTGTTTCCTCTATCTAAATGTTCTGAATGTGAATGACATGATATGAGAAAATGCACCTTCAAATTATTGGGTTGTGGTCATTAGGCCAATCAATGCTGGCTACTGGTGTCTTAATCTTTCGGGTGTTTCAGTGGGAATAAGCCGTGATTAAGGCATTAGCAGTGCTGTTGTCGTACATGACTTGAAATCAACATTTTCATCTGGCTGCAGACTCAAACTGAATTAAAGATTCTGACATCCGAGGTGACCTTTGTAGCGAGCAGGCGTCTGAAGGTAATTTGGTCCACATCAGTATGCCGGGTCGGGTTTCATGTTGGGAGGTCTGCGTGATGCAGACCAGCATGTTCGCTTCAACTACTGCGCTAATTGAATCCATTCTTGCTGCACTCTTGGAGGTGTCTGATGAGCAAGAACAGGGAGCTGAAAGGTTGGATATTTAAAGAGCGGGTAGCAGGGATTAGAGGGTGAGAGGGGCAGGGAGATATCTGACAAACAACCCTAACAAAACACGCATTAACACACATATGTTTGCCGCAATCATCCTTTGATTCTGCTACCCCGTGTCTGCCCTCACCACTGCACAGACCCTGAGGCAGTACCTAGGGCTAAAGACTTTACAGGGCTCTGACTCTGAAGCAGCAGAAGTGGGCGGGGGAGCGGAATTGAAGATTAGGGATGTGTACTGTGCGTGTGTTTGTGTGTCTGTGTGTATGGGAGAGAAAGCAAAAGACAAACACATGCTGTCATCAGCCTCTCTTAAGGTGCTCCGGGGATATCACAGATGTCATTAGACTGGGCCACATTCAGCAGAGCAGATGATATGTGGAGAGACTGCAGAGCATCAACAGACAACAGCACAGACCTCAGAGTGAAAGTGATTTGGCAGTTTTAGGATTTATTTGTCGATCCCTGATGTTCGACATATGTGGGACTTCACTGTCTCACTAAAGTCTTTATAATGTCAGGTAAGTTGTCTATCATTGAAACATACATATACTGACTTTGGATTTCCCAGGCGGTATACAGAATTCTGTGAAGGCATCACGGAAAAGAACTTTGATGTGCTGCAATCACATATTACAGCTAAAGGTAGGTAATATTATGTTAAAAGCCAATTAATAGCCTGTTACACACAAAAGTCTGACAAATAGCCTGTTAATGAGACATTAGACAGCTAAGAGGAATTCAAAGAGGACAAATCATCTATCATCCCATTTGACACAGGAAACAGAAAGAAAATAGAAATATTATTAAAAGTGGTGCTGCATGCAAAGAGTCCCATATTGGGGTAAGTCTGGAGAAATAGATAAACAGTTTTAAAACTAGTAAAACTATTGGAGGAGTGTTTTCAGTGATGATATAGTTACTTTTGCCGTTATGTAATTTTTCATGAAAGTATTTGTGTTTGTTTGTTTTTTCTCTGACTATGTTTACGGAAAGCACTCCAATCAATTTAATTATTTACAAAATAATGCTGTTTGACCCAGGCCTTGTAGGCAACATAAATATTGTGAAAACCCCACATACAAGATGATATTTCTGCAAGGCCATATGTAAATAACACGATTAATCATTAATTCCAGTCTTAGTTTGTTGTAATGAGTTAGCGCTTTCCTGTATGGACAAGCTATATTGCAACAGTAAACCAGGGAAGTGAGAGTATACAGAAATGTATGTCAGTGTTTACATTTGCATAGCACGCAAATATTATTCCAGTTTTATTGTTGACTTGCAAAGAAAAGAGAGAGGAAGCCCACACAACATGTAAAGCAGGCAGGACGTGCGTAATGAAAGCAGCCACACAAAGGAAATGTCACATAAAGTGTTCCTAAAATAAAAAGAACTGAACTAATTATGCTCTGTTGTTGTTTATAAGACGCTAGTGCCTCCATCTTTTATTCATCAAGACGCTAGGCGGCTTGAGGTTCTCTGTCTTTCTCTCTCATGCTCACTCTCTCAAATCTCATTTCAAACAGAAGCCATTGAGCCGTGGAACTGCATTCCGAATCACAATGAACTTGTTTCTTGGCAGTAAAGGAAAAGGACAGAGGCGGGGAAAAAAATGGCAAGAGTGAAGCTTTAGCATGGCAAACAGAGAGAGAGAGAGAGCTTTCTAAATGTTACCTGACAATCACCACCGCATGGCGGGCAAAGACGCCGATTCACAAAACAGGAAACAGATGACTTGTTTTGGTATTGAGGGCAGGCCACCGGTTCAAAGTCAGCCAGCCTGAACCCTGTGAGCACTGGTGCACTCATTTCTGATACCCACAGAAACAGACACACACACCACACACACACACACACACACACACACACACACACACACAGTGACAACACAGACAGGACAAACGGGCATTGTGACACACACAACCTTAAAACAAGTCCTTGATTTGGAAAGAAACTTTCGCGGGGACTGTGAATTAATTGAGTTAGTCATCCCTACTATAGACACTTTGCCTCAGGAGGGCCTCTTAATGTGAGATTCACATTATTTAATGGGGAATTTCACACTCATCTCCTGAACTGACCAAAGTGCATAGTCTGGCTATGCCTCATTAGACAGACTGCAGGATTTTGTCCCTGTGGATATATTGTACCTGCTTCTCTTCATCCGGGATTCGCAGACATGTTACATTTCTCATTCTACAGCCACAAGTTCCCTTTGGAATAAATACTGTCGCCAGGGGATTTCAAGTCTGTGTGTTAACAAGACCCATCACAGTTTGCCAGCCTTTAGTGAGGGTACACAGAATACAAAGAATTGATATTGTAACAAGTGTGTAATGAAAAGAGATGTCCAAAAACTGCCCAAAAAAACTCCCATTTCTTGAATTGTTTTTGGCTCACAAGGCTAGTAAAACATGAAAAATGTCCAAAAATGTTTTCTGAGCAAAGTTTTCTCCATCTGCATTTTAATATTACTGATGAATGACAGCGATATTAGATATAAGTGGTCTGTTTGATCGTTTCTGAGCGGATACGAAATGGTAATTTAAGTAACAAGTCCCACATTGGGTTTGTAGGTGAAATGGTAAAGTGCAAGTTATTTTTGAGATTCCCAGAAAAAAAAAAAAAAAGGCTGCCTGCAACTCACAGAGAATTTCAGAGTTGATATGATCCATCTCTGAGCCGCCATCTGGCCTTGGCTTCTGTTAATAGAGGGTTTTGCTCTGAGCTAGCCAACACGTGGCTGGAGACAGACCGACAGAGAGATAGAGAGAGAGGGGGGGGGGGGGCAGGAGGTGAGAGAGAGAAACTTAAAGGTGAGAGCAGGAAGGAGAAGGAGTGGAGGAGAGAGATGCAGACGCAGAGGAAGAGAGACGGCGGGTCGTACAGGGAGACGACAAGTGAAATTAAGTGAGAGAAATATGGCGAGGTGCAGAGAGAAGGAAGAAAAAAGGCAAAAGATTGAGCAAGAGAGACAGGAGTAGGAGAGAGTGCAGTGCACTCTAGGGGGGAGCATGTACTTAGAATACGGAGTAAAGCGGAGAAGTGGAGCTTTAGAGTACATGTGCCCCAGGGAGAATAGTGTGAAGTACCTTTTGTCTTCCCACCATCAGGAGCTTCTTTTGAATAAACCTAGCCAAGCATTTCCTTTTTGTAAATCTCACTTTGAAGAAGGGCAAAGCTAAAGCTTCTCCCACAGTGGCGATCGAGTATAGTTGTACCTCGACCCACGCAAATCCCTTCCTCAATAGCTGTGGGTGTGTAACAGTTTCATTTCCATTTTGGAGCATGGGGAGATTGCTCACCGCCAGACACGTAACAGCAGCTTCACCTTGGTTGTGAGCCTGCATGTGTTGTCCACAGTGATTGGCAAGGCTGTGTGACCAATTTGATTTAAAGCTTTATGCCTGCTTTCTTTATCCCCAAGACTTGTCAAAAAATGACACGTGGCTTCACGGCAAGACAGGCATGCTTCCGCCGTCGCTGCCGCTGCTGCTGCTGCTTCTGCTTCTGCACTGCCACCAAATCCCACTGGGAAATAACAAGCTCCAAAGCTGAATTCATCACCAGTGATCATCATGATCGCTCCCTAATTGTTGTTTTTATGCATGCAGGTGTGCTCCACCAGAGGCCCCCGCAGGGAGGGGATTGTAAAAGCAGGAGAAACAGAAGTGCTGCTCCTGTTGCAACCAGACTGCAAAGTTAGTGCAGGATTGCGTTCGAAGGAGAGAGTGTTGCATGTTACTGGAGGGAGATGGTAATTAAGCCCAGGGCAAAGTGGTAATGGATCAGCCCAGAACTGTCATCTGCAACTCTCCAGTGCCCTGCCTCTGATGAGCGAGCGGTTTTCTGTCAACCCACAGAAATCAAAGAGGGAAAATGAATGTGAACTTCAACTATTAGTTTGGCATGGGTCAAATGGTATTTGGTGTGGTGCAAAATCATAATAAGGAGAAAAGAACTTGCATCCTATGTGAAAAACATCTTTATAATAGGGAATCATTTTCTCATTTGGTTTAGCGTAAAGGATGTCTGATTATAGGTATGAAAATAGTCATGCAGAACAACCAAAAATATGCATGTGCAATGTAGATGGCTTGTTGAATGAGGGGGCTTATAAGTATTCTAATGAGCTCTGCGCATGAAAGCAGAAGTGACTCGTGTAAATAATATGGTGAATAATGATAATTTATTATGTAAATGTCAGTTAGTATAACATTTGTGTCGTTTGATGTTTCTGTATATTGAAATTGAACAGGAATACAAGAGAAATACATTAATTTCACAATTCCATAATCTTTTCTCATCCAGAGGCTCAGTCAAATGCAAACACACACGCACACGCATTGTCACACTCATTATAAACTAAATTGGTGTAAACTAGAACATTTGCATTCTAAAGCATTGAGGACTTTCTTTGCCTTATCTGCTGAACTATTTTCAGGATGCTGGCAGTGCACTCTTGAACTCTTCATTGTGAGTACAAATAATTGAAGAAGTCGTTGGTCCATAAGACATGTTTTTCATAAGTATGTGATTTAAAAAAAAAAAAAAAAAGATACATGCTTTCTACACATTGACATCAAATGAACAGGTCATTTAACATTTTCCTCACTTTGTCTATTTCATGAGCAGTTTTTATGAAACACCTCAAACAATATAAATGCTAGAATGTAAGTTAATTAGTTAATAAAAATAATTAATTCTGTGCAGTCACTAATTATAAGTGACAAGAAATGATCATTTTAAGCACATATTTTTCACATTTGATTTGTCTTCTCCATGCAGAAAACATCAGCAAATAATGCATACATGCCTGTCAGCATGCAAATACAAACCCACAAGCACACATGCAGACACACGGAGCCACACAGAGACACACAATGACCCGATTTGTTATAAAGAGGCATAAAATCATACAAATGTGTAGTTTTCCCTGTTGCCCCAGGACTGTTGGTATTGCACTACAGAATTGAGTGTCTCTTTGTATCTCAAATTTCTCATTAAAAAGCTTACATAGCCTGTTTTCTCCATTTCACTCGTCTCATGAACAAATAAGATAGGCATGGAACAGACCTGAGGCTAATCATCCAACTGTTTCTTTATGATTTTTCTCATATGAAATGATATGATAATAATTTATCAACCCAGACAAATAAGGACAATCTGGTAGCGTGGGTGAGAGCTGACTGAACAAGTAACTTTGTCTCCTTGAAGCCTGAAAAGAAGTCAACAATATTCTGTGTTTTAATGCCACCAGTGATTACATTGTTGCACATCAAAAACAAGACAGCTGGTAAGACAAACAGGCATGAGCTGCACGCCATGCTGCTTGCTTCCACTGAGTTCCTGTCTGTCTTAAACACTGCATCATACGTACTTATCAAGCATACCCACTGTTACGCCTCGTCTACACGTACAATGGTATTCCTTTATCTTTTTTCCCTCCTCCTTTCCCCTATAAAAAGAAAAGAAAAATCACATCCACACACACAGAATTGAAGCCGTGTCAAGAGCATGCCAAACAAACAGGCAGCAATATAGAGTAACTGCACATGTATGCGCAAACGTATAAAGTCCTGTTAGCAAAGTTAGCACCTGCTCTATTTTGGCCACGTCCGCCATTGCACGAACTGTTGCCTCATGTAAACAAAGGAGATACCTGACACTCCCAAAAACTCCCCAAAGTTGCCATTGAAATGAAAATCTCATTTTCAATTGAGCCCTTTGCAATAATACAAGATAAAGAACAATAAATCATATTAGAGTGCATACAAGAAATAATTATTACAAAAAAGACTGAACATGAAATAGTGCATTTGGAGGTATAGTATGTTACAATGCCAAAATAAATTACAGTATTTCTCCTCCTTCAATATTCCACTCAATCATACACACAAGTGTGGTTGCTTGCATTTTCTTAAGGAAATACATGCACTCTCTCCCTCTCTCTCTCTCTCTCTCTCTCACACACACACACACACACACACACACACACACACACACACACATTGAATACTGTACTGTATTCAAACTCCTTCCATCATCCAATAAGGGAGCAATATGTCCCAATTCAGGAGCTGCCAATCAACCCTCAGCAAGTGCCAGAAGTCTGTCAGAACCAAAGGGATTAATATGTATGTGTGCACTCTTCCCAGTATACTGAGGGGATAGAGTGGGCATTTACTCTTGCAGGCATGGATATAGCATGACAGATATGGCATGCAATCATGGTATTAACATGGGAAGGAGAGGTCTTTCCAAACACAAAGGCATACAGATGTTTTATGTGAAGGTAAACATTAACTTGGTTGATAAAAAAAAAAAAAAAAAGTAGAATCTGTTTTTTAAGGGGTAAAATCTCTAGTCATGTACAATAAGAGCGACAAGCACATATCTGACACAGCCAAAAATGGTGTACTTTACGCACTGAATGGCAGTTTACTTCAAACAAAACTGAATCTGTGTGAGGCATGAACTTCCATTAAATGCAATGTGCATCACAAGGACCCCTGGAGAGGAAGAATAACGCATTCAATAGCATAGTGGTATGACTGTGTGATCGAGGCACCTCATTCTAACACAAAGTAAAGTAGGAGCAAGCAGCAGCACCTCCAAGGTTTCAGGGCTGGGGTTTTGTATAGGAACATGTTCCAGAGAAATTCCACAGTGGACATCAATAGATTCTTTGCATGTGTGAATGTGTGAAACTCTGCAGGCTGCTGCAGAAGAAGAGCATGTACATTGTGTTCAACAAAACCCATCCTTGGTAGAAGCTGAAAGAAAATCAGAATAGACAAGTGACAAAGGGGCTGAGAGTCATTGATATATTTCAGCCCTTTATTGACTTTGGAATCTAGGGCAAAGTTTAATGCAAAGACAATCACTTGTGCTCAAAATGCAAAAAACAAATATGCAATAATATTGCTATGCCAACACTCCCTGTTGTTTTATCACATTTAAGACAAAAATAAATGTGTCCCCCCCCCCAGATGGATTACTTTGAAATTAAGAATATACACTTGGTACTGTAGGTGCCAGAAATGGTATTACATAGGGAGTTCCTTTTGCAAATAGAAACAAAGGTTTGGTGCCAGTACCCCCTTCTTGTGTTTTGATTACTGCATGTATCACCAAGTCACTTTGGTGAAAGCACTTCTCACCTTCAAAATAGCAAAAAGACTGTACCTAAGTGTGAATACATCTGTTATGTGCAAATGAAACAGTAGAACAACAAAATGTTGTTAAGAGTAGAGGTAACACTGAATGCATGAATTGTCGCTACTCACATTTTTACCTCATGAATAACATCAGAGTGGCATAATCGTGCAGATGTTTTAGCAGCTCAAAAATGGTAAAAGTGGCACCTGCATATTTTTTGTAGATTCAGTAAAATATGCTTATCCAATTAATTTAACTTAAACAGTGAGTTCAGTATTATCCTCTATATTTTGTTCAGAATAATCAAAAAATGCCACTTGGTGCAGGGATAAGCTGTTTTAAAAGACACCCCCAAGAAAACAAATCCAAAATGGCACTTCCTAATCCTTTTTGACATATATTCCATTAAAAACACCAACAAGACAATGTATTTACTCTTTGATTTTTGTAAATATACAGTATGCTTATTGTGAATTTGATGCTTTGGGACAGGAGCAAGAAAAGACTGGGAAAGCAGAGGAATGCTCAAAAACACCTCTTACACTACATTACAGGTAAACATATTAAGTGGCAACAGGTGATAGTATCATGATTGTTATTTAAAAAATGAATTGAAGAAATTAAGGAAATTGAAGAAGCGGCTGGTTTTCTATTGAGGAAGTGGGAGCAGTTGGAATCCACCAAAACTCCCTGAGGTAAAGCAGGTGTGGGAGGATCTTACTATCTAAACAGTGCAGCCTTTCAATAGCAGGGAAATACTGTTCCATTGATTTTAGACCAGTTTGTTGTTGGTCAATACCACAATCACTTTGTGCTGCTTCAAGATAGCAATGTGCCAACCATGCACCTGAGCGCACCTTATTCTGAGACCAATACGCCCATGGGTGCACAGATGGACACAAGTATTTCCTATAACATGGGTGTTGGGTGTGAAAGTGACAACCGCATTGATTGGAAACAATGACACTTGCGCTGCACGCTGCTGTTAGATAGGGCCATAAGAGTGTTCTCATGAGTGTCATGACTTGTTATAAAGAGAAGCCAAAGGTGTGTCTGTGGTTTTGGATTTCAGTGACACCCTTGACATCTGACATGATAATAGGTGCAATGCAACTTTATAGATAGTGCACAGCTTCTGTTGTTGCTGATATAATTGATATTTTATTTAGACAAATTAAAAAAAAAAACACTTAGTGTGAGGGGCCAAGTTTGTGTATCCAGGTGCATTCACAGACACAGTCAGGTATGAAATGTAAGGTATTTTATTGCAGGGCAAACAGAATGCTGTATGAGCCAGGGGCCAACCCAAGCAGAGAGACCAGAGAGGATCCGGGGATAAGCTGAGCAGAGGTCAGAGACAGGGGAGCGGGGCTGACAAGACAGGGGTTGCAGACAGGGGCTAAGCAGACGGGACTCCAGGCAGAGGAAAATACAGGATTAGTCAGGGTCAATAGGCAATGAGCAAATACCACGTAGAAAGGCTAGAAACACAGACTGACTGAGCAGGTACTGTGATCTGGCAAGGTGGATGTGGTAGAGCTGAGTCTTTGTAGGAGGCTTGATTATAGGATGGGATGCAGCTGGTGGCTCTCTGCTCTGGCTTCAGCACACCTGTCTACATTCAGACCAAAGGGGTGTGGGAGTCCGATTCATTTATTCAGTTAATAGTTGTTTTTTTCTCCTTTCACAAGCGTACTATGACATTCATGGTAACAATGTAGTCTTATAAAAGATAAAAATAAAGAAGAAATGAGGTAAGAGTAAAGAGTGATTTAGAAAATGCTAATGTTGTAAAACCAGAATGCAAATGTAAGTGAATAGGCACGCTTTCCTGCCACTGGTACATCAACGCTAAAATGTGTCTGAACCGTCGGCGCCTTATGGCAGAGCTCGACCTTCAAGTCACTGCCACCGAAAGACCTTCAGTGGACGCCATGCTGACTAATATTTCTGTTTCCTTCGGCAAGTGTGTCCCAAAGCTTGCCATTGTCCCTCCCAGAGTCCCCACACAGCCGTGAGTGTGACTCCACTCAGAGTTTCATTCATTCAGTGGGAGGGTGTAGAAATCAGATTGGAATAGGGCCACAGGGAGGACAGGCGAAAGAGAGACTGCAGGCGAAGCAGAGGTGGAGGATGTCATACTGAACTGCAGAAGCTGAGAACAGACTGCTTGTGGTTATTTATTTCTATTGCTGTTATCTTAGGACCACAAGTTAATTATTTAGTTTGAGAAAACTAGCTTTCTTATCTCGAGATAACAAGATAATCAATACATTACAAGGAGAAAACAAAAGATCATTATTACTTCCTACTTATTACTTAAAATGTTAACCAGAACTCAGGATTGCCAAGCCACAATGGACTGATGCAGCTGATTGAAGATGAAAATGTCAGATGATGCTTTACCATTATTGATCGACTGTACTTCAGCCAAGGTTCAGTTATGAACCCTTCCATCTTGAAGACTGAAATCAGGTGTGATCTAAAGAAGCCACACACTCATTTCCAAGTTCTCCATAATTACCCTGTGATCTTGAGAAAACAAGTCATTCTCTCGTGACAAATGAGCTTGTTATCTCTAGAAATCTGCCGTTTGTTATCTTGAGATAACAAAATAATTAACTTGTGATCTCGAGATAACGGCATTAAAAAGATAATTGCAAGAACAGATGTTCTAAGCTTGCGTAAAGAACACTGAAAGTAGTCTAAGGAAACGAAATCCTTTGGAAATTGTGGCGGCAGTTTGATTTGAGTGCTGGATAAAACCCGAGGAGCAATTTAGAGTGAAAAACATATCTTTCACGAGTGACTATTAGACAAATATTAAGAGGTAGTTAGATGTATTAAAGACGTATTATTACAGTAATTGACGAAAGCTGTGTACTGTGCTGGTGAAACATCTGTTGGCAATTGAACGAACCCATCTGGCATGAGAAATCAGGGAGGGCTAGTTCAACGTCGCTTTGACAGCTTAAGAGTAGAGATGAGAGTGCACCTACAAGAAGAGAACAGCAGCGATGGGCTGTTGCTGTAAAAATGTAAAGTGCTCATTAAAATGAAAATGAGAGGCCTCAAAAGATAAAAGCTCCAAACAAGGCCTCTCATAGAACAAGTTTAAATTCAGAGGGAAAAAAAATGTGAGGATGCAAATTACCCTCTTGCAAACTCAGATGCCTCAGAGCCGACAAACAAATTCAAGAAACATGGTATTTACAAAAACTAGAGTCAAGGGATACAGCAATTAATGAGAGCACAGGTAAATAGCATCACTTGTGCAAATTATGAACAGTTTTATTGCCTTTTTCATTCACCCTTTACACAGCTGACTGCAGGTACAGCCAGGCGGTAAGGCGTCCCCGAACACAACGATTCCGCCCTCACCAACGTCATACTAAACGGTGAGGATAAGACAGACAGTACAGAGCTGAACTTTAATATTAGTTAGACAAAGGAACTACTGATATTTCCCCAAAGGGAAAGAGGGACCATCAGAAATGAGCAAGTTGTTTCATCATACAAAGGTTTGAGGGTTCATACTGCTATGAGATTGAACTGGTCAAAAAAATGTTAATGCTGTGTTTAAGAGCCAGGAGATTAAAGTGCTTCGTGGTGAGTGACACATTTTTAAATGTGTTCAGTGTTGTGGCCAGTGTCCTGTTTTATGCTGTTGTATGTTGGGGTAACAGCATAACTGCCACCAATGGGATTAACAAGTTTATTACGAAGGCTGGATCTATAATTGGGTTGTCTCCTAACTCATTAGAGACAGTATTGGAGGAAGGAGCTGTAGGAGGACTTCAAACCTTACCCACTTTGAAGGTCATCCCGTTTGGTGTTTATAGTCGTCAAAAACGTGTTCTGAGTGAGAAGTCTTTTGTGCTCACAACTTCCAAAATGATGTGAGACTTCATTTCCTGGCATATACATAGGCTGTGTTTTCAACATAATTTGTAAGTTCTCGTTTTATGCATATTCAGTTTGCCTTTGTTCATTTCAGAGGTTTTATGTCAGCTTTATTGCCTGTATTAATGGGCATGTGTTTAGGTGCATCGCTTATGGTCGGCTTTGTACTTATTTTATTCATTAAATGATGGATTGTATTAATATATTGTTTTTACATTTAGTGGCCACAGTAGAAATTAAATCTATCACTGCAGCATAAGTCACTTACAGTTCTGTCAATACTTTTGTTGTGGTCACATCATTCCCGGGACGTCCAGTTTTGTCATTCCCCTCCGCATCTCAAACACTCAAGGTATGCTTTAGCATATGAGACGCAACAGGCTTTCAACTAACTCCAATGTAAACCTGGCCGTGGCAATTTTAGATGCTTCGAAAAGAGCAGAGAGTGAAAAAGTCCATGTATGGAGGAGGTGAACCACTGATTGAATGGACCAGCCAGCGAGCACACTAAGTGACACCAACCAAAAACACCCAAGATGTTGTGTGACCGACAGGTGCACGCTGAATTTGGCTAAAGGCTACATTCTAAGATGCTCATGATGGATTCTTTAGGGGTGACGTCTATGTTTGCTACATTGTTGCTGTCACAGTTGTTACTTCAGAGTCTCATTTAGCTCAAAATGTCGGGAAACTTTGAGGAGCACAGTGGGACAGAGGAGCTTAGAGGACTGGACCAAAGAGCAGACTGTTGAGGACGCTGCAATGATCAAGGCTCGCAGAATGATGTTCACACAGGTGAGTGGTCTACAACAACTACAGAGACATCAACAACCACTTGCCTAACTCAGCATTGTGTGTGTGTGTGTGTGTGTGTGTGTGTGTGTGTGTGTGTGTGTGTGTGTGTGCGCGCACGCACCACATGGTGAAAAAAGCTGTTTTATTATGCTGTTATTTGACAGTTATTTCAAATATTACTTGTTGCACCTGTTTTATTTATTTGTTTCCATGGTATATTTCTAATCTATAATCAGTGCACAGGCTGCAAAATTTGTCTTTGGAAATGGAATTTATTGTGAGTTTGGACAGCGAGGCTCGGTGGCGTGATGTTGTTCCACTAGTGTTGCTGGGTTGAAATGTGATTGTAGCCTAAAGGTGTTCTCTGAAATCTGAAGTTTTCCGAAAAGGGGCTTGTTTGATTGCTCGGAGCGTGAATCACTCTCTGTGGCCGAGTTGGGTGGCAAACTTTTTGTCATCATTATTACACAGTTGCAGTTCAATCATTCAATCATTCGCTCCTTTCGGCTTGACTAACATTTCATTTTCAGTGGAAAATAACATTGTGTGCAGAGTTTTTGTTAGAAAAAAACTGATGCTGGTGCACCCGTCCTGGAAGAGTTCAAAGACAAATGTGAGAACTTTCAAATATTATTGTATTAATGAGCCTATTTTCTCATGTTTTTGTGTCCACGTGACTAATGACAGACAAGAAAATGGGCTGCAATGTAATCCCACTGGGCGTTTGCGCACTGTCAATGTAAATGAACTAAAAGTGCTTCTTTTTGCCACCAAAGCCACCAGCCTCCATTTACAAAAACAGTGATTTTGTCATCGTACAGCAAACTAGATGTAACTCACTGAAACCTTCTTTATTCATCTTAAACTGTTCAGCACCAACTCCAAATAAACCCTTAATTGACCTTAACTTGCTTTAAAGAAAATTAGGAGAGGAGCGAGAGGGAGGACAGACATCAGAGAAGGTGCAGAGGAAAACAGCATGTAGAGCCAGAATATTTTCACATCTGTCCCTGCAATTATTTTTGCTAGAAATTTTGATGGGACAGATTTAAGTATGTCTGACACCAACAGATTTTCCCGGTAAAAAATTATAATTATCAGATAATAAACACTCTGGGCCTCCAGTCCGTCATGCAGCGCATTTGTGCAGTGACCCACGTGTGAAAACAGCCTCAGTAACGCTCCTTTTTTTTTTTTTTTTTTTTTTTTTGTAATTACATATTCAGAACTGAAAAATGCCGTTTTTCTACAATTCAATTCTAAAATCAAATGAGAGTATTTGTTGACAGTCTTACTCCTTATCAATAGTTTAGAAAATGTCGTGTGGTATATTTTAACTGACTTTAACTGACCTATACTTTTATCAAGATACATTTTTACATAAGTCCTTTTACTTGAGTATAATGTTCTAGTACTCTTTCCGCCTCTGGCAGTAGGTGGCGCCACTTTTCCATTTGGAAAACCATTGCTACACTTGTCCAAGGGCCGTAATTTTTCCAAGATGACACTGTGGGGGCCCAAATAGAAAAATGGAATTTATTTAAGCCCAATTAGCATATAATTGTTTTATATATTTATTTTCTTAACAAAACGGTTATTGTACAACCAATGAATAATTCAAAACAAAAATGCTCAGGTTGAGACTCAATACAACAAGCAAAGATAAATCCAAGTGATGCTTCTTGCGTCTAAATAACAAGTTCAGTGATTCTCTGACAGCTCTGTAGTTACCCCCCGTAGTCCAGCCGGTAAGCTGCGATCGACTCCAGGGAAGGGCTGGCCTTGGAGCCAAGCGGTTCGATGATCAGTCCACGAAGTAAAGAGAATGAAACTGGAGAATAATCAGATTCTGCAGAACTGGTCAACTATGACTTGCAAACTGTTTGACTCACTGCCTGGGGTTGACTGTGGACGTTTTTATTGGACTTTTAATTGTTGAAACCCACAGAAGACAATCCACATTTTGTGCACATATTTCACTATCCGTTAACCTGTCATTTTGTATTTCCTTTGTGTGAAGTCATAATCTGCAGCATTAATGCATTGCATTCTCTGAGATCATCATACGGTTGTAGTGTAGCTGTCCTGTGAGAGCCACTTATATCTTTAAGTCTTCATGAGTGCAGAAGAACAGCTTTGGGACTAAGCTCCATCCAAGGAGAATTTTCTCATCCCTTAATGGAACACTTACGCCTTTGGTTGATCACAATGTACTTGTCTTACATTTATATTTTAATAGATATGAGCCTCCTTTTGAGAATTGTGTTTGTAGCACATTGATTACTACTTAAGTTGTACAATATACATTTATTCATGTTTAATATGTTCTCCTCCTGTCAGAGTTGTACAGAACATTATGTGAAAGTATATGAAAAGCATAGTAGTTATGTATTCTATAAAGCCCACTCAGGAGTAATGCATTTTATTCACTTCTAACAATTAACTTTTAAAACTTAGACACTTTAAAACGCAATGCACTTGTAATGAATATATTTAATTCCAACTCAAAGGCTAGTCTACTGCATATTGCATTACTTTTTTATTGTTGAAAATAAATAGAAATAGAAAGGCTTTATTGTAATTGCACAGTATACAGTGAAATTAGGAGCACTACTATTGATCAGTGTAATAAAAAGACTCAAGGAAACAAAAACATCTGCACTTGAATAAGTGTATTTATTGCACTACAACAAATTTAGTTATTGCCCAAGTGTGAATGTAATTATTGCATTAGAAAGACAGTCATCATATTGCACTTCAGAGGTCGTTCAGTGCTTGCTGGAGTTAAGCGTACTTACAGCCCAGGGAAAGAAACTATTGTCAAGTCCATACTTTGATGGTCCGGTAGCATCTTTCAGAGGGCAACAGGTCAAACACGTGTGTCCAGGATGAGAAGAGTATGTTAGAATGTTTTTTTGCTTAACAGAGGATGCAGGACATAGAGATGCCATCCAGAGAGGGTAGAGGGCAGCCGATGGTCCTCTATGCAGCGCTGATGACCCCCTGAAGAGCTCCCCTGTCTGCTGCTGAGAAGCGGGTGTACCACACTGAGCGTCCACTCTCCATGGAGGCCATCAGCAGCTTTTCTTCCACAAAACAGCAGAAAGAAGGCTGTAAGTTCATTAAACCAGTGCAGCCTATTTAACAGTGTATCACAATAATTCAAAGTTCACTACTATTTATTTACATTATACATACTGTAACAGGTGTTTTTATTACGAACACCGGTGCTGTCTCTCAAGAGTATTTAAAGAAAACGTTGTAACAGTGGATTTACTACATTTTCACAGTTATTCCATAAAGCCCACTCCAGAATACTACACTCTAGTACTTATAGCGTAACATGATTAAAGGTAGCTTAGAGGTATTGCACTTCTACACTTTTTGGTAGTAAAAAGTAATACACTTTTTATGAGTACATTACAGTACAACGATGAATGTACTGCATATAAATGTACTTATTACAAGAGTATTTCAATATAACTTAAGTACACTTTGCTGATAATACTTACATACTTTTACTTGCAGTAGTGTACTTTACTCAAGTAAAGGATCTGAATACTTCAAGCCGTAGACTGAATGAAAAAAGTGTAGAAAACCCAATGAAAATGTGACATTTCTGTTTGTTTCATGTACAGTATAATATGAAAAATGGTACATCAGACATGTGAAGCAAGGAGGAGACGTTTCAATCGGCAGAACGGCTTCGTCTTCTTCCCTTGTCGGTCATGTGTGAGTTAAATGTTAAATGTTAAATGGAATGCTTGGATGTGCGTTAATTTAGCCTACCTCAGATGTGATTTTAAAGGGTTAGGGTTAGGCATGAACACAAAGTTAGGTTTAACCTGTATAAGGCTGTGCCGCAAATATTCTACCATTTTGGCAGATACCCAAATCAGATTAAACTGAGCAAAAATACCCTCATATCACGTAGTTGTAGTCACAACTATGACTTGAGTCTCATCTCATTAATTGGGTTCTTTTGTAAATTTACCAACATGCAGTTTTCACGGTTCCCTCAAATTGCACTTAATGGGATTTAACATTCAACAGGAGATTGAAGAAAACACGATGTTTTTGGGAGAGGTGTGCCTAAATTGTGAAAAACTGCTAACCTGCCCCAGGAGGTGGTGGAGGAAAAAATAAAGACGTCAAAGAAAGGTAAGCAGAAGAGAACATTGTTTCATATGTAATAAGTTGACAGACATGCGGCGTCAGGTGTCTTGAGGATGCATGTGTGCGACGTCAAGTTTAGTAACATGACCCCCAGCAGCCCCCACTCTCTGATCCCCTGCCTGTGTTTAGTAATGAACAGTGGAGCTCTTGTTGCCCCTCTCTGCATGGTTTGGTCCATGTTAAAGAATAAAAAATCTTTTTTTTTACGCTGAACAATAATAGACAATTTTATTCAATTTTATGTATATGAGACAGAAATGTTCTATAATTTGTATCCAAAATACACAGATGGATTTATTACCTCAGCCCTGTTCAGCTTCCATTTTTATTACACTTGTAGCAGAAGTGATTTAAAGGGAAAAATAAGTAGCGCAGCAACAAAAAAAAAAAAAAAAAAAAAAAATTGGAGCATTCAATGGAGTCTGTTTCAAGCAGGCAAGGATTACTACTCAATATGAGCTTTCTTCTTGTATGACAGCTAAACGCAGTCATAACAATTGGGAAACCATAGCTTCTGGGTAGACCTACTCTCACACACCCGTGGTTTCCTGCGCAAAAATGGAATATGAATGTCAAAATAAGAAAAAGGAGATTTGTGGGGTTTTGTTAGATTCCAGTGATTTCCAACTCTCATTCATTCAGCTCCTTTTTGTTGTGTCTGTTACAGTTCTACGCTGCCTTCTCTGCAGCCTTCTCTTTGTCAGCCGTGTTCAAATCTACATTACATACTTAACTCAGCTGAAAGGGGGGATTTTTCAGCCCATTCCTTTTTTGAGCTTCTGTCTGATAAATCTAATCAGTCTCAGTCTTCATTCCTGGATTATTTGCCAATGGTATGAGGATGCTGGGTGGAATACAAACGCACAAAACATTTATTTGGATTTATTTTTAAATTGAGGTCGGTTGATACAGACTTTATATTGGCAGATATGTTTAGAAAAATTCCCAGTTTGTAAACATTAAATCAAGAATGAAGATAGGTAGGCCAAGCATGCTTAGCATATTTTTATTATGCATGAGAAAAGAAATGCGTTGCTTTCGGAGGACCGGTATCTTTTTACAAGAACCTACGTAAGACCAAACTGACCTTTTCCTTAAGTCATGGTCTGGTCAGGCTTTATAAAAGAAGTCAGCATGACAGACATGCTAAGAAGACTTGAAGACTGACAGAATGCACATGATGACAGGTAAAGCATCGCACTTCAAGACAGAAAGGCATTTTGTAATTGTATTGATAAAAATTGAAGTTTATGATGAGAGTTTCTGTGAGTGTTTACCTGTGAACATTTGTTACGTCTGTGTGTGTGTGTGTGTGTGTGTGTGTGTGTGTGTGTGTGTGTGTTTTCTTCAGTCATGCAGCGGGGTGTGTGGCCTGTATTGCTCTGGCCCTATCTTCTTACTGTAAGCGTCCCACTGGACTGCAGGGAAGAGCAGGGCAGCTTCTCCCGCTGCCCCTCCATCTCCCAAGAGAAGCTTCTAGACCGAGTCATCCAGCATGCTGAGCTCATATACCGTGTCTCAGAAGAATCATGCTCTTTGTTTGTGAGTAACACTTAAAATTGCCCCAAAATGAATTTCTGCCTTTGTGCACTGTGTAAGGAGTCGTTGTATCCACAGGCTCTTACAGAAAGGCTTAGATTGAGCATGTGTATAGCCTCGGGAGAAACTGAATCACACTTCACACTGAGGAACACATGACAATAGAAATGATTTCCATTGTGCTGAGAAAAGGAGGATTCAACAGAAAGGAAATCTAAGAAAATCCATTACCTACAGTGGGGATATTCTTGTCCCCTAAAGTTGGGCATGAGTTAGATATTTTTATGAAATGTGAAATCAGCATTTTGAAAAGCAAGTAGTGTCGAAACGCAGCCTTAGGCAAAGGCTACAGTGACAGCGATGCAGAATTTTGCATTTGAAAAGCTGTACAATATCACTTTTTATATAGAACTAAAAGAAACCTTACATAATACAAGTGAGTCAGCCAGAGAGCAATGAAATTCCTTTGTTTTCTTCAGTCAGTGTTAAACAGCACTAAAAAAGACGTGTCTAAACAGTAGCGAGCGCTACATTTATGAGGCTATATTATTTTTATCATCAAATCCAGCATGCAATCTAGCAATACTTGGAATGAGTTCCTGCAATGACTGCCCCATTTCCTCAAAATTATCTCCACATACACCTAATTTGCAACAGCAAATCTGTTTTGAAGAAAACATAATCACGATTTCTATTAACAGAATGAGAAAATCTTGTACCCGGGACGTTGTAATAATGTTGAAACTGACCGAATGTTTACTGACAACATGTTTCATTTGTTTTCCACCAAAACAGGAAATCTTTCTCCCTTACCTTAACTTAAGTGCCTTTGTTTCCTAAACCTAACCACAGTCTACACGATGAATTCTGGTGTCATAGTCCTGCACTTCGTATGGCCACCATTCATCCCAACCAACTCTCCTTGACTCAAGCACCATATAAGATAAGATAAGATAAGATAAGATAAGATAAGATAAGATATAGCTTTACTGATCCCATGCTGGGGGAAATTAAGATGTTACAGACAGCAATAATAGCACGAATACAAAAGAAGACAGAGAAAAAGAACTAAATAAAATTTAAAAAAAAAACATAAAATGTAGTGTTTCATTCACTCCAGGCAGCGATTTTGTTGTTACCACAATGTAGTTAATAATACAGATTAGTTGTACATGAGTGTAATTCCCAGGAGACAGGGTTGAGAGTGAGGGCAAAATGACTTTTTGTTGGCCTTTCTCACAGTAGGCTGGACCAAAAGCACTGACACTTTCTCTGAGATACTTCGTGTTATTTGCTTTTGATTCTGACATGTTCATCGCCTCACTGCCAGGCTTCAAAGTAATCTTCTATCTCTCTTCTGAGCCAAGGATGTTTTATTGAAGAAGCAGGCCTACAGTGGAGTAATACAAATGTGATAATGATATACTGCAGCAGCAAGAGGACAGGTTTTGCAGCCTGTTGAATCCCCTTCACTCTGCGGCTCAAGATCCAAAATGGTCTTTGAAATATGATGAGCTTGTTACTGAGGAGACGCTGCATGGGGTCTACAGATGAGAACATGCTGGAGAACAAAATGTGTCTCTTGTGGCAAAGATCGGCAGTTTTTGTTACTGTTTTTCTGATCTGCCTCTCGTGTGTCTGCCACTGCGTGTTCTTGTAAGTTTTTCGAATAAGTCAGATTTTTTTTTAGAAGCCAACTTTTAAGGTCAGAAGTGTAACCATTTTAACACGTTGTCTAAGATAGTTCCCAAAACAAACACAGATCTGAATCTGTTCATGAATATTGATAGTAAACTGAAAAAAAAAAAAAAAAAAAAAGGAGACAGCTTTTCTTAATTCTATACACGAAACCGGGGTGGGGATCCTTCTAGGGCCATGCCTCTGCAATGATGGAAACTTTTCTTTGGTGAGGCGTCTGATGTCAGATGGTAGTGATGATGATGATGATGATGATGATAATGATGATGATGATGATGATGATGATGATGATGATGATGCTATTCACAGCTAGTTTTCCAGGTTTGGACCAGTTATTCTGAAATTTAGTCTTTCCAACAGTCAATTTTGATAACGCTACTCACACTTGTAAATTGTTGCTTTGCAGCTCAATGATTTCATGTTGTAAGTTTCAGCCACATCAGCTGGTTCCACATTAAAGGGTGTAGCATGTTAGTTCCTTTTTGTTTACTTTTCATGTCCTCAAACCTCTCACCTGAAGGAGTTTTCACACTCAGCAGCATATTCAGATGTCATAGCAGCTTTTGTTCTTGTAGAGCAGGAACATGCACAGCGTTTCCTCGTTCCAGTTGTACTTGTTACAGCTTTAATTTCACTTCAAATGATTTCACATTCAAAAGGAGAGAGCTGAGAAGCTGTCTGGAGCTTGAGGTTCAGCTCTGAGAGCTACTTGGTAATGTCCACCATGAACTCATAAAGACACTTGCTATCACTGAGTTTCCATGTCAGGTTTTCCTTCATCTCTATTAATTATTCCAAACAGACACTTTAGAAAAATTTTCCGTTGTCCAGTGCTTGCATCTCTACAGGAGCAACAAGGCACTCCTCCACAAATTCTCCTTCTGAATGGGGTTTCAGCTTCTTAGCTGTTAGCTCGCTCACACAAAGTTGCATGATGGGCACCCAAACTCAACCGAAGAGTGTCAGCTTTATCAGAGCACATTTGTCCAGCTCATGTTTGTAGCTGTTAATGACTCTTGAGATTTGCCTTTTTCATCACTGTGTGCTCATCCCATAAAATAACTGGCTTACCAATCAACACTCCACATCTACCTTTTATTTCCTTGACAGTCACCATGATGCAATGACATGACGTCAACCTCTATCTTTATGTAGCATTTAGGGTCCACTAGGAAGCTGTTTTCTTTTATAGCTGAAAAAAGTAATTGTGTCTAGACAATTTTTTTAGATTTTTTATTTATTTATTTATTTATTGTCGCACGGGCCAAATAAGTACTGGAGGCCGGAGGTTCCCTGCTGCCCATCCTAAACCTTAATGTAGAGGCTTTAGGATAAATGGGTCATCACAAGTCATCAATATTGTAACACTAATATGTGTGTGGATGTATGCATACATGCATATATTCCATAGGTATGTATGTGTATGTGTGTACTACGTTTTTCTTTTCTTTTCTTTTTCCCCCATTCTTGTATTATTGTAGGAGGAGATGTTTGTCCCATTCCCATTGCAGCTCCAGAGGAGCCAAGCGGGCTATGCATGCATCACCAAAGCCTTACCCATCCCCAGCTCCAGAAGTGAAATCCAGCAGATATCTGTAAGTACATGGCCGCTGAACAACACAGCATGTTTTGTTTTCCGTGTCAGGGCTTTGATGTTAATCTGTTAAGAATGTCAATATGTATGCGTGTGTGTGTGTGTGTGTGTCTGTGTGTGTGTCAGTGTATGTGTGTATGTACAGAGGCAGTTTCCTTGTGTGAGTGTCTGTATGCAAGCAAATGAAATACAAGTATAGGTTGTTTATGCGAGCGCATGGATTTGTATTTGTGTGTCTGTTTGCATCTGAGGTGAGTTAATATTTCTTGTGCATGTGCATTTGTGCTTGTATGTGTGTGTGTGTGTGTGCGCGTGAGTGTGTGCTGGCATCGAGCTGGCATTAATGCATGACTGTTTGCATGCACAGGTCTGCACACAAATCACTTTGAAGCTGCTAAGAGCCCAAGCTTTCTCTTTGTAATCTAATAACAGTCCCTAAGTGTGCGAGTAAACCTCTCCTCCATTGCCCCTGTCAGCTGCTGAATGATGGGTTGTTTGCAATAATTACAATGTAGGGTCCTCAAATCTCATACATATACTTGCCTGTATAATATTTCAACAAATGTGTATGTGTCTACTAAGGGTTTGACAACTGTCCCAACAGGGCCTTTTAGGTCAAAGGTCAGCTTGATCAGGAGGGGGCAAACTTGATTGGGCCACTTAGCGAAAGGTCAATGAAGGGTGATTTGGATGATGTTAACTGTAATCCGGTTAATGGAAATTTCTGCAATAATCCTCCTTCAACAAACAAGAGGCCAAGTATGTATAGCAAAAGCAATTTCTTTGAGGACTCGTTTTTAGCAGTCTTGGAACTGCTGGTTGAAGTCACGTCACTATAATAGTAAATGTGATCTTTGAAACTACATACTGCAAAGCTCTTTTTTATGTTAATAATTTATCCGCTGCCCTTTCTGTTGAAATGTTGCCAGCTCTGCGGTTTAATGGCCATTTGTATGGTGGTCATTTGCACTTGCTTTAGAGTCTGCTCTGCTTAGGGGAATTTAAGCAGGATCAACTGCCTCACCCATGACATTTCAACCTATTTAGTATTTTAGTTTAGTGTTTTGTAACTGACGAGCCCTCGATCAGAAGCCATGCCGTTACGAAGTTCAGTCTTTCTTGATAGCTCCTGTTCTGGGGGGCAAATCGCTGCAATTCATCACATATACAAACCACTGAAGACATGGATAGAGCAAAGTCAGTTCCACTGTAGCTGTGTAATGTTTTGTAGTGTAATTTCTATACTGTCTTTTTGCTTTAGCACACCTTTGGGGTCAGTTATGTTTTTTGTTTTCATTCACTTCTGTCTACTTGTCACTTGTGTGCCCTGCAGGACAAATGGTTGCTACACTCTGTGCTGATGCTGGTCCAGTCGTGGATCGAGCCTTTGTTGTACCTGCAGACCACATTGGACCACTACAATGATGCTCCTGACATGCTGCTCAACAAGACCAAGTGGGTGTCTGAGAAACTGATCAGTCTGGAGCAAGGGGTGGTGGTCCTCATCAAGAAGGTGGGTCAAATTCCATTTCAGGTTATGTAACTAAGACAAGAGTTGCATGTATAATACATACATGCCGCTGCTCGTAAGAGATCAAATTTTCAAATTCCAGTGTAAGTATTTTTATCATCCAAACTATGATTGAGTTCTTACGCACCTTTCTTTTTTCAATATTTGCACCATCTTTCCAAATGTTGCTGCACAGATGTTGGATGAGAGGGTGATGACCACAGCATACAGTGAACAAGGCCTAATCCAGTATGATGTGCTGCCAGAGATGCTGGAATCTGTTATGAGAGACTATACCTTACTCAGCTGCTTCAAGAAAGACGCCCATAAGATGGAGATTTTGCTGAAGCTTCTCAAGTGTCGACAAAATGACACATACAACTGTGCATAAAACATGAAGTGCTATTAAATAATACAGAGTTTAGCTTTAAATGAATTCCTGAGGTTGGTAGCCTTTGGTAGCATTTCAGCCTTGCTTGCAATGCAGTACATTCTTTATTGATTGTTTTGGAACACCTTCACACAGAACTAAGTAGGTGTTATGCTGTGCCCTCTCTTCAACATACTGCATTTTATATTTCCCTGCTCAGTTGTTATTTTAACCTGGCAAAGGCAACAGAGGGCAAACTCCCAAAAGATTATTTGCGTGTCGAGCTGTCAAAAAAATCTGCATATCCTGCCATTGATTTCCATTTCCTTTGTTCTTAACTGGAGTTTGTATTCCTCGCTGGCTCTTGCAGTGTTTTGATTATTCCCTCGGCCCCCAGAGTATTCAGCAAGACTCCCGTTTTAAATGGAGTTGGTTTCACTTCTGCATTATTGAAATGAAACACTTTCACCGGAGATGGGAGTCAAACAGAGAGCAATCACTGCTTAAAAAAAGAGACACATCTTGATTGGTGAAAGAGAGTGTGAGAGACACGGAGAGAGAACAAATAACAGCTAAGATGAAATATGTGGAGTTTTTGGTTAGACGCAGGCTTAGATTTGTGGAGTGCTCATGAAAGAATCATGAATATTTCCATGCCTTAACATGCACAATTTAAACCTGAATGTCATAAAAAAAATATTTTTTATTCACTTTAAATGGTCAGGGGATACACAGTTTAAATTTTAATTGTTAGATGTTATGAATATGTAATGCAGAATGCAAACTATACTTTCTTGTACTCTCATGTGAAAATGGAAAAAGCCCAGTGTACTGTGAAAACCTTTTCTAGTCTTGTCTGTTGATTTAATGTGCTAATAAAGCAAGTTATACAAAGAAAAAATACTTTGGTTTTGATGTGATGTATTTGTGAGTGAGTGAGTAAAACCCATATATTTATCCCAAAGATTTCTCCAAAGTAAATATTACATTAAGTGTAGCTCCATGCTCTCAGATTTGTCCTTTTCACCCCAAACACAAGAGGGCAGTAGTGCTCTTTCATGAAGGTTACCTTAATCACAATATTGCCTAGGAGTGGTGCATGCCAAAATGCCATGCAGTTTATGACAATGCATGTTGTGTTTCCAGATGCTAAGCTACAATGCACTGGATCAGTGAGATTGGGTGAATGTTTTCTCTTTATGTGAGGAGAGGTCAACCAGAAACTTTTACTTAAATCATGTTAATTTCTCATATTTAGGCTTTTTTTGTTTGTTTGTTTTTAGATATATGCACCATAATTGTAAACGTTTCTTATGGAAAACAGCATACTGTCACAGATTTCTTGACCTGTAATCCCAGCAGCCAAAATAAAGCACCTGCAGTAGTTATCCCACTTACAGTTAATAGGCTTGAAATTGGCAGGCTGCATTGCTTTTTCCTGTTTACATCTGCCCCCGCTCCTTGACACAGGGAAACAATAAAGGAAACAGTCGCCACAAGCATTTTTCTTTCTTTTTCTTTTTTTTTTTTCCACTGATCTCAGGTTTCTTCTCAACTTTTAGTCCACTCTCTTGAGTGTCCTGCTCCATCCTCTGCTCTACCATCCTCTGGAACCATATCAGAATATGTAAATCAGACTTGCGGTTGCCACGGTGTGTCGGGTGTCAGCGTAGAAAGGTGGTGTCGTGTGGTGTGGGTGGATATTGAGGCAGGATGTGGTACGGGGGCCTAGTGTCAGCAATGTCAGGTTGAGCTTCCTGGGGCCTAATCACTTCAGTGTGGGGGCTCAGCGGAGATTGGGCTCTCCTCTGTTCTGCTCTGCAGGGCTGCAGCTTCACGGCCTCAACCTTGTAGCGCAACCCTCACCTTACCTCGTTTGGTTCCTGACAACACGCAAGTAATCATAGGCGAGGTAAAGCCCTGTGCCCCCACCCACTTCTCAAGCTTTGAGGCCATAAATATTAAAGATTGGCTATAAGTAGTAAGAGGACGGGGAGGGGATCAGAGGAGGGAGAGAAAGATGTTAGGGAGTGCAAGGGGAAAGAAGGACACGGGGATGAAGGGAGGGGTGTGGGGCCCGGGTGATTTCACAGTCTAACTATTATAACCTGAGGAAAGGAAATCTAGACTGCTGGGATGCATAAGTGGAGCACAGGAGGCAGACAGACAAGGAGAGGGAGAGGAAAAGAGCAGGAAAGGTAAAGAAAATGGATTGAGCGAAGGAGGCAAAGAGAAGTAAAGAGAGCAGTTGTCTCCCCCTCCCCACCAGTGGTGATGTGAAATGCGTCAATCAAACAGAGAGGAAAAACACTGCTGGAATGAGAGAGGGAAAGAGACGACCAAAATGACTGGGAAAGAGTCTGAGCACAGCTCTGAGCAGTGTGGCATGCAGGGAAGTAGGTTGGATCTTGAGAGAAAATGGATGGCTGGAAGGCAGGTACACAGCTAGAGGAGTTGGTGAAGTGGTGTTGGCTTGATATGAAACCGAGACTCAAAGTACGAAGTCCTTGAGCCTCCACTGGCTCGGCTGGCTCCCACACTGTTGTTTTGCTTTCATTTATGGCTCAAAACGACAACTTGGAAAGACCTAAGACAGTCTCACAGCCCGTGTATGATCTCCCACACTGAAAACCGTATAGCAACGGCTTACTGCATTTCCTTCCTCCTCGTTTTCTCCGCTTTAATGACATATTTAGGCTGTAACAAGAACTTGTAACTTTAAGGGTTGTACTTTTGCTCATGGAGAGGGAGAAAAGGGGGAATGAGCTGTGAGCTGAGAAAGGGAGGAAAGTCTTTCCTTTCCACCTAACTTCTGACAACCAAGGCTGCTGCTTTTGTGATACAGCCGTTTCTATCGCAGCACTGCAAACCAGAGGGAATTTGTTTGGGCCATCAAAGAATGACATGAGGTCTCATAAAGAGCCAATCCTGAGCACAGCGCACCCGGGGGTTACATCATGCACAGCTTTCAGTCTGTGCATATGTATTAATGTCTAAGTCCAGCATGTCTGTTGAATCAGTGTCACATTTAAACCTCTGGATGTCCAACCTTGCCTCACCTTCAGCCTCTCCCTCGGCTCCCCAGGTGAGGCACTGCTTCAAGGCCGTGTGGAGACATGAGTGAGGGTCAAGAGGTCACGGGGATGAAGGCCATCCTGATTGTTCCAATATGTTAAAAGATGTCATGTTGCAACAACAGCAAGCTCGAGTTTCACTCAGGTCAGACAATAGTGGGTAAAAGAGAGAGCCAGGATGGCAGATGAAAACATCCCTCAAACATTCCCATAGAAGAGACTTTCACCAGAATTTAAATGAACTGATAATTGTTCATGAATATGTCCTTCAATAATAACATTTCATTAACAACAACATTACAGCTTTTAGAGAAGAGCTAAGAGATCAGCCAACAGAATTTTCCTCTTTGGTGCAGCATCTTTGTTTACTCACTGTTAAATCAATGCATCATCTTAAAGCTTCCTGTATGGTGGTTTTCATGGTTGTTGCCATTACATAACCTACATGTGGCGCAGACACAAGCTGAAGACACAAGTGAAACAAGACTGCAGGGGAAACTGGCTGATGTGAACTCAGCGGGGAAGCAGCCATCAATCGTCCTAAACTGAAGCCCATCTCTGTGGCAGAGAATCATGGATCTGCTGTTCGACAGAGAATTCCAAAGCTGTGAAGAGATGGAGAAAAACCGGGGGAAAACATTGAGTTGTAAATAAACGCTCCAGACAAGGAGCTAAAAATATGCACTTTTAGCTCTGTTCCCTGTCTCATAGATTCTTCCTTAATGTTCCTAAAATGCAAAGTTTAACTTGCATCCTGCGGCTACACTCGTGGCACTTTTCTAAATCATAGCAATGGGAATTATGTTGTTGTTGTCTGTGTGTGTGTATGCGTGTGTGTGTGTGTTTTACTAATTTCCTTTACTAATAGCATTATTAGCTTTCATTTTACTTATTCATTAATTATATTAAAAAACTACTTCCAGTGCATAGTGTTCTATATTTAATCTACCAACAACTGAGACTCTTCCCCACTCAGTATCATTGACAAAAACAAGAGGAACAAGGTGAAATAAAAACTACTTTTTCATCGAGAGGGAACAAAATTACACCAATCCAACAATCACATAATCCAAATCCCCTTCTTATAATTCAATGGCCGCACATTTCTCTTCGCGGAATGAAAACACCACCAAAATGTAATGTGAAGATTGGCTTAGCTCTTTGTTAAAGTCTGAGTTAGCGCGATGTGTCGTACTTGCTGTAGCTAGTCTTGATCTGTTGAGACGTTCCAAATATTGTCTTTTCAGATTTATGTAAATGAATCATGGACTAAGACAAGACTGAAATGTGAATTTAGTCCATTTAAAACTGACTAACAAGAAGGATGAAGTTCACTTAAATAGGGCTAAAACTGATATGGATTTGATTTTAGGAGTAAATCCAAAAATAGCTGACAAAAGCAAAGCTTTTAGTTATCATGAATTGAAAGTGTTATTCGCATGATTTGAGTCACAATAAATGTGATGAGCTTAAAAAATACATTACATTTATACTTGTAGAAAGTCACACAAAGTGCTTAAAAGGGGCCTTTTATCACATATTCCATTGACTTGACAGTGAAGAGAAATATCTCTGGTGCACACTATGCAACGGATAAGAATATTACAACAGCACTCCCACTACTGCACCACTCAGCCCTTTGTTAATGTTCCTCAATCAGAAATGACATATGCTTTTGCGAGCTTTGAGTGGTATTCAGCTTTACATGGTGAAAGAAAGTTATTCATCATTGTACACACTCTTTTGTCATTTTATGAATGGAAGCAGGACTTTGTAAGTCTGTTCGGGTTTCTTCACAAAAAAAAAAAGAAATAAATAAAATAAGTGAAAAGCTGATTGTAGTTGAAGTTTGTAGTTTCTTTTATAAAGCATCGGGATTCTGCCACTCAGTTCCACTCATCAGCTTACTGTGGATATAATGAGAGACAAAGCAAAACATCTTAGATGACTGTATCTAAACCGGCGGCTGTGGAACAAACGCCCTCACTTTAGGAAAGAAAAACGAAGAAGGCGGACACATGCCAAAAGAAGCTGAGCTTAAATCAATGCAATTTCCTCCCTTCACGTCTCTGGCCAGAAGGACCTTTTGGAGTTTTGCACCACTTTCTCTATTTTGTAAAAAATTCTTTCTGCTTTGAGATATACTGTAAATCACGTCGCACATGGGGCTAGTAAGAGAGAAGGAGGGCTGTGGAAGGGCATATATTTGTCTTTCTGCCAGTACGCGTCTGCTTATGTTTTTCTTAGATCAAGACACAGGCCTAAAAATCTCATGCAGTTCCTCCACTTCAGGAAGCACTTTCATAACTTCAAATATAATAATTTCCTTTTTGGAAAGACGCCGAGGATCATCCATGTGTATTTGGCTTTCATTTATCTGCTCTCTTCCCCTGAAAGAAAAGGATTGGAGAAAAAAATGGGGAGCTCACAGATAGTAAATGGTTGGACCTCTGGCCTCTGATCCTAAATGGGTTTTGATAGGTGTGGTGAATTCAGTTTCGGCTCAGGGATTATGATTTACCGCCTCTCTGGTTTGGCTCCAGGAAAGCAGCGCTCGCATCCTCTGCCTATTTTCCTATTTTGTTTTGCCTTCCCTTGATGGCAGCAACACTGGATGTACATGGTAAGCAGGAGGGATCCTACCTTCCTCTCACATATGGTGCTACAAAGTGTATTGATGAGAATATGAGAGGTTTACTTTAATAGACACGAACCTCTTACTGAGGAACATTCATGTGCTGTGATACTTACCGTCAGTTATTCATTAAGAATACCTTTTCCAGTCTGTAACACAATTAAGACTCATAAAAAGTGTGAAAGTTGAAATAAGGCTTGCAAGTGGAAAAGGTTAGTGGAGGTTTTGGTGGAAAAGGCTGTTTTATTTTCATTCAACATAGCAAAGCTGTGGCTGGATAATGACTTCACAGTGTGAGTTGTCCTTTTTTAATGCTTGACATTCAAACGTGGAGACTACCTTCAGCTAAATCTGTTTTCTTGCCAAATTTAGAGAAGGCACCATTGCCTATTCGCAATGTTTTCTGCTCACACTGCAACTGACACCGGGCCCTGCCAGAAGACCAGGCTACCAGTATGTTATAATAATGATGTACTTACAAAGTTTGCACTGTTGTTGCCAAAACCATGACATTTACTCTATCGTTTGAAAGCAGTGCTAATATAGCAGCTCACAGGGTCATTTTGCTTAATTCTACCAGAGCGAAATGTGTGAAAGAAGTAACCACACGAGAGACTGTACTTATAATGATGCATAATAGTCAGTCCATGGGTGTTGAAACCATTATAACCATCCTCCCAGCATTACTTTACTAATGATCTGATTTCCTTCGTTGAAAGGTTTCAGTTTGGCAAATTTTGACGTACAGCCAACACTTATTGGGATCTAAATGCAACACGCCGTATGCATAACTGTGTCTTGATCCAACCACCATGGATGACGCTTAAATTTACAATGTTTACTTGCTGTGGTCCCCCATACTCTACCCCCAAATTTGTGGCTTCCTCCCCTGCTCTCTACAGCTGACCAACTGTTTATGTAGTTCTGAACCACTTAGGACAGCCCATGAGGGTGGTTTGATTTTCTTGTGGTATTTGGTGAAGGCCCGATGCTATTTGACAATAAAGGAAGAGGAGTGATATAATTTGTCCCAAGGCAGCAGATTTGGGAATACAGACATTACGTCATGGCAGCCGAGAGTGGCTGTGAAGCAAAAGAGTCATTAGAGAAGGAGAGAGGAGAGAGCTGTGGCCCACGTCTATTTCTGATAACATTTTAGTGTCTACAATTTATTTGGTTTTGTTCAGGAACTCCACAGTCGTAGCTGGGTGGCTATTGGAGGCTCATCCATAGGCATGATGCAGCAGAAACATAGGGAACAATTGATGGGATGGGAGTTCACCTATGTCCATGAAGCCATTCATTTTGCCCCTTAATTCAAGCATGTAAATAAACATGAGAAGTGGAGTCAGGTGTCCCTTCAGACAAGGACACCTCTTTTACTGACAGGAGCATAAAGAGGGGAGAAGGGCACAAGGTTGATTGAAAAAGTTGCCAGATTCTTGTGGCAGCTGAAGGGTACTTAACACCACCTGCAGTCGTACGTTGTGACACACGTGCCATATATTGCTGTCATGGACTGAGCTACCTTTATGTGCCAGCTACAGTGGCAGCTCATGGTGTTTGTGTCATGTGACATATAAATAATGAAAGGAGACAACACCGCTGAGGGAAAGTGTGCCAGATGTTTATTGCAGTGTGAAAACTCACTAGATTCACGTGGCTTAACAAGCAGATATCCTATGATTGTATCAGGTGAAAAAAAAACCCATTCTGGATCCTTAAATGAACACTAAAAGTACATTGAGACTGTATTCAAGACAGTCCTGGCTACACCGTACATCTGATTGGGTTGTAAACCTATTGGATATATGTGGGTTGTCTGGGTGGACAAAGAGGCAGAGAGAATGGGGCGAGGCTGCAGTAAGGTGGAGGGTTATGATTGTGAAAGTGTTTGTGTGCACATGTGTACATGGTGTGAAAGAGGTACACCGCAGTGTGTTTATGTCCATGTGCCTGATTAACGTCTAACTGTAAATCACACTGGGAGCGGAAGGGGTGATGGCAGCTTGTGTAGCCACACTACACATCTGAGCTCAGCAGCTGCTTTACACAGTAACGGACAGACGCACAGGCACTAGTTCTGAATTATTTGAATGACATAGTTCACTTTAAAGGACACAAAGATGCTTCAATCCACTGGAATTCAGTGTGGCCACATGACATATTGATTTAAAGGCACCCAGTGGAGAGAACACAAAGTTATGTTTTCAGTCAGCATTGTCACCAAATGCATTGTGCATATCCTTGAGGTCTAACGCAGTTCCTGCCTCATAAAACATTTGCAAAGTGAATTTCTAAAGTATTCTAAATCCTGAATTGTTGTAATTCATGGTCACCGGCGTGAAGTTTTCTTCTTTGCTGTCTTTGTTGGTGCATTGCGGCATATCTTGGCATGTTACTGCCACCTGTAGGTCAGTGGAAGAGTGTGAAATAGGACAGGACAGTGAGGGACAGGAATTCACAGGAAGTCTTTTTTTTGTCTTCTTACTTTTTTTTTTTTTCTTTTTTCTCCTCTGTCTGGTACAAAATCAGAGCTGATGATAGCCTAAATGTATTCTGAAAGCTGTGGTAAATCATTAATAAGTAAAACTGGAGGATTAGGGCATGCAACAAAAAGGTCAACTACACTGCTTCATCACAAAATAATGGAATGCATTTAAAAAAGTTGGAAAGTAATACATGTATTTAAGAGTAGAAATCAGAAAGGAAAATTATCGCTCTGAGTTGTGTCTCAAGCCGTGCTGTCGTGGTGTCTACTTCTGGCAGGGCAAGGCTTTGATAGTCCCACACTCATTTTTCTCTTCGACATTTTTTTTTTTCCTTTTCATCCCAATTGCTTCCCCTCCCCGTCCTATTGTTCCAGCGACGTGGCATGAACACAGCTTCCTGGATTCCCACTCAGCGAGGCGAAGGACAGCACTCTAACTCCCTGCCAAGACACCTTATCTGCGCCTGGCAGCCTGCAGACAGGATGGAGGGGTGAGGTGAGGTGGGGTCGGGGTGTAGGGAGGGCTGGAGAGGGTAAAGGCTACAGGAAGGGAAAATACAAAAAGAGGGCTTGGAGGAGGAGGATGTATAGATGAAGAAATGTTGAAGCACTTTAGCACAGGAGGTGTTTTCTTTTATTGTCCTTTTCAGTATATTTAGAAAAATGTGGCGCACTCGATCAGACTGGAGAGTAAAGTCCAGACTTATTTTCATCCCTGGTGTTTACACAGTCCACTAGATCAAGTAGCATACAATTACAAAAGTTAAAAAGCAAAGAGATGACCTCTAGAAATCACATTTTATGTTGATCTATCACAGTCCTTGGGAACATGAATAGAAGCTCAATATTCTGGAGCAACATGTATTGACAAAATGGCAAAGAGGATTGGATGGGAGTTTGGACTGAGGGTCGACAGCATGGCCTGAGGGGTAGGCAGCCAAAAGGCAGCGGTCTATTCTTTGACCGTTACAGCACTGTAAGTATTTGGCTGTCCAAATGTCCTCAGGGTTCTGCATTGTTTTCACTTTTTTGGACAGATGAATGAAAAGCCGTCCTCCGTCAGCAGTTGCGGACAGATCTAAGGGCATCATTCCTCCGTTTTCCTTTAGTTTTGTCCATTTCAAGGCCACACTGCTGCCAACTGGTGACTTTTAAAAGGCAAATGTCTAATTAAATGCACAAAAACAAGGTCTTGTTTGGCAGAAGGATGATTCACTGGTTCTCTCTGTTTGAAACTGATAAGGGTGATTTATTTGACTTTCTAGTTCTCTGCTGATGTCTCTCTGTTGTTTGTTTTGGTTTGTTTTGGCACTGAAGCATAACTTGACATTAAATTGATTTTTAGGTGTGAACAAGATTGAAAGTTCACCGTTTTGCTCCAGCTCAAACTTCACATTGATTAGTTGTTTTTGTGTGTTTGTGTGTGTACAGGAGGAGAGGTCTCTTCCAAAGAAAGGGCTATGGGGAGGATTTCTTTCCTGTGGTTTTGGGGACAAAAAGTCAAAATGACAAAAAGCTGGCACAACTTGAGTCAGAATCAGCTGTTGCCTGCAGCCTCCTGAGCCTCTGGGTTTAGGCTCAACGTTGAAGTATGGGAGCTGTCTATAGGTTGGAGGCTTAAATGTGCCATGTGTTTATGAATTTTTCAGTGTTCTCAGCAGACTAAAAGCAGGGCGCCAGCTTTCTGCTTCAAATGAAATGAGATTCAATTTCCATGTCTCAAAATGTTGATTTCACAAATTCTGCTTGTCAGACCAGCCTAAACTATCTGAAATTACCTGATATGCTTGACTAAATTATCAGTTTTGGTTTAGCTTTGTTCTCTTGAGCAGAGTGATTCCAGAGTTAAATTCTTTCCAGTGAAATCATTTCCTGCAATGCACTTTCTTGCTTATTGCTCAATATTGAAACATATATACATATATAATGAAACACTGCTATTCGGGGACACAAGGTCATCTAGCAGACTGCACTATATGGAAGATTATGATACTCATTTTGTCCCAGTGCATGTCAGGTTTGTAAAATTGAAAATGGTTAAAAGTAATAAATAGATAAAATCATTCAAAATGTCTCATTTAGAGTCGACAAACATAGAAAACATGAGCCTGACTGTGCATATCATTCTACCTGAAACATTTTACAAAAGATAACGGATGCTGAATTCAGTTGTGACTGCCTGCAATATGGATGTTGTCTCTTTCCCCCATATGCTGTACAGTATAAAGCTGTGATACCCTCTGACTGAGCCTACATATGAACAGGCAGAAGGGCCGTCAGTAACCCCTGCATTTCCCCCATCAGATGGGATATTCAGCCTGACACAAATCCCCTATGATCACCTGCCCACACTGACATGGACCACATCCTGGGGAAATGTTTTAATAACAAAAAAATGAAAATGAAACAATCTGAGCACGATATTTTGTTGTTTTCCTTGGAAAGAGATGAAAGACAGGCGAACAATGGGAGCTTGTCTATCAATGAATGTGGGACGCTTGGAAGCAATTAAAGCTGACATTTTGCCATCAGAATTGAACTTTTATTTTGAAAATCCACCTGGACATTAGGAGGGTGTGTCATACCATAATGTTCAAGAATTACATTTACAATCACTCATGTGACTACAATTAAGAAAACACAATGGATCAAAGTATCTGCACATATGTGTGAAAGAAGTAGAGGAATAAAACAGGTTTAATAATCACTAAACTGCAGATTGCCATGGCTAGCACTCAGCACTCAAATCCTGCAGGTTTCACACCATCTGGAGTGCTAGTGTGCTTTAACATCTTTCAATGTGCAGTGTGAATCCCAGGGAATGACAACTACCAACCGCAACTGGGCACCACATTTGCAGCGACATGCAGCTACCACTTACATGCACTAGATGTCAGTCAAGTTCCTTAAATGTTCTGTATAAAGAAGAAAGTAGACTGGAGGGATGAGGAGAAAAATGAAATGAATGCATATCATTGGGGACATTTGGGTAACAGTATTCCCTATTTCACTTTGGCTGTCTTTGATGTGATATGCAGATGGAGCGATGCATGCAGAGGTATGCTTCCAGCACATGGCTGTTCAATCACTTCAGCAGATGCTGCTTTCATCCCATCTCTCACACTTCTCTGTCATTCTCTGTCTCAGCCAGATCATAGTATTTGTGTTATGTTTCACAAGACAACATCAACCGCAATGCTCGACGAGTTGTGACGGGATGAGTATGAACGGAGTTTTGTAATCTGTAAGAAAGGAGCCGCGTGAGAGAAGGAAGGACTAAAGACACTGCAACAAACATGGTGTATTAAGGACCCTGCTTTACCTGCCATATCACCAGTGTGTGTGTGCATGGAGTGTGTGGCACTGGAGATTAGAAGAGGTTGCTAATGCTTCTGGGCCTTAAAAGTTGCTAATGCATAAATTAAAAACCCTACTGATGAAGTTCAAGCTAAAAAGGAAATTTGAACATAATGCTGCTCTTAAAATACATGGTTTAAAGTGTGTCTAATTTTCTGGATTAAGCAAGACCTTCAAATGTTCACTGACTGACATTACTTAAACTATTACAGCAAAATGAAAATGCACAATACGAACAAAATTGAAGTCTTCCTGCATCAGCCAGCCTGTTGCAACAGTGGTTGTCTTGAATTTTTCTTTTAAATAATGAATAAATTTTAAAAAATCCATCAAATTGTGACAAAATAATCCTTCCTTATCAGACAGGAAGTGTCAGATAATATTTGGTGTGATAGACGGAGTCACTGCTTCTTTCCTGATACATCCTTCCTTCCTTCCTTCCTTCCTTCCTTCCCGTCTTTCCTTCCTTCCTTCCTTCCTTCCTTCCTTCCTGCCTTTCACACTCTCTCTTACCCTCTCCCTCTCTCTCTCAGTGGGACCTCGTGCAACTCTGCCCAAACACTGCTCTCTTGTTTAGGGCTGGGCGAGCTCTCTGTCTGACCACTCCTTGGGCCTAATCGCCACAGAGCTCTTTTCTAAATTGCAATTACTGATAAACAGGGTTGGCTGATGGGGACAAGTGATTGTGCAGGCCATGGCGGGCAGTATCTGGCATCAGCCTAATTGTCACAAACAATCTGCCTCATTTCTTTCCCCTCGCTACCAGGGAGTGATTGTGCTGAGCACACTTGAGGGGCAAAGCATTTATGAGTCCGCTCATTTGGGACCACTTTGAAGTGTTCTCCAGTGTTTCTCAAGAAATTTTCCTCTCCACAACAGTCTGCGTTTTGGGATTGTCTCTAAACAGTTGTTTTAGTCTCTGGCGATAAACAGCCTCCATTTAGAGTTATTTTGATTCGTCATCACAGATAGAGGGGTAAATATTCAGTGAGTATGATACAGAAAATGTAATGTTTGATGTCTTTTTCTTTTTGGTTTTTTTTTTTTCCAGGATGCTGCAAAAAAAAAAATGCCTTTCAGTTTTTTGTTTTTTGTTTTTTTGTGGCGTGTGTCTGGTGTGGTGTGTCATGTTTGTACATTTTCTACATTGAAAACTTTCTATATCCAGACTTAAGCAACACATTGCCTCACATTACGACAGTTAATAAATGATTGCACATGTTGGAGCTGCCCAGTGAAACCGCAGCCTTCCAACATACATTACTTACCCTCCTGGATCAGGTAAGTTCCTTGCTCAAGGGTTCATTGCCATTAGTCAAGAATTTTTACTCTCAGTCTAAACCAGCAACCTTCCTGTCACAAGCCTGTTTTTCAGCCCTTTATACCTCCATGATCCCCTATTTAGAGTTATATGAGTCCCACAGTTTCACAAGGCCTCATTCTGCCCAGATGTGAATTTAAGCTAAACGTGCAACGTGGGACTGATATGTGGTTTTTTGAAAGTCGCTACGGCTGCACAGATTCTTCAGCTGGATGTAAAAGAAAGAAAGAAAAAAGAATCAGCATCAACATATCTTTCTACATGTATTGTATCTGTGTGTGTGAGAGACAGGTCGAGGTGATTAAAGGGAGGAAACTACGACCTTGTCCTCTCCTCATCTCTCCTGAGCTTCAACCTCAGCCAAGCCCAAACACTCCCTCAGCAGAAAGAAAGAGGAAATGACCCAACTCAAACAGGAAGTGCTGCAAGGTGACCAGTAGCAGGCTACAGTGAGGTAGGGATGGTATGCTCTTATGGATGTGTGTGTGTGTGTGTGTGTGTGTGTGTGTGTGTGTGTGTGTGTGTGTGTAAGAGAGAGAGAGAGAGGCTTTGGTTTGTGTTGGCCTACCTCTGGTCCTGCTACACCACTGTTTTAGCAGTTTGGGGCAGGAAACAGCTGTGGAGAGTGAGGCAGAGGTAAAAGTCTGCACACAGCCGTTTGAGGGTTACAGTGCGCTGCTTGCCAATATCAATCAAATTGCATGAAGCTGGGCTTTTACTGAGCTAGAAAACCACATCATGTTAGCACATTCACGCAGACACATGCTCCAGCACACTGTCAGTCATACGTGGCCACCCCGATGAAGGTGGATCTCGTGCTCAGAGATCCAGTCATGGGTCCTTGGGGTATTTTTGACTTTGCAAGTTTACAATATTTTATGAATTGATTTATGTGTGTTTTCAAGATGAAAGTGGACTGAACAAGCAACCGAAACATCAAACAGATGCGGAGTAAAAGTGCAATAAAGATGAATGAAGGCTTGAGTGGAATCACGACAGGGACACTGGAATATTTTGAGCTTCATGGCTTGCAGCGAGGACGTGTCACTTTTTCTTGGTAAATTAGTCACACCCCTCGCCCAACCGGCCACATCACCACAATCGACTGGGTGGCTTCTCTGTGGCTTTTTGCACTAGACAGTTAACATGTCTTCCACTAATGAAAACCATAATTCTGCAAACTGATGGATTGCAGTGGGTCTGTGCATGTGAGCATACAACTGTACAGGATGTAGGCAGGACTGGTTTTTGTAACAAAAATGGACACAGACGCTCGCCATTCACTCCTGAAGCACAGCCTGAAGCGAATTTCATCTGTATTCCCATGCTTTCCGAGTGATTCTACCTGTAGCTGGTCCCTGTCAAAGCGGTGGCATTTTGGGTAGGCAAGTCCCAGGAGCCCGTTGTCATCTGTCAGGTAAAGGTGAAATGTGACACGTGTATCAAGCCTGAGGGCAGCTAAAGCATTTGAAGATGGTGCAATAACAAAAATATTAAAAATGACTCAGCTGACATGGTCCAATATGAAATTGCATTTTGAATGATCAGATGATTTGAGAGGGATATTAAAGCTTTTGTTGTTTGTCTCTTCAAAGATTTTGATCTACTTTTGTATCTAATGCAATGTCCAAATGCTGTTACTTTGTCTGCCAGCTGCACTGTCTCCCCCCAGCCCCTGGTTGAAGTAGAGGTATCTGTACATGTTTGCATGTTCAACAATTTGACAAATGGCAGAAAAGGTGAAACTCCAAACCTTTCGAAATTATGTTCAACTCAAGGGCTGGGAGACTGGGAGGAATTAACAGGTAACAGGAGAAGCCCCCTTGGGATGAGCAAAGGGAGGTGGTGGGTAGACCAGTGAAAGATGCTGTCAGTCCCCGCATCTATGACCTCCACATATTATTCCTTGTACAACTCCACATAAACTAACGCAACAAGAAAGACACCACAAAAACAAAAGCTGAGTCCCAGGAGAGTCCCCCACCACCCTCGCCCCCTCGTAAGACAGCGAGGCAAAAAAGTTCACAATCCATTTCTTGTCACGTCAGTTTAAGACACTCATATATTAGCTCTTTCTGTCCCCTGGCTTTGTGTTTGTAGTAACTGATTTGTCCAGAGAAAAGGACATTATTGCTCAATAGCTGATAACAAATAGTTAATCTGTGGTGCTTTTTTAATAATCATCTGACATTAACAGGAGGCAGCTGGCAGCGGTATTTATAGAATGATCTGAGATTTCATTGTATCTGTTATCCAGCTGCAGAGAGTGCATCTGGCAAACAGCCTGCTATACCTTGGAAGCCTGAGCTCTCTCTCTCTCTCTCTCTCTCTCTCTCTCTCTCTCTCTCTCTCTCTCTTCATCTCTCTTTATCTTTTGTTGTCTCACAAAAGTGTTTTTATTGAATGTAAAAATGGTAACAAGGTAAAGATTGGCATTGGATTGCAGTACCTGTACGCTAACCCAGGATAGAGAGTGTTGTCTTCATGAATCCAGGAATGACAAACAACCAGCCGAGTTAATGCAGCAGGTCCAGTTTACCCAATGCTTCATGACAGTGATGCTTTATTACCGTGTAACCTTTACAATTACATGTGCCTTGATCCAGTCTTACTCAAGCAAATGTGTCCTATGTATAAATATGATTTGCTGTTTGGTTAAGAGGTCAGTTTTGTCTTCAGTGAGAACACGTTATCCTTGTATATGTCCTGTCATCAGAGCAGACACCCTAAAGGGCTATTTACAGTACTCTGTGTCAAAGTTGTAAATTATACTGCCAGTTTGAGGGTTGGTTTGGAAGCTCTTATGGCTCTCTATCGCGTTTTTATGGAATACAGTTCCTTAAAGCGAAACTCCATGCAAAAGTACAATTCCCACGTGTTGTGCAATGGTAGACAGTTTAACCTGGAATGGTACATATGAAAAGGTCTCAGACACAGACACAAAGGAGCTGTAACTCCAATCTGAGACAGTCATCAAATCATCCGTTACATCCTACACTGACATAATTTGACCAAAAGATTAGATTTTTTTTTCTTTTGGCTCCTGGTGAAACTGCCTTTTTGCTCTCTTCACCCAAACAAAGCATGGGGTCAACCACAGCTCACACACCCCTGGATCGAGTCTGCGCTCAGGGTCTTGTTCAAAGCCTTCTCTGCAGGGTGGATGTTTGTTGTCATGGTTGCTTAAATCCCATGCTGTATTTATGGATTCAGTCTCTCACTGCTGATTGCACAGTTTACTGAAGACATCACAGATTTTTCTTAGCTCTCGCTACCTTTGAAAGAAGCTTATTAATAACCTGTGATAGGGCGGATTTTCCTACATCTTTGACTGAACATGACTTTCTTCAATTTCCCTCAGCTGTAAACAAGGTGAGGGCAAGACAAACATTAATACTTCTGAGGGGGATGTATATCACACACACACACACACACACACACACACACACACACACACACACACACACACACACACGCTAGTTTAGAGTCCACAAATCTAAACAGAGGATGCTCTTTTGCATGCCACTTCACACAATCCTGCTATTCTCTCCAATAGACACAAACCCATGCCTGTGCACGCAACAACACATACACACACGGATGCAAACATACCATACTAAGTGGCTCTAATATTTACAGACTGGCTGTCTAGTGAATTTGGCCAAGGAGATTTGTCTGAATCCTCCCGAAGTCACGCTACACCCACATCTGTGGGATGCCACTCCCTCCGTTATGTCTCCCTGTGGATAAAACCATTACAGATGACCTGAGTACGCCTCAACGCATGACAGAGCCACACTATCTACACCTCAGAGGTGAAAGCTAGTTATGCAGAAACATTGTGAATGCGCAATATGGAAACTTCCAAGAGGCTATCACATAAAAAAAAACTCAATTAAGCATGAAAACCTAGTGGTATTCTGAATGTCTAGAGAATACGGTACCTTAGTTCACTGCTTCCAAATGTGTAGTAATTGTGTTGACAAGATGTTTTGTCGCAGATCAGATTTGATGTTTGAAACATACTTATCTGCCATTGTCAACCGACCAGGAAAATACAATGAGTGATCAGTATTTAACTTTTTTCCATGGTCTCAACCCTTGAGTGCATCATCTACTGTATTTAGATGTGTTTTTACGTAACAATGCTCCACATGTATACTTCAATATGACATGTTGCAGGTTAGGTTTTGGGCGTGTGTCGGTTTGTATTTTCCTCTTTGATCCTGTGTGCCACCCATCTTTCTGACCACACGTCATAAAGATGGGTTAGAATGTTTGCAGTAATCCTGAGCTGTCAACCTTTCCTTTGTTGTTAATTAGGCTCTTTTTCTGTCCAGCACCCCTGATTCAGGGTAGACTCATCTGCTGAGGGCTGTGACAGAGCCTCTGAGGAATGTGTGTTAAATTTTCTAACACGTGGCCCTGTCTGACTTAGTTTGGTGTCAGTGTGGCACGTTCCAGTGAGGTGCACGTTAGGACCTCGCTGGATCACAGTCTGTTGCTGTTGGAGCACTGGGCCACATATTTGAGCCACATGTGTGTTTGAGACAGAGAGCCCAAATGAAACACACATTGGGACACAGAAGTGCTGCGTCTGCAGTTGCATTCCTGGAAGCAGACTCACAGGCTGACAAAGGGGGGATGACTGTCACGGCTGAAATGGTATTCCGGGAATTATTTGATGGACATCACATTGTTATAGTTTTATTTCTTTTATAGTTTGAAATAGTTTGGAAGCTTTGCTACTGTGTCTGTTTTTCATGCCTCGCTGCAGTGACCATCATTTTTTGACAGAGGGCAGCAGTAAGCCATTAAAAACCAAACATGCTCTGTTTTGGTCTCAGCCCAGAGCCACATGCCAAAGACAAGCCATGAACTTAAGTTGATCACACTCTGCCTAATTTGTCCAATTTAAGCTCGTTTGATTCATTGGTTGAAAACTGTCTGTCTGATGAGAGCCAAACCACCATTTGCTCCAACTCCAAAGCATATTTGAAAGTCTGCCAGCCATATTTGGGGTTGCATGCGCATTACTACATTGAAAGAGTATGTCAGTTTGGATAGTGAGCTTTGAGCAATAAGCAAATATGTTGGTTGAGCTATCTTGATATTGTGCAACAAAGTGGATGACAAGAGGAGTTACAGGAGTTAAAGGACACTATCAACCTTTTGCCACCACTTTTTTTCTCTCACATCTTTAGGATTGTTGTGTTGGCCTCTTGAGACCTTTTTATTACCACAGTCTGCCATATAAGAGAATCCAATGGTCCTTTTGTGTCCCCCTCAAGAGTTAACGTCACCCTATGCCCAGTGTGTGAAATGTAATCTTGCCTATGACAGGCTGTAAAGACAGCCATAGGTTTATGTGCCCTTCTCACTGCACATCCGATCACAGCTTGAATTTAGGTTCATTTCGTTTGTGGCATTGATTCAAAACACTAGTGCTGCTGTCAGTTACAGACCTCGCCACTCACACTTGAACAGTTGTTTCATTTTTACTGGACGCTGAGGCAAAAATGAGAAGGTTTGGGTGAACTGTAATTGAACTCGACTGGATATGATCATGGTTGGGTGTTCTTCTTGTTTTTGGAGGTTGTTTTGTGACATCTGAAAGCAAATGTGACAAATTTGTTGTACTTAAGATGAATATAAGGCATCTTCTGTCAGATCACTGTAACAATCGTGAATCACGGTGCGACCTGGTGATCTATCCACATTGCATTCTGAGTGCATGTCCATGACCGGTGTCATCTCTGACCTGCTATGTGGCTCATACTGTTTCTGATCAAGTGTTTTCAAAAGTTTACCTCCCTTCTCCAGCATTGGAGCAGAGTGAGATGGATGCCGTGGTGCCTGTTGGGCAGGACAGAGGGAGGGTAGAACATTAAAATACTCAAGAGAACTGATTGTACTTGTTGGTGTCCCCCAAGGCCCTGACAAGGGCCCGTTCTCTCTTGTCTTCATAAACAGAGGTTACTCAGACACAGAGGGGGGAGGGTTCATTCCTGCAAGGGTTCATGTACTTGAGCTTGGCATTTTTCATATTTACATTGCTTGATAGTCTCAGTAGATCTGTTTATGATATTTTCCCCCCTCACTGTTTGTTTGTGGTTCTTTCTTCTGAACTAATGCTCTCCTCCACCTCCCTCTCTCTCTTGTTTGCCCTCTCTTTTTATCTCTCTCTTCTGTCAGTGAGATATCCTGCATGGTAGGTTTCTAAATTCAATCTTTAAAATCTCTGTTAAATAACTTTGTTCATTATTCCCACTCATTAAAATGCATTACAGCTGATATATTCAACCTAATAATAAATCTTTGTACCTAGCCTGCACCAGGACACGTCTATATTTCAATTGTACAGAAAGGAGGACTGCGTAGAAAATATAACTGCATCTAAAAATGATGGGTGGCTTGTTTTGACAGCATTTCAGACATTTTACAAAAATATAGCTGGCTGTTGTGGCTATGAAGTGAGACAGAAACCAGACTGTTTGTGATTGCAGCAGAAAGCGTATTTCCCCAGCAAACCTGTAAAAAAGAAAATGGGCCACAAAATTTTGAAGCAGATCCATTTCCACTGCACTCAGTTTACTTTTAACTGTTTCAGCCCGTCTGTCCCACACCTGGTCGCTGAGCGTGGCACTGAACAGAGCACACTCTGTTCCGCGCCCTGACAAATCTGCCGAGCCATACGGAAAATAAATCAGCTCCACATTCATTAAACAAAAAAGCTGTGGGCAGATTTATTTCATTATTGGGTCTCTCTCATTTTTAGCATCCGCTTAGCTTTTTCCCCCTCTACCTTCTACTTTTTTTCCGCTCACACAGGGCAATTTAACTCTCTAAGGTAATTCTCCATCTCATTCCTTTCGGCTCCGTGTGGAGCGCAGGGCCTCAGCCTTGCTTCTCCGGTGGATCCTCTTCAAAGGGAAACAGTGTATTGGTTTTGCGTCTCCACCTCTTTGCTATCTGTTGGGCTGTGGTTTGTGAGGTGCTGTGAAAAATGCTGGCCCAGCCACCTAAATTGCTGCATAATGACCCAGTGAAATGTCCCCTACCAGGAGAGCCTTGGCTCTCTGAAACAACACAGACAAACCTGCACAAATACGCTGTTCTGTTTATGGAGAGGCAAAGCCCTCATGGAAATAATCGGCCTATTAGGGTCACATATTTCAAAGTGTGCTATCTGTTTTCCCTCTTTACCCTCACTCATGGTCTTTGATACAATTCCCATACCCCATCCCCCAGCGGCAGCAGTTCCCTACGATAAAATCCATCCCTCACTAATTCTCTCTCTCTCTCGCTCTCTCTGCTTTTTTCTCTCTGTCTGTGTCTCTCTGTCACACGATGGAACGATAAAAGTGTTGATTTGTTATCATTCTGGCTTTGCAATGCTGGTGCACATTGAGGTCACACAGCAGAGCAACTGTGAAACCACAGCGCCCAAATCTGACATTCTTGTGAAAACAAACATGGAGGTATGTCAGTTTCATTTAAAACCGTGCGAGATTGTGTTGATTCTGATTTTCACTCCCTTTCCTTTTTGAAACTTCTGCAGAACATTCGGATAATTAAATTGTGAAAGCAACATTTCAGAGAAACAAATAGTGTTTGCAGTTGGGCTTATTATTGTTAGTGGAACATGACTGGGGCCTTTGAGAAGTATCACCTGTTTTACACAAACCTAATGGCCTTTTCTGTGCCTTCCCAGCTGCTGACAGTACAACTAGCTTTGAGTCGCTATCAGCTCCATCCTCCCAGCATCCTTTGAGGAAGGAAGCAGGGCTGGCTGCATTAGTGCCTCACAAGTTTTGCGCTGCCATCTCCTGCAGGGACACCGGTTATTTTTGGACTGAGGGCGGATCACGTTACGACTACGAGAAGACCCCTCAGACAGGAAATCACCCAGCACGCCACCCAGCAGCTCCTGCATTCTTGGCCCTCTGCCGGACTGGCTGAACACTGGTTGGTGATTCAGCCCCATATGCAGACCGTGGTGAGAGAGAGGAAAGCCCAACAGAACAGGACAGCCATCTCCTTTTCAACTCCGGATGACCTCTTCCCCACCGAAATATCTGCACACACAACCCATAAGCCCTGTGTGACATATATATATATGGATATATATATATCCACAGCCAGCAAGCTAGGACATGCAGTAGTTTGCCGTCCTTCTGCAAGATATGATGGGTATATTAAATAGAGATTGTTGATTGTTCATCATACATGTGGTCAAAAAAAAGTGCATTTTGAATTCATAATGAGTGATTTTATTGTACCCAAAAGCCCTTTATTTGGCTCAGTACAGCAGGAAAGGAAGAAAAAATATCCATCCAAACCGTCTTTTTAGAATTTAGAATTTGCAATAAATTTGTTTTTTCCCATCTTATTTCATTTGCTTAGTCTACTTGGCTCATCATAAAGTGACAGATGGGAATACATAGTTTTCACATATCTCTCCATCAGTGTCCTGCTAGGCCATTCCAAATTGCACAGTTACTCTAAGCATCAAAAGCTTATTTTAGAGTTTCTCATAATGAGGAAGACTAATGCCTGTACAAACTATGGTTTAATTCCACAATGATCTGTGGAAGTAAAAGCAAGATTAAATCAAGTTTCTACATGGCTGAAATATTTCCTGGATCATTACCGTGAGCCAGCAAGACACTGCATAATGTAGTCATGTGTTGTGCTATTTATTTCATATGAACATTCCTGGGGTTAACTGAAAAGCCACACAGTTATTATGTGGGGAATATCAAAGGCTGTGCGGCCACCAGGGCTGAAGTGGAGAGCGTGGGAGGTTTGTGACATACCCCCGATTTCTCTCCATCTGCCCACCAAAAACATGCATGTGCTGTATTAGTGTGCGTGTGAGTGCAGCTTGCATGTCTGTGTGGCTAAGAAGGGGAAGCCATTCTGCATCTAATGAGGTTGTTTGCTGTTCTGCAGTGGACTTCTACCTAATTTAAATTTAGCATCATCACACCCTCAGCCCAACACCTCCCAGGGGAAATCCTCAGTAAAGCTATATGAAATGTTTTTTTTTAATTTATTTTTTTTTTTATGATGGGTAAACCTTTCACATAAAAACAACATGCATATGTTGTTTTTATATGTGGAGTTTTAGAAATGTTGTGTATTTAAAATACAAATAAACAATATCTGGACATCATTCAATCATGTTATGCTAAGTTATAGTTAGTTTCTTTGTTATAAAATGATTAAATGATGAATTTATGGAAATAAATTCTTCATATTGCCTTTTCAAGGTTTTGAAAGGATTGTCTGTGCACCTCTGTGTTTTTGAGAAGGAGGAATGTGTGCCAGTGCCTGGTTTATTGGTGTTCACGTCAGTCTGACCTCAGGGTGTAAAGGGCTGTTGCTTCACCGTTACTTCACCAGCTCGGGTTACACACCGCCCATGCACTCTCAGAGAAAGCAAACCGAAGGTGACTGCGGCCTGAACAGCCCTGCTCTCTCACATGCAAACTGAAAAATGCATCTTCACGACACCACATACCTTGCAGCATTTAGCATCCATTATGGATTGTTATCAATGGGTAAACAAAACTTCAAATAAATCCCAAATGCACCCTTCAGTCAAGACACTGGTCACTCCTTTCAAATACATACACATATATGAACACACACACACACACACACACACACACACACACAACACTTTTTAATATTGGAAATTGGTGTTGTCAGCTGTCATTTGACCCCTTGTAACTACATCACAAGAATATCACCCTTTGGCTATAGGACAGAGAACATGACACTATAATAAATGCTATATATGTGCATGTTCTGTTAGTATAGTATGTATGCATGTATGTATATGTATGTGTGTGTGTGTGTGTGTGTGTGTGTGTGTGTGTGTGTGTGTATTTCAGCTGACACCTATATTACTCAGTATTTATGGCTCAGGTTTCTGAACCTCACCACTACGCCCTCCTTATGTCTACTGAAATGTGCTTCTCTAAAGATTCACCCAAGCCATTGAAGCACAGCCTCCTTTCATGCCCATTACATTAGCATCACAAGTAAGGTAATGGCTGTAAAGATATGGGAACCTATTTGTGAGGGATAATGTATAACTCTAATAGTGTCATTAATCTTATTGTTTTTCTAACTTTAAGCAGCAAATAGCCTCACATCTCAGTTTTTATGTGTTGGACATACTGCTGTCCATCCACTCTATGCAGCAAAGAAAGCCAGAAAGCACTACAGAAGCTAACCATAAAGTAATAGATTAAAGGTGAACCTTTCGCCCTATAACATTGGGCACTGTACATTCCTTGGTTGGAAGGCATAGAGAGAGCGAGGAAGAGGGAGTCAACCATCTCCCCCTCTTTCATCATTTCCCCACTCCCTCCACACTGCTACTGCACCAGAACCTACCTTCATTAAAACTCACTAGAGGGTTATGAATGGGCCTGTCTGGCCCGCTGCAGAGTCTTGAAAGCCCAGCTGGTTCCTATTACAGACTCTCACCGTGTTAGTGTGCATTTCTGTGTGTGTGTGTGTGCGTATGTGTGTGTGTGTGTGTGCGTGTGGGTGAGAGAAAGAGAGTGAGAGAGAGCCCAGTCATCTGACACTGAGGGGTAACAGGTTCTGGTTAATCCCTGGCAGGTAGCTCTGATGAGACCCAGAATTCAGGTGCTGCCAGAGCAGAGAGAGGTGGGGGAAGGGAGGGGAGTCACCGTCTGTAGGTAGAGCAGAAGGGGGGAAAAGACATATTACCTTCGTTTTCAGGCCATATAGGGTGTCCATCTGAACCTCCACCTTCATCTCCCTCTCCCCTCCCAGTCCCATCCTGCTCGTCCTTGTCCTCTACTTTCTCATCTTCCTCCTGCTTCCACTCTTGCTCTCCTTTGTCTCCCACTTTCACCCCCCAGTTCACATCACTTGCCTCTTATGCTGCCTTTCTGCTCTCCTTTCACCTGCCTGCCCTTTCGAATACTAAATAATAAATAAATAAATAAATAAAAAAGTTTTGTCCTTTTTCTTTTTCTTCTCTTTTCTTTTTTGGCCTGGCTTTATTTTCCTGGATGTGATCCAAACATGAGGATGGGATATCAGGCCCCAAGCCAGACATTTTGGGCCCGTTTTTATGAAAGTGTATAAATCTGAGTGAGCCACAGAGGGGAGGCATATACGCTCAGTCCCATGGCCTTTTGTTCTCATGCTGGTCTCTTATTGCAGTGGAGGGGGGCTGAAATAAAGAGGAAGAGCCCATGGTACAGTAGCTTCATGTATCATCCAAACAAGGGTAGACTTCATACATGTCTGAGTCTTCGTTTTTCAATTTGTTAAGGGGACTAATGGGAGTTACAATATTACTGAGGTTATAGAACATAATTAAGACATTAATCCGCGTTATCCCATCATCTTTGAATTACATCCCTTCATAGCCTTTAACACTGCCTACTTGAAGACAGCCCTTTATGTACATTTACTTCATGTACACAAATGGAAAATCATGGTGACCATTAATAAAAAGAAGGAAACATGAGAGCACGGCTGGTGTAAAATTGTGTTTGAGTCACCTGTGTGTTGGCGAAGGCGAGGCTGCTTTGAGTGACAGATGCTAGCTAGCAGTACATCACTGTGGTCATGGTGGCGAGGGAGAGAAAGATATGGAAACAGGACATGTCTTTATTTATGATAGCACTTTGTTGGACAATATGGTTTAAATTGAGTCCATTCACAGTCACCCTCCCCGACACACACACACACACACACACACACGCATTTAGTATTCCCAGGCTTGAGTAAATCGCCTCACTTACGTCGAGGTTTACATTCTCATGCCCTCCCAACCACCAGCCCCCAGCTCCCACCCCTTACAAACAGATTTTTTTTCCTCCTCTCTTTCTTTCTCCCATCAGTAACACCCTCATTCACAATAGTAACCTATACACCCCCTACCACCCTAAACTGCTGCACAGTGCAACACATGTGCTTCCAATTAGGTTTTCTTTTGTGAAGAAGTGAGCCTCCTCAGACCACCGCCTCCTTCTTGTATTCACACACCCCCACTTTAGTTCACATGAGCATGTATGAGTACAAAACATTACGAGCACCCTCTTAATATTGACTTACACCCCCTTTGTCACAGCGCAAATTCGAGTAATCTCAACACTCCCTCCCATTCAATAGTTTTAAAAATTTTAGTGCATATTCTTCATCAGTGTATTTATCAGATGTAAATGCACATAAAGAAATTCAGAAGTGTAAAATACTGTCAGAAAATCTATTTATTTCATTATATACACCCATTACTATTCATCCCAACTCACAGCAAAACAAATAGCCAAACTATGCGATGTAAATGACTATACTACTATACGTTATAAATTATATTCCATGTTATCATATATACTTTTATACATGGGTTATTTTTGTTTGTCCCTCTGGAGCTGTTACTGTATTGCAGCCCACTGACAGTCACAATATTTTAAGAAAATCTGCATTTTGATGAAGTTCTGGTTGTGACCACTAGAGGAGCCCCTATGACACATGAACACCACAGTGTGTTCAGTGACAGTCGGAGTAGTTGCTGGTGTAAAAGTCGACAGCAGAGGAGGATTTTTAGTTGTCACACTTCAGTGAAATCATTGCAATCAACTTTACAAATCATCCTCCAACCACTAATGGTTAATGTGGTCTTTTCTTGCCCTCAAACAGCCGAGGAGTCCTGGAGGTCTTCCATCACACATCATTCAATATTACATTGTGCATACAGCTTTAATGTAATGGGAACATTTGAGCATGTGCATGCATTCATACGTTAGTTCATTGTTTACCAGTGACTCACACAGCAGCATTGTTTTAAGTGTAGTTGTTTTCTAGGCCGATGCTGCGGTTTGTGATTGAAATTACTGTTGCCAAGGAAACGCTCTAATTTGGCTTCATTGTAGACATTGTGGTTTGAGCAACAGGTGCCTGTTATTTTTGGTTTCTTTGTTGCAGGGTGCTGTGTGTTTAAGTACCTTTGTTTTTGTGTATGTGTGTGTGTGTCTGCAAGGGTGTACGCACGCACATTTGTGTGCTGATGTGTGTCCTACCATGCTACCTTTGCATCTTCAGAGGGACAGAAATACACAGCCGCAAGCTGAAGCAAGCAGGAGCGAATAAGGCTCTGAGCTCCACACCCATGGGATCCATAGCATTTGTTTACCAGCCCCCCTTGAACGTGTGAGATTAAAAAAAGAGGTTCTTTTAACCTCTGTTCAGTTTGCATAAGCAAATCAGGCAAGAGGGGGGAAAAAAATCAGGTTACCAAAGTTGTCAAGTGCTCTGAATCAACCGCCACTCAACTTGACCTTTCAATTTTTCCATTCGTCTGTTTTACTAAGCTGATGTGTGAAGGGTTGAGCTGGCAGGTACAGTCTGATTAGACTCCACAAATGCCAACCCTCTATCTGTGATATGAAACCGAGAGCAGTCCATGCTTGCTTTTAATTTAAATGACAGATGTTAAGAAAGGTCTTCCGACTTCGCAGCCTGTTCACAACCCAAAATCAACATCTTGTTCTTAAATATAACTGATAATTTGGCATTCCAGAGATAAACTACTGAGCGTTTGCCACTGCAGACTACAGTATGTTAAGCCAATGCAAAGCTTGAACATATTTCAGTCAACTGGGTCAAAGGGCAAATTTAGAATGTATGTGTGCTGGTGTTTTTTTAATGGCTGTTTTCTTAGAAATAATTGCTTATGTGTTTGTTTGTTGTAGACTGAGAGCAAAGCTAACCAACAGTGTTCCTTGAGCATTTAGTGCCAGACAGTAAACACTCTTGGTGGAGAGCTGCTATTGTACATCTCACTTCTTATCAGCTGATTGTATTGTTACTCAACATACTTTACTTCTTTGTTTGTACCTTATGTATGTGGAGGTTGACAAATTTACGCCCCACTGATTCTATTAAAGTGTCAGTTAACATTAGGATGCTTAAACTGATGAACATGGCTGAATAGGCAAGTTTATTTGTAAAGCGTCTTTCAAACACAGACACAGTTCAAAGTGCTTTATATAAGACATGCATTAGAGCATCATTTAAAACACAGCAAAAGAGCAAAACATAAAAAACAGAATGAAAAAAAAAAAAAAAACATGATCAGGAAGTTGACCCTATCCACGTGCAGCATGCTTACTAGTAGTGGCTCTAACTCGAGGCACACTACCAACTGGCGGCTTCCTAAAGACCTAAGGGACCTACTGAGTCTACATTCGTCCAGCATATCAGAAAGTTCTGCACAGTCCTGCCAGTTAAGTCTGAGAAAGTCCTAATGGGTGCTTGGAAGAGAGGCTAATGGGTTTTACACAGCTCATCATTTCTGCCCTTCGCATTTAAGTCGGCTGCATACAGCGGCCGGGCAGAATTTCCACTGCAGGGTTGTCTGCACAGTGCTGCACATTCTTACTGTAAAAGTGCTGAGAGCTTACTAAACTATTCTGATATTAACAAGGTCATACCAAATTCTTCAACCATCACACAGCAATTTAACCTTCTGGGAAGAGCAGCAAACTCATAAACCAGAGGCAGCAGAGAGGCCCATGCAGTGATGTTATCCACACAGCCAGAGAGCTGCTTTGGGCATAGTCCTGCCTGACACATACACACACACACACACACACACACACACACACACACACACACACAGACACACATTCATAGATGCACACTTACATACACGTGTACACACACAAATATACCTCACTCATGTCTCTTTACACATTCAAAGCATTCAGTGATAAATGTCTCACAAACCGGGGGGCTCTTTTGACCTTAGCCACTGTGTCCACCCACCACAGGCCCTGGGGAGTCCACCTCCCTCTGACCTCCTGCCTGGCTGATCTATGTTTGCAGGAGAGAGAAAGAGTGAAGGCGGGCGGGGGGGGGTTCTCTCACCCTATGACCTCTCTCCAGGCCCTGAGCAGGGAGCAGGGTTGAGCCCCACCACGCCAAATGAGGCTCCGCTGCATGGTGCTTTCCTCCTCTGTTATTTCAACTCTCTGGTTACAGTCCTAAACCCAAGGGGGTCTTTAACGGGGCCTTGGGATCACAGGCCTGACTGTTAACAGCTCCAAGGTGAAAGGCCTCGGACACTGCCCTAAGCCCTCCATGTTACATACTCCCCTGGCTTAGCAAAGTCCTTGGAGACGTCAGCCCACTCCTTGGGGTTCTCTTGTTGGCATGCAACGCCTAGTTTGTGACTAGCTATAGGGACACCATGGTGTTAGTCAACATTAGTCAACATAAAATGCACACATTAATGCTTCATAGATAATTAATAATAATAATATCTTTATGTTGCTGATAATTAATAGTGGCCTCTAAGTCCAAGGGGAGCCATCAGCAGTGTTTACTTGATTCTGGCACATCACGTAAGTCACCCAGCCTCCATCAACATTGTCTCCTCCTCACAAAATGATGGATTGCAGAAGAGAAAGTGAACTTCTAATCATTCAAATATATGCATGCTTGTCAACTAAATATTCAGCTTTTGTTTCAGCCCTTTCCCTGACCCACCAATTTATCTTTTTGACAGTATGTCGGTGTTCAGCTGAGGGAAATTTCCATTATCTCTGCAACCATTATCTGCTTGTGTACCACATTTAAACCTGTCAGAATCAATCCAAACGTGGTAATTGATGTGTGATCCGTTGCAAGCCCAATGACCCTCTGCTCTTTTTGTCAAAATTACACTTGTCATTTTCTATCTGAGGACATGCCTCTCAAGATAGCAGTTGTTCTTCTCCCACAGGTGTGATTTGTCTCTGTCATTTCCATTTGACCCCGAAGATCTCCCATTCTCAGTTAATCATACTACTTTTAAAGATATGCACTCTACTGTAAATTCAGGAAAACATTTCAAGTTAAGTATCATTTGATTCATGGCTCCCTGACCAAGTAAAATAGGGTAAACACAGTGCTGGAGCTCATTTGTGACAATCGCAGTATTTTTTAAATTGTCTCTCATGTAAACACATAGAGGACATTAACACCCATTATCCTGATCAATATTTGATTGTGTTTAGCCAAATAGAAAGTTAAGAAGTGAACAGAACATCATGACAGCTACTGCTTGTCGGCAACTTTTGTTTCCTTGGCTGTAATAGATAAACTCACACTCACAGTAATCTCTCATTTATGTCCCAATTGCTACCACAAGGACAATTTTTTTTTTTTTTTTTTTTTTTTTACACGCACTCAATCTGACTCGACCTGTGCAGAACAGCATTGGCAGATGGTTCATTGTGATAATAATTATACTGTTGTGTCTGGCCTTGCTGAGGATTTCCTCTGGGAAGTGTCTGGCTGCAGTTGTGATGATGCTCCATTGAAACTGGGTGGAGGTCCGTCACTTTACAGCTTAACAGGCTACTTTAGGCAAAGAGCAGGATGACCCCTTTTCCCTCAGACACACATGGAGGGCACACACACACTCGCACACAGAGGAGACTATTGGATGATATGTGCACCGCGAATTGTGTGTGCACCGCAAATTCAAACATGCAAACGCAGGATGTCCAATTCAGCAGTAGTCTTTCCAACATGTTTTACTAATTCCATGTCATTGTTGTCTTCACCATAAACTACATCATGTTTCCTTTTTACATACTTGCCTGTTTAGAACAAAAACATATTCTAATTATAATGCAACAGGCAATTGTTTTGCTTTAAGACATAGTACTTGAACAACCTTTGGATAAGCTCACTGCTCTTACTGACTTTTTGTTCCCAACAATGGGGTCTTGAATCATCACGCACTTCAGTCTTGTTTTGCAGCCGCTTGCTTGTGTCTCCCATGACCCTTGACGTTCTACTATCTCAGTCGCACAGACATATCACACCTACACTGGTCAGCCAGTGGCCTTGCTCCCCTATTGTCTCCCATCCCTGCAGTCGTGACCCCATACACGGCACTGCAGGGGTCTGTTCCTATTTATAATGAGGGGGGTTTCCTCCTCTTGTTTTGTTGCTGTTTGCCAGTGCTTCCTCCTTTCATTCACTGACCTCTTCTCTACTTCCTGTTTGTGCGGCGGACCTGTGGTCATCCCAAGGGTAGTTTAGTAAATCCTCTTAATTATTCCGGGTAAAAGGGTGCGGTTGAGGCAGCACAGAGCGGAGGAAATCTGAGTCATGTCTGGATCAACTACCTTGTGTATTAGTATGGTCATATTATCCTGTTGTACCAAAGGTAAGTAAGTCCAAATTGTATTCACTTTTATTATTTTTATTACATATACATACACTGGGTACAGCTTCAGGTTCAGCATCTTGCTCATGGGCCCTTCAACACATTGACAGTAAACGGTCAAGATCAAACTACAACATTGCGACTGATGGCTCAAATTATGACCAACTGGAAACTGCATGTTCTTTGTCATCCTTAAAATAGCAAGGCTAATCTCATTTTTACTAACACATTAATGTAAGGGTTAGGGCTAAGGTTAACCCTAACCCTAACCCTCTCTTCCAACAGAGTAATTGTGCAACTAGTCCCCAACATATTATCTTTTATTCCTAAAATCTAAATCTGTTTTCTTGGTAGATGATGTTTCCAGTTTCTTCATATACAATTTGAAAATAAATCTTTTGACTACATGTCAACCATCTTTTCAGTATTTGTCCCTAATGTTTAATCCTAACACACAAATGAGAAAAAGGTTGAATCTACCATTGACATCAACACATCCCTCCCTTTAAAACAGCAAGACTGACCTTTACAGAAGTGGCTTCAAATCTGTTTTTGAATTGAAAAAGTCATTTTATAAAAACACATTTTCAGTCATTTTTGATACAGTAGCCACAAATGCTGACGCTAACTGCATTGCTTATATTTTTCATATGAAATTACCTATTCACATTCTTGCTGCGACTAACTTTTCTCTAACTTTTCTCTGCCACCAAGGACCCATTATTTATCAATTTATGAAGATCCAGGCTGGTGGTGTGCAGTCGCCTCTGATTGCAGAACACTCTGTGAGTTCCACTTCAGATCTCGTGTCCCAAGAGAAGCCTTTTTATAGTTTAACAGGAACCAACCCTCCCATGTGGCTTCAACTCATCTGTGTGAATGACATAGTTTTCTTCATAATTTATCTTTGTTATTTTCTCCTCTGTTTTATTTTCCTCAGACAAAGTAATCAGCAGTCGTAAAGGAGGAGTGAATATACTGTATATTTTGTGGTGATGGTGAGGGTGAAGGGTTAAAAACTGGAACACCGTGGTACTTCACAGATCTGAGTTACGATCACATGCTTACAAAGTTTTGCCAGTTTTGTGCCAGTCTTTTGTTTTTCAGAGACTCCAGCCTCAAGTGTTTAGATGAGCAATTGAAAATCAACAATGCAGTTGACACTACAATTCAATATCAAACAATCTCCAGCACAACAATGAGCCGAAGCATGGGCAGTAGAAGTTAATGGCTGGCCATTGATGCATACTTCACTTTGTTGCCCAGATGATGCTAAAACTATGGCAGGAAATGATGTAAATGGTGACCTGGAGAGGCAAAGACATTGTATAATGGGGGTCTCATGAGAGTCTGGCTGACAATGGATCAAAATGAGACCAGGAACAATGGAACACAAGTTACTGACAACATTCACAGCCTCGACCAGATGCTAGTGTGAGAAAAAAAAACCTGCAGTTTGATTATTTGGACCTTTGAGCTGTCGGAGCCAAGGCTACGGCCCACCTGGATGTTACAAAGCCTCATCATACAGAGATGGGAGGCTGAACTCTAACTCATGGGCTCTTATCTCATTCCGACATCTGTTTGCACTAGGTCTTCCAGATGTTTCCTGCTTGGCTTCTGCTGATTCTGAGCTGGGCCAAGGGCCTGCGCACTTGCCTGTCCTCCCAGCTCAGTGTTGGTGCTAGACCTTTGGGTCCCATCAAATGTGTTTACCTAAGGCCCCACGCTGATAGCAACTTGGCGACAAGACTAAATCATATTCCAAATGCAATCATCTGTTAGAGGGAGAGGCAAGTTATTTTTGATACAGGGCAAGTGCTCTGGCCTTCAAGAGGAGCAAATGGGAGGATTTTTCACTGAGTACTTTATTTTCCAAAGGATATTATGTAATTGTACTCTTTCTATCTGCTGCATTGGGGTACAGTTAAAATAGTCAATCAAATGTAAAAATCAGCGAAGTGCAGTTTAGTCGGTCAGGCCTACGTGACTCCATTCACTGCTTCAATACCTAATAATGTCCTTTGTTTTGTTCAAGAGATTGTGTGGAAGGCAGCCAAACTCACCTTTCCACTAAATGCATTTCCAGACTGAAATATGAACAATAACTCTATCATTACTTTTACATCTGATTTAATATTTGATATGCAGATTTCTAGTCTAGACACGTACACAGCCTTGTTAGTATAAGGCACTGTAGCAAAATGTCTTTAGCATTTTGGTTAGATGAGTGCGTAGAGAAACTGTACATGCCATGTTGATTGACAGCAGAAACCAGTCATCATGAAACTGTGTGCCTAACCAGATGAAGATTTCTGATTATACATTTGAATTTAAGAGAAGATTTGTTAAAGCGACTAAAATCAAGATGATACGCAGTCATTATAAGAATTCAACAAATCTAAACGATAACTGACCCAGCTGTGCTGGTGAATACCAGGTTTGAGCCTCCATGTGAAGCAAGTAAGCACACATTGTGCAAACAGCACTTCAGCCTCATCATCATCAGTATCTTTTGCCCATACAGTAAGCTTATGTTCTCTTCATTGGTGGTTCACTTGGTCTAACAGTACAATAACATTCTTTAATCGTTATTTACTGTCCTGAAATAATAATTAGTTGTGTCTTCATCCTCAACCCTGGAATTACTACTGATGGTGACTTAGTTACTGTTTAAAGTGCCTCCATGCACTGACCCAGGCTTTGATCTTCTGCTTCAATGGCAAAATGAAGACCTGCAACGTCACTATCTGAGCATTGCAGGGATCAGCATTTTACTGGAGCTTGATAATAGTTGGAGACTGTCCCTTACAAGATGCTGAGCTACTCTATCATCTCTGACAGCAGTGGAGACTGCTTGCCTATCTCCCGTCCAATCCTCTTCTTCCTGATATACTTCTCCTCCCAATTCTCCATTCAACCTTCCTCCCTGCTCTATCTCATCCTAACCCCATTCCTCCTGTACGTCCTACTTCCTCTCATCCCTCTTTTCTCTGTCTTTCCTCATACTCCTGCTCCCTGAACCGACATTCGTGTAACTAGGCAACAAGCTATGATTAAGTTGGAAATGTACAATAATTGTAAATGAAACGTGCATTTTTTTGCTAATTAAATTCTATCATAATTTTATTAGTTTCTAATTACAGTTTGAATTTGTTGCCAGAGAGAACAAATGCATAAAAGTGTTTGCATGTAAAATAAAAGAATTTAACTTGTTCTGTGTTTTCGAAAATTAAATCTGCTGGAGTGCTTTGCACACTGCTCGTGCTAAGCTGCAGTGCTGTAAGGCGAAGGCGAGGCGAAGGCGAGAAGCCATCGCACATATTACATCATGAAAGGAGTGTCTGAAGCCTATACAGACAGATCGCAGCGACATCGTTTGATGGTTTTGCAAATGCGTAAGTGCCCCGACTCTCCTCACCCACATACACAAACAAACATAGAAACCTGCATCACCCAAGACAGCGGTTGATGGTGTTTTTTTCTTTTTTTTTTTTTTCTCTCCTGCTGTAGATCATGAACACTTTTTGAAGCCAATGATTCCTATGAGTAAAACTGAAAGGCTACTTGTCATTTTTCAGTGATACATCATCGGCAGGTGGCCGTCATTGCAGTGATATGGCTCACAGCAGTGTTTTCAGTTGTGTGACAACCCAAAATTGTGTACTGTTTTGCTGCAGATGGCTTTGTGGTTTTTCATTTTTGCGTCACTGTGAAGCTGCAGTTACGTACGTCATTTTTCTTGCTTGTTCATTTGAAACCATTTCCCAAGAAAAGAGACTTAACCAACAAATTTCCACCGCCTGGAAATGTACTGACAAATACAGCACATTTGACAAACAGTGAAGTATCGTGTAAGTACACGAGTGTCTGTCAGTTCAATGTGACAAAGATCTGAGATGCACAGTACAGACGTAGCAAAGGAAATTGTAGCCTGTCTAAAGCCTTCTATGTAAATCTGTTATCAATTTTGAGTTATTTCTAGTAAGCGTCTATTCCTGGTGAGTTACTGTACTCACACCACTGGCACTGATATACACTGGCTTTCAGGCAATGGGATCTATTTAATATCCTCCTACGTTTCATTTGAATTATAAGGATCAGAGCATATTTATAGGATGTACTGCCAAGATGTGTGATTCTTTCCAGACCGTTTGGCACAAGGCTTTGCAGAGTGCCCTGCAGATGGTTCTTTTATTCACCTTATCTGCCTTTTTTCTCCTTGTTTCTCATTTTTCTTTCATAAAATGCTCCGGCTCGGTCTTTTTTTGGAGAACGAAAGAGGAAATCCATCAGATCTGCAGTGGTGCAACGTACCTCTGGGCTCATAAATTGTACATGCCTCAAAGTAGCAGGAAGTACAGGCCTAATAGGGTGTATCCTCCAGGTTTCCTGTTAGGTTAACCCATTGGGTCGGGGGTATTCTGCCCCGCCATTGGATCATAAGACACGACCCCCTCTTGCCCTAACACTTAAATTGAATGGGTCCATAATGCAGTCAAGCTGCAAAGCCACCACTGAACACTTTTTTTGTTCTGTATTGTATTGTATTTTTGCACCATGCTTTTTACAGAAACATAAGCCACCAGACCTCGAGCTATTTTGATGCCACAGTTATTATTGTTGCCATTTACAGAGAGAAGTTGATCTGTGAGGTGAACTGGCAGGATCTTATTCCAAGTTGGCCATGAAAATGTCTCGTTTGCACGGTAAAGAATGATCAAAAAAATCACACTTGTCAAACAGTTATTGAGTTTCCATCCCATTATAGGGATCACACTCGTTCAGATGCACACACGCAGACACTATTTCATTGCTTGATTCAATTCCCAGCTCTTCTCGTAGTCTCAAGGGGTTGAAGTGTGGCTGGCATTGAAAGGGTTAGATCTGAGTGCAGGAAACTCCAGCCCAGAGCAGAGACAGAAAGAAGGAGAGAGGTGATCAGGTGCCCCATCTGGATCCAATCCCACCTGGGCCCAGATAAAAATAGAGGCTGCGTGATGGGCCATCGGCACACCAGTCCTTCTTCTTCAAAGGTGTTAGGGGGAGGAGCGCAGTGTGGGCCCACATTTGTCCTTGATGCTAACCCACACTTTTCTCTTAATTTTAAAATACTGTTTTTTACTTTAATTGCATTTGACGTGACTGCTCAAATAAAAAGTGAGACTTTAAAGAAGCCTACTTCCTGTCTCCCCCTTGGCTCTCTTACTCTTTCTCTCCGGATGGGTTGCAGGTGTTGGGAGAGGAGTTTTACGCCACATTTCCATCTCTCAGGAGCTGTCGCAGTTGGTTCGGCTGGTGAGGAGTTGGCCACGGTTTCATCACTGAATTGAGCTAGGCCTTTGAACCGTGTGGGTCATCCCCCGAGTGCCTCTTTTCACAGATAAAATGCTCAGATACGACATGTTGAAAGGATATGTTTCCAATTTGGCTCGTGCCACCCTTATCCCTCTCTGCCTCCTCCCCACCACCATCATCTTTCTTCCTATCTGTCTGCCTCCCTGTCTGCCTCGGTGCATGTGTCAGACAGCTGATTAATTCCCCATGGGGGGGGGGGGGGGAGACAAGGTAAATTGATAAATCATTTCTTTATTCATTCACAGGTAAATAAAATAAAAAAAAAAACAAACATGACCATGCTGGAATACATAGATCTACCATGTGACACCCACAGATGCTCCGCATTAATGTCTTCCTGGCCTCAATGTAATTTATAAACTGCTTCAACATGCAGACCCCAGGGACGACTCTTATCTCTGCTGTACTCGCATGCATATGTGTCTCATTGCTCCAAGAGGGATTGTGTGCGTATGCATTAAGAGTATCAGCTAATTCTAATACACATTTATAGTGTATATAAATTATTTGGTGCATGGCTCCAAGCCACTGGCAATAAAGAGCTCCAGTCAGACCTGAGTTAAAATGCAGCGTAAAACAATCTTTGCATTCAGATAAACCTACTTGGAATATCACAAGCAGGACATTTATCAGAGGAGACCATTTTTAAATCACATATTTGTCTTTCATTTACATCCCTGTGCCAGCGCTTGCATTGTATTCACATATGTAGTGTCTAACACATGCAAGTCCATCTGATGACAGCTAACCATGATTAAAAATAATCTGTTGGAAGTATTTCCAGTTGCTCCAACAGGTTCAGCCCCAGCTGTACAATCTCAACACTCTCCAACACCAAAATCCCTTTTCCACAATTGCTCTCCACACAGTGATTATTATTCATCACTCAATCATTTGTAAACATTAACTTGTGGCTGTAATGAACGCATTTCGTGCAGACCTCTTCCTGTGAACGTTGTTCCAATTATATTTAACAAGGTATGAAAAATGCAACAATGTAAGGATTGTGTTTTGTCAGTTCATTGAGAAGCCCAAGCTGGGTTTGACTTTTTTCCTTTCGAGCAATGCTTTTTATTCCCATCACCTGCTCTCTCTCTCTCTCTCTCTCTCTCTCTCTCTCTCTCTCTCTCTCTCTCTCTCTCACTGGACAGGTATACACAAACAAGCACACATGCAGACAGGACATACTCTCCTCACAAGCTGTTGGAGTCTCGTTTTTACACTGTTATTCATACTTTTATTCAATAACGAGTAGTGTCACAGATTACAATTTGAAGTTCAGTTGTTACATCACAGCTACCAACGCTCTGTTACTTCGACATGTTGAGGGGTCGGCTTGTTTATCAGTTTCTTCTCTTTGGGTTCTGTGGAGAGAGATTTGTCGGGATGTGTTATGTATTAGCGGATGAGCTGGAGGCAGCTAGCAGGAGAAATACAGTAAACCGTCTGATAACTCTAAAGTTGTCTCGGGTCTCAGCTGGCTAGCTAGCTACTGATAAGACTGCATTCAGGAATCAGCAAGGTTTCGGCTTCTTGTATCCTTACGTGTCATAGCACAGCTAGTGCTTGTGATTCATCTGCTGTTAAGTTGACTTTTAAATGTCACTAAAGCTCATGGGTCTACAGTGCCAACTACTAACAGGCCATTGCATATGCTAAATGCCTTAGCTGTCAGCACAAAGAGAGGGAACAGGCCTTAGCCAGGTGAGCTCAACTAACTGTCTCTAAAAAATGATGTTTATATATTACTCATTAGAAATGCACATTTGGAAACTTGTGTTGTCTCCTGCTTTATGACTTTGACTATGACTTCAATATAATAATACATAATATAACAATATGCACTTGTCACATTTGGCAATACTTTGGAGTTGTTAGAAGCCCGGTTTTGATGACACCGGGCTGAGTAACAAAAGGTAACATAGCAACTAATGTAGAGCAACTTTGTTTTTGTAATAGTAGGGTTATGTAATTACTTGTAATGTGCAGTAATTAATTACATTTTTTTTTTTCATGTAACTTGCCCAACACTGCTTGTCTGGCATCTTAATCAAAGTTTTCAGTAACATTAAATTTATGAATGCACTAAATATTGTCAGCTCAGGAGCTCTCTTTCAAAGCAGCTGCCATTATTACTGTTGAGGCGCCGATAGTATGAACCGACCTCTTTGGGGGGGAAGGAATTATTGTGTCAGGACAACTCTTTCATTTAACATCTGACCAAATGAATGAGAAATGAAATTTAGAAAGTGACCATTAAAAAAATTAATAAATAAAGTTAATGACAGACAATGGTAGTTTTTATCAGTCGGATTAGTTTTAAGAAAGTGAAGCAGGTCTTGGTTTGTGGGTTGTTGTTTTTTTTGTTTTTTTTTTTCTTTTTCAGAACAGTCGTTTAGAGGAGGATTGCGGTGATGGAGAGTCACAGCGCTCATATTCTAGTTCATGCTGGCTGAAGGCGTTCAGCTTTGCAGATGCAGCAAAAAATGACTTGTGGGGTGGAGTTTCTGATAAAGGTGGTTTCCTGCATTTGCTTCTTTTAGTGAGGGAGCATGTGTGTGCGGGTGTGTGCGTGTGAGTGTATGTGTGTGTGTTTCAACGAGAGCGAGAGCTATTGAGGAGAGCAGTTCCAGTTAAACGGAAAGTGTAGAGGACTGTCAAATCAGCAGAGTGCATCCTCTTGGTCATTTAGTCTGTGTGTGTGTGTGTGTGTGTGTGTGTGTGTGTGTGTGTGTGTATCTGTGATTGGAGGTACATGTGCATGCTGATATGCATGTGTGACCACTCCACCTCTAATGCACTGTGTTTACAACTGTAGCAACAGCAAGTTGCTAATGGTTGCCTGGTCAATGACCCTAAAAACAGATCTCCTCTGCCCCCCCCCGTCCCCTCCTGCTCACCAGGCCTTATCTCTGCTACCACTGCCGACCAGTCATCGGCTGACAGGGAGGGGGTGACTGAATGTGCAGAAACTGAAAGTGCTGTAGTTGCTTTGCACGCCCGTTGATCGTTCTGCTTTAAGAATTTGAAGTCTGCACCCCTCCCTGTGGATTTTCACAACTCTTTACTACTTCAACTTGAGTTTTACAGTATTTTTCATTGAGTCACATTCCACAATATTTAGTTTGGACATTCTTCTGAGCTTTGGATCAGAACAGGAAATCACTCGTAGTAATCTGGAAATTTGGAAATGTAATGTGCTTGAGAACAAACTCAGTCGATTTTTCTCCAGATCTAGATGAACTGTACCACTCATTATAGTTAATCCCTGCAGCCACAGCCGTGCCCACATTTCAGTTTTGACTTGTAAACTGCTGAAAGGTGGCTCGTGGTTGTGAAACATGTTGTTGAACAGGGGTAATGATTTGCTGTCCTGTTTGTTTATCAGTAATCACGTTAGTGGAGTATCTGAAAATATGATATAGTATAAAACTGACACAAGAATAACAAATAAGGTTTATAATGCTTAACATCCTTTATGAAAATATTCTTTGAATATTGTAATTTGCTCTAATTTGTCAATTTATGCAAATTTTGACTCTTTACCACTTTGGCAGCTTCAAGCAACAACTGTGACCAAGAATAAACCACAAATTTGCATATATTTAAAAAAAAATATACGCATACAGTTTGAGTGATTCATGGAGCAAAACGGAAATATTGTAATACTGAACCTTACAAACTACTTCAAATATTAACAATGTATCATGGCAAAGCATGTAATACATCCACTGGTCCACTGTGCCTACGTAGGCCTGAAAACACCATTCCGCCGTCAACTTAGCAATAATAAATATGAAGCATGCTTCAGTTTAGGCACCAAAAATACTTGGTTAGGTTTACAAAGTGATCATGGTTGGACTTAAAATAACTAGTCACACACAACTGTTAAAGTTGTGTGTGTGAGATTATATTTCCATTTAAATGTGCTACATTTGTCCTTCACTCCCGTTATTATTGCCCCCTGCTGGCACTGTATCTTCATACATGCATGTGCTTTTGATACCACTAGTGGATCAGTGGGTTGGAAAATATACAGACTAATATAATACATATAATAATGCAAAAAAGATTAATCAAAATAAAATCTTAGTGCATAACAAACTCAAGAGTGAGTTCAGATTAGATTAGATTCAACATTATTGTCACTGCCAGCGCAGTTCAGCATCCAACCAGATCAATAACAAGTTTAAAAAGATGTGTGAAGACAAATGGATGTATACTAATCAATGAGTAGAGATAGTAGGAAGGGATGTTTTACACACACACACACACACACACACACACACACACACACACACACAATACAATGAATATGTTGGAATATTTACAGCTGAATACGGTCAGAGTTGAATGCAATCAGTTAAAAATAGATAACAGGAACTGCAAATACAGAAACTACTGAGCCTTAGAAGAAGCAGCAGTGGTGGTGGTGGTAGTGCAGTGACAGTCTGAGGTAAACATCCCATGAAAGTCCTCAGGTCCATTAGAAGAATGGGTTTTTTTAATTAATTAGAGAATGATACCAGACTGAGGTTCAGCTGATACCAGAGAAATGTTTTCAGACAAATACTTTTTATTTGATTAACATGATCTACTTTTTCACCATTTTCTACATGTAATTGGCACTTCTATCTAGATCAACCTCCATGTGTATTCCTAGAATACTTCAAATCCATCCGTTCCTCACAAAACATTGTTACATACGTTAACAAGTGATGACTGCTTCGATAAATAAGCGAAACAAATGCAGAGATGTAAGCATGAGGTCCACATGTTGCAGAGGCACGCCGAGTTGTTAGTGTTATGCAGTTGAGTCATTTGAAAAGGATGACTACAGTTTAGCTTTGGATACGGTAACAGACATAAACACAACTTCTACAACAGGAAAACATTGATGTTAATCTAATTTAGTGGCTATCTCTCCAAGATCACAATAAATACGTTTCCCAACCGAACTCAAGAGCAGTGTCTCTTCTGCTGTCACTCTGCTCTGCTTTGTTTCAGTGTGTTATCACCTGACAGCGATTCCCCTCGCCACACATCAGCTGTCCTCTGACTCAGTACTCTGGGCTGATTCCCTGACCACAAATTCGCCTTGGGTATCTCTTCCTCTCTCGGTCCATCTCTCTCCCCCTCTCTCTCTCTCTCTCTCTGTGGGGTTCGTGACTGCAGGGGGAGATGGTGAGAACAGTGGGCTGTAGCCTTTCCCAGCCACAGCCCAGAAGATTGCTGTGGAGCAAGGAGCCCACCTCTTGCCTCAGCCCCTGGCCCCCGGGCCCCCAGTGATGTGGGAAAAGCCTGGGAGGGTGTCCCACTGAGCGTGCTCAGGCAGCCGTCCCAGTCTCCAAACCTGTCACTACAGCCCCCTCGGTCGCAGCGGCAGTCAGGCCGAGCCAAGCTTGTTAAAGATAGCTCGCTTCATGGTTGCCATTTATTTATTTATTTACTTTGTGCCGTGTTGTTTCACCTTGCCTCTAACCAAACAGAAAGTGCCACACAAGTTGCTGTGGGAGTCAGTGAGGTTGAATTGCGCCAGTGAGTCGTGACTTCTTGTTACCACTTAAAAAGATCTGTGTAAACATCTGTTTGGCTGGCCTGAAACAGTCACGAGAGGGCTATTGATTGACGTAGCTTTTGACAGTTGTTTTCCAGCTTTGAATCTCTGGGTTTCTGCTTTTTTTCAAACTTGTCACTATTGTTTCTTTTGGGGCTTTTTTTTGCCTTTGTTGTTCTTTTACTGCTTTTGCAACAAGCAACTGCTAGAATCATTACTACTATAACAACCACTTTAAGTGGAATGACTTGTCCAGCTGCATGGCTAAAAATCGGGAATTACACAACGTCCGTGTGGAGTGAGAGGGACTGCATGGTGGCTGGTGAGTAATCTCTGGCTGGCCCCCGTGTGTTAAACTGATAAAGAGCAGCAGGATCTGCGCAGTGTCAAATCCTATAACAGGCCAAACACAAGCACGCACGCACGCACGCAAATGCATAGATAAAGCAACTTTACATCACTGCAGAGGGTAAGACTGCCAAAATATGAGAAAAGAGAGAAATATAGAGAGATCATTGACCTTCATCTAAGCTTGAAGAACATTATCATTTTAAGATCCTCGCATGTCTGCAGCTGAACTCCTTGCCATGGGAACGGACATGGTTCCACATCTTACACCTCCTCTGTCACAATGCTCTCATGTGAGCGGAGGAGATCAAGCGGAGCAAAGCTGCTCTGAAGTTCCAAATCCAATGATTTTTCTTTTTCTCACAAAAAAACACAGAAAGAAGCATAAATCATGACTGCTATATGTCCACACAGACGCCCCTCAGCCAACCGATTACGCTGATTCAGCTTTCCATATGCGAGGAAGCAGATCTTTGTATGGGAAACTCGTGTGAACAGCAAGTATCCTCCCTCTATTCCCCATGTCCCCCTTACAACCCTTCCACCACTCCATGCTAAACATGGCATTATATTTTTCTCTTGTCATCTTTAGGTTTCATTGTCTCAGCAAAGCAGCCATCAGTTGGCGCCAGACCAACCTGTGTCTGCTTTACATTAGCTGTGAGTCACCAGGAAAGCCCTGTTTATACAGCCTGAGACAAGGACACTTAGGACGACAGCCAGAGGAGAACTTGTCCCCATTTTTTTTTTTTTTTTTTCCCCTCAAAGTTTCATCTTGGATCTTGTGAGATGTGAGATGACATGCACTGTCAGAGTCTGGGGGGGAGGCAGTATAAGCAAGGACTGCCACAGTGTGTGTTTGTGTGTGATGGTGGGGTGGGGCATGGGGGAATGGTTTGTGGTTATGTGAGCAAGAACTTCTTGGCACATCATCATATGACTCTATTCTCTCTCACACGGTGAGAGAAAAAGGGGATGTGCGCACATTGTTTTATTGTGGAAAAATATCACTGTTGCAGAGTCACAGTAAACACATGATTACATAGCAACCACAGAGAGTTTTCAAGGCAGTTTATGTAAATATAGGTGCGATGTTATTGGTTCTATGGGTTTCCAGGATATTTACTGCTCCTTTAAAAATATAGTGGTGATGTTATCCTGTGGTTATGATTAAGGGAGAAATATTCTGCTGATACTGCTAACAGTATACCTGAGTGGCACTCAGAAGGAAGACTGTCAATGTTTTTAGGTCTTGAATTTCTCAGAACTTTAACTTTGAACTTGAGTTTTAATTCAGTCAAATATAGTAGACCTTTGAGGATTTCCAGTGATGTGGTTACAGAAGTAGAACATTCCTGGCACCTGCTTGACACCTACTTGAAGACAAGTGTAACTAAACTAGGCACAGTCACAAAAGTCTAATTTCTGAACTAAAAGTGAGTTATATCTAATCTAATATGTAAATGTTTCAGTATTGTCTCTAAAATTAGGTGAACATAGGCAGTAGGGCAACTTTTATTAGTTTTTTATGAGGTGGAATAAAACTTTTTACCACGATTGTTGTGTAATGAACACAAATTAGCGTTTCTTAAACAACATATTATGTCATACAACGTTGAGAGACCATGCCTGCAAATAAATCTGTTGTTGACGCATCTAAAAATGAAAACCAAACACAAAGTCTGACTTTCCCAAGATCAGTTCAGCTCAAACTCAATTTAAAAATGTCTTCTACCCACGATTCCCAGGAGCTCTATGTTTTCTATAAAATCACAGACCGGCTACTTTTGTCCTCCAGTTCCTTTGGTCTCCTTTAGCTGCCAAACACAATTACATTTCCGGAGACAAAAAGACTCACATGATATCAGTGAACCATGTCTTTCCACAGCCTGGTGTTTCCGGCCAGTAGTTGCTGTGCGTCATGAGTTGGTGTTTATCGCGGGTTGAGTGGAGTGAAGCTGACCGTGGTGCTGCACAGGTGAGCTCGGCGACTCGCCTGCTAGACTCGATCCCAGCCACTGAAGGGCTTTGGTGATTGAAGTGATTTGGTCAATTTGCTAAATTAAGTTTGAGTCAAAATGATTGAGGTAATCGTAACAAATCATCCACTGGAACATGAACACACTGTCTGCTTTGGCACCATACATTTATCAGCGACATTATCAGCTTGGGAAAAGTTTCTCTTTTACGGTTCGACAAAGATCCAAATGACTAAATGTCTCTGTCATTAGAAATATGGCTATAATGGTGTCCATAAAAAGCTGAACCAACAAACAGTAAGAAACAGGACTAAGAGTCTACATTAGCAGCTCTGTGAGGCTGTTTGGCACAGTGGTGCTTGGAGCTAAATGCTAACATCAGCCACCACACTTACAGTGGCAATGCTAACATGCTGATGTTTAACAGGTTTATTTTTTACTTTATTCACCATCTTATTTCAAAAGCATGCCAACATTTAGCTAATTAAGACTAAACACAAAGTACGGCTTTTGCAGTCCATCAGTTTTTATTAAGAAATTTCAGTCTGGACCAAAGTGGTGGATAACATCACCATGAAGCCATGCTAATAATGAAAAATAAACAAACCAAAAAAACTTGAAGTACAAGTGTTCAAAAGCATTTAACTCTTGTGTAGTAACTATAAAACACTGAATTTTGGGTTTTATCATTTTGTTTTCGATCATCACTCTGTCAAGATGCCCTCCCCTGACCTGTCCACTTCTGCGATGACCTCCTGGTCTCCGGGGCCTTCATCCTTGGTGCCAGGGGAGCTGCCCTTCTCACTTCTCACTCCCTTCCTCTTCTCTGCGTTACTAGAGCCCATAGCTCATGTACTTAGTGTGTTATTGCAACAAAACAGTTAATTCATGTTGTATACTTATGCCTTCATACAAACCAGGCGTGTTGCTGTCCTTTCCCACAAAACCTTAACCTCTGAAGCGCCAGAGGTCGAAACAGCTTATTTCGCTCTCTGTGGTCTTAGCAGAAGGGGCTGTGCTTAAATTCCTCATGGGGACAAGATATTTAGTTGTTCTCTAGTCTGTCTAATCACAACAAGTTTTACTGGAGTTTTTCCAAAGCACTCAATGAACAGGAACGTTTAATTATAGTTTGAGCCATTATTCCCTTATTTCCAACCATTTGTGTTACAGTTTCAGTTTGTCTTGTAAAACTCATGGACTGAGCTCATACGTATGAGGCAATTACTCAGCCACCTCCTCTACAAGGTAAGCCAAAACAAAGCATGCAACATGTCATGAAGCACATCATCAGCCAGTTCTCATGACTCACTGCAAACAGTGGGACACCAGGTGTTGAGATTTGGCTTTTCGCAGCCTCCTCTGTTGTACATCGACCCGCACCATATTCGCAATAAACGTATTTTGTGTTTTCAGTGTTTCTCGTGCTCGGCCCAGTGAGCTGTGTCAGAAGACACAAGGGAAACAGGGAGTTAAGCCAGACAAGTGCCAGTGACTGTACTTCTTTCCTTGAGCAACATGCTTCGTTTTTACACTTGAAGGTACAGGGCACACTGAGGAGGTGATTTACATTTGATGACTTTCATTAACCTACAGCATTCATTTCTCCCTTCACTCATCTCAAGGTTTCCTTTACCTATTTATTCTTTTCATTCCATTCTTCCTCAATCATCAACCCCCTTCAGTCTCTTTCTGTTCTCTTGCAAGACACCCAGCTTGGGCAAAGGTAATTGCAATAGAGTTTTTGTCATGCAGATTAAAGAAAGACTGACAGAGATAGAAAGGCTGAGTGAAAATATGATGTGTAATTGGAATGATTACACGCTGTTCTATAGAGCAAGCAGTCAGCTGGGATGTGAAATCTCTCCTTCCACAACTGCGCTATTAGCTTTGATTGACATTCATTCTCTGAAAATCATTGTTGATTTGTGCGTTTTATTATTGATTATGTTGTGCATTATAAAACTTACTTGCACTGGTTAACATCATCGTTTACATACAGTATGTTCCAGAAATTTAATGACACAGAAAACTACCCTGATGGTCGTGTAACAGTTCTAGTTCCGGTGTCAATGCTGATTGCTCGTAATGCTGCTTAATTACATAAAGAGGGTGAATATCAGACTTCAAGAATGATTTGAAAAATCAGGGAAATGCAAGAAAAACAGGCTTTGCAAAGAACGAAAGAAAGACAAAAAGGAAACCATGAATTTCATAAATCCTAACAGCAGCAAACTTTAGGTTATGCTTACCCTCTGCTGGAGTGACACACTACAGATTTATGAGCTCGGTCTGACCCAGGATTACTCTTGAAGACCAGTCAGCACTACTGGGCTGTAAATCAGGCCTTGCTCAGCAGGACTAGGACCACAAAACCAATGGTGTTAAGGGTCAAAGGTCAATGGGAAGGAAGCTCAAAATCAGGCAGCAACTGGAAATATCTTAATCTACTCTGGAAGCCACAGTAATTTCATAGTAACATGTTTACAGCCTGACTTGGTTTTGCACAATTCAGAATATCCTGGAAGTTCAATAGAGTTTCATCATATATTATGATATTGGTAGTGCTTTCATTTCTCTTATTGCTGTCTGTGAGAAATGTTTACATTTAGCGAGGGCGAGCCTCTACAGTTTGGTCTAGCTGTTACACAGAACTGTTTGTAATAACTCCCAAATTTCACTTCAACAACCTCATAACCTCCAAGTTATTTCTCCCATGATTGTTTAGCCATGAGGGCCAAAGCCTATTAAGCAGTTTTCTGGCAGAAACAACACAGTCAAGCCTTACTGATAATAGTGAGCTATTGCACAGAACTCAAGTAACTGCTGCTCACATTGTGTGTTTCTCTTTGGCTACAGTGAATCATCGTGCTTATTCCTGAATATCTGTGGAAAGTACCTGCTATAATAAGCAGGATTTTCTGCAGTTTGTTGACTTGTTGTAGTTGAAAGTCACGCAAAAGGAGCAGCAGTAATGACCACACAGGAAAGCCCGAGCTGTGAATGAAAGAAAGAAAGTAAGTAAGAAAGAAAGAACACTGACACTTAAGGAAGTTGACCCTTATGCTATTTTCACATGAAAAGGGTGGGGTGAAGTGCTGTGGGCAGCAGTCACAAGGATGTTCAATGTGTATTTGAGTGTGTGTGCGCTTGTGAAAATATTTTCCCCTTTACCAGTTTCTGCCCTCTTTGCTCCCAGTCTGTTCAGTCAGATCTGATTCATGAATTGATACATGAATAATGATGTGTTTTTCTTTGCAGTCAAATGTTATAACTTCATGCATGTTAAGTCTGTCATGTGTAAAGACAGAAAAAACACATGACACCATTATGAAGTGCAGTTGAATAAAGTTGTGTCTTTACCAGAATTTGCGTGTATAATGCACATTTAATGTCATTTACAACTTAAAATTGCCTGGAAGTTACAACCAGAACGCTGAAGGAAAACGGTTGCCTGGTGTTAGTGTATGTGTGTGTGTGTGTGTGTGTGTGTGTGTGTGTGTGTGTATGTGGGGGTGTGTGTAACCCAGACAGCGGGGAGAAAGAGAAGCGGTCTTTTCACTAACGTTGATTGGAAGCAGATGTTGGCGAAAGCCAAGACAGAGGAGAAAATGTTTCGGAAAATTCTCAGGGCTCAGCCTTCTCTTTCTGGGCCCTGGCCCGGGCGACCAATCGCTGCTCAGTACCCGCTGGTCTTAGGGGTGAAAGAAGCGCTCCTATTGGATGGAGATTCAAACGTGGGCGTTGGGAGCAGATGTCCTGGGAAAGTTGCTGAATCCCAGTCGACTCATAGCAAAAGAAAAGCGAAAACATTTGCTTGTTCAACTGGACAGTGACCAAAGCCTGTTTAAATCCAGCTGAACTCTCTCTCCCGCTCTTTCTCTCTCATAGTGCTTGTACAAACACTATTATAGAAATTGCTGTATGCCCCAGTTATGGATATAGACCGATAGATTTCAAATGAAATGCCTTTCAAAAGGGTAGTTATTCAGCTGCCTCATGAAAGGAAGTAATCTTTTGTAAGGAAAGACAGCTGACTTAAAGACCTCTCGCTTTTCTTCTGCCTTCTTTCATCTAGTTTGGAAACTATGTTTGAAATGAATGCAGTTGAGAGCTTCCATACCTTTGCCATCTCCCACCACTCACTCACCCAACCCCCGGCACCTCTAAACCATCCACTCCTCCTTTGCTCCTTTTCACCCCCTAACCTTCACCCTCCCTTATTCAACCCTCCATTCCATTTCTCATCTCTCTTCGTCTCCGTCCCCAAACCCCCTCTTCTCTCCTCTCACCTCTCCTCTCCCCCCATCATCAGCACCATGATTCAGTTTCACTCTAGTTCACATACGGCCTCACCTGCACACAAAGCCCCATCTCACTCTTTTATTGTGCCAGTCTATTGCCTATTCACAGCAACAGCACAGCACAAATCAATCATCTTTCCTAATGGAAAGTCCACATTAACATGAGAGGACACTCCATTTCCGTCCCAGAATGCCAGGTCGACTGGTACCTGAGCTTCAGCCAATGCGGATCTGGGGGCCAGCAGGCACTCTCATTTCAGGTGGGATAGCAAGGTGATGCCGTTAGGTCCAGGGGTGGCTCTGGGAGTCAATGGTGTATTAACTGAGGATGCGACAACGGCAATAAAAATGCAAATTGGCAGCCAAAGCAGGGGATGGCGTGGAAATGCCCTTCATAAGCCTGGATAATACAGTCACCACACCTGCCGAGACATGTGGTTCAACACATCTCAGACACAACAATACAATAAAGGAGAGAAGGAGAGGGACAGGAGAGGTGTAGACTGTGTGAGAAACCTTGAGACCATAGGTGATATAAGAAAGGAAGCTATTTTATCAGTGACAGCTATTATTGGTTTGTCAAATAGCCTCCATTGTGTTTGGTTTGTGTTCTGTTTAATAAGAGGGTTAATATACTATGCTATTGTAGACCATACACTTAATTTGGCATTTCACAGTGCTGCATCAGTGCTTCTCAGTCACTTGTACCTGGTGTCTCTCAGTGACAAACTTGATATTTGTCAAAGTAAAGAAGCTTGTCATTACTGTTAGAGCGCAAACATCCTGGAAAAGCTTGGCTGATTTTTTATGTAGCGATCTAATTTGACTCATTGCTTTTACAGTTTGTGCGAAAAGCTCCAAGGTAACCTAAGAAATGGTGAAAGTGTCTGCATGTCCTTGCACGTTCCTTCACCTGCTGTTGCTTATCCTTCACCTGTACCCAACTGAGAATAGCAGTGCACACAACCAGCACAACCACAGTGTTGGGTGATTTGTTTCACATTCACTCACTCCTCATTCCACCAACCTGAGGAGTGAAACTTGGGTCAAAAAACACAACTGTAACAACACGTTCATTTCTGATGTAAATGTTTGGTTTGGTCATGGATGGGATGTACACTTAAATGTGATAAGAGATGTCTGATCAATTGATTGATCATCTATAATTCTTCACTGGCTTTCCTGTGAGTAAAATAACAATTAACTACTTGCTGGAAAATATCTAATTCATGATCTGAACTAGTTTACATTATGTAGCATAAGTCCATGGCCCAAGTAAAATGATCAAGTTTATTTGGAAGACGGTATATGAGCCAGACAGAAGGTCAGATGACGAGCATGGACATATTCATACCAGTCCATACAAGCCCAGTCAGCTAGTGTGCTAAACCGTATTCAACTCCCAAACTCTCTGCCTGTCTGTCTGTAGGTCCCTCTGTATCCATGAGAAGGGTCATATCTGAGAAGACACATCAGATCTCACTCTGTTTATGTTTGTCCCTGGACACCGCTGGAGTCCATACTGCACCAAGTCAGCCCAACCATGATGGACAATAGGACATGAATATATCCCCAGGCAACTGTGTCTTAAGTTGGGTCATCAGGGCCCTCAGGGACACACTGGTCATATTTCACTACTTCTCTGCGTAATGGAACCACTGAGTTGGTCTCTTGTGCGTCACAGGGATTCTCTTTCTATGAAGAGGATGTTAATTTAGGACAGAGAGGATAGATATAGTTGTCTTATCATGGCAGAAGGTCCATTAGGTCTTAAATGGAAAGACTGTGCAGTGTTAAAGGGATTTAAGATAAAAGCTGAGCAACGTTTTGCAGTAATGACGTTTAGATTGTCATTTTTTTCCTCAAATGTTCAGTTTTTGCATCCATTAATGTCCCTAAAATTAAAAAAAAAAAAAAAAGCTTTCTCTGGAGGCAGAGGGTGGTCAGCCTTTAATTCAGCATCATTAAAATACCAGTTCTGCTACACTGATCTTTACAGTTCATTGAGATGACATACACATGTACTGTAACAATCCCATATGGAGATTTATGTAACTTTCTTAGGAGATTTATGATGTACATACACCATAGTTTCACCACAAAAGCAGTTTCCTCTGGTACCCTTCACCAGCTCTGACGAGTGTGACTGGTTTAAGAGATACGAGACCAGATTTACTAAATCTTTTGCAAATTACTATCAGGACCACAACACTTTGTGCTGACACATGTTTTCAATTTAGTATTTAGTATTTGCAAAAACTGATTCTGTAATTTGGCACAGCCACAGTGTTGTCTATTATTTCATTTGAATGTTATGCTACTAATTAAGACTGGAACCAAGGCAAAGGACATGTGTGCATATCTGGAAAGTAATGGGGTGCAACAGAAAGCTCTGCTACTGAGCTTGAAATATTTGAATGGTGTTAAATGCTTGAGTCTGCTTGATAAAAGCAAATTCATTTAAAAATCCTGATAACTGCCGCTTCTCCCAGGCCTTCAATCACAGACGCGGTTTGCTCTGCTGCAGCAGTCAATCCTCATTCCTGAGTCACTTTCCATTCCATCCTCTCGTATTTTCCCACATACATATTCCCGAAAATGCGTGTTGTTTTAACTCAAACATCATTTTGCTCTGTAATTTCACCCCATGAAAAGTACAGACAAGTGCTATTTGACCCATTAACATTTAAAAAGTGCTTCGTAAAGCAAACCCATGATGTTTTTGGCTTCCTATCTATACCCCAGAAGCAAAGTGGTAGCTTCAAAAGTCACGGTATCCTGTGAAGCACAACCCCAAACCTCTCCTCTAATGATACTGTAAACTATATAAAACCTTTTGAGAGCTGGTATAGTGTCAGAGTGGCAGTAGAGAAGTAAGTGTGACACAGAAATGGCTAAAAAGCATATGGAGTACATGTTATGTACCCTAATGGGTTCTGTTTAAAATAGGTTGTGTGCCAGCATGCAGGAGCCTGCAGACATACACAGACCAAACCCTTTCAATGCAAGTCTGATAAAATGGATCCAGACTGCAGCTATGAGGACAAACTCATTTCTCCTTATATATCTAGTTTTTATTCCAATTGTGTCTCCAATATGTCCAATATTTCTAAATTCATGCTTACATCAGTGCATGATTTAATCTCCCTCCCTGTCTTTCTCAGCCATGTTAAGACCATATGCAGGAGACAGATGTAGCTTGGTAAGACCCTTTAGATAAATATTTAGGTTTGAAATCTGACAACGGGCTGCATTCCAGTGTCAAGAGAGCTGTAAGCTGCTGACGACAGGAGGTGATATTTTTGTCAGGAGAGCCAGAAATCATCTGAAATCATTCCGTGACTGCGACGTGTGACAGTTCTCACTATCTGCATAGACTTCCTCCTCTCTTTATGTCTCTCTCTGCTGTCTTTCACTTTGAAACCCTGCTTTAAATCAGTGGAAGCTTTCTTTGAATGAGGCAGGGACGGGGGAAAAAAAAAAGCTGGTGTTAAGTGTGTGTGTGTGTGTGTGTGCGTGGGCCAGCTTTGTGTCTGGGTTTGGACGTTGAATAAGCAGGTATGAGTGGTATCATAATGGTTTGGATTTTGTTGCAGGTCTGTTGGAACATGCGCTGCCCGGGCAAATATTTCAAAATCTGCCCAGCGATCACGTCTGGTCTGGATCATCATCCCAGGCAGAGGGAGGGAGGTGGAACAGGAGAAGAACCACCTGGGTAACCTCAGCCTGCCCTCGGCCAAGAACACCACCAGCAGGTCCAAGAGTAGAATCTGGGTCTGCTTTTGACAGAAGACAGCTCAATGCTTTGGGGTGATGTTAAGTATGTATCAGTCATGTATACACATTCTGATTCATGTGATTTTTACAGCATTTGTGTCTTATTTGATTCGCATCATTGTCATTTTATTGCATTTGTCATTTAGGTTTGTCCCTAACTGAATCTAAAAATCTTGTTTCTACATTCAGATTTGCAGTTTTCCAAAGCTGAAAAACAGCCTACTGGATCTGTGTTTTGGCCTTATTGCTAGACTGCTGCAGCGGGGCCAAACAGCTGTGCTGCTTGGGGCAGCAGGCCATGGCCCTGTATGTTTTCTATCTGCAGTGGAATTTATATGAGCCCGGAGTTACAAGCACATGAATGGGCCCCAGTGTGCGGGTTCTGTTTTGACGTCACCTCATCAGTGTGCATGGGACACACTCGTTAAAACTGGGACACACCATGGCCTGCATGTATTTCAAAGGGAACCTCGGCCCCCTTTGAGGGACCAGAGTGATTGATGAATTGAACAATAGACAGATTTGTTTGACTTATTTGTGCCACTGTGACTTAGGGACTATTGTACAATGAGCCATTCACTGAAACCATCTGTCTATCTATGTATCTATCCATCCATCATCCATCCATCAATTCATCTATATCTGTTAAGAGTTACTCAGTGATTTTATAAAAATTGTTTTGTAGATGACTCTGATGACTCTAAATGTTGAATAAATGTTGGAAGTAATATTTATATTAAGCTACACATATTTTCTATTAACTAGTTGCTTATGGGCTCTCTGTTAGCCATTATAAAACACTCATTAATGCCATATTCTATATCTACTACAGCATAAACTAGTTATCTCTCAACAACCTCCTGATCAGTGTTTACTGACACTAAGTAAGGAAGTTATTGTACATGAATTTGAAAGACATGAAAGACATAATAAGACACTAGTTAATGATGAATATGTGCATCTGAACCATAACCATATCAAATAGCACATAATGTTTGTAGTATTTAAATAGTATAGCAACACTAGTGTGGTATAATAACAGTATAGCATATGAAGTATAATATATAGTACTATAACAGCACTAATAAATATCAGTGTTACATGGCATAGCATACTTATACTGTATGTGATACATGAATAAAAAAAAGTAACACCACACAAATATGAAATCTTTGTTCACATATATTTTATAACATTTTGAAGTACATTAAGTACATTTTAGAAATAGAAGCTACAGTTTATAAAACCTTTCCAGCAGAAATCATTGATGGGCCAGCATCAGCCTTTTTTCTCTAGCAGACAGGTCTATTTTCTGTATAAAAAAAGAATAAAAAACAAAAACAAAACAAATAATCGCTACATTATTTTGTCCTGCGCTACCTTTAAATTCCCATGAAAGCACCAGCTGTCTGCGTCTCCTGTCTTTTATAAAATATAAATTATTGAAAAATATTCAAATGTTTGTGAACTAAATACAATAAAAATGATCTCATAACAAAAATACAGAGACACTATAAAATATACAAAAAACAACATCCAAAACAAAAAAAAAGGTTTCCTTCTGAATCCATTCTGAGATATGCATATGCCACAAACTAATGGTGTGAATACACTTGTCCGACTAAGGTTCATTAATACATAAAACCTGCAGTAGATTGTTATCTGTGACACTGAACAACTGTATATTTTCCTGACAAAATAACTTTCAAAATATCAACATTTTAGATAACAGAATGTTTTCTTTAGCACATGAATCTTCTGAAGCCGACCATAGTAATATTATGACCTTGTGTGGGGAAAAAAAAAGGAAACTTTTTTCAGGGCACTGAAGACCATTACAATTATATTTAAAACTCTGTAAAGCTCTCTCTAACATAAAACACTGACATCAGAAAAGGAACCTGAACAAAACAAACAAAACAGTGTTTTTTGAAACCTTGACATCAACATGCACAAAAGACTGAAAGTACAGTGCAGCATTACTAATTAATTTGTTGAGTCATTTGTGTCGGATGGCAAGCACGGGTGAGGGTTTGTGAGTCAGTGCTTCATGATGGCGGACAAGCTTTTGCTAATCAATTAAACATTATGAACATATGCAGCGTCTCTTTGCTGCACTCAGTGGGAAACCCAGATCAGCAAAGGCGTTTCTCTTTGTCCTAAAGCCGTGTGCTTTCCAACACATTAACAAAAGATGAAAGAAGAATCAACACTTGCGAAGATGTTTGAGAATTCTGGTCCCTGTCTTCCAACATCGTGGATGATACCCGAAGCACCGTGGCCAAAGACCTCACATGGGTTTTGGTTATTATTCCTGCTTTGTCTCTTGCTTATTTGTGTAATCTGGGTCTCAATAAAGCATTATGAAATACAATCTGTACAAATAGACATCTCAAAAGCTATTTTCATCCATATGGGTAACATTCAGCCACTGTAAACAATAACATTACATTCTAAGATGATATTCCACTTTGGCATTTCCCATAAGGCCAGTGTACAGCCAGTGTTCCCACTGTTGGGAGGAAACTGCTGCCGATCTGCTCAAACGTAACCAGTGAACCTTGCGTGTCTTCTGAGCAAACGGCACAAATATGGGTGGAATCACACACGAGTTACTTACTATGGACTGAATATTATTTTGCTCATAGACGAGTAACACACACAGCTGAAAATGAAATACAAAATGCCTGCCAGTATTAAGTACACAACCCATGTAATGCAAACCTCCGAGCAGTGCCAGCTTGCATCATTTCTCTCAGACCTCACAAGTGATCATCACCTGCAGGATCCACGTATTCCTTTCAGTCACCTTCATCTATCCCATACAACTTCCAATATGCTCTAATCAACAATTTTCTATTGCCTGTCCCTTTTTCCTCCACTGTACCTTCACTCCATGCTGCATCCGCTTCCTTATACCCAAAATGCACTGCCTAACAAAAGAAAGGAAATCTGACATTCTTAGGATTTTGTAAAATCACCCCCTCAACTATTTCACTTGTGATTTTATTGTATAGACATACAGACAGACGGACGGACGGACGGACAAGACTATTCAAACACTTCTAAAGCAACACGAACATGGACAGTGAACTGACAAATGATGCATCTAATCTGCACATTAAACAACTCTTTTTACCAAAGACTCCTGAATTTCCCCACATAAGATTGTCTACAGTTTGCTAATACTGGTGGTATATGCAAAAATGCATAAGTTTCAGTCACAATATGTGTCTCTAACAAGGTGGCAAACATGTACGTAAAGGTGAAAGCGTCAGTTTCAAAAGCAACGGCTACTTTCAGTTGTCTGTCTATCAGACACTCTTGGTATGAGTAATCTCACCAGGTCCTCACGCCGTCCGACGCACAGGGCCGGCGTCTATAGTGTTGTCTGATAACGAATCGGCAAATTTCAGTTAAAGGCTCCTGGAGAACAGTATGGTTCAACTTGGCAGCTAACGTTTGGTTCCACTATGATACCTTCATTGACGACGACATAAAAAAAAATAGTATTTCCAATATATGCCTGGTGGGTTTTACATCGGGTGTTCTGAACATCGACAATACGCATAATACTGGCACAAGCATACGCTTCTCAAAAAAAATCAGAAACAACACTTTTTGGTCCGAGCTGAAAACTCTCTCTTTGCCAAAGAGAAATAATGAGCGTGTATGTAAATATGACATTATACCTTCCTTAGTTCAGCTTCTACATTTTGGCAACCGTTTTTTTTTTTTTCTCAGTGGGAACTTTCCACCCGCTATCTGTTTACCCCATCAACGAAATGAATCAGTTATAGTTTGCTCCTTTTCTCGGTTCTCTCAGACTGTCTGTCTTGGTCCTCTTGTCTCCCCGCTGTGCTACTTAGGCAGAACGGAAGCTGAACTCTATAGCGCTCCATCTGCCTTGAGCTGCTAAGTAACGCTCTCTCTCTCTCTTACACACACACACACACACACACACACACACACACACACACACCTCAAATGCAACAGGGTAAGAATACAGGCTTTTGGCTTGTGCCTTCATTTTAAAACGTGTTCTGAGAGACAGGAGCTCGAAGTTGACAAAGACCATAATTAGTCATCAAAAACATTTTGGTCCCCAAAAAAAAACGGTTTACTGACTCTATCAAACAGTTAAGACCACTTTATGAGCCACAGTGCATGCGGCTCCTTAACTTTTGTCTTCACTTCCTTCTTCTTCTATGCTTTCACTCGTCTGTATCGGGCTTTACGTCCAACATGGCGTGGAGCTCCTCCGGAGTGTACCCCAGCAGGCTTTTTAAGTCACAGACAAAGCGGTAGACGTAGCGTTTCCCTGATGTCTTGTGGATGATATTCTTGTCATAGTAGTAGCGTAGGCCACGGCTCAACTTCTCATAGTTCATCTTCGGCTTGTTTTTCCTCTTGCCCCACCTCCGAGCCACCTAAAACAGCACAGGGAATGAGTCTGTCAAGATGATTCATAGACACTTAGAAATATGTCTTGGATGTTTCGACATGGGCTCAGGAACACTTTGTGAAACTGTTGTCGGTGAATGCAGATGTCTGCATTCTGTATTTATTAAACTTTACACTGCGTCCCAACTTCTTGGGGACTGGGGTTGTACATAACAAATGAACTCAATTTCAAATCAAAGCCACCTTTTTTTTTAATCTTGTCATATCATCTGAGAATGCAATCATGCACATTTTGAAATAAAACACTACTCATGCAAAACCAGCAAAGCTGACCCTTCCCACAAGATTGATGGAGTCAAACAAGGCATGCAAATGTTTTTAACAAAGTCAGAAGACATCTTGTTCATCTGGCTAACTACTTAGGACCTCCCAGCACGCGTCCCAGCGACCAGCGGGGTCAAGACCTCTCACCTCATCTGGGTCAGACAGCTTGAACTCCCAGCCGTCGCCTGTCCAGCTGATGAAGGACTGGCAAGACTTGTCGGTCAGCAGCTCCAGAAGAAACTGCCACAGCTGGATGGGGCCGCTGCCTGCAGAACAGATGGGAGAGAAGGTGTGCATTTAAAAAAAAAATATTTACACTGAGAAGACACATTGTTGTTGATGTAACACTGCGTGGATTTAATTTAATAAGGGTGAGCTCACAGACACAAATTCTGTGGTCCTGTTATTATTACTATTATTAGTTCAATGTTCCTAAGTGCTGTATGTATATAGTAATACATTTCATCTATGGTATGCTGATGCTAAATGAAACCCAACAGTGCTGAAACACATATTTGGGAAGAGGAAGATTTCCTGTGTATGAGTAACACATAGCATAAAACTAAACAAAATCAATATATTGTCAATGCACTGCAATGATAAGAGATTGAAAATCCTTGAAAAGTGAAGGAAATACAATCCAGGTCAAAAGGAGGAACATTCAGGGTCTCTAGAGTATAGACTTCTGCTATGTATGGAAGTGTTAAATATGCATGCCAATTATTCACTTATGTCTGAAAAGGGACAAAGTAAACCTTCTAATCTGGGTCAGACTGAAGTACAGCAGTGGAACCAAATGTCCTCATACGTACAACAGTCCCATTCATCATGTATTCCCTTGTCTGCCAGTTGCCCTGTGCAATATGTGAATCCAGAGCCTGTGTCTCCATGAGTTCCATACTGATGAAATCACTAGTTTAAAATAAGAGGGGCTGCCTTCAGGCTTCAGCAACACATCTTAGGGACTTCAGTCCAGACTGTGTGTGTGTGTGTGTGTGGGGCAGAGTGGTTGCTAAGTCATCTGTAATGTTATAATGGATTGCATTTTTTCACAAATGAAGAGTAACACAATAACCTGTTAAAACTTTTTATATCTCGTGGAAAAAAAGGAGGGAAAGCAGAACAAAGACAACCCAAAAAGAAAAGGCAGGCCTTGTCTCTGAACTAGATTCACTGCAGTACACTTTGATCTTGTGGTTTTTTCGGCTCATACACTAACCCACCCACTTTTGAGGTTCGCATGTAGAAATCACACCTGCCTATGCAGCACACCGCCTCAGCAAAACTGAAGCTGAGCAAAAGTCACCCCTCTCGAGTGCCTCAGAAAACCAAATGTGCCCTTATACAACACAAACAAAAGCGTTCAAGGAAACAGACATGTGGGCTGAACACTGAAAATGCTGCTTGCAAGCCCTCTTTGCTCCTGCGAGGATTGGAGAAGGTGCATGACAACAGCCGCCACGACTTTGGAAAATAGGCAGCAGCACGACACTGGGTCTCTTTCAGACAGAAAGCTTTGACTCGCATTCCAAAGGTCTGCTACTGTAACTGCAAGCCCACATAAGGGTGATACAGTGCCCGTTTACCAGCCCCCTGTGCTTTCACACCAGAATGTAGGCGTCCCTTTGACAAAAAAAAAAAGAAAAAAAAAAGAAGTTTCCAAAAATACGTTACAAGTCTGCATGCACAATGGGCCTCATTGAAAAAGCATACAGTGTGGCTAGAGGGAGGGTGAGGTGGGGGCTCACATTCACAGCAGCCTTAAGTATCTGACCCATGGCACGTCAAATGAGTCTTCAGCATATGCATCTATAGCAAGACAGCTGGGGGGTGTCTGTGGCTGCAGCTGAGGGTTCATTTCTAGATTTTTAAAAAAGGTATTTGAATCATGATTCTCACGTTTGAAAAGGTAGAACCAGACAATATAATAATGTTTTAACTTGATAAATGACCGAAGCAGCGAGACACAGGAGAGAGAAAGCAAAGCATTATAATACAGGTTAAGAGTTCAGCGTGTTATAAGCCTGCCTGATGTTACTGGAGACAGAGGTGTGAATGGCAAATTGTCACAGGAAACGAGAGAGATGACAACTGGAGCTTCACTTATCTCTCTGCAGCCTTATCAGGCTCCCTGTCCTCGCTGCAAGTGTCACCTGTCACCACGTGACTGGGACAGGAAAGCCAAGCAGAGCAAGCTGTCATAAACATCGATCTGGAGTTTAACAAAAACCTGTGTCTTTATTTTGAGGTTTGATTTTATTTTTTGGGTTGAGGTTTCTCTCTCTCTCTCTCTCACTCGCTCGCTCTCCCTTTTTTCCTCTATTTCTTCATCCACCCACGCACATATGCACATGGGCACGCACACACACGCACACTCAGAGAAAGCTTCCCTCTCTGAAGGACTGCACTCAACCTTTACGCTGTGCCTAATAACAGCTAGGACCAGAGCAGGCTGCTTGCCACTTTTGCCTTTCAGGAAAATTGGGGTACTTCAGCATGATTTCTTTCTCCATCTTGCTGTTTTCCCATTGTGTAAAAGCTCAGAGGAAGTACATTCTCCTCACTGAGAATACATTACTATGCATTAGGCAGTAAACACTCACCAGGCTTTCACACACGAGCTGTTTGGAGTCTGTAACAACTATCCTGCCATAACAACTGAGACATGTCAGGCGACAAGATTGAAAAGACTGAGGCAGAATGCTGTGAGGGTATTTCCACAAGCTTAGGGCAAAGCAAATTTCATAAAAAAAAAGGTAGATGTTGTCATAGCTTGTTTAGAAAATCCTGCATTAAACTCAAATTTACGTTAATCTCAGAAGATTTCATCCAGAAAGTTAATCCTACCTAAATCTGACTGTATCGGTTTATGCATCGTATTTATTTTTATCCATTTATTTTTAGTTTCTCAAATGGGGTGCGGGCAGCAATACAGCCTCTAATGGGTACTAGAGGGGCTTTCAGACTGCCTTGACTCCTCGTCATTTGATTATATGTACATTACGACATCTTTCCAGTGTCATTACGAATGAATGACTCATTGTTGTACAAGCGGCTTTTGAACTAATAATCATACATGAGGCCAATTAAGATGTGCATACCAACTGCGGGGCAGTCTGCTGATATCTGATGTATGCATTGTGAATGATGTTGCGAATTTGCTTGGATTTCCCCTTTTCCAATGCTGCCAAACTTGCAGCCTTGTGACTCTATTTAAACACTGATGAAAAAGTCCCAAACATTTAAGCGTTAAGAGGCGATTCAGTGTCCACACTAGAGCTGTTCATCGCTTCTTACAATGCAGATTTTAAACAGCACTGTGTGTCATACAGACTCAACAGGAACTAAAACCCTCTTCTCATGACTGCAAAGGTTTAATATGTATTTTCTTCGGCAGCACATGATTTGGAAAGTATCATTTTCAGTGTGTTAATACAACATGTAACATTAAGAGGCAGTTTGTAGAATACAAGAATAGTTTCATTTGTTGTCGCAAGGTTCACATAATTATAGCTGCTGCCTTTATGGCTTCATGTTAACATGCATATTCTGGTGAGCTCTTAAAAGTAGTAACAGTGGGAGTTTTTTCATGCACCTTTTCGAGACCAAAAACCATAACAGGTGATAAAACAGTGCGTTTGCTTTAGAAGAGTATTCAGATATCTCCACATCTTACTTAACCTGGAGAACATATATAAACCAGCTCTTTAAGCATGCACGAGTACGAAGATGCCTCGTGAGATGAAGAGATAATTCTACTCTTGTGTTATGTGCAGGGGCAGGCATAAAGTCTATATTTCACCAGCGTTGCTAGGACGACCTGGAAAAATAGGTTGAGATGCGGGCTGCAGATAACAAGAAGTGAAGAGAAGTGAAGACACAACAAAAGAGTGCAAGAGAGAGAGAGAGAGAGAGAGAGAGAGAGAGAGAGAGAGAGAGAGAGAGAAAGAAGAAGAAGGTACGAGTGAAATCTATTCTGTTTCCTGTAATGTGCATGACTCGGGCTGTTGGGGTAAAAGGTGTTGATTTTTTTTTTTGTTTTTTTTCTTTTGGTCTAAAAGCAGTACATTAAGGCACCCCCACATCTGGGGCTTTTGCAGAGCATCAACAAGTTTGTTTACAGCTGCACTGAATTTTATTCCCTGTAGAACTGGTGGCAGGAACTACATTCTGCAGCTTTTGAGAATATTTAATCCAAAATACAAAAAAAAAAAAAAAAGAGCATGCAAATGCTAGTTTGCTTCTGGTTTTATATGCACAGTTGCATTCTGTGAAAAGGACTTGTTAAACTTTCAACTGAGCTTTTTCTTTTTTTTTTTGCTTATTGGTAAATCAATTCTGTAGTCACAAAAGTTTTTTCGTGATGTACAACAGCGAATGCCAACAAACAGGATCTTAAAGACTGATAGCATGCAGGCGTGAAAATGGTGTTTATATCAGGAATATCATAAACACCATTATCATTATTATCATTAGTATTAACTGTGTCTCTTACCATGTTTGAGCTCACTTGCATATATGTGGTTATTTATAATAATAATAGAATATATAAATAAACCACATAGTTCCACAGCATTCTTTAACTATTAAAGTTAATAATGCATGGATCCCTTTAAGCTGTACCAGCATCAAGGCCCTGGGACTGTGCATGCCGGCTAGCTTGCTGACACACCTAAATGGAACAGAGCTATGACGCAGGCATTGGTTACCCTGTGCTTTGCCTGCCATGACATTTTAAAAATGTCTGCCGTGAAAAAGGTCTATAAACTACGACCTCTAGACATCTTACCTGTGTATCCAGCCAGTGCCGCTGCTGGGATGACGGGTTTATCCTTGCTGAGGTCTGAGCGCTCCCTCACATAGTCTTTGAAAGTGCCCTTGGGCTTGTGGCCATGCAAGGCAGTGGGGTAATCTTCCGAGTCGAAGCTGTCGTATGAAGGTACCCGCTGAAGGCTGCTGAATGAAGACTGGCTGCTCCATGACTGGGTCAATCGGTCACAGCTCTCGAAGCTCTCAATGCTCTCAAAGGAGTCCTGGCCACCTAGCTTACCTGTGAGGGACGATCCAAGGGAAATGGCAAGAGAGAGAGAAATAAAGTTGTTACAAAAGGAGCAAATTTTAGCATATGACATTTTAAAAACTCTTAAATAAAGCCTGGATTTATTATATATACACTTATATACACTCATATTATGCATGACTGTCTGACTGATGGATGTGTAGCTACTTTTCACTGTGACGCTTCAATGCATGAATGTTAATTGCTATTGTAAGTTCTCTGTAGCATTTGATGGAGGAGCAATATTTCTATGAGTGACATACACAACACCTCAGTGGTAATTTATGTTCCTTTTCAATGAGCTATATTGTTTTGTACGGTGCTACGTCTCACTCCATTTCACACCTCATTTCCCTTTTCACAACCACCATTTGGATTTGATTTTAAATGGAAGACAATCACACAAATTGCCTTGCTATTTTTGACCTTGGGAAAGATAAGAGGAGTCTTTCAATGGTGAGTCATTATCAAGTGACAGATAATGCGGCACCTCGATTGATGCAGAAATCTTCAAGCGCTGAAATTGAAGCCACATGTGGATCTCAGTGGTGCTAGAAAATTCTTTCCCACGTTGGGAGAGCACAACGCTCAGAAGCTTGGTATGTGTCATGCATGGGGATTGGACCTCATACCTTACAGGCAAATGCTTAAAGCACTGGGAGGGAGGCTTGTATAGTGTACATGGCACATGCTATTCATTTATACAGCTGGGGATTTGTGAGAAGAAAATCCTGGCTTTATAGCTATAAATGTAAACCATGCTGCTAATTCCTCTGTAAACTATCACCGGGAGAGAAAACACGCTGGTGCATTCAGAAAAGCAAACAGTTTCTTGAGAAAGCCCCACGCTTGATAACTGAGGATGACACCTCTATCTCCTTACCCAGAAAGTTGAGCAGAGGAAAGGAAAAAAAAAATTCTTGAAGGTTACACCACTAGAGCTATTTTACATAAAGGACAGGCGGCGAGAGAACACGTTGTGGCTTTGGTTCGTGTATCACTCTGACAAAAACAATAGAGTTTTCTTTTTTTCCCCAACCCAGTCTAGAGTGTACGAGACGGGTATGCTTGAACCACAAACCAACCAGCGGGGCCTGCTTTTCTTCTAATACATGCACGCTGATGTGGCATGACAAGATTTTAGTAGCTTCAGCACAAACACACGCACACAAGACACCCACACAAACACTTCACATTCACATGCACTCACACACGCATGCACACACGGACACATTTATCAAACAAACTGTTGATTACAATAGAAATGCAGCACATTGTTCGCTGCAGTAATAAAGCTAGGCTCTGCTTACATCTCTACTATATGCCTCATATCTAGCGTGTGACCCCTCACCTCTGCTGAGGCGTCCCACGCACATGTTGTCAGGGGATACCACCTCCTGCTTGACAGAGAAGTAGTCCCCCTGTAGCGGGTTGAGGGGCGTGTCCCGGAGGATGACAGCAGGGTATTCACTCTCATACTTAAGCGTCAGCAATTCCTCTGAGCTGATGGGATGAAGTGTCTGGTAGGACTCTGTGATGAAGCCGGGCTCTGAGTATTCAGAAGGAGGGACACACTGAGCATGCTCAACACCGTAGCCTGGAGACACAAAAGGGAACCGAGTGTAGATAGAAAGCAGGCAAGGAAAGCGAGGGGCAAAGCAGAAGAGGAAGATCAATCTTTGGAGAGTGGAGTCATTATCTGTCTTGTGCTGAACTGCTTCCCATAGTGTGGGAATAGTTCATAACAAAACAGACCCCTGAATGCATAAGATGAATCTTGTAGATTTGAAGCAGAAATATTGATTGGACCTATAGCTCCAGGTTTTTTGCTGGGATCTATATCAGGTTTTTCTTAATCTTGTACAATGGGGAAAGGTCACTTAATCTTTTATTCACAACACTAAACGACTCCTTTAGCATTTCCATTCATATTTTAGGCACGTATCTTGTGCTATTACACAGAGCAACTGGCAACGAGAGGGACGAGTACTTACTGACAAAGTAGTCTGAGGTATAACGTGATTCCTGGAAGTTGGAGGTCAGTCCATTGATGGGGTAATGCTTTGTATCCTCTTCATGAAAAATAGATAGGGAATGAGTGTCAGTGACCTCGTCATTGATTTCATGTATCATGTTACTGCATCCAGCATTATCAAAAATTAATGACCTGAGCTAAATTGTGTCTTCCTGTTTGGCTCCTGTTACTAAAGCAAATGCCGACATTGTCTTAAATTGGTGCAAGCAGAGATATTACCCTCTGCGGTACATGTTTTTCTCACATACACACAGGAGATAAAAAGTTTCTAAGTCTCTGTCTTATAACCATCTTATAACTCACAAAAACGCCATGAACAAACAGAAAATCAGTATAATAACTTGTCTCCAGAACAATGTGGCCTTACCTTTCTGAAGCATCTCTAGATGTTCCCAAAGGATGTCACCCACAAAGTCAGGCGCTAAGTCCAGGAAGCGATCCTTCCCCATCGCACACAGGGTGGCTCCGTTCATACAGAACTTGTCAAAGTCAACATTCTTCAGACTGAACTCATTCACAGTCCACGTTAGCCACTCAGCCACATGGTTTTCTGTCCACTGTCTGGGATCTGAAAAGGATCATGATTGTTATTTTCACTGATTTACAAGGAGTATTTATGCAGTTTGTTTAAGTAACTTGACATGTATTCAGACAGAGGTGCACATACGTCACATACATTCATCTCAACCTTTGACTGCTGTGACAATTCAGATTAAAGTTATAGCACTACAACACTGCACCACACTCTGCATTATGCAGCCTTATCACTGTGCGAAAACTAATATCTTTTGTTATGCCGCCAACTATCAAACCGCCTCTGTGGTAAATATATCTACCCATAACAAGTCAATCAACAACAAATGAGGAGGCAGCGGTGGATGTAAACAGCAGCGGTAATGACAAGCCAAAACCATGGTTTGCAGATATAGTATGATTACATAGACACACACTGAGAGTCCTGCTGTTTCCACACAGCATGAAGAGGCTCTGTGGTCGGCCTCCATTTAGGAGGCTAAGTCATTATTTTACTGTCTGTCTCTGCGTCTACATTCTCTGGATGCTGCAGTCAGTCAGTCTGCCTGGAGTGAAATGTACAGTATGTAATGTGAGGGCACTGCTGGAATAACTGGGTGTCTCCTGGTTTTCAGGGAATCCTTCAAAGAGATGCCTTCACTGAGTGATCTAAAGCCGGCTATGATGTGAAGTGATCTAACGACTGTGCGTGCCTGGCATGTGACAAATCCAGGTGGTTTTGAGGGCTCATGCTTTACTGATAAGATTTCGTTTCCCGAATGAAAATGTTTAAGGTGTTATAAGAAGAGAAGCAGCTTACCTTTGGGAATACCCAGCCGCTGCTGTTCCTTTGTGAAGCCACTGAATGTGGCCTTCAGAGCCTGGGACATCATCTCTTTACTTCCTGGAGTTAGCAGGGGGACATCTCCACACTCCGGATCTGCCAAACACAAAATGCAAAGACCATTGATTATGATATTATTTTGAGTAATGTCAATATCTAATCCGATTGGGATTGCAATTAGTAATAGGCTAATATTATATTTTGCTTTAATTATTATTAACAATCCAAGCCACGACAATGCATTGTGTATTGTATTTCATGCTGATAACGCTTACTGAAAGAAAAATTGAACTGAGACAGGGAGAGGGCAGGAAAGACAGACTTGTAAATGTGGTTCAGTTAGATACCCACACAGGCACACACACATACACCCACATACCCACACACACAAACAAAATCAACACAGTTGTATTTGACCGTGATCAACAGCATGGCTCAACAATTACATCTTGTCTAGACAGACACCGTCTCCGTATCAGAGCCAATCCATCTAAACAAGAGCTGTCACACTGTCTAATCTAAAGTGCTTAAAAACTGAACGTGTGGACTACTTTTGCACAAAGATACACATGTTTCAGTAGGCTGAATAACAGAAAGTGGAAATTATTTTATGTCGTTTATAAACAGAATTTAGCGCATGCTGAGTTCAGGAAATGTCCTACAACTACTTTTTAACAATTGCCTCCAGTTTCTGGTATTTCAGACATTGTCTTGAGGTAAATCCCACTCATCTGGCACTCTGTATGAAAATGAACACAAGTTTATTTGTAAATACTACAAACACTAACCTCTCTCCTACCCGCACATTCTGGGTGGAAGAGCTGCGCCTGGTGCCCATCAGTGACACCATGACCCCTGCTAGCCCTCCTACCATGTTGCCCCGACACAGTGGGTCTACTGTCACCAGACCAAGCAAGGGGTCAAACATTCTGAGAGGTCAAGGGTCGAGAGATGAGGTGATGATGTCACCGTGGCTGCTGGCGGGTGGCTTGCAGAGTTGGGGGTGGGCTGTCTTGAGGGTCTCAGTCACACACTAGGGTTACTGTTCTCTGCTCACAGCCAGTGGGCACCCTGCTTGGAACAGAGCTCCCTTTGATGGCTTTAAACAGTGCCTGATGACTCGCACTCATCTAATTAGATTGACCAAGCTGCAGAAGTATGGCATGAGGGGGGAAAGCAAGGGCGATGACAAGGGGAGAAAGGGAAAGACCCCCGGGCCACTAACATTAGAACAGACTGCTAAAGACTAATCTGGCCAAAACTGAACAAATGACTTGTAAATAGCCACAAAACAGCTCTGTAGAGTTCTGATTAACTGACATGCCTTTATCACCCAATCTACAAAGCACCCATACTCATTTACACAACAAAGACAGACATGATCTGTTAGCGACTGCAGTATGGTCGAACGGTCTTGTCTAATCAACCTGGGTGGGGTAAAGTGCAAAGCTTCAACAGACCACAACAGGGCATCTAGGGGCTTCAGCAGGTTACCAAGGGTTCAATCGGGCCCTTTTTTTGGCAGCGTTTCTCATCCCTGTTGTCCGTCTCCATTGTTAATCGTTAAAAAAACAGATCACCAAAGGCTTGAAGGCAAAGTGGTGATGAAGATAAGTTGTGTCACTCCTCTCGCAGCAGCAACATTCGTCGAACCCAGATGTCCTGGCATCTCCTCCCGCTGGTGGTTTCATCTGCCAGCAGTGCACTGGGGCAACATACAGTTCATGCTTGTTTTTGCCACTCGCTGACGTCTCGACCTCGTCTGGAATGCACAGCAGCTGTCCCTACTTCGCCCATGTAACCAATGTCTGTCTGGCTGTTTGTAAAATTAGGTCTCCCGCTTTCTTTTTTCTGTCTTTGGCTCTTTTTTTTCCCTCTCTTTTCTCCCTCTAAAGAAAGAAACCCCACAACGGGCCCAAGACAGAGGACAGACAAGAGCTCTTCACTTCTTCATGTGATTCAATTAGGCCTGTAATAATATATTGCTCTCTGTTACACTGTGAACAAACAGAAACTTATTCATTCAAGTCAAGACAGAAGAGCTGAGAATAAACACTGTTTTACAGTCTCACATAAGACCTCAGTTAAACTATTGTCAGGCACAGCTCACACACCAAAATAAACTGTGCAGTTTCACAGTGAAAATAAGACCTGAGCGAGCTGTCTTTGTGTACAAGTTAACCCTGACAGCAAGATTGTGTGAGCCTCTGCTGAGCTCATTTTTCTTTTAAGCACCGTTGGTAGTACAAAAACGTGCATGTTGCAAACGGCTGCAAACTGAGATGAGACTGGGGCTCAGACAGTCTGTGCTTTGATGTGAAGGCGAGGGGCGAACTGCGGCAGTTTATTTAAGCTGGATCGAGTGGAGTTTGTCTGCACTTTCGAACCGTTTACGCCCCTCCCTCTCCATCGCTTTTATCAACCCAGCCCCAGCCTGTATTTGCCTACACAGACTTGAACCCACTTAAGCACTAAATCCTCCATCAAAGACACTCAACACCATCGTGCATGAGAACTACCATTAGACTCTCTGAAGAGAGAAATATGCGCACCATGATTATAGAGCAAATTAAAATGTGAACTGCAATTTGTGTGATTTCTTTTGTTTTTATTTTCAATGACTTGTTCCCCCCCTTTAAAATGAGCTTGAAGTGGCATTTTTGTTTGTTGTGTTGCAGCAATTTTGGACTGTTCAGTGACAAAGACAAATTGCACTTTCAACAAAGCATTTTGCTTTTTTATGTGTATCTTACACAATTAAATGTACGCAAATTGCTTTGTGGCATTTTTGTGAACTGATTTGAAATCTGAAAAATGTGAAGCAGAAGACACAGCAACCCTAAAAGGCAAATAAAAGACCTAAAAGTGCAATGATAATAGAGCAGTCTCCATGGTGAATGATCCATACGAAAGTTATCTGCAGCAGAGCTAATGTACAGTGCGCATCCATTAGTGAGAGAGACGAGCTTGGATCTAGACAATCTCTAGTAAATGATGAAGTCCTGATAGGATTTCAATGCCTGCGAGTCCCATTAGATACAGAATGGTCAGTATGTACTGAGAGTTAGAGCATCCACAAGTCATCACTTTCCACATTAGACGGTGTGGGTCTGTCCGCAAAATGAGTCCCATCCACTTAGCTCACGAAATGTGGGAGTGGGTGTAAATCACAGGCAACATTATGGTATTCGCATTTCACTAACAAGACTGAGAGTAAAAAGAGCGTCTGGGGTGAAAAGTAAGAAATGAAACCAATTTCTTCTAATGATGTAGAATGAATCATAAGTCAATCTATTCTGAGAATGACTGATAAAATGAGACTGACTGTCTGGATGTACAGTAAAAAGGTATTGATTAGCCACTCCCCTCTTACCATGAGATGAGTAATGGACAGGCTGCTGAGTGTGACAATGGTATTTTCCTCCAGGGATTCTCACTGACTGACTGTACACCCTCACTACCCTGCCCTTGTGACCAAGCCCCAGCCCAACCTTAGACGGCGGGTCTGTTAAACTGACACACATACAAGCGCATATCTATACACACACATGAACTAAATTAGCAGTCCTCTCCGCCTGTGCGCCAGAGCGTGGGCGTGAAATTGGGATTTTTGTGACTGGGGCCAAAGTCCATGGGGCTGGAACAGGCAGGGCTGGGCAGGGCAGGACAGGGCTGGGGAAGATAGCAAGGGAGCATCTCGGGTGGGTGAGCGGGTGGGGGGATGAGTCACCAGCCTGTAATATGAACCCATCACAGGACAAGAGAAGCGGGGAGTGGGCACAGCGGAGAAAACAAGACAGAAAGACGGAAGAATGAATGGGAGGTCTCATAAAGCTCCCTCTCTTCTCATTGTCTCTGGAGTGACATCACAGTGGGATCAGTGCCATCTCCCAGCCTCTGGCGGAGACTCAGTTCATTCACAAAAGCCTGGACTGCTGCCTCCACACAGAATGATGCAACGATACAAGCAGAGCAGGCAACCAGACCCAACAAATAAGGGACAATATGCTTTCTATCATGTCACAGAGCTAAAAATAGCCCTATAGAGTTTATCCAATGAGTGGGTGTGCGTTGCTGTGAGGAAAAAAGAGTCGACTGTGGTATAAGAAATGAGAAGACCATCTAAAAGGCTATTCAAAGCTGAGCTTTTGAGTGGTGAAATACGTTACGGTCAGATAGTCATTTATTTATATCGGTGTCAGAGTATGTTTTAATTCATGTCTCCCTCTCTATGGTGTTCTGTAGCTGAGTGTATGGTGGGCTTTTTTTTTTTTTCATCAGCACAAGAGTCAATTTCCTGTGGTTAAGTTGCCATTTCCTGTGGGAAGTGAGGTGACCTGTGGGTTCAGGTGAGGGTCAAACATTTTAGAACCACCACTAAGGCTTTGCACCTTTCCTGAATATCCCTGCATGCATACAGGTACATGTCAGCGGGGTCACGACATCCTGCAGGGAAAAAGAGAAGCGGTCTTGGCTAATTGCCAAGGGCTGATAATCGTGTCTTTAAGGCAGACCGGTCTACCCACAGCAGCCCAGTGGTGACAGTGGTATCTGAGAGAGCCTTTGATGGAGATCCATATCTGGACCCTTGGTCTCACGCGGGGTCATAAACCAGACTAACATGAAGGGGGTCCATTCAGTGCTACAGGGTGATAAAGTGGTAGCTGAGGGCTGTAGTGGAGCAAGAGGAGGAGGACGGGGTGGCAGTCTGGTTTTGAGAGGGCTGCTTGTTCAGACAGCCACTACGCTGTTTAGATTTCCATCTCAATGCCAAGGACCAAGAATAGATGTGTAGGCCTGGCTCAAGCTGATGTGAAGAAGCCAGACCAGGCCTAAACCCAAGCCTGCTGCAACAAAGGACAGTGCAAACCTAAAGAGATCCAATTCACAGTCCAGGACTGTCCCACTATCATGTGCTGAAACACTAGTTTTATTCTTAGGTCTTCACCACTGGATTCTGGCTGCCCTCTGGAAGCACAAGCCTGTGGTGGTGAACAGCAGCTGTGCGGGACGAGGCCACTACTGCTGACATCTGTCTTTGGCCATGTAACTAGAGTTGTCCAGGATCATCACCACCACAGACATACCGGCTACTGAAGCAGACTGTAAGTGAGACTAATACCCCATAGTTGCCTTGCTGTCTTTCTTTCTTCCACTCCCCCATCTCTGAAATCATATTAGCTTCTGATGTGAAAGTGCATTAACTCTACTGTTTATGCCTAAGTCTCAGCGCTTGATATGACATTACCTCTGAGCTTGAAATGATATGCGCCATCGCCAACAGACGCTAAACATATTTTTGCTAAAAGCTTGATGGAAAGTCTTTCCTTTCCAAAAGAACGAGGGAAACTGAGACAAGGCACTTTCAGCAGGATTTGGCTCTGTGTTGCTTACTTAACTGCCTACGAGCTTTGTTGCCCTGTGATCTTTAACAGTGTGAAATGTTCTGTTTTTCAGGCATGCCTCAGCTATTAGGAGGTTGAGCAACAGTACTGTACTTCTCACAACAGTCCATGGCACAAGCTTTACTTTGAGAAGGCAGACAAATCATTTTGGAAAAAGCTAAAGCCTGATGCGCACTCACGCACACAACTTGAAGGTTTTCTGTGACCTCCATATATGTTAAATATTTAGAATGAAAGCACCAGTTAGTCCAAAAGGATTTGACTGTCATGTTTTATCCATCAGTGGGAGACATAGTGGCAAGAAAAGGGAACTGACAAGCGAGCACTGCACTGGAGAGTGCAGGTGGTGCTAGCCAAGCTGCATCCACGCTCGCTGCCCTCCCAGGCTCCATCCCTGTTGTAAACAGACAGGGGATGCTCTGGGGGAACTGTTTAGGCGTTAAACCAAACACACGACATATCTGACAAACAGTTTACTCTCTGTGTTGCATTTTTTCCACAAAACACGGTGCCTGCCCCATTTTTAGTCCAAACTGATACATTCCACAACCAGGTCCCTGATAAAAGTGTGAATTTTGTGGGACAGCACGCAGCCACACACTCGCACACAGAGATGGGATAGGTCGCAGCTTCTTTTGTGCAATGTATACGACTGTAAGTGTTGTAGTGGCTGGGTCTAATTATACATCACTCATATATAAGAGCTTGTTGCTTGTTTGAAGGCAAGCTATGGGCGACAGATGGATACTTGATAAATAAATTCCCTCCAGACCGCAGTGTTTTCATGTTGCGTGCCTCACATTCCACCTCTGTTTTACAATCACTAATGTGCTTCTCACAGCTTTCTTGTTTTCCTCTAATGTGACCAAAAATGACTTGTGGTCCAAGTGGCAAAATGGTTTCAGCTCAAGATGATGAATTACCCTTCTATTTTAAGCTCAGAGTAGGCTCCACGGCTAATAGGAGCATAAAACATCAAACATCTGGCCACATCTCTCTTCCTTTATCTTATTTAAGATATGCGCATTATTTTTCATGATGATATAAAAGCTTGAAGCTTTGGCTGACTCGGCTGATTAGAAGATGTAAACCGTGATTTGATAACTGGAAAGTTACAACTCGGCGTTTTGCAATAAGAGATGGAGGTGATTTCCTAAACATGCGCATATTATTGCAGATGTGTAAACTCATGCTCACCACTTCTATCTATCTCCCTCTCTCTGTTTCTATTTCTCTCTCTTAGACACACACACTCACACACACACACGCAGATAGGCTGTGACTCATTCCATCAAAGAATGACTGGACTTCAGGGGATATCGTGCTGCTTCAATTGACAGTGTGACTGGTTATGATGAAAGCAATGACCATATCTTGTAAAATTCCTGCTCAATGACTCAGACTTTGTCATGGTTAGTTGTAACTATGCATAAAACAAACACATTTCAGGCAGCAAACAGAGCATCTCTAATGAGGATTTATCTGAAAATCACTTCATCAAAAGGTCATTTTTCACCAACATGATGGCACTCCTGAAAGTCAAGTTCTCATCATGTTCTGGACGTGTGGACAGCAGACGAGGTCAGCAAAGGCAACTCATGTCTGAGAAAAATAGATACAAGGCAGGTCAGAATAGGCAGACAAAGGAACCCCGCTGCTTTTACTCGTCTAGCTAAACTCCAGCGGCGGCCTAAAAACTTCCACTGAGTCCCATTCCCCAACCTCCTCCATGGCTGCCAGAACACACATGTGCCTCCCATTTCACTGCGCCGCTGAGGCCAAACTCATCATGAGCGCCACAGAGTCGCACCTACACAGCACAGCCAGCCACCCACGCAAGCACACCCATCTTTATCATTCTTTGCCTTGGCAGGCCGGTCAATCAATACAATTGTAACTGCTGTAGGTCTGATACACATGAAGTCTGTGGCTGTGCCCCATTTGTTCACCTGATTACAAAAGCAGCATGCAATGCGTGTTGACTCCACAAACAGGTGGTGTGCAGCAAACGCAGACAAAAGAGAAAACAAGCGAAGAAAATCTGGAACATACAGTGAACAAAAGGAGTGACATGGCCCTTTTGAGGACAGAACATCTGTGGTGGAAAAGACCCGCTGCCTTTCAGGATAGTGGACTGATTCTCAGAGCAGGCACGTTTCTAAACTAGCCCAGTTTCCATTCCATTATAAGAAACTCAGCTACTAAATGTGGAACCATAAAACCGAAACAGCAATGGAGCAAGCTGACAAAAAAAGTTACAAAGCGCTCAGGACGATGTTGAGATGAGTGGGCGGCTGTGGAGCCATTTTGGGGCAGTGTCAGGCCGGTTAGGGTTCACGGTCAGACTGGTAATGCATGGAGGGGAGAGGCCTGTGGTAGCAGAAGCCAGTAAGTGAGCCAAACAGACGCACAGTCGGATAGCCAGTGGCGTGTGGTGCAGCAGGCGTCTAGTGCCATGACTCAGGGATTACAAGCAAGGAATGACTGGGGATGGGACAAAGTGCACTCACCAGGAACTCACTATACACCACATCAAGGCGTCATGAGAGAAACTCATGTGGCCAACAGAAAGACACTGGAAACAGAGGAAGAAAGGGAAAGGAGGGGGAGGAACACAAGAGGAGGAATTATGTGTGTGGGTGGTGAATGATTGAAAAGAGTTGTATGTTATAAAAAAAGCTTGTCAATGCTTTATTTCCACTGCCAAGAACATGTTTTAATTTGTTTTGGTTGTTGGCTTTTTGTGGAATTTGAGTAAAGCAAGGCGCTGTTGAGGACTGAATGTATTTTGATCTCTCATCAGTTTTTCTAGCATAGCGAAGACTATTCACTACCAACATATCGACCACACCTTGGAAGGCCCCCCCCTCTCCCCACCATATGCTTACTATTTAGCAGACTGCTGTATCTGGTGCTAACACGCCTTACTTCATGACTAATCTTTATAAGCAAAGATTAAGGCGTGTAGTCACCAGGGAAGTGCCGTGATAGGACCATGCAGTATAATGGTTTTATGTTTATATGGGCAGCACAGCAGTTGACTGGCTGACGGAGCAATGAATGAAATGCTGACTGAATGGGGGATAACCCATTTGATGTAACACAGTGGCATCACTGAGCAGCTCGGGGAAGAAAAAAAAAAAAAGACAAGGTCATTGTGGAAACTCACAGACAGCTACTTCAAGAGTATATACCCAGTCTGTTGACAAGTCTGACCAACACAGAGAGGCCCATTGAGGAGGCTGGTATCTGTTGCCCTCTAGGCACAGACATGGCCTGGTCAGACATCTACTCAATGACATATGGGTGATGCCCTGAACACTGGACTGACTAATCAAATTTTTGGCCCATATCATCCCCAGTTTGACACATCAGATGGAAAATGGACTGGTTTGCTCAGTTTGGCCCGATTCATTGACAGACCACATCAAGAGGAGCCTGGATCACCCAAACAGTGTTTGCACAGCTGCCAGGCAGCCACGCACACTCAAACATTGGCATATATTACACTGTGCTACTGAAGGAGTGCTGACACAAACACACCGAAGCAAAAACCTGAAGCTTATGTAACACCTTCTATTCTAACACAAGCTACCCCTCTCTACACCACACCAACATGGGAGGCACCTCGGAAAAGAAAGTCAGCGAAGCCGTTCTAAGAGTCATTTGTGTGGCATGGCCTGTGTGTGCTTGTGTGTGCATACTGTATGTGGTCGGGCGTGGAGCGGGATGCCTTATAAGGGTTCTCAGCAGAAGCATCAGGCATGCCAGTTATAACAAACAAGAGCGTTTTGATCAGATAAAAGTGGGCCTCCCACTCACGCTCCTTCTATGCCTCCATGCATGCCACCCAGCAGGGCATGCTCACAAGCATTCCTGTCAGTCACTGAACCCTGACCCTAACGAACGGAGAAGGAAAGTAAAAGAGGGACGACTCACTCGGGTCTACAACAGACAACTCCATGTGCTGGAAATGACTGGCAACTCTGTTTACTTGGATAACCACAGAACAATGTCACTGGAGTACACTTTAAGACTTCACAAGGAACTTCAGCAACATCAGGCGCTTGTGCTTTCATGTCTGTAATTTCACAATCCAACACCTTCACCCTGAAGTCATGCCCTCCCCATCTTTAAAACCTGCCTCTGCAGGGCTGACAGTTTTGTTATGGTTACATGATGCTTTCGATAATAAGCTAGCATGATCTGTGTTGCACTGAAGTAACTGTGCTCCGTCAAGAATTGACTGCTATAGCTGAGCAGAGGAATGAAAGCTTTGCGGAACTTTAGATGCCTTGTTTGGGTGCACCTCTGACCCTGGCAGTGTGTGAGCACTTTAAAAGGAATTACCTCCGCTGGAGACAGGGAGGATAGGCCTTGGGTAAACTGACACTAGCTGCACTTCTGTCACAAGGAAAAACAAACAATATAGTAAGGTGGGTCGGAAGCCACTTGAGCCTGCTAGTGGGGGGATATATGTATGTACAGTATGTGGTTGCAGGTGTTGGGAGAAGGAAAGAAAAAAAAAAAAGACAGTATCTGCAGTTCTCACAATGCCGTGGCTCTTGCTTGTGAAAAGGCAAGCAGCCTTCTCCAGTGGGACGGCTGCAAATCAACAAATGCATTCTGGCTTTGTGTGCAGCACTTATCTCTTTCAGCAAGTTGTAAGCAAAGAGCCTGCCATGCTCCTTGACATGCCTGCAACACAGAACATCACTGTTTTGTCTCTTTAGGATCAGGAACAGCCTTGGACTTTGCACTTATCTCGTAAGCATGGGAATACCACGGAGAGAACAGAACAGTGTGTGTCTGTGTGTGTGTGTGTGTGTGTGTGTGTGTGTGTGTGTGAGAGAGAGAGAGAGTCATGGAGAAAAGATGTGTTTGTGTGAAGTTGCGAACTGCTCCTTGGCAGCCTCAGCTTGACCCAAATGCACCCAAGTGAGTGTAAGCAGGGGCGAGCATTGCAAAACCGTTTTGCAAGATAGCGCTACTCTTTGGCAATTTAACTGCAGCTGTCAGCACTTTTTATGTGAGTTCGTGAGATGTGTATGTGTGAATGTATGCTCTGCAGGTAGTGAAGAGAAGGTGGTTAATGTGGTGAGTCACAGCCCCATATTGGGTCAACACGAGCAATTAGTATCAAATTTCCATGATGCATCAATGCTGCTTGCTGCTGTACTAACACCACCTGAGCTGCAAAAGCACAAGGGGGATTAGTTCATGTAAAAAGCTGCTTAATGCAAATTATCCAAACATGCTGCCATGTGTAACACCACTCTGTGTAAAAGTGAGAAGTGAAACCACACAAAAGTTTAAAGCCAAACACAAACACAGCTCACAGTCGTGGGCTTCCCTGTACGTGCCCTGGACAACCCCTGGAGCAAGCCAAGTCTTCCAGGCAGCAGGGTCAGAGAGGCAAGCCTCAGCACTGCAGATTCATCACCTCAGCCTGCCTCTCCTTCCCTCTGGAAAGTCAGTTTCAACCACTGCGGAGGAGGGGGGGGTAGAGGAGACAGTGGGGCTGGTGGGGAGGGGAGTGATTAGGCACTACTGCCTGTCTCCCATGCCGGCTGGGCAGAGTGCCCTGGCTCTCCCAGTGTAGCACTGGATATCGGGTCAGAGATGGGCGCTTAGATAGAAGAGACAGGAGATGGAGATAGATCCCCAGTGAGACCAAAGCAGGATGAAACAGAGGAGTATCACTTGTACATCAGAGCTACAAAGCATATATCAAGAGCCAATTTGAGCAGCACAAGTCAAAAACAAAAATGAACTTAAAGGAGGCTGCATGTAAAAAGCAAATCAGGGAAAAAAAAAAAATAACATGATTACTTTAAAACATGCAGTGTGTCTGAAAGTGTGTCAGCAGCTTGAAAGCATATCAAAACACTGGAAATGTCACAACAATGTCTGGATGAATTCAACCTTTTTTGTTCATGTGACCATTTATTTTGACTACAGCACGTCTACTTTTGTGATCAATGTCGACAATTGCAAGAACTTTTTCACTGTAGCCCTCGTTTCACAAACATCACAATGTGAATTATATATATATATATAAGGCACACCAGTCGGGGCCTGATTCATTCAGTCAAAATAAGTAACACACACTGGCTCTATAGGCTATTGCATGACTGTAGAGCCTCCGGCGTGACTGCATTTCTCTCAAGTATTGCGTGCTGTCCAATATTGAGCAACCGACAGCGTCTTCAAACTGAAACACGTTCAGAACGTTATGTCCCTCTCAGCGCATCTACTGTAATACCGAGAACGATCACGCAAATCCACGCAATGAGCCATCTGGTTACGTTACAAGGAAACATTACGGAGTACTGTTAGTCTCGTGTTAGCTGTCACAGAAGAGTTGTCTTACTCACCATCCGTTTTTTCAGTCTTTATGATTGTTAACGTCGGTTTCATATCGACAGCTGCCGTCATGACCATCAGATCAGTGGGACTTAACACCGCCGCGTCCCTCTTTTATTCTAACAGTTCCAAATAAAACTCAATGTAAGGGGAAAATCTTCTCCTCCTGTGGAGCCCCGGTTAATTCTAGTGGCCGGCTTGGTTTTAAGCTCTCCTCTCGTTCTACAAAAATTAAAAAAAAAACAAAAAGGAAAAAAAAAAGAAAAACACAATTTCAGTTTATTTTAGCCCTAACTTATCTTTCCCTCTCCGGTACATGTACACACTCCCTCTTTTCCTCGTTCTTTCTTACTCTCTCTCTCACACACTCACTCCTTCCTCTCTGTCTCTGGCTATGGGCGTTGCATTGCTCAGAGCCGGGGAGCGACGACAGCTGAAGGGGGCGGTGTTTGGGGCTGACTTGCCAGTTGATTCACAATTCAATTATAATGCCCCCCCCCCAGCAGACACACTCATATACACTCACAGTCACACACACGCTACTCCGACCCCCCCCCCCCCCCCCCATGTCTCTGAGAACCCACTTGTACCAAGACCCCTTCGCGTCATGAGACACAGTTAGGACTCTACACGTTTCCAGGGATGGGGAACACTCTGGAGATGTTCGAGCTGCTGAGGAGCCTGAGGGAGGACTGAAACCTCACCACTACCCAAACATGACAACAAACAATTTGTCCAACAACTCCCTCAATAAAATATTGAAAATCAAGTCTGAAAAATATTAATAAATTACAAATGGCAGCATGTGCTGGAATGCCGCAGGCACACTGAGGGGAACAAAAGCAGCATGTTGGGGTACAATGAACACTAGCTGCCATGCTTGGCACTGTGCTGCAGCTCTTATAGGATCATTTTTGAAGAGCATTGTGATCTTTGGAGATGGTTTTAGATCTTAACATAGCTGCGTGACAACAAGTTTAGGTGTCGTTCACGTGTGAGGAACCGTTAAAGAGAGTCTGGGACCGTCTGTGTCCTGGATTCTGCAGGTCCAGGCCTCCTCATAACGTGTAACTCACCCTCATAAACACCTCTGAGTATTTCCTGTTCACCTTGTGCTGATCAATAAAAACAACCATGTCTTTTTTGTTTTACTCAGCTGCATGAGGTATTAGTAACAAGGTACACCTTTGCAAATACCATAGGCACAATATTTTGTATCCAAATGAAAATGAGGTATACAGACACATGCACGTTTTTAAAAATCATATGGAGATTATAATCAGTCAGACTGGGTGGCCTGTAGCCCATCAATGAAAATTCAGTTTTAACAGGCCTATCTGCCCAAACTCATTCTCAGCTTGCATTGCTTTTTTGTTTTTTAGACTTTTTGTGCTTTCTTATCTTCGATAATCAGGAACAATGACCCTGCCTTACTGGAAATCAAATCAAGAATTTGTTCTGCCACTGCAAAAGAACAGACAAGAGAACGACTGAGCTTTCCAGCCACAGTATGGCTCCGCTCTGAACAAATCACTGCCGTTAGAGAACACATCCCATGGCAACCGAAATACTAATAGCAGATTGTAATAGTGACTCTAAGTTTCACTGGAAGCGACTGCTTTTAATAGAAGTGAGAAAATTGAGCACCAACACGAAATACTAAATGAACAATATGAGCCCTTTTATTCATTCATGAAACAATCGAAACAGTTTCCTCTGAGACATCAGCCCTCTTTTTCCATACATCCAACCTCATCACAAGCAACCTTGTTAGAGTGAGTCATATGGCGCAACCTACAATGCACGTCAATATTATACTTCTGCATGTACAGTATGCAAGTGCATATGGAGGCTGGGGAGCCAGGGATATTGATCACACATGGATTTTCAAACCGGTGGTACTTCACCGGCTCCATTAGCAGCCCTGGATCAGGTTTCATTGGCCTGATAGGAGCCTCGTCTGGGAAGAGCGCTGGTGGGTTCTGCGGTGAGAGGAGCTGGCTCACCAGGGGCAAAGTGGAGGGAGCGATGAAGGAGAAGAATGGGGGGGGGGGGGGGGGGGGGGCAGTACCTCTCACTTCATCACAGTCAGTCAGTCTCTCACTCTCTGTGACTGGACCTCTTTGTTTTCTGTTAATGAACTCCCTCGTATCTGTTCTTGAAAGGACAGCGCGGGTCCTTTCGTGCCTGAGGGCGGCCATTAGGAGTTTAATGGTGTTGCTGACTAATATCTGGGCTGGCGTCACTTTAGCTCATTTCAGTTTGGGTTTTCCTTTTCCTGTCTTCACTTCTTAACATCGGATTATTTAGTACCGTAAAAACAAAAAAAACCCTTTAAATTGTATTTTTATTGTTTACTTTTTTTCAAAATGTACACCAACACTGATTAACTATTCAAGTGAAACTGATAAAGTAAACAAGCAGTTTGCCGACAAACTGACTGCATAAAGCATTGTTGCTTTTAATTCCTGTTGCCAGGAAACATCTGAATACATTTCTGTTTCTTGTATCTGAGAACAGTGTGTTACTGATCTGTTCCTCGGAGCAGTGGCCATTTCTATTGCTTTTAGACAGCCCAGTGTTCAATGACCCTGAGGATAAACACATTTCAATGAACACCACACTGACGTGAGGAAAATGATTTCAGTAAAGAAAGCAAGGGTTAAATGCTGAACATTTGGTTTATCTTCACAGAGATCTCTTCATCCACTGCAGGAACGGTTTGTGTCAAAGTTTTGCACAATACGGACCCCCCAAAAAAACCCAGCTTTTGTTGAAACCAACTGTGTCATTTCCTATTTAGACAGAGGGATTGTTAATTGTCTTACACTCATGAAACAGCGTACCATAGGCACCAGTACACTTGAGGACACGTCCCAGATCAAACAAGTTTTGGTTTCAGTGTCTCTTTTCTTCACCTGGCAAATGCTGTTGCCATGGTTTTGACAGTTAGCTGGCTTCACTCATTTGCGTTGCAGTATAGCACCCCGAGCGGCTTTCTCTCTCCCGCTCGCTCTCTGTCTCTCACTGGCACATCTGCGCTGTCTGCCTGTCTATAATCCTTAGATGTAACCGTTGCACCTGCTACTTTTCACAGAGTTAACTGAAAGGTTATTCGATTTGGAGCAATCCATACAGCTGTCAAGTGATATTTGTCTTTGATGTTAGGGCCCTCGCAGCCAGTCACAAAAGTTTTGCTTGTATTTCAGTTTTAAACACTGGGCTTTCTCTCTCGTTTCCAAGGAGAAAATCTGAAATGATGATCTCAGGCGACGGATATGTTTGGTGTGTTGTGTCACTGGATAGCATTTGGCATGTAATCAGTCAGCCGCTCATTTACAGACTCTCAAGCACACACAGACAGAGAGAGAGAGAGAGAACAGACACTAAAACAGTAAAACAGTGGGGTCCTTGTGGCCTCTGTCTAGTAGTTCAGTCTCAGCTCTATCTGTGGTGGATGTTGTCTGAAGGTGCCACAGGCTGGATGCACTCCTGCTGAGATCAGAGGGTTGGCTGGTACAGGACTGGTGTGTGTGTGTGTGTGTGTGTGTGTGTGTGTCTGTCCATGCACATGCACTGTACGTGTGTACATCTTTCTTTTGTGCCTCACATTCCAAAATATCCTCTGAGAGCATGTGTGTGTGTGTGTGTGTGTGTGTGTGTGTGGGTGTGTGTGTGTGTGTGTGTGTGTGTGTGTGTGTGTGTGTGGGTGGGTGTGTGTGTGTGTGTGTGTATGCTCTGCTAAATTGTGTGGTGCATGTAAGTGCACTGGGAAAGTAGCAGGGCCTCCCTGAACAAAGGCTCAGCTCTTTTCTGAACAATTAGCTTCGCTAAAAAGGACATCTCTTCCTCCATTAGCGGCACCACGTGCCCCCCATCACTCCATTGTGCAGATAATTCAATTATCCCCACCCCCCTCCGAGTCTCTTCGCCTCCCAGACCTCCCTCTTCTCGTCTTGCCCTCCCTCCTCTGTTACCACTGCGCTCTCAGATGAAGCTCCGCTAGTCCCTGAAGCTAAAGGGGAAAATACATCGGTCTGCGGTTTTAATTTATTTCTCATTGAAGAAATGAAGGTTGTACATTATAGTAAGTAGCAACACTCAAAAGAACAGTACAAAGATCTGAAAAGATGATGGTGGCTGTGAAAATACAGTTACTGGTTGTCGTATTGTGGTAATGGTTGTATAAATGCACTTTATATTGAGTGATTATAGGGAGGAATTGAACTTTACCTACTATAGGATGGACTCAATTCAACTACGAACACACATTACGGGACACAGTAAGAGGTATTCACTCTTACAATTACCAGTGTACACTCATTGTAGTTAACAGTCTGTGAATATTGCTAAGCTCATGATACAAACATTAAAACAATGGGAGGTCTCTCTTAGGATTCATTAAAGCACCACCTTTCCTGATGAGCTGGCATCTGTTGCATCATCACCCATCAGTGATTGCATGCGTTTCAGAACTGCATGTTCTCCAACTGAAGTGGTTTGTAATTAGTCACCACACTATCAAGAGGAACTTACCACACTAACACTTCCGAGAAATAAAACTTGCAGAACTTTGGGAAAGAGAAGTTTAAAAAATCAGGCATCTGATGCTTTGAAGCAGAGTATCCCTTCAAACATGCTAACAGGAATGGAAGATGTCTTTCCTGAAGTAGCGTACACAGCCAGTAGCTTTTAGCGAGGGAAAATACTGAGGCATTTCTGAAGGTCAAGAGTATTTGTTTAGAAAAAACACACACATTAATGGCTTATCAGAAGAAAAAGTATATTCACCAGAAATTATTCTCTGACGTGGTTTCCTTTTACTTCATCAAAGCACTGCTTTGAGTTATGGGCTACAAATTCCACAGTGACTCACTATAAATGCCAAACTTCAATGCACAATGCAACCATTTCTCAGAAGTCTAATGTGGAAACTCAGATGCTTCAGATTTCTAAAAATACTTCAAAACTTACAAATGCAGAGTTTAGTAGTAACACATTTTCTCTTTCCTCTGTTTATTGACCAACACGTCTTGCCTCAGAACTACCATCACACTGTGCGGTTCAAATGTAGGACCACGGCAGCGGTGTAGCCCATTCCTCCACAGTTGTCTGTCGCTTTTCCGTGTTTCCACTCTTGTTTTGTTTTATTGTTGGAGGGGGAAGTGTGCGCTGGCCTGATTAGCATCACTGTTTCCTCCTTTCCCATAACCCCCCAGACCCCCGCAGGCTGCCTGTTTACTTTTAGAAATAAAAAATGGGCCTGCGCCCGTGAGGACGTGCCCCTCATCAGAGGCGAAAGCCCCCCCACCCGTCTCCCCCCTCAAGGCTCCACGTCTCAGATCCTCCTCCCCTCGTCTCCTCTCCTCCCACCAACGCCAGTCCCGGTCCTGTGACTTATCCCTCTCCTTATCCATCTTCTCTCCTCAAACTGTATTCCGCCCACTCTCCCTTGCCTTACACCCCGTTCCCCTCCTCTTCCAACTGTCCAGCTGTCAAATCACATCAAATAAAACAGGCCAATGGTCCCTGAGTGCCAGATCACAGCTGTGTCTGCGTGTACTAAATGGGAGGGCATGTTTAAATGTACAGTGAACTCATGAGTGCCTGGGAGTGGATGTGTGTGTGTGTGTGTGTGTGTGTGTGTGTGTGTGTGTGTGTGTGTGTGTGTGTGTATGTGTGTGTGTGTGTGCGTGCGTGCGTGTGTGTCTACTTTACTGAATGGGAGGATGCAGTAATACAATACACACCAGAGTGCAGGGTGTGAATTTAATGAATGAATATGTGGAGTGTGCATCACTGCAGGATGTTGGTGGAGTGTGTATGCGTGTGTGTGATATCTGTGCCTGGATTTCAATGAGATCACACAGAAATACACACAATCTGTTTTTCCCACGCACACACACACGTAGTGAATTTCCACAGTGGGAGTTTACAGCAGGCCCTGTGGTGTGAGTGCTGGATAGTGAAGAGTAGAGCTGGGTCAGTGTAAACATCACCATGGCATGGCTGTTGTCAGGAAGCAGTGTGTGTGACATTGGGCTCTGGGCCAAACATGCAATGGTCCTTTAACATCCAACATCCCCGCCTCACATCTGCTCTGTACTCTTTCTTTCTCACACTAGCACATTTCATTTTTACAACACCCAATCCATTCCTGGAGAAGTGACTTGAGCTTGTTCCCTTTCAAAGTTAAAAAAAAAAATAAAAAAGCGGTTGCTCATAGTGATGAACCTACGGAGAGTTATCACCTGAGTCTACAGCTGCCCTCGGCTTTATAGAGAGTTTCAGCTCATTGTTCAGCTCTTATGGCATCACAGCAGACAACTGTGGCAGAGACAGCCTTAAAAACCCATTGCACACTACCAACACCAAATGGCAGACAGACAAACAGTTAGCGACATAGAGGGATATTTAAGAGCTCGATATTTCTCTAAGGAGTTGGTTGAGACCAAAAACGCAGCTGAAAGAGCGCAAATCTTCACCAGGTGTCCAGACACACAACTCCAAATGAGTGCTAATGTTGCTCCATAACATCTGGATGTGTAAATAAACAAGAGATATGTTTTCCACTCTCTCCAAGTGGCCATTAATTCACTTATTGCAAGTTTAAAGAATATAATCCCAGGAGTTTGTATTAACACTGATTTGTTTTCATGAATGTGCTGTTGCCGATGACAGAGTAACAGAGTAAACTCATCATATATCAGAGAATCTTCATTTGATCACAAAGTAGGCTCAAAGTAAAAAACCTCTGAAGTACCAAATCACTTATGCAGCAGGAGGAAGCTGAAATCAACTGTGCCTCCATTTCTAATTATACACTAATTGAACATGAGAGTTCTGTAATAGCAAGGGCAAAATATTCAAGGGGTGACTGCATTTTCAGTTTGGGAGAAATGAGTCAAAGTAACGGCTATGGGGTGTGTGGACTGTGTCAGAGGTTACTTAGCTGCTCTTGAGGTTAGCGCAGACTCATAACACCATATGCTGGTAGCAGCTCTATATGACACCAACAAACAAAATGACTGTAACGACACCTCCAGGTGGCTCGAATGCTCTGAAACCTGTGCTCTGCGCAGTGCAGGATTGAGGATATGGATGAGAGGGAAAAAAAAGGTCATCACTCGGTCATTTTTTTCCACTCAGCAATGTTTATGTCAACGGTTTAGCGCTGGGAGCGATGAAGTGAGGGCTCCAAAGGAGTGTGTCTCTAGCAACAAACATCAGCAAATCCCATCAAATCCTGACTCCCTTTCATACAGACACACACACATATGCACACTCAGCCCGCCTCCACCTCTCCAGAGACCAAACAAGAGGCTTGGGAAAAAGATGGCCGCCCTTTGGCCCCCTGTCTTGCCCCCTGCATCCAGCTCAGGGAGGTGACGGAAGAAAGCTTGTGCCCCTCAGCACCCCTACCCTACTCCCGTGGCGTGCGTCCCGGTCCACCAGCATCAATCTCTTTTGAGGACGAGTAGAGGCCAGAGTCAAACACAGGCAAATGCACTAGAAGGAATGTTCCAGTTTAAAATAAAACTCATTTGAAAAATGAGGAAGAAAAAATAGAAGGGTTGTAAGCAAGAAAAACCAGGGCATTTGGTTGTCCCCAGAAGAAAAGAGGGAGACAGACAGAGAGTAAAAGAGCAGGGGGAGGGGATATCTGGTAAAGGCATTGCCCTCAGGGTCAACATCACCAGCATCAGCCAACAGGCCAAGCTGAAACTGTGTGTGTGTGTGTGTCTGTTCTAAATGACTAAATAAGGGAGTTTAAATGTGTGTGTCAAGATCACAGACATGAATGCCAGAGTGTGACCGATTGCTCATTTAGCATTCCAGCTAACAGAAAGTCTTTTGTTTGCTCTAAGTCATTTAATCACAATGAAATACTGACCATGTTTTGAACATTATGAAGCGTGTACCGTATGAGTGAAAGAGAATGTAAATGATTTTATTTTTATAGATCGATGCTAAAAATACTTTGGTTTCCCACTAGCTGCATCAAAGTGGCTAACAAGCAGCTATCTACGACTGATGTGGTTCATTAGTAAAAGACAAAATATTGTCAAGTTATGCATCTAACAAATACAGTATACTTCTACCAGTGCCTTGTACCATGTTTGATGTCAAGCTGTCCATTTCTTACCTGTAGGGCACATGTCGTGTCCATTGGGTACCTCCTGCAGGGGTATATCCTGCATATAAAGGGGCTGTGATGGATAGTACTGCTGCTGAGGGTGAACCACACCTGGGAACTGGGTGTGAGGGCCCACTGCCACCCCTCCACTCTGCCTCTGTAGACAAACAACATAATGTTTGATTGAGCCAAAAAGAACAGAACGACATGCAGTAGATGCATACTCTTCCAGAGTCAATGGGTGGTGTTAGGAGGTGTTGTTGAAGAGCAATTTTCCTCGCAGATGTGAAACTAATAAGTGAACTAAATTCAAATTAAAAACACTCTGCCTTTACAATGATTTGCAATGCCGAGACAATGAGCTATGGAAATATATCAACAGAGTATGGGGTTACGTTAGTGCATCTGTCAATAACTGATTGGTTCTTCTTAGTTGTGGTTACAAGGAGGAACCAGCTCAACTAGCATGAAACAAAAGATTTTGGTTTTGGATGAAATACCAGCTTTAAAATCAATGATTTCAACAGCTGGAACTAAGCACAATTTCATACTTGAACCATTAGAGGGGCAGTTTAGCCAGAGTTTTATTTGCTAAACAGTGAAAAACATTTATTTCTGTGCTTGAGGACGTAGCAAAAGATTAGGCTGCAAAAAACTGCTGAAACTATCCAGTGGCTTTGGCCGACAGTGTAACCTTGGATTTTGAAAACAACTTTTTTCATTGTTTTCCCGCACAGATAACCCTTGCAGCTAAATTTGACTCATTCAGTTTATCATTGCTGTGTTGTTGTATCCTGCTTATCACAGAAATGTCCACGTAAGAGGCTGCACTGAGGGGGAAGTCTGAAGTCAGCACTTGACAGGGGAGCCAGGAGAGATATGAAATTCTATGTGGATACAAGAGATAGTAGGGAAGAAGATAGCCACTAGGCCATTTTTAGCATATCAAAAGCCTCATTTGACAACAAACAGAAAACTCAATGGATATTGTTGGACGCTTCTGTTTGAAAGTGATGTGAACAGGGGATTGAGATCTTTCTCACAAGAGTGAGTCCAACCAGATGAAATGTGCTTTTTATAACTTACCATGTTAAATAAGTGTGTTCTAAAACGTGTTTTTATAAAAAAAAAAAAAAACTTTGTAATATATTTTCGTACAAACCATGTTCCCTGCTTTGTGTTTGTGAGGTATGTAAGATCTGTTTAAAGAGCAAGAATTGATCATTTCATATTTGTAACATGCAAAATGAGACTAAAAGCAGTGCTTCAGTTAGTCTTTCCAACCGAGCCTCCAATAAGAGAGACATTATATATCATGTATGTCATACGTTACACGTCATGTGTGACAGACTGGCTGACAGAGTGACTGTTGATCTGATAAGGAGTACCCTGTTTAAGCATAGCAGCAAATTTTATCAGTAGCCAACCAGTTTTATGGATGGCGAACATGACCGGAGGATCGGGGGGGCAGTTTACGAGGTCCCTTAGAGATTTGCGTGGGACGCTGCTTTCTCCTATCAGTCCCGTCAGCATGGGGAAAAGTTAGATGGGCATGGAGGGAGCTACATGTGTTTATGATTTAGGCATATAGACTTACATAGATAACTTTCAGGGCAGAGGTCTATAACTTGGAAAATGAACAGGCTAACAGCAACCATGAAGCAGCCCTGTATGCCTTCTCAGTTTGAACTAAATTACAGTGTAAATACTATGATGTACTATAATGTGTCTCCAGTCCAAAATGGACATTTTAATGTTCACAATATACCCTAAATCAGTTATATATTTTGAGTCATATTGACATTAAACTCAACCTTTATCAGCCCTGTCTTGACTAAACAGTGTCATTTATTTGATTTGATCTTCATAACTTGTTTTTCTTTTTCTTTCTCTCTTTTTTGTCCATTTCTACTCTTTAGTGCTGCAGCACAGACACCAGCATGGTCTGAAACATAACTACAATTAAGCAATATTATACATAAACACAATAATTAGAATGGGGGTGTGTTAGAGGCCAAACATTTCTGACAGGCCAAGTCAATAGTTTGAACAATAATAAAACCGTGCTGCAACATATTGATAGGGTTTTCACGCCCGACTGAACTGGCACCTTGACTTAATGCTTTTTCTCAGTGTGACAATCCTGTCCTGTTCAAGTGATCTGAGTATATGCATGAGGTTTGTGGCTCAAGTCGAAAACTTTTATAGCCTATGTTTTCAGTTGAGTGCCATAATAGAATTGCTAGTTTGTGCCTGGTTTCCTATTAACCTGTTTTCAGTCACGCGCCACTAAAGCCATGGAGTGACTAAACAAATATATTGACAGGGACATATTTTTTAAATCAGTTTTTCAATATAGGAACATAAAACCTATAGCACATTATGTAAACTCACAAATTCATTTATTCGTTCATTGTCATGTCTGGTTAGTTTATCTGCCCTCTAGTGGTTTTAAGGCTGAATTGCATCATCTACAAATAGCGGGCAGGTGTAACCTAAAGCACCTGCCTTTAAAGGAAAAGACAAGGCTTCCTTCGTACATGCTGGCTCACTAGAATGGTTCAAAATCTTTATAAAACTGAGTTGTTGTTAATGACATTAGTGACTTCTCGCAATGACAAATTTAAATATATGCCTTAAAACATCCTCTGCTGTGTCTGCCACTCCCATGTGACCTTAAAGTACACCACATTTACCCTCAGCCACTTTATTATGTCCAGAGTGTGACGTTTAGGCACTACACAGTACACTGAAAAATTCGCGCACACACACAAAAAAAATCATGCCTATTGCATGTATATTACTGTAAAATAACTTTTACATTACTTTTAAATGTCTCCTTCAATGTTCGTATTAATGCATCCATAGCTATGTTATTTTAGTGCTGCTGTGACTGAAATCTCAATTTACGACTCACTTGATTAAACTAGTGTCTGTACTGTAGGGGGTAATGAATGATTGAACAAGGCCTGATTTTGGTCACATGCCGCCTTTATACTTTATTATACACTGAGATCACCTGTGCTGTGAGGTGACTTCTGGCATTTTGAAATTCTGCTCAGAAGCCCTGATTTTTTCCACTACTCTCTGCATACAATCATTGTGAGGCATATAAGACACGGACAATCACTAAAGTGTAAACACATCAGGCCCTGCTGCTTTTTGCTGATAATTCTTGTAAATTCAGGAGAATATAGCCACCATGGTGACCCAGGTTCACCTTTTGACCAAGTCTGTCCTGGTATACAGTAGTCTCAATTTCAAAGGCAAGCCCCACCACCTGAGCCAATTAGGATCCAGGGAGCTGTATCCTTCTATGTTTTCTATCAGGCCAGGGTGGGGTTGCCATTTGCATATAACCTCAGTCTCTTATCCTAATGTGGCAGCGCTCTGCATACAAATGGAGGCATTTATTTTGCCGCTCCTTGGCCTTCACCCTTCAAATGCTCATCTGACAGGAATCCCAATGTCTCGGCTACCACTGTCTCTGACTCTGTATTCAGCTCCCTCATTTGGAAAGCGTTAAGAGCCTTGGTGTTCTTGCAAGCAGGCTGCTGCAAAGCACTGTGTGGGTGGCTTAACTGAGAAAAGTGTTATTCAGTAGGGATGGTCTGACTCCAATTTGACTGGTTAACGGCAAGGCTGGAGGCCTACAGGTCTCAATATTTACAATATTACTAGCTAAAGAGAAGTGCATCTTGGCGCAAGGTGGTTGTGCAACACAGAGGAGTTCATAAAGGTGATTTCACAGCCTGTAGAAAATCATCTTGTTCAACAGCTCTGTTTCCTAACAGAGGAACAGCATGTACAGATACAGCCACGGGTAGCGCAACTCCGGTGGACTAAACTCAACAGGAAAAATGTTCAGATAGAGTGTGTTCCTGTGAGGTGATGGGATCCAGAGTTGCTAACCCACATGCGAGCACACTGCTCATATGCACCTCCTGCACACATTCCTGCACTGCCATGTGGCTGAGCAGCTAACACACACACACATACACACAAACGCTCATTCCCTAAGACTGCTGGCTGGCTGCATGACAGGTAGCTGGGGCAGCCTTAACACTGAGGTAATTTACGAGGCAGGTCTTACCATTGCGCCCAGACGGTCACAGGGGTGAAGGGCCGGGTAGGAAGAAACTGGATCCATGTAGTAACTCATCATGGACACTGTGGACAGGAGAAGCAGGGCCTGCTGAAGGGATCAACACGCAAACAGACGAGGCAGGGTGGAGTGACCTATCTATCACACACTGTTTACACTTTGTGTGGAAGTGTGTGGTGTATACTCTGTGTGTGTGTGTGTGTGTGTGGGCGTGTGCATTAAAGTGTGTATGTGTAGGTGTGTGGGAGAGGAGAGAAGGAGGGAGAGGGAAGGGAATATAAAAAAAGAGAAAGAGGGGGAGAGGGGCAGAGTGAGAAATCTGAGCTGGTTTTCAATAACCTGCAACATCAGCTCCACAGTTTACAGGGTGAAAACTGTGGCTTGGATCTTTTTAAACACACAATATCATGTCATCGCATTCAGCCTTTGTTTGATTTAGGTTATAGGGCTTACAGGAGTGTTTCCTCTAAAGTAAACACTGCAGACTTTCATATAGGGAATGAGGAGGGTCTCAGCTGAAGCAAATCCATCCAGCGAGAGGCTTGTCAGCCTAACATTTCCATCACTTCTCTCTCTCTCTCTCCCCGAATCACTCCCTTCTCCTTATGCAAAAACTGCCTCCTCCTCTCATCTGCCTCACCTCTTCCTCCTCCTCTTTCTCCTCCTCCTCTTCTCCTTCCTCTTCCTCCCCTCCTACACACTTTGCTTATCACTTAACATTGTTTACTTGAAGCAGCATCAACAAAAGAGACTGCAAACTGAGCTGAAGGATTACATTAGAGGAGGAATGGTGTATATGGGCAGTGGCAGGTCCCATCCTCCTCACATTCATATGTTAAGTAATTTGGCATATCTAGTTTGTGGCAGCTGCTGACAGACTGAGGGAAGATGCGCCAGGGCTCAATGGTTGCAGATGTTCATCAGCTCAAAAAGATTCAGATGCTTTTGTTTCAGAAAAAAGTACCCATACTCAAAGTGAATAATGTGCAAATCAGATCTGTCATTCAAATGCATGCACTACCTTTAGGCTTTTACTTAAACCTCATTAATATGATGGGGGGGAAAAAAACAAGATATAAAAGAGAAAAGCATTCATATGGCTCTAATTGTGCATTTTCTTATATAAATAGATGCTACTCATATACTGTGTATTTTGAGAGCTCTGTTTGAAGGCGGATTCAAGCCTATCAAGTGAAGGAAAATGAAAAAAAAAAACAAAAAAACATAGAGATGAAGTTCATTTTAAAAAAAAGGCGTAGAAATGTGTACATAACTTTACTTTGCTTTATCTGACGCTTTGAGCGCTGCGGTAAGGTCGGAAAAAATACGCCGCGATGAAACGGGTGGAGAGCAGCGCATCTCAATTAAAAAAAAGCGCGCTGCACGCTTTGAGAATTCCTGACTGGAAAAACAGAAACTTTAAAGGCAACACTTTCACCCTGATGCATCAAAGCAGCGCCGAGCACCGAGAGTATCACACTTCCTCTCATCCTATCAGTTGATTTCTGGCTAATTTTTGGTACAATAAAACTTTGCACTTACCGACTGTGGCGTGAGAAGTTTCCTGTACGCTGGAAGCGCTGGGCAGCTGAGTGTGACAGCTGAGCGGTGGACTGCAGAGATGCTGTACCTGCTCGCAGCGAGTCCCACAGAGGAAGGAATATTATGCTCACTTTTAGTCCCTCCCTCAATCATACGGTGATCCCCTCCAAATTCTGCCTTCCTCTGTATGTGGTCTTTGGACTTCACATGCAGCCACAGCACAGGTGTAAACTTGCAGAGAACCTGTGGTGGCCAATATGTTGTGACCTAACTTTTCCAGTCTATTATCCCTCTAATACCCACTTTAGTGCAATATTCCAAAATCCTGTGGGTGAAGTATATTTATCCAAGTCAGCTAGGAAGTCTCTTTAGTGCTTTGCAGGGGGGGTTTAACAAAGAGGTTGACAGCGATGTGTCATTTTAGACTCATTCCATAAACCCACATCTGTATTCTCTCCTTGTTTTGGGGTAACGTTTCAATCAAATTGAAATTTGAAATGAAACTACATCTGAATGAAGCTGGTTTATTTATTTGTTTGTTTGCTTTTCTCTCACAGAAAGCCAAGAATCTTACGTGGGAAAACAGCAGGATGGAGGCAGGAAAATATCACATGGAGAGGAGGTGTGATGACAGTGACAATGGCTGATCTTCCTGTGATGCTGTCATCTGGGGAAAAAAAAGAGAAAGAAATAAACATTTGTACGTGTAGGCAGGCAGAGGTTTGCTTAGAAACACCAATTTGCCATTTTTGGACATTTGTGTTAATCCATATCCAAATACATTTGCTGGTAAACATCTTCTGCATACACTTGTATTGTCCTGCATGGTGAACCTCTAACATCTGGCATCAAACGAGACCAAAACCATTTAAGGGACCGTCACTGTCAAATCAATTTGTCTCTGGTTTTGCCAGAATGCACCTGAGAAGCATGTGCTTCTTGAATATTTATTGCCCGTACATCACTGACTATCATATCTTCTTCCACCTCGCACCTCCTAAGCCCGGCCAACAACAGTGGGATGCTGATTAAAGCTATGACAGGAACGTAGACCAGTCTTCTGCGAAATGAGAAGTTCCCCCAGTACAACACAAGATCTACATCCACCTGCTCTGATAGAGGTTAGTGATAACCACGTAAGAGTGAGAGGCGTTATCTATTTGCTCATTTATCGCTTTATTTATTTATTTATTTATTTCCATGCTGCAAGGTCACAAGCTTTCCCCTCCATTGCTACCTAACAGCATAGAGTGCAGTCTCTCTCTCTCTCTCTCTCTCTCTCTCTCTCTCTCTCTCTCTCTCTCTCTCTCTATCAGCTTAACACTCAACACTTGCGAGTCATCTGAAACACCTTGTGACTCCATGATAATTCCGTGACCCCCAGTGCAGCATTTGTTTGAATTAGAAAGTGCACGGTTCAAACTTCCTGACAGCCACTGCTCTTAACAGTAAATCTTAAAAGTCTTGGGAAGGAGGTGTGTGTGTGTGTGTGTGTGTGTGTGTGTGTGTGTGTGTGTGTGTTGTGGGGGGGTGAGGGCAGTTGATGTGTGTGTGTGTGTGTGTGTGTGTGTGTGTGTTGTGTGTATGTGTGTGTGTGTGTGTGTGTGTGTGTGTGTGTGTGTGTGTGTGTGTGAAGAGCTGAAGGGTGGGGTCAAGTCCAAGGTGAGAGGCGTGAAGAAGTACCATAAGGGGCTCAGTGGCAGGGAGCCTGCATTTTCTCAAGACCTCGTCTGAATCCCTCAGCTTTCTGTGGGCCTCAGCGCCTCAGGGCCCCCAGGGGACACAGATGGGCAACACGTCGAGGGCAAAAGGCGAGGGTATGACTTATTGCCATGTGGAGAGAAAAGCACAGGACTCGCCCCTGCGATGAGACCAAATTGAATAAAAGTGAGGATGAATGCAATCCAGATCTTCCACCGATGCCCCTGCAATGCTGTTTCAATTAGCTGACTCACCGGTTCAAAGGCGAGGCCCTCGATACACTTCTGCTCCGCATGAAGCCACTATCATCACGCTGCCCCCTTGCATTTCGCCTCACTATTACGGTGCCACCTTTTTCCGATCAGAGCCTCCATATATATGCTGGCTGTGCTCATGTTTTGTATTTAACGGACAGTGAACGCCTTGCCGTCACCGCCAGTAAAAGCCATCAGTCAAAAGACCTGCAGGGGTTTATGGCTTTCATCATCATTCGCTTACTAAAGTCTTACAGTGCTATCGCGCCTGCATCAGCTGTGAATTTAACCGATACAAGTCCATGTCTACCTCATATCTGGAATCTTTAAAATAATGCTCCTCCAGACTTTTTTCTTTTCAGATTTGACAGTGTTCAATGCCACATTCCTCACCTGAAACCACCTGGAGGTAAAAATCTTGACCGTATAACTTCAACTCTGAAGCACTGACAGAACGTTTTCGTGACAGGTTCATTCTCTACCTTGAAAGATGGAGGCACATAAGGGGTCACATTCTTATCCTTACCATCTGTTCAGAAGTGGCGATCCCACCATAGAGTGCATTGCTGAATTCAAGACCCATTGGGAATAACTGGAAGATCTTTAAGACCAAAAGATAAATAATTTCAGGGGATAGTGTGCTGTGAGTCTGACCGAAACGAGCATTCGAGCTTTGAGATATAGATTCCACAAACCTGATGTTCCGGCTAAGAAAGCCCAATGTTTTGCGGGTGAAACGTCACTGATAATAAACGGGACTGTCCAGCAGCCCCTGTGTTGTCTTTATCTTGGGACAATGATGGATTTCTGTCATCCAAATGCTTTATTTAAATCAGCACAGCAAATCACACTGCTGTCTGTCCTCCACTGGTTCCCCTTGGTAAGACGCTCCAGACTGCGAATCCTTTTGTCTCATTTTCTCATTTTGGATCTTCCAAAGATAGCTCTGACAGGTGATATTAATGGTCTTTTATTAGCATCGTCCTGATTGCTACAGATTTTTGGAAGCGAGAGATAGAGGGAAAGAGGAAAAAAAAAAAGAAAAAGAATATGGAAGTCCTCCGCCCACCACTTCTCACAGGAGATCGCCTCTCTCTTTGATAGCCTGCCCGAATCTGTTCCCCCCATAGAAACTGCCCTGCAGATGTTGTTGCTGTATGCCGACTACAAAGAAGGAGCCCTTTATAAGAAGAACATCTATTTTGGGCCTCAGTGTTTCCGAGCTGTGGTGCTCAGTGAGAGAATCACAGGCCTAATCTTTCTGCTGCTGAAAACTCTGTTTTATTCCCTGCCCATGGTATTTTTAGATTAAAGCCCAGTTCTAATGAATAAAGTGAGGATGTAATATTTTATGACAGTATCAATATGCCATCACCGCGGTGGGCTTGGGCCTGAAAAAGCCTGCGTGCTATTGGCATCAGCAGAGAGAAAGTAGGGGGATATGGGGCAGTAACCTCAGAGAAATAAAGAACATGGAGAAGCCTTTGTGTCAGGCCTGACTAGATTCATTCAGAAGTATTTGTGGTTAAGACTCTCACCCTCACCCACAGAACCGTGACTTTGTTGCACTGTTGACTGTGAGGCAAAGGTCTTGGGGGCAATATTAGCTCTTGATATTATCTTTAATTAAAGCACCAATCCCTCAGCCAAGTTGTCCAAACAGTCCTAAATAGGCCCTGTAAGTCAGACAAACATCCTCAATATTTGATGGGTCGAGAGTGTGCACTATAGCCTCCAGATGGTTTGTGTTTCTCAAGCGTTTCACAAGGGATGGTACGGGACAGCGATCTTCTGTCCGAGTGTGCCTCTTGACAGAACGAGTTCCTCCAAACCACATGCTGAGTTGCTGGATTTCTGCCTAGGTCGCCCTCGCTCCCTTGTCTTTTCGGTCTCCTCAGTGTGTGGGTTTATCTAAAGGCTATGTGTGTGCATATACTGTCGCTCTTGTCAGTCATTGTTGTGTTTATTAATGGCATGTCCATGACTGACTGATTCTGCCTCTGAAACAAACGCTGCACATTTTTAAAGCCAGCACAGCGAGCAGGACAGCGAACAGTGACGGATCATGGATTTACATACATTTTACATCATACGCACTTCAAAGACTGAGAGAATAAGTTTCCTTTCCAAACCTTTGACCATCTTTAATGAGCGTAAAGTTAACTTTGCTTGGCCAAATGATGCTTTATGCCAATCTTTTGTGAGAATAAGAAAGATGAGAGTGTAGTAAGATGAAAGGATAAAGCAAGACGAGGAGGGAGGGAGGGAGCGAGATGCTGAGTCCATCATGCCCCGGTTGATAAGCTGCTGGACTGGCGCCAGAATACTCCCCCTGAATGCACACGCATGCACTCGAACATACACACAAACACCCCACCCAGTGGCCAGCTTGACCCCCCCACCACCAATCACACACACACACATACACACCACCACTTCAGTGGCGTCTACCGCTCGGTATTCCTCTTCATTAGTGTCCCAGAACGAGATGCTTGTCATGTAATTAGCAGAGGAGGTTTTCTGAATGCCTGTGTAACACACACTCTCATTAGAGAAGTGAGAGAAGGCTGGAGGAAGAGGGGAGAGGTGGAGAAGCAGGCCTGGGAGGCATGTACAGGGAGAGCAATCAGTGAGACGGATGGGGAGAGAGTAAGACAGGGCGGCGGAGGGAACATGCCAGAAATAAGCGTCAATAGCAGTCAGAAAAATGGAAACTTACACGATGAGGGGTAAGATTTGTGACTCAAGGGCGCCAACTAGGGACGCGAGTGACAACTGCTTGGTGTGGACAAAGTAAAGATGAAGAAATCTTTTCAAGTCTTTTTCACTCTCCACAGCCGGTTAACTCACTGAAGAGTTAAATATGATGTCACTCCTTTTCTTCCTTTAGGTGGCTCCACAGTGTTAACCAATTCACACACAAGCTGAGATGGTTACAGTTCATTAAGTGGTTCACCTTATGTGCTCAGTCCTGGTTGAGCTCTGTTTCAATATTTTGGAAATACTGACCTGGTCAGTGTGAGAAGGAGGCATCATTAGCTGCACTACATCCCTGTTGTGTTCACACTGATAACGACATCAGTGCCGCTAGTAGACCTGTCGGCTTCGTTCAGTCCATCCAGCCTGTGATGAGGTGTGTGGTTCAGGCTGTAGAGGAGGGCTTATCAGGGTGATGAGAGGGAAGAAGGAGCTGCTTGTCAGTGACTAGTTTTCAACAGAGTCTGTCTTGTGTCCTGTGTCTGGTCTGCTTCCCTGTCTTACATATTGCAATTTCAACATGGTCTCCCTACCACCAGCCCCAGGTCAAGCAATATTTGAAAATACCTTTCATGCTTTGTCTTTTCAGCCAACACAGGTGACAGGTGGGTGGCAATAAGTTGGAATAAAACTGAATAAAATATATATTAACTGTTTTCTGTATTGGTTTACTTACCAACCAATTGGAGGCTACACCTCAAGAAGATTCTAAAATAATTCCTGCATGTGACCAACAAAATGCGTCTTTCTCCCCAGGAAGGATGACTTAACCTTTCTACAAGACTGTATTTGCACTATGACTGGAAGTTAGTGGACATTTATTGGTAGCTTCTTGTATAACTTCTATCTCCTGTATCTATTTAAACCATTGTCAAGCCATTGTATATTTACCATTTTTCCTTACAAAAAATTGCCTCTCATCTGTAGTATATCTAACGGCATGATTTCACTTGCTATAAATCAGTACTTAAATGCCATTGGCAGCTGTGTAACTTTGCCCGTTTATGGGAAATCTAGCCAACAAGTGGGTCTGATATAGACAGTGGGACAAAAGAGGTAGGATGGAGATGGATGACTTTCTTTAGCAGCTCTTTACTGTCTTCCAACGTTTATCAGCTTTACAACAACATTTCCTTGTTCCTAACTCCCATGTGCCTGAAATGACCAATCAAAATCAAGGTAGACTTCAACTGAGGTAAATGTGAGGAAAACCGCTAGGTAGATTCAGCAGATTTTTGTAATTTACTTTAACCAGTTATTGGAACTGTTTTAAAGGTGCAGATGAAAATATTTAACCATGAAAAGGTGGAAATAGTTCACTTTTTTTGTGAGAGCCAGGAGAGGTTTGTAGTCTGTGGCAATAACAAATGGCTGCTTGTAGAGACAGTGTGGAAAATGCTGTTCCACCCAGACAGTAACTCAGAATACTCTATTGGAGGTTGATCACTTTCTTTCTGCTTTTGGGAGAACATAGCTAGCATGTGCAGTTACTTTGTCCTGCCATCCCTGCTTCTGAGGAAGCACAGCACCAATAACAGAGCATGAAGCATCCATGTGGAGGGAGAATGGGAATGTGAAATCAGGGAAAGCAGCCACTGGAGGTCTTACACGTGTGCATGTTTCAGGTAAGTGAATGCATCCTGACAATGAGAAGTCCACTGGAAAGGCACACTCAAAGTCAATGAGTGCATTTAGTGGAAACACTGTTTTGTCCAATGTACTTGATGAACTTGCAGTGATATGAACAAAGTCCTGAGTATGCTCTGACTTCTGTTGCTGGGTTGAACAAGCCATTTTTGGATACAGCGTGGCCCAAAAATGGAACCTGATCTTAGATGAGACAGCATTTTGATGGATTTAGCTTGAGGCCGCTTGCCTGAAATCTGGATGGGAGTTCTTCCAGGTGCTGGAGATGTTAGCAGAGAGGGCAGCTGTAAATGTGGACATTATCCTAATAGACTAGGCAGGTTTTCCATGAGAGGCCATGGAGTACCATCTCCATTAAGCGTTGGCATCTGGCTGGAGTGCTGGTGAGTTCCACTGGCATGAGTTTATAGTAAAAAAGTCCCCACTATATTTTTCACGGTCTGTCTCATCCAGCTTAACTTGCCAATAACCACGTTGAAGGTCCATTGTGGAGAACCAGGCAGAGCATCCGGTGTGACTCTGGGAAGAGGGTGGAAATCTTTGATTGTCACAGCATTGAATTACTTGGTAGGAACGCCATATGGCATTTTTCTCGTGTGTCCAGTCTGTGTTTCTCTGTCTGACTACAAATATAATTCTTGATTGTGCTTGTATGGCCTCTGACCACTCACTTCATAGACTACACTTTGAAGGGTTTGTTTCACCTGTACAGTATGCAAAGGTGCATCTGATGGCGTTGCAAAACATGTCCCTTCAACTGGGTCTAGAACGTTGAACTGTGGTGCTGTCCATTGACTGATGGAGCCAGTCAGGAGGCATTATAGCTGATGCGTCAGATAAATGTAATGTAGTAAATGTACTTGCTACCTGCATCGAATTGCTTATAATTCCCAAGTCAGTCAGCAGGTGCACATCAAGCCTTTCCTCATTGATTCAGTGTTCAAGACAAGAGAATGACATTTACTAAAACTAAAGGTGTTTGTCAAGTGAAAGTACTGTGACAGTCATGTTTCTGGAGTTGAGGTTGGGGTTCCCTTTCCTCCACTTTCACAGTTTTACTCCCACTCTCTATCTCTCTCTCACGCAATCGCTGGCCCATCTCTCATCACCAGTGTCTGGCATGATGGTGTTTCTTTGTTTCTCTCCAACTTTTCACTCCCAGTCTCGTGCTCTGATTCCCATTTCCAACCGCCAGCCGCCCCCACTCACCCACACCTCTCTCACCCCTACTCCCACTCCCACCTCTTACTGTGCAGAAACTGGGTTATTTTTAGAGCGAGGTTGATGGTTTAAGGATGTTAAGTTCAGCTTGTGCCATGGACTTTCAGGGAGGAAACAGGCTATTTCTCTTTTTGCCCCGAACCTCTATTTCATTTCCTTTTCTGCATCCTCTTTTTCCTCCACTGAAGCCCTTACCAACACACTTTCTTTTTCCCCCATACCCTAGCCTCACCCTCTCACCCCATTGTCAACACAACAGCAGGCTCTCACCTCCCTCATCACACCTACACAGTTCTCTCGTTTTCTCATTCTCTTTCTCGTCTTTGTTCTCTCTCTTCCTAGCAGTGAGCTTTTATTTCTCCCTCTACATGCAGTCTGGGCCTGTCACCATTCAGCCTGCATACCGGAGGATGCTTTCAGTATGGCACCTCACAATGTGGTGTGTTACCAAGCCTTGCATTATGCAGAGGGAACATCCTAAAAACAACCTAAAGTGCACACACAATACTGTATATCATTAAATCCCGAGACAACGGTGGTAAAATATTGATTGTGAGTTGTAAATCCAGCTCTGGTTTTGTACACTTGTCACTTGTTGATGTTTGATATGTTGGAGAGAATACTGGCTAAAACTATATACCAGAAAAATCTCATATAAGAACCACTAAGGCCCAGAGAGATCAGCACACTTCATAGTTCATAGGAAACATATTATTTTGTTTAACTTGCCAAAGGGTTCAGGAATCTACACGGTAGCGATAACAACCCTGAATTCTTAACTTCTCAGCACAGGTCTACTCAAAGGTTTGTAACTGACTGAGATTACATTTGTTTCGTAGCTCAACTCTGCCCTCTATCTCTGGATATCTGCACTGCAGATACAGGACATCTTAAACTATCATTTTAGCAGCAGCAAGTCACAAACCAAAAACCAAAGGCCTGCTTGGCTTTGAATAAAAGTGGCTGACATGAAATTTCAATGTTTTTTGGTTATTTTATCAGCTGCTGTCACTTTGCCAAATGAATGCAAAAAACTCTAACCCTTATTTTCTCTAAAACACAACCTGACATGCTGTTTGAGCTTCTATCAAAAGACCGTCAGAGAGCTGGCATGGTCGCCTACCGGCTTCTTTGCGTTTCATCAGCCTTTTCAAATAGCCCTCACCATATGTTAACGCTTTGCTCCCCAAATACCCATGATGACAGCGTCGCTCTGTCTCTTTAAGACCCGTCGTGGAATGCTGTGGTTTGCCTAGGCGTTTGGGGTAGTGCCCTCACCCACACATAAACACAACCCAAAAAGTGACTGTGACTCACTCTCCTTCTCGCTGTCCCTGTCCTCTTTCATTCTGAGATGCCTGCCTAGCCTTGCGCGCTCGTGTGAGGATGTTTCTTGTTTTGCGGCCTGTACTTTCATTGTGCTTCACTTGACTGTTAAAAAGAAAAACAATGTCCTGCCCTCATGTGGCAGGCGCTGCGTCAGTGCACGGCAGCCTGTGTTTCCTGTTTCATATGTTTGTTTGTGCTGCAGGTGAAAAGGGTACGTGTGTGTTGTTGTCCTTGGCCTCAGTAACCTCACAAGGCCCTTTTTTAAAGCTTCAAACTGTGCAGAATTGGAAACAAACCTCTTTGGCTATCTTGCAGATGTCAGTCTCTTGAGGTTGTATTACTCTACAGTATGCTGTCTTACAGATAATACTTAATACAAATTTTATAAAGATGCATTTTAATTTTTAATGATGAATCTTTGCTTACACAAAAAGAAATAATAACAACAATCTTCACCGCATATTCATATTGTTTCCCACTCTGAACAAAAAGGTACCAACGTCTTCAATGAGCCTGCAGCTTCTAGCTTGAGCCAGAGAGCCCTCCAGTGGTGACAGTTGGCAGTGGCTCTCCCCATGAATAGGATCAATAGGCAAGCTCCCTTTATTAGATCCAGATTTGACCGTCTGAAGGCACAGATGAATGATTTTTGTAGTCTGGTGAGCAGCCCACATCGGGTTCAGCCTGTCAGACATGTCTGGGGGGATGTGGGGGAGGAAAGAGAGACGCGGGCCTCAAAGTAAAAGCCTTGAGAATGCGGGACAGGGGTAAACCCTAAACCTGAGAGCTCAGCTCAGGCCAGCAGCCTTCCAGGGAACAACACTTTTCTTATTGAGCCAGCGGGCCAGACCCAAATGAGAGGTGACAGCATATTCATTTCACTCTGTGTTTTTCTTTAAGGGCTTTTTAAAATGCTGCTGAATGATGAGCGGTCAGTGGATTTATAGTTCAGGGGATGATTTAGGCTTTCTAAATGGCACTGCTTTCCTCCTGCTCTCGCTCGCCCTGCTTTTTTCCACAGGAGCAGTCATTTTCAGGGGCTTTATTTCAGCCTCATGTTGTTCATGTAGGGATGACTCCCCCCTGGCAACCAAGATTGATTTAAACTGTAAAGTGAGCACCTTGTTTCCCATACCCAGTCTGGACTAGAGGCAGGGTGTGTCCACACTTAACAGCTGAATTCACATAAGATAAGTGGTCTGGGAAATCCATGTACCCTCAGACATTCACAGCATTTTGTGGTGTTGTGAAAAGTAATTATATGGACACACTGCAGTTGCATTTAATCATAGACGCACAGTAGACACTGACCCAACTGCAGCCTCCTTTCTTTTGATTAAGTACATACCAGAACATATTGTGTGTAATGATAACATGCATTTTGTCTCGACACCACATGTCCTTCCACTCTCCCAAGCTCTCATCTCTGCATAACCCCCGGAGGCAAGAATACCGACTCTGAGCGGATGAGGTCACATGGTGGATGTATCAGTGGTTTTGCTCTGGACCTGATGAGTGGCAACTCATCAGGAGGCATTGGGAGGTCGTTAATTTATAGGGATGCTATTACCTTCATAAATGCTTGCCTCATAAAAGGACTGCCTTGCTTTAATTTAATACTTCCCCTTGCTAATTATCACCACACACACGCACGCGCGCGCACACACACACACACACAGACAAGTGGGCTGCTGTCCACACTCCGTGTGAGCTATTTTCAATGGACAGGCAGAGGAGTTTTGATAGGTTGTTCTGTACTTGTTCTGTGTGTAAGTTGGGTTGTTTTAGTGTCTTGTGAAGGTGAACCAACGCAACTTTTAGCTATTTTCTAATCTTTTTCTTGCAACAAAAGAAGGTGCAGCTTAGACAACATTACAGTTTGCTAGTCAACTGCAAGAGGAGTCGCAGCTGTTTCAACTGGAGGACAATGAAATGCATCATCTGTTTGTTGATTAGGCCTCTAAAATCTTTCAACGTGTAATTCAGGACATAAAAGTTACCCAATTATAAAGGAGACAAAACTTCCACTTTTGTGAACATGAGCCCTGTGCTTACATGTTATTCCATGTCTGGCCCATGACTCCCTGTAACCCTGCATGAAAAGATGTGATATTCTGCCCTGCCCTCCCTGGTGCCACACTGCCATTTTCTCTCTCCCTGAGGAGTGAAAGAAAAAAAAGAGGCTGGAATGGAACCGATCGCCATCTCCAGATCATCTCTTGGTAGCCCCTTCAACTAAATAAATAACTCATTACAGTTCAGAGTAAGGAGCTTCATTTACTCTAGGCGATGTAATCGCAGATGTCTGTAGGTTGCCCACATCATCTTGAATACAAGTGGTTTTGGTGGAATCCCAAGAGAACGAGTTCTGAAATGTTAACATGCAAGTGAGGAAAGACTGGCTGTGGACTGCATATGGGAAACTGTTGATGGCAGATTGTTTGGCTTTGCTGCACAGAAAGATTAGGCTTGCTGTAAAAGTGCAGAGGGAGATTCTGTTTGCAACAATGTAAAAGCGTACATGCTAAATAATCCTGAATGATAACTGAGACAGTCTTGTGTGAGCCATCCACTAGAGGCATAATCACCCCACATTCCACATTTAATGTCCATGGCAAAAACAAGAAGTCCTGCATGGTGCAAGACTTGATGAAACAACCAGACAGACCTGAATCATTTGCTAATATGTTTTTTTTTTTTGTTTGTTTTAACTGCTTTAAAAAAAACACAAGAAAAAGTATTACCACATACGACCTAACAAACAGCATCAGAAGGTTTAGACTATCACAGCACAGCCTCTTGTAACTATCATGGAGCTATTTGAAATGTCATTAGGCCTTCTGCTGTCTGAGATTAAAGGAGTGCCAATAAGGAGGTCTAGTATAGACCTTGGACGTCATTTTGAAAGATATCCAGATGCTCCAATGCTGATAGCACGTTTTAGAGAGAGTTCTGTTAAGAGACGTTGGACATTAAGGTTCCTATCAAAAAGTTTTTGGTTAAATGTGCACACTTAGCTTTGCCCTGTGTCCCATTTAAACAGCTAATGCATCTACCTTTATTAATATTAATATCAGCTTAGTACACCATAGTCCCCACATAATGTATTCCTTTTTCTTTACTTTTTGGGGGGGGGGATTTAATAGTTGCTGTTCAAATGTGTTAGAAAACTTCTTCTACTGTATCCTCAGGAAGGGAACACAGCATGCGCATGAATGCCATTTTTCAGTAAAACGGATGTTGGGATTTCCGCCCATTGTTTCGTGCTGGGAACACTATTATCAATGTTGTTGTTTTTAATCATTGCATTAGGAAACGGTGCAACAAACAGAGGGTCTAGCCAATGATGAAAGACGACCTTTTTACCAGATGACCCCGACACTGTAAAAATAAAAACCATTGAAGTGAGTCGGTATAATATTGCGTCTTAGGACTGTTTTTAAAAGTGATTGTTTTACATAATGAAGTGTCGTTATTTTGCTTCTTCCAAACATTTACAGACTTTTTCCCTTATTTTTTTTTTTTTTTAAGAGAGTTGTCTCATGACTTCACTACATGGCAGAAATCACCACGTTTCACAGTAATTACGAGCGAGACAAATGCATATTCCTATGATGGATGCTTGTTGCAATGAGCACATGCAATAGGCCTAAATGACAGCAGCAGGTCCCACATCTCAGCCTCATCTCAGCTCTCCAATGCAAACAGTCACAGGCGACTGTTCCACTTCTGCCCTGCGTGAAATTGCGACCTTGATGAGGCTATAAAATGCTATGGTTGGGCGACTTTCCTCGCCGTGAATTGGCCCACATCCTTTGGGGGACTCTTGGTCGAAGTCGAGGGCAGCAATGTGAAAGGAAATGAAGTTAGTGAAGTGAGAGGGGTCAACTGAGCAGGAAAAGACAGACCCGCTGCAGAGGAACTCGTGCTGCTGGTGTATTCCTACGGGACCTGTCACCATGAGGACAGGCAGGAGCATGAATGAATATCTGCAGACTAGATGCGGCTTATTCATCTCATTTAAAGTCAGTTATATTCTGAATGTGTTCATAATAAGATGGCTTGCTTTTGCAGAGTTTGAGAATCAAGAAGTTTTCCTAAAATATCCCACATCAAGCTTGATCCTTGTGAATATTTTATTCAGCAAAATGTGTCAGATCAGAACAAATGTTCTGGAGTCATAATGCTGTCTAAAAATCATCTATGAACGCACTTTGCGCGCCACTTAATCTGCTGGGGGAAAGTTTGCAGGTGAGAGCAAACAATGACAGTTTCATTGATGGCTGTTGTTTCGCGGTGATGTGCGTGAATGACACAAAGTCAAAATGTAGATTTTACATTTTTCTCCTCTTTCCCTCACCGAAAGGCTTTATAAAGCAGATTTACTGCGCTCTTTCTCTCACTGCTTTTCCCTGATTTCATGGTTCAGTTGCCTCTCACGGCAGGCGAGGGGAGGCTGTCTCTCGCTGCTCATTGGTCGCGGATTTCCCATCTCAGCAACATTTCCATTCATACACCCGGCGCTCCTTTTCAGCCCCTTTCCAAATAACTCACTGTCATTATCAGTGGGAAACGGCTTTGCCTGCACGGGACTAATTATTTAAAATTGGCGGAGGAGTGATTCGATCGAGAGAGAGAAAAAAAAAAGATCAAGTGACCTACAGAGAAACGACAGGTGAGTGAGAAAAATAACAAAGTGATTCGTCGCTCGCGCAGGTTCTGCTCAGGCGAACTGTGCAGCGAAGGTGTGCATGCAGGAGGACAATCCTTTCCGCTTGTTGTATTGCTTTTATTGATGCCCACATTGTTAAAAAGCAGCAGATTGCACGTCAATCGATGAAAAAAAAAAAGATGGCTTTGTCTCAACCTTTCTGTTGATGTTTGTGTCTTACTCCATCCGACTTGTCGTTCAAAGCTTTACCTTATTCAAGCTCTGCGTTAAACAGGAGTTTCGCAATCGAAAAATACTGAACTTTTTGGTCAATTTCTTGCTAGCTCTCTGCTTCGAGGTCTCACTTTAGGCGAGTCTAAGAAAAAAAAAATGGAATGCATATTAGCTGAAAATCAGTTGGCTCACGTTTATGATGGATAACAGCAAGGTAAGATGCTTAAAATGTAACACTAGAGGGGTGCCGGCCCACGGGGCTGTCTCGGAGGGAGGTTCACGCCGTTATTCACCAGTCCTCCTCCGCCTAATTGGCTGCAGATGCGGTATCCTATGCTCTTTTTTACCGCGTAGAAATTGGATGCATTTGGGGAACTTTATGAGGCGAGCCCTGCGTTTGCCTGCAGGAGCCGAGAAGACACTCAGAAAAAAAAAAAAAAAAAAAAAAAAAACATTGGTCCCCTACAAGTATTCAAACCATGCCACGTTCATTTATATAAGCCCCCCTTCCTTGGCTAATTTATCATGGGACAGGAATTCTAACAAAAAAAAAAAAAAAAAAAAAAAAAAAAAAAACCTGCAGCAGAAACGTGAAATTGCGCTGTAAAAACAAAGGGAGAGAGAAATGTTTGTTTTTTGTGTTTCATTTTTCTTTCTTTCTTTTTTTTGTTTTTGTTTTTGTTGGAATTTCTCTGCCAGATCACCAAGGCCCGCGATCGATCTGCACCCACCACTAATTATGCTAAAGTGCAGAGTCGGTGGTTGTGTATTTGTAATCGTGACAGGTCAGAGCGCACATGCTACTGAACGCGAGAATGACGTCCCCCTGTATGGCCCTGTCTGTTCAACTTTAACGGTGCGTCCTGAATGCCAATATAGAGGTCCATATACGATCATTTGGTTTATCAGACAGTCTATATAACAGCCATTTGTGATGGGTTATGCCACTGCCTTCCTGATAATTGCGCAGGGAGGGAAGGGCTAAAGACACCGTCCTCTAAGTGCCCTTTCACCCTAGACTTTGTAAGCTGCACTTATTAAAGCGAAAAGTGTTTCAATATGTGGTGAGCTTTAGGGGAAAACGTGATGGGGGTTGGGATGGGGCCCTCTTCTTCTAGCTGCCCAGCTCCTATTGGGCGACTTGGAGTAATTCATCCATGTTACCAGTAGGTTAGTGGTGTAATTTACATCTGTTGGTGTTGTTAAATGTACGGACAGCGGTGATTAAAACCTACCCGTATCTAATACCTCTGACCGCTCCAGAGAAAAAAAAAAGGGGTCTCTATGAATGAATCAAAGGATTATGTTTGCAGTCAGACAGAGGCTGCAGGGGGGCCATTACGCAAATTTGACTTTCCCTTTATTTTGATGGAAGTGGTAACCCACCCTCTCGCCCTATGTGGACTTTCACAAGAACCCCCGGTACTTTGTGAATGTTTGCTGTGCAGCTCGTCGCTGTCATGTCGTGTAAGCGATGTCTGGATGACAGCAGGAAAATCTATTTGTGAAACTTGAAACTTGAGCTAAATTTCAGGTAATCGCGAAAACAATACATAAAGCATCAGGTTAAAAACTAAATAATAATAATAATAATAATTAATTTTCTTTTCTCAGGGCCCATTGGACAGTGAGAACCCTTGGGCCTGTCTGTCAAGTAGACATGTTTCAAACTGTTCCTGACACGTCGTCTTACGTCAAGGTAAGACATCACCGTCTCTTCGATCAGGTAGGCCTAATGTTGGAGGGCAAACTGGGCTCCTTTCTTTCTTTCTTTCTTTCTTTCTTTCTTTCTTTCTTTCTTTCTTTCTTTCTTTACTTCAGCTGTGATGTTCAACCATACCTCTCCTTATTTTAAATCTACAATGCAATAATTCAGTCTTACTCCGAAACAATCACTAAACCAGAAATATATAGCTCCAGTTATTTGCATGAATGAAGTAGAACTGAATGTTTACAGTGTGTTTTCTGCTGATTTCACATGAGATGAGTAAAAAAACGGACTTGTTGAAAATATTTTTGCAGCATTATACTTTCAACACCTGTAGCTGCTTGCTGTTATGGCTCATTATCATGTTTGACGTCATGAATCTCTCTCTCTCTCTCTCTCTCTCTCTCTCTCTCTCTCTCTCTCTCTCTCTCTCTCTCTCTCGACCACACCGTCCAGAGAATGTAAATAAAAGCAAACAGCGCACATCTGGTTTTCACATAAAAACTGCGTCGCGACTCACATGGCGCAGCGTGAATGCCTGCAACTGCTACATATCTGAGGCAGTGGAACCATTAAATATTTCTCTCTCTCTCTATCTCTCCCTCCCTCCCTCTCCCTCTCTCTTTTTAATTTTAATATACAATCATATATGACTGTGTAATGCCCACATAACGTCAAGTTCAACGCTTTTCTCACAGTTGTATCAGTTAGTTATTGAGGCTGCATGACGTTTGCTCACATCCATCATAATAATCTGCAGAGGGTGACTGGCCGGATTGTGCCTCATTAAAATGGGCCATTGTGCAGAGGCGAGCTACGGTAATATCTTCATAATCAAGGTATTTTTCCAAGGGCGACTTGTTAATGTTTTGAAGACTTATTTCCCCTTTGAATAAGGGCTCTTTTCATCCAGCCACAGCGTTTGTGCCACAGCAGAGAGACTCGTGGCTCAGAACTTGTTGTGAAAGAGTTGAATAGCGCGGAATGTTTCAGGGGAAAATGTGCTTTTAAATGATTCTGTTTGCTCCCGTACAGCAGGCCAGTGAGGGGGATACAGGTTTGTGTAGGAGTTGCGTCAGTTTCGCCGCTTCTTTGCTGTGGAACCAGTGCACCATAGATTATTTCTGTTTCTTCTGATTCCAATAATGTTTTTTTTTTTTTTTTTTTTCTTATTGTCCTGAAGGGTTCGCGTGTGTTTCTTGCGTGCAAGTGCTTCTCTCACAGAACTGCCCTGATACTGAGGTGGATATTGGTCAGAATGTGGCACGCCTCAATACAAATTTTAAAGAAATATTCCCCATTCAAGCGAATCCACGGCCCAGCATTTGGTTTTGTTTGGTTAAGGCCAGGCGAGACTGAAACTCTCCAATAAAAATAAATCTCAAATTAATTATGGCCTAGAGCGAGGGGCCAGACAGTTCGTGCTTATATGTGCTGCAGACTCCACTTTTTTGCCCTCAGTATTTTGACTCGGGCTGTCTTTTAGCACGACAGGAGGAATGATGTGAATACAAGTCTGCAGCCTGATAAACAGCAAACTTAGCAGGCTCATGTTGACTCGGACTATTTCTTCGTTGGAATAACACTCCGCCGAAAGGTTTCTCACAACGTTCAGTGCTGGATAGGAAATTTCCCACCTCTGGACTGATCAAACGAGGTACCTCGTGTGTTTCATAGACTGCACTATACAAATGTTGTTTTATAAGCAAAGCACCCGAGCAGAAAACGAGGGGACGCACTTTGACCTGTGGGCATGAAGCAAAAATCTACTCAACACGCTGTTAACAAAAATGTGCCTGATTAAAGAAACCTACTTAAGTTTATTCCCCCTCTTTATATTTCCCCTTTGTCAGATTGTTTTCACTTGTTAGGCCTGTGTGACAAATAAAAATCTTAATGCTCACTTTCTCTCATGTAAGACTGTAACCACATTCTCCATGCACTCACAACCTTAGATCTTCATATAAGCTAAGATAGAAAGGATGTGCCTAACAATTGAGAGGCTGCTGAACATAAAGTCTGCATAGTGTCCGCCCACCTCTGGCTTGTTGCCCCAGCGGAGAGACAGAGGAGCTACTGGCTCGTGGTGTAAGGAAGAAATGTCTGGCTGTCTAGTTCCAGCGTCAAGCCAGATGTTCTGTGGTTCACTGTGTAAACCAACTTGCATCTGTTTATTGGCCTTCCAAAATGTTTGTTACCACTGTATTCATTATGGTCTTGGTAGGTCTTGGACCCCCAGTCTTTCTAATAAGCTCTGAGACTGGGGTGGCAGGTATTTTAATGTGGTGATCATGTCTGAGGCAGGCTGCGGGCGAGATGTTGTTAGATTAGAAAATGAGTCCTGTCAAGAAAACATGAGGGTTTTGCCGTTTGACAAGCATCCTGTTAAGTTTCCTGTCACTGCATTTCAATTATTTACACAATGTAAACTAGTTCTGGGCTTGTCAGTGGAGTGCAGGGTAAGCTTACCTTTTTCTTAATGGAAACTGATTATATAAATCCAAAGAAGCACATCATAGTGTTACACTGAAAGAAAGGGCTGTTTAAAGAGATGTGTTTATCACTGGTCATAAAGCCCTGCATGTTGAATCATCAATTTCAGGTCGTGCCTATTTAATTTGTCATTTTATCAATAGTGCCTGCAAAAAAATGCGAATATCTGCGTAAAAAAAGAGAAAAACCAAACCAGTCACTGAAGAGTTAAACAAGGTGTCTCCCTTAATTACACGAGTCTGAACTGGCCTCAGGCAGGAGAAGCCTTGACCCTTAGCAGGATCCAGATGTGGTGGTCCCAAGGGTGGGGGGCCCTCAGCCCCACCAGACCCCCAAGTCGAGAGCAGACAGGCCGGCCCTGCTGTCAGTCGTTGCGGCGGCGCAGTCTCTGTTTGGCCAGTCTGAGGCCGCTCCCCGAGGCTGAAGCCTAACACTGCAAAAAATATTCATCAGCATCATTTCGACTAAAGCGCATTATGCTGTTAAAAATATAAAAACTGGCGGTATAATGAGTTACATTCACTTAGGTCTCCAGTAAAGTAATGTGATTTTCTTAATAGTACTGGTGGAGTAACTGGTATTTATCCAAAGTAGGCTTCTAAGGCATTTCTAAAAATCCATGAAACCATTAAAGTAGTTGATTCTGGGTTTTGGGTGGATTTCCTTCAAGTCTCCAGATCTAAATAGCCTACTTGTTAGTTGTATGTTATGTATTGTATTCGTCTTTAAATCAAAATAAGACTGAAATGCTGAGTGCGGCAATAAATTTGTGAAAATTGACGTTTCTTGCAGTGTTATTGGTCTGGTCACGTTCAGAGCTGGCTCCATGTCTAGCATCTGCACGAAAATTATGCTTGAATTGATGAGGGCAATTTCATAGGGCAGACGAAAAGCGAAAAAAAAAAGAAAAAAAAAAACTATGTGGGGGTGGGGATTAGGGGATTTCTTTTTTAAACTCAGCCGAGTCGGGATAAACCATTGAATAGCAATAGCAAACTCAATATGGTTAGGCCTATAATAATAATAATAATCGACAACTGTGTCCTTTTCTCAAGTGCGCTGTTGTCAAAGCAGGCTGCCTCTCAGCCATTCAGCCCTGTGCCGAACAGCAGACGCACACGTGTAGAGCAGACCCTCAGATTATAGTGCGGTTAGGAGCTGAATGCTTGGATTTTATTAATGGTGTCTCAGGAAAACTTCACAGAAGCATCACAGGGAACCGTAACCCCCCAGAAAGGACAAAAAAGACACAAGGTTGCAACAGCTCCTGTCATAGGTGTTCAGGTTTCAGATCAACTTTATTTTAACGTATCACTTTCACTATGAAATATATAACAGAGAATAGGCTGATTTACAGAGGGATGGAGGCATGGCCAGATGTAAGCCTGAAGTGTAGGCGTGAACCATACGCGCTCTAAAACATGGGATCACATAACTTAGACTGTCCTGCGACAGTAAAGCTCATTCCCGAAAACCTTATTTAAATGTGTGCAGAAATAATTCAGAAGTCGGATAAATAGCAACCCCTTCCACACCATCTGTGGCATTACTGGGAAAGCAAAAACACACAACCCTATTCTGCAGTAATCTACACAGCAATGGCTGTGCACAACGCAGGCAGTCATCCTGTAAATATTTCCGAGCAGAAAAACATAACAGCGGAGCGAACACTCAATTGTTTTCCCTGCTTATCTCTCTGGGACAGTATCCTGCTTTTTTGAAGGCAGGGCTTTCGGTGACACACAGCTTCCTTCTCAACCTTCTCAACAGTGGTGACTTCACTTCCCAAATTTAGAGGAAAGAAAAAACTCAATCCGGTAAAAGTGTCTCTTTCTCTCCGCCACATACCGGGGGCTGGAATTAATTCAGGAGCGTGTCATGTTTGGGATATTGTCGGGGTCCGCTGAAAATTGCGCAAAATGGACGGAACTATTAAGGTAAGGGTGGAGAACGGGGTGTATGAGTTTGTGGGAGACTGCTTTTGTCGGAGTTGCGCCTCCTTTTTTTAAGCAATGGGTTGAAATGCCCCTCTGTGTCGGTCTGTGAGCTGGGACCTCCAATCTGACGACGATGAGCGGCTTTTTTCACTCGGTTTGAAAGCGGTAACCAGATTTCCCTCTTTTTCTTCTTTCTTTGAAAGTATCCACTTTCCTTTTTCATTAAGCTGTCCGGTTGTGAGGATACGCTACGGTGTGGATTCAAGGCTAATTCAGAATCACGCTTTGGATTTTGGGGACCAAGCGCACAATTACGCACGTCTGGAAAGGCAGAAAGGAGTGGCTATTTGTTTCAGACAACACGCTGTAGACTGTACTTTCATATAGGTATAAGTAATCCAACAGCCCAGCGATTTGGTTTAGTCTGGGCAGCGGGGATTGAGCAATAGCCATGACTGGATGTACCGCTGGATACGATGTGTCGAGCTGCGCAACAGCGGTGTGGCACATCGCCCGGCTCGGTCCGAAGATCCTGTCGTGGGTCAAAAAAACTGTGATGGTTTGGTATTTACACAAGAAATAATCTTTCTGTCTTTGTTGCTTTTGATTTTTGTAACTTCTCTCCCTCCGCCGCACAGAGAGTTTTGTCAAAGGAAAGCTGTCATTTGGTAACTTCATGCGGTAACTGCTCAGTTTGCAACACTAAAAAACCACAAGGCTTCACAATGATACCTTGGCTTGCTCCTTATATAGTTACACAAGTATTTTGAAATGGTATGTTGCTAGTAAGAGCGCTGGTCTACATTAACATTGGCTACTGGCCCCCGACAGTCAAATTCCAGATGCATTATGACTGCAGCCACCAGATGTTGAATGGCAAGTCCCGATTAGTTCACCCCGCGTCGCGTTCAGTCTGTGTCCTCCGGTTAACAAGTGTAAACTCGGAAGAATGCAGCATTTGAGTTTACTCGTGTCGTTGCTGTAAAGTAGTGCGACTTGTTTTCTTTTGGAAATTTAAAGTAGCGGGTTTGTGGCGGCTGGGTGTGGTGTGAGTTTTGGGAGAGTGTAAACGTTGGCCAGACAAAAATGTCAGGCTGCATTAAATCCCGTCATTCACCGCTCACAGCCGCTCTGATTGTTTTATTATGTATCGGGGGTGAATGCCGTGCTGCAGGAGGACGTGAACGTCTCAGCCTGGACGTTTGTAACAAAGCAAGAAGTTTTGACAATTAATGTAATCATAATTGAATCCTTGGGTATAAATGACTGTCTGCTGGCTGCATTCATGCTCGCTAAAAGAAAGGAAGGGCTCTCTAGCCATGAGAGCTTCCTGTTCTACACAATCTTTTCCTGACAGGTTTCCTCTTCCTCCTTAAACAAAAGGCAGGAATGCCCCCCCTGGGTGGCTCCTGCTAGATGGCTATGTGTGTGGACGTCAAACAATCACACGTGCAGTCTGGATGTGGAGCTATTGCATATATCCAGTCTACTCCAGACGCGTCGTGACGCATTTGGAGAGATAGACTTGGCTGCATGTAAACAGAACAGAGGTGGCTCCCAGCAGGTGTCACACTCACACAATGCTTATAATGGGGCCTGCAGTTTAACAGCTGAGCCATGATTTATTTGATGTTTTTTCCCCTTTGGCTGTGGCACTGCAGAAAGATATATTGCAAAAATAGAATTCAGATGTTATTAATGTTTTTGGAAAAACGTTGCTGAGCACACAATTATTCATTTATTTATCTATTTAGATCCAGAGCCTGCACAGACTTTATTTTTTTTTTATTTTGTTCAGATATGATCCTTCGGAGAAATTAATCTGAAATGTTTAAGAGTGGCACACAGCCATTGAAGAATTATCTGTGGACATTGTGAGACAGACAGAAGTCTGAGTGTAACCGCCTGTGGCTCTTACCCGCAGTATGTGTGTGTTACCCACAGATACTGGAAAGAAAACATAGGCACTGGTCTGGCACCGGTCTGTCATCCTTTCAGCTTCTCTTCATGAGCATGGTGTGCTTCTATTTTTAAAAACTCTGCAGTCTCGATAGGAGCACTTGCCAATCATGGTTTCAATTGCACAGGCTGATATGTCACTGTTAATACAACATGCAACAGTCACAATAGTTGACCAAGTCCTTATCGAGCTGCAATGAGACATTCCCTCACTCTTCTACGCTTTATCATCCACAGGCGAGCTGGTGTGCTCTGCTCAGATAGTAAGACCTACTGCCAGGGTTCAGACTATGATGGATCCACTGATGAAATCACTGGAAAATCTAATTCTGGCAAGATGGTTAAATAAGATGGAGAGGTTCAGTTTTTTTTTTTTTTTTTTTATCTGCCCATTACCCTGAAGAGAAGTATTATATCAAAGTAGTCTCCAACAGTTTTATATTTGATATGTGGCATAGGCCCAGCTGTTTCTGACTGTGTGCAAAGAAAAATTAAATATAACACCTGAGATTTCTCTGTTGTTTGAGACAGAATTTGACTTGTTAATCCACTTGACCACTTTGTTAAAACAGAAAACAGGTGCCTTTTATTCCAGCGTATTTACAAAAGATGATTAAAACTTTATTTTTACTTCTGTAAAAAGAGCCAGCAGAGGGTCTGTGGCATTACAACAGAGGGCACTATAGTGCAATTACATGTTTGAACCCTTTTCAGTGCAAAGGTCGCCATGACTTGAGATAAAAAATTGTACAGAGTGAAAGCTTCACCTGACTTTTATCAGATCAGTTTTAATGCAAAATACCTGTGATGGTTTCAAATATTAATTTGAATTATTTCAACTTTAATAATTAGAAAAGCACTGATGGCTGCCAATCAGTATCAAAGTATATGGTCCAAATATTAGATCGATTGTAGTGGTGACGTATCAGACATAATCATTTACAAAAGAATTTAGTCTTGTTCATGTTTCTTGTTTGAGTACTCAGATTTACTGGAAATGTTCAGCATTACCTTTTTCTTCACATCAGTTCAAAGTAAAGTCACCATTTTGTTTGTGTTTAGAATGTATAACACAGCTATAACAAAAACTAAATTTTAGCATGCTGTATTTTACAGTTTTGGTGTATTTATACGTAACACACGCACGTTGTCATTCATACCTCTAGTTGTGCCGACGAAAACGTTTGCTACGAAAAGAAATATTTATCATCAAAACAGGGATAAGTGAAAACTTACTGCTTGCATGAAATGTCTTAGAATGGAATGATACTGCAGTTATATGAGATCATGAGGATTTTGTTTTAATAAAAGTAACATTTTAGAGAATGCAAACAGCTGCATGCTGGAAATATTGATCAATGAATATCAAGTAGCATTTTCCCCCTGAGGCAGATATGTGGCATTTTGGAATGAAATAATTCAGTCCTTGGGAATTAGACACGTCTCGGTCTAAGCTGTGCCATCAGATCCTATCAGATCCAGATGTGCATCAGACCCGAGCTTAATCCTTAGCAGAAGCATATGACTGTAACGATTTCACTTGATTTTCTGACTTATTGTTTTTTGCATTTGTTTGTTTGATTGTTTTTAACAATGATGAATGGAGCAATCATAACAAGACATCACTCATTAAGTTACTGTTAAGCAATATCCACATTCTGTGCCAGCCAAAAGCTGTCTGGCACAGGTCTGAGATGGTGACGCTGGCCGACTCTCTTCAAACACTAAGCAGTGATATCTGCATGTTATAATGTGAGCCATCATATGCATAATCTGTGCTGCAATTCCAACCAGGAACATGTTGGAAGCCACGTAATATCTTGGCCATCCCCGAGTTTCCACGTTTGTTTTCTTTAATAAACTCACATTGCTCCAGCTGAGCCACAGCAGAGGGGTCAGCGTATCTTGACCCCCCCTGCTTCTGTTGAGTCTTCAGCTGTGGAGGGAGGCCCAATGCTCAGACAAGACAGGCACATCAGGCCATGACAAGGGATTTTTTTGGGTCCAGCTAATGAGCAATAGGAAATGATTACAAAACCCAGAATTGTCAAATTGTCAGCTCATAAAGTCGGCTAAATGTGAGAATTTGAGAAGATTTTTTTTTTGGTTTGCTTTATTTGTGAAGCAACAGGTTCGTACTGGTAGAACAGCTGTATGTATTGATGGATAATGGCTGATGTCAGTAAACCAATATGATAGCAGCGCCCAAGCTTCCAACTCTGTTTTACTCCACTGTGGGCATGATTGTCATCCTAACATCAACAGGAAGCTACAGTTGCAACGTGCAGTGTAAACACAAACGACTTAGGATGCCAGACTGCGATATGACCAATAACTGCACATAATTGCTGTAAACAAAAATACACAAGAGATTGAAAATTTGACATCACAAGTTTCTGGGTAGCGTCAAATGAGTTGCGAGTTGCGAGCTGCGAGTGTAAGCTTATCATTCTTATGACAACACTACATCGTCCCACTTGAAACAGTGTGACATGTCGGGGAATGCGCCTCTTCTCTTTCTTGCAGAGAGTGAGATGAGAAGATTGATGCCACTCTCATATCTGTCTGTTAAACTTGAAACTACAGCCAGGAGATGGTTAGCTTAGCATAGCATAAAGAAGCAGGGCCAAACAGCTAGCCTGGCTCTGTCCGAAAGTAAAATAAAACACCTGCCAGCACCTCTAAACTCTTTCATTAACACATTATGTCTAATTTCTTGAATACGGACAAACAAGTGCAAAGTTATGTGCCAAGCAACCAGCAGAGACTCCAAGAAGTCACTGTGTGCATCCAAAAAACAGCACATAACCCCATGGAAAACCTTGTCGCTTACACCTTCAGTGTTTGAAAGGAAAAATAAGAGCTATAATGTGTAATGTGTGTTGGCTGTAGCATGGCTAGCAGTTTCCCCCTGTGTGCCGGCTTTCTGCTACGCTAAGCTAACCAGCTGCTGGCTGTAGTCTTATATTACAGTTGACAGACTTAAGAGTGGTGTCGATATTCTCGTCTAGATCTCTACAAGAAAGCGAGTAAGGGTATTTCCGAACATATCAAAGTATTGCTTAGGATGGTAACATATGGCGTGTTAACTTGTAACACTTGGAAAGTGAGTGAAGAAAGACATACCAAGCATTTGTTCCTTCCACCTACAGGAGGCGCTATCAGTGGTGAGTGAAGACCAATCCTTATTTGAGCCTCCGTACGCTGCTGCTGCCCCTCTCCCCAAGACAGACATGACTGCATCTGGCACACAGGACTACGGCCAGACCCACAAAATCAACCCCTTACCCCCACAGCAGGAGTGGATCAACCAGCCAGTGCGGGTCAACGTCAAGAGAGAATATGAGCACATGAATGGATCCAGGTATGACATGACAAACGCTTGCTGTGTCTTTCATTCTTTAGTGTTCAGTGAGAAACTAGTTTGTCGTTATCGGACATGTTGTGTTCATCACTGCAGCTGCTGCTGCTGCAAATGTTGACATTTGTCATTCAGCAGGCGGTTTCTAACCATGACTAACCTTCACGTTTTGCTTCCAGTCTTCTATACACTTGGTGTTGGGTTTAAATATCCCATGCTAAAGTCAATGATGGGAAAAGAAAAACCAACAACACCCAATTTGTCTGATGATAATATTTTTACAACTTTGCTCTATGTGTGTGTTTGTGTAGCAGGGAGTCTCCAGTGGACTGCAGTGTGGGTAAATGCAATAAGCTGGTAGGGGGTAACGACACATCCCAGATGAACTATGGAAACTACATGGATGAGAAGAACGCCCCTCCCCCTAACATGACCACCAATGAACGGAGAGTCATTGTACCTGCAGGTAAGAATCGCTCTTTGACCAACAGCCAACACGAGACGCATATGGTTGAATGTGTGTGTGTGTTCATAGAACGGTATATCTGTTTTTTCACTGCACATTTACACAGGTGCAAATTGTTGTAGGTGTTTTTCCTGTACTTCTGCTGTGATTGCAGACAGAATCACTCTTCTGTTTTGGTATAATTTTTGCCAATGCTGTAAATGTTTTATGAGCCCCATTTCTATTTAGCTGGTTCATGGGGTACAGCATTGTTCCAATGGTTTACATCACTCATGGGAGCACGGCTGAATGTGTGCAGGTAGAGATGTCTGTCTGCCAGACCTATATATTTCTTCACTGGTCTCACTAATTTAATCTTTCAGTGTATGAAATAACACCATTTGTGTAGTAACAAGTGCAGTTTCAGGGTTATGGACTTTAGAAAAGTCATTTTAACGCGTAAGTTGATTGCGTTGTTACGTTTAAATCAGAGAGCCAAACAGAATGACTGCATTTTCCTCCAAAAATGAGCTATGTGATTCATTTAATTAAAATCGAATGGAGCCTTGGTCATTTTTCCATTTTAAAGACTATTCAAGTGTTAGTGCGAAACTGATGCAAACGGCCACTCATCCATTAATCTAATAGGAGCCGCATTGAGGCCACTCCTTAACCATTAGTGGTAAGTTTGGGGTTTGGTTTTGAGATTGGATGTGTAGTATATCAGACATGGGTCATGCAGCACTTGCAATAACTCTGTTTGTTTTAGTTTATTTCATGCAAAATATACTACAAAGTTTGAACAATCACAAGAAGGGGTTTCAGAGTGAATACTACTCTGTTGAAAATCATTCACCTGAAACCTAATGTGAGTCATCCCACTCAGGCAAACTCTACCCATGTGGTTAAAATAAGACCAGGAATATTTACAAGTATCTGAACAAGGTCTGCTACTGATACAAAATTCTGTTTCCAATTTGTCCATTTCTCCCCCTCCCTTTACCTTAGTCAAATACGAGGCTCTCCCGCCTCTGTCTTCTCTGGTTCCTGTCCAGAAACAATTGTTATGAAGTCAATAAACTCTCTCTTGTTCTGCTGTGCTCCTGCAGACCCGTCGTTGTGGTCCCAGGACCATGTGCGCCAGTGGCTTGAGTGGGCCATCAAGGAGTACGGCCTGTTAGAGATCGACACAGCCATGTTTCAGAACACAGATGGCAAAGATCTCTGCAAGATGGGCAAGGATGACTTCCTCCGGCTCACCACCATGTACAACGCCGAAGTGCTTCTGTCTCATCTCAATTACCTCAGGGAAAGTAAGTACGCTTTGTGCAACTTCAGTGTGAGAATAGATAAAGATGATAATCAAAGATGAAATCCGGAGGAACAATGGATGATAAACAGTTAACAGGTTATTGAGGTTATTGGAACAAATATTGGACTCAAGTGAAAGTTGTTTGACAGTTCGACTGATAGAAAACAGACCAGGAAAATGTTCAGAATACTGAAGATATTCAGATTTTTTATTTTTTGGACAAAATAAGGAAAGTAAAAGGACAGTAAATTTGGTGAACTGTGCTCTTGGTATTCCTGCTGTACATTCGGCTGTTTGTGCTTAAGTTAAAGTCTGCACTGGCATCCATCTTTGCCAAAGAATGGAAGTCAAAATCAACTTTCAGTCAACACACAGGCCTCTTTTCATATATTTTTTTTCCTACTTTTGGATGAGACGTGAGAGTGAAAAAATGCCAAACCCGACCAAACAACATGACACTTTTTTTTTTTTTGTCACCGCACTTTACTCACATTACCATCAATAAACAATGAAACTGCTTTTACTGGAAACTCATTCCTCCATAATGCCTACCCAGTATTAAGCAGAGCTGGGGAAACCAAGAGGGTTTCTTTCCCTTCTCGAGATAACCATCGACTACATCCCCCACTTCACTTTGCAGCGCCTCATTCCACATGGTCCAAAGAGATGAAGCCCAGGTGCATTGCCTCAGGAATCATGCTCGGACTGTGTGTTCAGCACAGCAAAGAAAGTTGATCTGCAATTTGCAATGGGGGCAACTAAATTTGCCTCTTACCTTTGAAGAGCTCCTCGCTGCAATCCGGCTTCAAATGTTTCGGCAGGGAAACAAAGCCAGTCTTCTGAGGCAGTATGCAAATTACATTTAATTATAACATGTACATCTGGCATGGCTGTTTGAATACACAGTGATGTCTAGTTCAGACAGTAGGTATGTCCACTGTTTACTGTAAAAATAAGCACATCATGAGTAATGTGATTTTTGGACATACTGAGAACACTGTGTCCCGTTTTCTGAATTCTTTGCATTCTGTACGTTAAAATACAGAAAGCCTCCTCTGCTGTGGCTGCAGAATATCATGACACCATGTTGGGTGGAGCGACTGATGGCTCAACTAAATTTAACATTACTCCCGAGAAATTGCGATGGGCCTCGGCGTGATGTAATGGGAACTGTATTTTGTGGGTGTCAACAGTTTTCTCTGTGCACGGCGTCTGGGCAGAGAGAGATGCTTGTCATGAGTATAACAGCCTCATTGTGCAGCGCTGCAGCGGGTGGATCTGTCTGACCGCCACTGGGCACACTCCGCAGAGCAGTTTTCATTATGGCCACTGGCTGCGGGACTTAGCCACGGCTTAGGCGTGCTGCACCGCGACTCTGCCCATTGCTGCCCTTTTTTTGATTTAGACCTTGTGTGTTTTGGAGACAGAAGAGATGTCTCGGGAATCCTCTCCACTTGCCAGTTGAAATTGCTTTGGATCCATTCCCGACAATCAAAAAGATGAATGCTCCCGTCTCGTGCCTGGACTGACTGACCTGTTTTGCGGCAGCTCTGAGAAGCAAGCAGTGTGTATTATTGACACTGGGAGCCTAAGGGCAAGAGGAACCATGTTAGTAAATGAACGTCTAAGGACGAATGAGAAGGAGGAGGCGGAGGAAGAGGAGGAGGAGGGTTGAGGCTTTTTGTAGACCCTGCAGCGCTGATGATTTGGAAACGAAAGCCGTTCTCTCTTTTCCCCCCGCAGCACAAACAAACACAATCATAGACGAGGAGTAACCCTGTCCAGAAAATAGACCTCTGGCTTCACTCACGAGAGCTGGAGCTGGGCCGAGCTTCCAGAATACAGAAAAAGAGAAAGGGAGGGAAGGACTTAGCCAAGTCCTGGAAGTATTAGTGATTACAGGTCATGTGATGTCTTCCTCCAACCGATCTTTCCTACATTACCCCCCATCTTCCTCCAGAAAAATGGATGATCCAAGGGGGTACTGCAATCATTTCATACACATCTGTGTGCATTATGTGCGCCTTTGGTTCTGTTTATTGAACCTCTGATTAACATTCCTCAGAGTCATTAAGCCCTGTATGTAGACTCGGCACGGGGCAAGGACACACTTCCCCACCCTACAGCCATACCATAACAAAACATTCCTGCCACGTCATGCGCAGACATATTGCTCAGACACCCACACTGGTGCAACCGCGGGCACAATCTGAACATCTGTCTGGCTACCCAGCTGCTTGCAGTAACAAGAGTAGTTGCCCATGCATTATTTTGGCCTCATTGTTGGTCACTTATCCAGATTTTTATAAGTGATGGCCGCCCGCACCCCAATGTGCTTTCAATTTGGGGTGCAATTTGAGAATTTGTTCAAATTAGTCTGTCAGGGAGGGACCGCGGACTGTTTGCTTTATCGCACCCATGTAGGTCGGTTTGATACCACATGTGCTGGAAACGGAGCAGAGCAAAAAAAGAAAAAAAGAAAAACCTCAGACAACGAAAGACTGTATCCTCTGACACACAGATACAAGAAGATAGAGAGGAACAGAGAATGGAGAAATGAAATGGGATTGAGGATGGGAGGTAACAAGGCAGGGAACTGAGAGCAAATCCACTGTGGATTTAAACACACATAATAGTAGAAATTGGACGAAGAAATATCCTTGACAGATACATTGTACAGTAGTTATTTGAGGACAAGGGCAGGAGGGTGTGAGCAAGAGAAACAGTTACACAAAGCGAGTGTGAGATAGAAAAAAAGTTGCGGGGGTGAACTATTTTTTAGAAGTGTGTGGAAACGGTCCGAGGTGGTCGTGATTGAGTGCCGTTGGAGAATAGCAATAGTTCTGTTTCCCAGCTGTCGCCGCTGCTTGTGTGTCTGGATGGATTTACAGTGAGGGAGTCAAGACAGAGAGAGAGAGAGAGAGAGAGAGAGAGAGAGAGAGAGAGAGAGAGAGAGAGAGAGAGAGAGAGTGATAAGTCTGGGCTTCTGCACTGCTGCTGCTCGCTCCAGAGTGGGGGACATTCTCGAGCCCTCAATAGTTTATACAGACCATAAACATCTGGGCTCGAAGGCTGAGTAGGGAAAAAGGAGGTCTGGAGAGCTCTCTTTCTCCCTCTCTCTCTCCTCTTTCTCCCCTCACAACATTTTTATTGAGCTCCCCTTGCATTAGTTCTTTCTATTGGCAGATTATCACTGGTGCAGAGGGGCTCAACGGCCTGGCTCTGCGCCCTTCACTGTTAGCCGTCTGCTGTTAGCCACCATTACAGAGCAGTTTGCGGCTCCTCACTTGACTGCTGGGCTTCAGACACTTAGCACTACAGGAATTTATGTACATATCACATTAGCATAAGTGGAGGTGGATAATAAGCAGTTGCTATTCATGTAAACACTGAGATGAGCTCAGCTGTAATTTAAGATAGCTGCTTAGAGGTCCATTATTGTGCTTTCAACCCAATTGCCAGTTAAGAATGTTGATTTGGGGTAATTCTGCAAAACCTTGGATTTCAGTCAGTGATGTTTCTTAATGTTAATCCCAACATTGGAATTCTTTCTGTAATACCTGTGCAAGGCAAAGTGCAGTTATGGCAAACAAACTGTGGTTGCCAGTCTACTCCAACAGAAGTGCTCGCCAGGCGGTTGAACTGGGCATGTGTGGACTCACACACATCTTCCCGACACCGAAATTTCTCTAACTTTCCGAAACTGACATTCTGAAATTCACAGCCACATTATTCAATGATTGGTCAGGTCTGTAGAGGTGAGAAAGTTAGCAGGGTTTTAACTTTTTTTTTTTTCACGCACCTATTTTTGGCTTTAAGGTTAGGCAACTAAAATATTGGGCAGGAGATGGGATGTGAACAGTACACACACTAAAAGGTTTTGTGGACCTACAAGAACTCGTTCGACTCTTGCGTTTGTTCTACCGTTTCAGGAATTGAAACAAACAACCCATTATGCTGCTCTCTGGTGAGGACAGTTTTGAATACCCGCCCAGAATCCATCAGAATTACATTCATATTGGACAGTTGCACACCACGAGATTTATGTCCAATGCCAAAATTCAGTGCCAATGCAGGAAGTCGTGTGCCCTTTACGTAGCAAGGTGGAAAGTACGGCGGAGGTCATGGTGTGGGATGGGTGTGTAGTGCCTTTGAATTTCAAATGTGAGTTCATGCCCAGTCACAGACCAGGACTTAAAACCCAAACCATAGTCTTTCCTTAAGCATACCCAAGTTTTTGTGATGTCATCGGCAATGAGAAAGAGTTAGTAAAGAGTTTAAGTAATGATACTTTTTTCAGCAAGGAGTAGTGTAAGGGATTCCAATTTCAGTAATTACATTTGGACGTAAGTAATGTAATTACTGTCACCAATCTCAGTAACATTTCATTGCTTTGTTTGTTTGTATGCTGTTTTACAGGGAGTGTATTGAGGCATTGGTTTGGTGCCCTGTCAGTGGGAGACTGATCCCGTACATGTTAGCTCGATACAGGGACTGGAGGTGTGAGGAAGCAGGCTGTCTTCATAGCTGACCTGCTACTATTAGCTACTAGTAAATCCTTCAAGAATCAACCTGACTTTGTTCAGGATTGGAGGGAACACCATTTCTAACCTTGGCGCTCCATATATTACTCTGTGGCTTGGTCACATAGACTCCTCAGCATAAACCCTTTGGAGAAAATGACAGACTTTTTTTTTTCTTTTCCTGCAGCGAAAGCCAATATTTAAAAGCAGTATTTCTACCGACTGCGCCCGTGGACAAAGTTCACACCTCGTACAGTTTGTAGTGCTGCTGCTAAAACATTGTACACAGTTTGGAAATATTCTATTTAAAAGTTGTTTTTTCTCACACGAAGATGTTCTCGCTCGAGTAATAAGTAAACTAAATTCTCTTTTAATGAGTAATGTATAATAAGTAATGTTGAAAGGGCTGCATTTATAAGTGCTTTTCTGGTGTACTGACCAGTCAAAGCGCTTTACAGCACATGCCACATTCACATACATACTCACACACTGACAGCACAGCCATCAGGAGCAATTTGGGGGGCAGTTTCCTTCCCAAGGACAGTACGATATGCAGACTGGAGGAGCTGGGGATCGAACCACTTACCTTCTGATAAGTGGATGTCCCGCTCTGCCTCCTGAGCCGCCCAAACTGCTAACAAACAATGTCATTCTGACAGTCGGGTCTGTCAGCTGAGAAAATGCTCACGTGGGTTGCTTTGGAAAGCAATTACAAATAATCTCTTTTGGTTTGGAGAACTTGTTGGAAATTTCTCATGTGCACCGTGTAAGGCTGAAAACCAGCTACTACTCACTGCAGCTCTATCCTATAGAGCTAAATTGATGACATGCTGCTGGCTGGGGCCCATTTGGCACCCTTGAAGTGGCAAGGTGCCCAAAACTGGGTGACTGGGACCCTCAGTTTGTTGACAAAGCTCAGACCACATGTCTGAGGTAATGGTATCATATAACTCTATAGAATCAACAGCAGGGGCCTGATGGAGGTCAATCACAATGCTGAACAAGCCTGCAAAGATCTCTGTCAATATTATTGGCGTGCTAAACTGGAGGACAGGGCCTTTTGAAGGAGCCATCAGTCATAGGAAGGAAAGAAAAGAAAATTGTTTGTGGATGTTATGTAATCTAGCAGACTGTGAGCAGATGTTACTGGAGAGGGAAAGAGAGAGTGAGGGTCTTAAAGGCTGAACACTGGCCAGTCCTCCCACTGCGCTGTCAGATTACCGGGACATGTTTGTTTTCTGAGGGAGGAAGAAGCCGTCCAAATAAATAGGCAGCATGGCCAAGACTCCCTCCACCAAACTGTCAGCTGTGGTGTCTCTCTCTCTCCCTCTCTCACTCGCTCTCCTACAGCAGTCCTGAATTTCTCTGT